>NC_092125.1:158632497-159241664 GCF_043159975.1 Macaca nemestrina
GAAATAAAGATGTTCTTTGAAACCAATGAGAAGAAAGACACAACATACCAGAATCTCTGGGACACATTTAAAGCAGTGTGTAGATGGAAATTTATAGCACTAAATGTCCACAAGAGAAAGCAAAAAAGATCTAAAATTGACACCCTAACATCACAATTAAAAGAATTAGAGAGCCAGGTGTGGTGGCTCACGCCTGTAATCCCAGCACTTTGGGAGGCTGAGGTGGGCATATCATCTGAAGTTGGGAGTTCAAGACCAGCCTGACCAAAAACCCTGTCTCTACTAAAAATGCAAAATCAGCTAGGCATGGTTGTGCATGCCTGTAATCCCAGCTACTCAGGAGGCTGAGGCAGGAGAATTGCTTGAACCTGGGAGGCGGAGGTTGCAGTGAGCCGAGATGATGCTATTGCACTCCAGCCTGGGCAACAAGAGTGAAACTCCATCTCAAACAAACAAACAAAAAAAACAAAACAAAAGAACAAGAGAAGCAAGACCAAACACATTCAAAAGCTAGCAGAAGGCAAGAAATCACTAAGATCAGAGCAGAACTGAAGGAGATAGAGACACAAAAAACTTCAAAAAAATCAATGAATCCAGGAGCTGGTTTTTTGAAAAGATCAACAAAATTGATAGACCACTATCAACACTAATAAAGAAGAAAAGAGAGAAGAATCAAATAGATGCAATGAAAAATGATTAAGGGGATATCACCACCAATCCCACAGAAATACAAACTACCATCAGAGAATACTATAAACACCTCTATGCAAATAAACTAGAAAATCTAGAAAAAAATGGATAAATTCTTGGACCCATACACCCTTCCAAGACTAAATCAGGAATAAGTTGAATCCCTAAATAGACCAATAACAGGTTCTGAAATTGAGGCAATAATTAATAGCCTACTAACCAAACAAGTCCAGGACCAGACAGATTCACAGCCGAATTCTACCAGAGGTATAAAGAGGAGCTGCTACCATTCCTTCTGAAACTATTCCAATCACTAGAAAAGAGGGAATCCCCCCTAATTCATTTTTTGAGGCCAACATCATCCTGATACCAAAGCCTGGCAGAGACACAACAAAAAGAATTTTAGACAAATATCCCTGATGAACATCAATGCAAAAATCCTCAATAAAATACTGACAGACTGAATCCAGCAGCACATCAAAAAGCTTATCTGCCAAGATCAAGTTGGCTTCATCCCGGGGATGCAAGGCTGGTTCGACATATGCAAATCAATAAACATAATCCATCATATAAACAAAACCAAAGACAAAAACCACATGATTATCTCAATAGATGCAGGAAAGGCCTTGCACAAAATTCAATAGCCTTTCATGCTAAAAACTCTCAATAAACTATGTATTGATGGGACGTATCTAAAAATAATAAGAGCTATTTATGACAGACCTACAGCCAATATCATACTGAACGGGCAAAAACTGCAAGCATTCCCTTTGAAAACTGGCACAAGACAGGGATGCCCTCTCTCACCACTCCTATTCAACATAGTGTTGGAAGTTCTGGCTAGGGCAATCAGGCAAGAGTAAGAAATAAAGGGTATTCAATTAGGAAAAGAGGAAGTCAAATTGTCCCTGTTTGCAGATGACATGATTGTATATTTAGAAAACCCCATCGTCTCAGCCCAACATCTCCTTAAGCTGATAAGCAACTTTAGCAAAGTCTCAGGATACAAAATCAATGTGCAAAAATCACAAGCATTCCTATACACCAATAACAGACAAACAGGGAGCCAAATCATGAGTGAACTCCCATTCACAATTGCTTCAAAGAGAATAAAATATCTGGGAATCCAACTTACAAGAGATATGAAGAACCTCTTCAAGGAGAACTAGAAACCACTGCTCAGTGAAATCAAAGAGGACACAAACAAATGGAAGAACATTCCATGCTCACGGATAGGAAGAATCAATATTGTGAAAATGGCCATACTGCACAAGGTCATTTATAGATTTAATGCCATCCCATCATCAAGCTGTCAATGACTTTCTTCACAGAATTGGAAAAAACGACTTTAAAGTTCGTATGGAACCAAAAAAGAGCCTTCATTGCCAAGACAATCCTAAGCCAAAAGAACAAAGCTGGATGCATCATGCTACCTGACTTCAAACTATACTACAAGGCTACAGTAACCAAAACAGCATGGTACTGGTACCAAAACAGAGATATAGACCAATGGAACAGAGTAGAGCTCTTGGAAATATTACCACACATCTACAACCATCTGATATTTGACAAACCTGACAAAAACAAGAAATCAGGAAAGGATTCCTTATTTAATAAATGGTGCTGGGAAAACTGGTTAGCCATATGGAGACAGCTGAAACTGGATCCCTTCCTTACACCTTATACAAAAATTAATTCAAGACTGATTAAAGACTTAAATGTTAGACCTGAAACCATGAAAACCCTAGAACAAAACCTAGGCAATACCATTCAGGACATAGGCACTTGCAAGGACTTCATGACTAAAACACCAAAAGCAAAGGCAACAAAAGCCAAAATTGACAAATGGGATCTAATTAAACTAAAGAGCTTCTGCATAGCAAAAGAAACTACCATCAGAGTGAACAGGCAATCTACAGAATGGGAGAAAATTTTTACAATCTACCCATCTGACAAAGGGCTAATATCCAGAATCTACAAAGAACTTAAACAAATTTACAAGAAAAAAAATCAAACAACTCCATCAAAAAGTGGGCAAAGGATATGAACAGACACTTCTCAAAAGAAGACATTTATGTAGCCAACAGACATGTGACAAAATGCTCATCATCACTGGCCATTGGAGAAATGCAAATCAAAACCACAATGAGATACCATCTCACACCAGTTTGAATGGCTATCAGGAAACAAGAGGTGCTGGAGAGAATGTGGAGAAACAGGAACACTTTTACACTGTTAGTGGGACTGTAAACTAGTTCAACCATTTTGGAGGACAGTTTGGCAATTTCTCAAGGATCTAGAACTAGAAATACCATTTGACCCAGCCATCCCATTACTGGGGATATATGCAAAGGATTATAAGTCATGCTGCTGTAAAGACACATGCACACGTATGTTTACTGTGGCACTATTCACAATAGCAAAGACTTGGAACCAACCCAAATGTCCATCAATGATAGACTGGATTAAGAAAATGTGGCACATATACACCATGGAATACTATGTAGCCATAAAAAAGGATGAGTTAATGTCCTTTATAGAGACATAGATGAAGCTAGAAGCCATCATTCTGAGCAAACTATCACAAGGATAGAAAACCAAACACTGGAGGTTCTCACTCATAGGTAGGAATTGATCAATGAGAACACTTGTACACAGGGTGGGGAACATCACACACCATGGCCTGTTTTGGGGTGGGGGGAGGGGGGGAAAAGCATAAGGAGATATACCTAATGTAAATGTTGAGTTAACATGTGCAGTACACCAACATGGTGCATGTATACATATGTAAGAAACCTGCACGGTGTGCACATGTACCCTAGAATGTAAAGTATAATAATAATAAAAGACTCATGCCTGTAATCCCAGCACTTTGGGAGGCCGAGACGGGTGGATCATGAGGTCAGGAGATCGAGACCATCCTGGCTAACATATTGAAACCCTGTCTCTACTAAAAATACAAAAAAAAAAAAAAAAAAAAAAAATTAGCCAGGCCTGGTGGCAGGTGCCTGTAGTCCCAGCTACTTGGGAGGCTGAGGCAGGAGGATGACGTGAACCCAGGAGGCGGAGCTTGCAGTGAGCCGAGATCGCGCCACTGCACTGCAGCCTGGGCAATGAGCGAGACTCTGTCTAAAAAAAAAAAAAAAAAAAAAATTGCTATAGACACATTTCAGAATCTAAGAAATCTGACAAGTGCTTAAAAGGACAACGGTCCAAGGGGTGACATCTGCAGTTTAAAAAGTAAATATATATTCTATCATATTCATAAACAATATCTATTGAATGGGTTACCTCCAAATATAAAAATCTGTAACAACCCATGGTTGAAGGAATGCTCAGTTTCATTTGCCAATAAATTGGTTTCTCATAAAAAAAAGGAAGTATTAGTTCACAAAAATTCCTCCAACATTACAAATAAAGTTTATGGAAAATGTTTTAAATGAAATGTTTTCATATTCTATATTATGCTTGCTCACACTTTCTCTCTCAACTTTTGTATGATATATTACTGTTTTTCATTGTCAAGCTTAATAGTCATTAAATTAGCCTTCTGTCTTTTACCATGGCTTCTTCATTCCGGAATTCTTGATTGACTTGCCTACTAATAATTTATATACTGACTTGGTCTTTTACAGTAGCTCAAAGCTGCTACATTCTGTGTTTTTTTATTTTTAAATATATGCATCTATTTTAATTCTTGAAAGATATCTTACCTGGATATAGTATTTTTAGGTAATACTTTCTGTCTCTCAAAGCTTTATAGATATTGCTCTAACATATTTTGGCAACCAATGCTATGGAGATGTCTGAAGCTAATGTGACTTTTTTTTTTTCCTGCGGGGAATTCCTGAAGAGTTTTTCTTATTTTTGAAATTCAATAACAACTAAAGTATATTTTTTGTTGATCATTGTATTTTTCACCTGAAATAGTATCTTTTAGATACACAGATTTAAGTTTTCCTTAATTTCCCATATGTTGTCTTGTATTATATCTTTGGATATATTTTGGTTTTTGTTTTGGAGATTATGTAGTTCAGAATGATTTACTATATCTTCATTGTTGTCTTTGCCTGTCCTTCATATCTATAATCTTTTCTTTAACTGCTTTAATGTTTTGGCTTTTTCCTTTGCATTTGCTTGATAACTTCAAGCTTTCCCTCTATTTTAGTAATTCTATTTTTTCTTCCTGTCTCCAATTTATTTCATAGTTCTCTAAAAAGACTGTTTTTTTCTTATTCTGCAATCTCCCCATTTTACTTCATCTTTTAAGTTGATGAAGAACTTATTTTATTCTTATTTTATTATGTTCTTCTATAGCACTCAATGAATTTTTTCCTACCTTCTGAGTTACATTTGTTCCTGAAAAGGCTATTAACCTCCATTTTGCTATAATTACTTCTTTATCCTTATTGTTTTTACTGTTTTACTTCTACAGTACAATATCTATAATTGTTATATCATTTACCATAAGCATAAAATATTGCTTATGCTTAACAAAGCTATCATTTTTCTAGATATTCTATTTGCTTTTATATGCTGTTAATGAATTTTTCTTGATTTTAGTTCATTTTCCCCTCCGAGCTCAATTTTTGAGCTGGGTAGTTTGTATTCTATCCACTTTTCTGCAGTTAGAGTGCATCAGAAGATTGCTGGAATTGATTAGAGTTCAGTCAATGTTGTATGAAGTTTTGCTCTTCTGAGATTTTGTAAAATATACTGTATCAAAATTCACTTTACCTTATCACAAATATATCATATTCTTAAGATGAGGAGATAACCCAGGGCTTTAGTAACACCCCCAATTTAGTAAGAATCCCCACAGCCTTTGTTCCTATTTAGTAGCCCAAGCATTTCTCCAAATTTCCCAGTCTCTAATCCATCCCTCTCTACCTGTACCTCCTACCCTCTCTTCCCAGCCAATCATGAGATATAAAAAGAGAGAAAATGATATAAATTCAGTTTACTCATCTCCAGATTTGGGAAGGTTAGTGAGAGATCACAGAATTCTTCAAATCATCAGTACTGATTTTGCAGCATTAGGAGCCACCTGGTGCTGGAAAATCACAGTGTGTATAAAAGTTCTATGAAGACCTCCACTAAATAAATCAGTTTGATTTTGCTAAATTCAGCATTTTCCATATTTATTAATTCTTTTATTTAGGAGAATTCCAATATTAGTTTGGAAAACTTGATTTATGAAGTCTCCTGAGTCCATATACTCTCTTGATACAGGAAAGGGCAGCCTCAGGGTGTGGTATAGAAGACTAGATATATAAAATATATTGATCCTGGAAGTACACCAGGATGTTAGGCTTCTACTTGTTGAGGGGGTACATCAAAACATTGCTAGTTTGATCTTAACACAGGGACTTTTGGAGCACTGGTCTATAAACTTGTTTAGTCAAGGTGAGGGGTTCCTAATTTCCTCCTCCAGTCCTTCTAGAGTAGGGAGACTAGAAGGCTTGGAAATAAATCATGAAAATATTGAAGATTTTGAACCTGAGTGCTTAGTCTATTTTTTTCCTGACCTGAAGCTGTGTGGGTTGGGGATAAGGGAGAAGCTTACATGGGGTACAGACTAGTGGGATATCATGGATAGTGCCCCATGTCTAGACATCAACTGGCATCATTTTCTGGATATTGACTGAGAGTAAAACAAAGTCAGGGAATCAGTCTAAGCTGTATTCTAGAGAGGATGAGGGTTGAAACTAGAGAAGCCACATTCCAAAGGCTAAACATTGTTGGGAACAGAAGTTTAAGACAGGATTTAGGAGTTCAACAGATGCTGGAACACAGTAAGGAGTAACAGCAAATGTGGGAGGTAAATGTAACTAAGAGTAAAAAAGACAGTTGTTTGGCATTCGGCTGGGGTGCCTGAGACTCATGTCCCTGGGTAGGTCACTCCTGTGCTACGGGGTGTAGGAATACTGGCTGTTAATAAACTATGTTTTAAGTAGTTTCATTATATAAACTCTGCCTGTGTCTGATGGGGATAACTATTTCAGTTAATACTTGGGTAGTCAAACAATAGAAGATTTTGCAGTTACTAGTTTACCCTAGATGTAACTGTCAATTGCATTATTTTTTTTTTCAATGGCTTGGCATTAATATAATGAATATATATATGTGTGTGTGTGTGTGTATATATATATGTGTGTGTGTGTATATATATATGTGTGTGTGTGTATATATATATATATATGAAGCAACTGGCACAGTACTTTGCCAAAAGTAGATTTCTCAGTAAGGTTTTGATGAATACATGGTATTTCTGGAAACTGTTGCATATTCAGTTACCACTCAAATTCACATAACAATAGGTTGGGGTGCTAATTCAGTAAATCAATTACTCGTTTATTTCTTATGCCACTGATTGTACCAGGATGTGGATATACGGAGTTGAACAAGATATAGGTTCTGCCCTCATAGAGCTATTTTAGAATCCTAAGAAAGAACATAGTATTGGTTTATCAGTCATTGCCAAATACTCCTTAAGAATACTTGAAAAGTTTTGTTTAACATGACATCTTAGCGCAACAGTTCTGAAGCTTGGTTTCACAATAGAAACACCTGAAGAATTGATACTGAGGCCCCATTTCAGGACAGATAAATCAGAATTCTTGGGTTTGGGCTTATGCATCAGTCAGTATTCTTCAAAAATCTTCCTAGGTTCAGTCCATGTTGAGAACCCATGTATTAGAGGGAAAGTACAAAGGATCACTGAGAAACACTAAAACAGCAAAATGAGTGAACTTGTGTGCTGGATTTTATAATAAAATATTTAAGCATGTCTATACATATGAATACAACAAACTACAAATATAATGCATAGTCATCAATCACCAATATTTCTTGAGTAGGATATTATTGGTAGAAATTCATAGCTAGTTTTGATGGAGACAGTATCTCTGTCCTGATTTTTTTAATCCACTTTGTTTCAATACTTTTCTGTCTTCTATTTGTTTTCTATTTCATCTTACCCTTTATCATTTACCTTTGTATGAAATTCTTACTGCAAAGTATTTTCCCTTATTCTGCAACTGCGAAAATTCAGTCACTGAAATATAAACCTAGATTCTTAATTCTGGCTTAATTTTCATCACCTGGAGAGTTTTTAACATGTGTTGATAACTGAGCTTCACCCCAGACAATTTAAATCAGTCTAGAGACCATTATTAGTATTTTGTTTCAAAATAAATGATTCTGTGTACTGGTGGTGTTAAAAACCCTAGTGTGGTAGACTGTTAAAACATGGCCTCTCAAGAATTATGCTTCTTGTGTCCACGAACTTAGGCAATGTGACTTCTGCCATCAACAGGTGAAGTATATTTTCGCACCTTGAATATAGACCCCATAGCTGACCCTCCAGGCGAACGCTGCATGTTAAGTGCAAAGTGCAGGTGAGGTCAGCAGAGGAGCCACCCAGCCAAACCCTCAGAATAGTGGAAAGCAATAGCTTTTTTTTTTTTTTTTTTTTTCTTAAAGCCAGTAGGCTTGGGGGTGGTTTGTTACCCAGTGAAGTCTGACTAAAGCTATTTTTGATTTTTTTACCTCTATTTTCATTGTTATTGCAAGAACCCATCTAACAATTACCTCTGAAGTTCCTTCTATCTCAGAATTCTCCTTCAGACTCTCTTACTCCTGGAAGGATGGGATTTAGGCAGAAAAAGAAGAGTTTCATGTCATTGTACAAATGCCTTCCTGTTTTCCTCCAGGGTACTTTTTAAGTCTAATTACCAAATGTTTCCTTTACAACTATAAAGATCAAAGGAGCCACCTGCCCCTGGGGCTATGGCTTAGGCAGAGTTTCATGCACACTACATGTGGATTGCATCAACACATCCTAAAATTTGCTGAAACTCAGTTTCACAAGTTCAGGTCCAGAAGTCAAAAAAAAAAAAAAAAAAAAAAAGAAAAAGAAAAAGAAAAAAGGAAAAAAAAATGGCCATACTTAGGCAGATCCAGAAACAACCTGAAATCTCTAATCAATTTGCTTAGTGTGCCTCATGTAAAAGAGTTGTAGTTTGCACCTTCACTGTGCTATCAGTGATGAAAATTACTATAATTTGCCTTAATACTAAAATCAAGTATTTTAACAATTCTGACTAGAATGTCTTCCTTGTGAAATCAGCAGGTTGTCCATATCATTACCTGGTAGACAAATCTAGGTTGGTAGGGGACAATGTCATGGACGTGGAGTCCAAAGACATGGGTTTGACACTTAGTTCTGCTACTTTCCTGTATGTAACCTTGAGCAAATCACTAAATTTCTTTTTATCTTGATTGCCTCATCTACATTAAGATAAAAATACCTTCAGAATACATATAAAGATCAAAAAAGGTAACATGTATGTTCTTTTGTAGTCTTTAAAGCTTAACTTAAATGTAAGGTGTTATTGCTTTTGTTGGTAGAGATAGCACCAGAAAAGAAGAAATATGGAAAAAATTGACAACAGCTGAGAAAGTTTCTCATATTCTCACAGCATTAGGGAATGTGAATGCTTTATGTGGCTCCACAGTTGCTTTTAATCTTTGAATCTCAAAGCACCTTGCAGAATACTTTTATTAATTTATAAAGCTCTATGAAATACATTTGTTACCCCTTAAATTTCCTTTTACACAGTAAACCTTTTCCTAGACATACAGTAAATTTAAGCCTAACTCATTTAAGAGCCCTCAGAATTGTGAATGAATAAAGAGAGGTTCTGATCCTTTTTTATGTTGTAATTTTCACGTCTTATTTAAAATGTGCAAGTCTCTTGATCTTGTCTGTCTTCTCTCAAAGTCTGTCCCTTGATGCTTTGATGTAGTAAACATGCCTATGAAACTCAAATCCTAGACAGGTGGCAGTCTTTTCATTCCTTGCATGTTAGGAGTAGGGATTGGAGATAATTTATTAATCTTTTTCTCTTTAAAATGTCTGAAAGATGCCCATTAAAAATATGTGAATCAGATTCTTACACTACCCAAGTTGAATCCTGGTTGGAATGAGATCCCTTGCAGGTTGCATTTAACTCTTTGGCTCCTTGACTAGCATGTGAGAGTTTTTACTTTTGGTTTACTAAAATGGTTGTCTGGTGATCTGAATGAATTAATGGGACTTTTAACCAGGATTTGTTTAGGCACTAGGAGATGTAGCTATAATTATGAACTCTATTTCTGTGGCTTTTTTCCCAAGGATTTCAGAGAGCTTTGCATACATTAATCTTCTTAAGTAAGGTGAGCTAGATGAATTATGTTATTATTTTAGAAAAATTTACCTTTACTCTAACTTTCTATTGTCATGAATTCTGGAATCTTTACTTATTTAGTTGGTATTTAGTCATATGATTTTTCCTATGGATATTAAAATTTTTTCTCTTTTCCATATTGAAATAGACTCAATTTCCCTCAAACTACGCTCTTAAAGGAAATAATATATATTTATATGGACAGTTAACATACATCTTAGACCAAAGAAGCACCATTACTGGTGAGTTTCTTAGTTTTAGAGCAGTATGTGTGTAAGAAAGGGTGATATTTGGGACACATGGACTCTATCCCTCAAAAGAAACCACATAGGTAATTGCCTATTTATAGAACAAATATGATTTAAAATATCTTCTTTTAGAAAGGAATTGCTTACAAACTCTATTTTAGAGTGAGAAAGACTGAGGTACAGTACAGATTGGTAACATAGACCACTTTTTGGTAGGTCATAATTCTGATTATTTATGCTCATGGCCTAATATCTGCTTTTGGCAGAGTTTTACTTATAGAGATTTCCAGCACCAATGCTCAGACTTTGATCAGATCATTAAAGTAATTTGAGGCTGCCAAAAGTTTATCAAAATGATTTTTCTTTATAAATTTTACTGAATAATTTCTTCTTTAACTCAACATGTGTTTATTAAGGGAGTTTTACATAGACCAGTTTAAAATAAGCCATTTCTTTTTCCGGGGATTTTTTTCTTTCCAAGAAAGGCATACACAGACATGCTAGCACTCCTGTGTCACACTAAAGGCTTCTGTCTTTAGTTTTCAATGCTGGTAATTATTCATTCAAGGGTGTGTGCAATATCTATGTGCAGGTGATACGAGTGGTGAAAATACTGATAATCTTTGCTTCACTTACCAGCATAAGACCTTTTCCCTTAAGACTTAAATTCATAATCAATCTAATTACTACAGGATTGTTCAATTTCATATAGGATTACACTTTCATGGACGTCTTCCAGAGCTTATTCACAGGAGACTTAAGCGAAGGTCATGCTGGCTTTTCGAAGAAACTTTCTGGACAAAAAGAACATAATTGCCCACTTCCAGGAAACTGGTATTCATCAAGAAAGATTTGTTTTTTATGTCTTCCTTGGTGGACATCAGTGGATTTACCAAGATGCTGCTCAGGATCTCTCCAATTCTCTTTTCTTTGTATTTTTTTTTTCTGCCTGTGATTTTCTTTAAATTGTGTTTTTCCTTCTGATTGATCTAACTAAAGATAAGTCAAGCTAAAACACAAGGAAATAAACATTTGTAATAAAATGACCCCTTTGAACAAAGAGCAATTTCTTAGCATATGATTGTAAAATAAAATATTTAAATAAAAGATATTTTGGTGTTTGGACTCAATTGGCATTTTTCTCCTTTGCTGGAATTATCATAATGAAAACACAAACATGCTAGCTCAGCCATATCCCAAGCTTGAGGAGAAGTTTTTCAATCTGACAGATGGATGCTTGGTTTTGTAGCTTGAATATGTTTCCCTCTGCCAATTTGATATAATAGAAAGAGTATGAACATTGCAATCAGAAGGGTCTGGGTTTGAATTTGAACTGTGCCACTTACTGGTTACATAACCTTAGGCAAATTAGTTAATCTCTGTAAGCTTATATCTCTTTCTTTGTAAAAAGGGGATTAATAATGTTTACTTTATCAGAGTGCCCTGAAAAATAAATGAGACAGTGCATATGCAGGCACGTGGCACATGCCAGTCCTAGTGAGTCAATAAATATTAGTTACTTTCCTTCCACTTATATGTTGACCAGAGAGTAACATAGTATTTTCGCTTAAAAAGAAAAAGTTCTATATAAAAGTCAGTAATGAGGCCTACAATACAATGAATTTAAGAGTCATTTTGCCTTTGTAGGGTACCCAATGAACTCAAGGAAATGTGTAATTATATCTAAATGATACTATACTCCTGTGAGGTAGAAAAATAATATTAATAAATTTATTAATTTGAACTTTTCTGGTCAAATATTTATTAAGTGCTATTATTTGTTAGGCACTATTCTAGGATATAGAGTGACAGCAGTGAGGAATATAGACGTAGTTTCTGGAGTTGACCTGCTAGGCTATTTCCAGTTTATAAATAGAAAAGATGGAGAAGGAGCCCACTTAAGGAGCATTGACTTTGACCTCAGTTAATATGTAATTCCTATATATATCACAAATGAGATTTATCATCATCTTGTAGCCAGTTTTTTTTCCCCTTAGTCCCAGTCGGTAATAAGATTTTTTTTCTCCTTCAGCTGTACCCGCAAGTTCCAGTGATACAAAACTATTTTGAGTTTTCAACCATCATAAGGAACTGTGAATGACGTTTGAGCCAATTATAACTCTGGGACCACTTAACATAATATTAAAAGATAGATTCCATTTTTTCCTCTCTTGAGGAAGCAATATTGTTGAAATACAGTTAGTACTACAGGGAGAGAAAAGTTCACCATTTTTGTACTAAAATGATCTACCTTATCCTTGTCCCTAGGAGAAGGCTTGGCAGGAGGGTGGAATTATGTTTTCCGTGTTTCTGCACTTTTTGGTCCCACTAGTGTGAGCTTGTTCCATCTCCTGGAATGGTGGGAATGAGGTACACATCCAAATTGCTGCTAAATCACTTTGTTTAGTGCCTGTGGGTGATTGTCTGAAGCCAAAAGGTGATGGAGAATAACCACCAAAGAGATTTTCCTCTATATGTTGTCAATACCTTTCCTTCCCTCTCTTTTCTTTCATTTTCTGTGTTACTTTCATCCTTTTTCTCTTTTTCACATTTACTTTGCCTTCACTTCTGATGTCAAGCCACTTAGTTTGTTGGAGTTTTGCTGTTGTATGAGGTTTAATCATGTCCTCGGGAAGAGGGATAAGTATTAAACTACTGGAAATTTAATGATGGTTATTTATGCCCCAACTTTAGTCATTTTGGTGTCTGAGGTTTGGCATGCCAGTCAGTGGAAAACCAAAGTAGATAAATGTCATCAAAGTGCACGTGATTTTCCAGTGATTTACGTGTGCTTGTTGTAGTCCAGATGGGCAATTACTGATGCCCTGCTTTGCCCTTTACTTGAAGCTCCTCTTGGTCAAAATGGCAAGTCTAGCTCCCCACGGTGGTGAAAAACAGGTGTCCGTTTACCTCAATATGAAGTCACCTCTTGTTTACAGTGTATGTTCTTTTCTAACAGTTATTCTTTGGGGTGCTTTGTTAAGTCACAGGTCCCTGGGATCTTTTTTTTAAATTATAAAAGTTAAAGTAAAAAGTTTTCTTTCTCTCTAACTTAAGAACTCCAGTTATTAGAAAAAAGTTGGACTTATTTTTCCCAATGAATTAATGTTATCCTTCTAACATAATACGTATTTGCTTACCTGTTATGTTTATTTTTACTGTCTGTCTGCTACAAGTAGGGTTTATGCTGCACAAGGCAGGACCTTGTCCTCTTTGATTCATGAATATATTGTGTTTAAAACAGTGCCTGACACATGTTAGGCACTTTTAATATTTGCTGAATAAATGGTACTAAGTCCTCAGTAGAAGATTTGCCTGGAATGACCATTCTTATAAACGAGAAAGACCTGCGTTAAATCTTCCCTTTACCTCTCTAACCTTAGCAAATATTTTAATATTATTTGAAAATATCCATTTCTTTATCAGTATAATGGGGATTTTTTGAAGAATAAGATTAAATGGGATTAATTAAACAAAATAATGCATAGAAAACTATTTGACACAGTACTTGGCATATATGGGCAATGCTCAAGAACTGTAACTGTTAAGAACTTGTCTTCCTTCAGTTAATGTTGTTCATTTGTGAGAAACACAGGACTATGTTCATAGAGACAATTTTTCTGGTGATCTTTGTTTTGGAATATAAATTCAATGAGGATACAAACTTTTTGTGTTTTTTCTTCCCTGATGTATCTCAACAACTAGAATGATGGTAGGCACATAATAGATACTGAATAAATGCTTGTTGAGTGAATTATTAAATGTTTGAGAGGATGATTAGCTCCAGTAGCCTAGCCTTCAGAGCCCCAGTGGTAATCAGCCAAATTAGTGGCAGAGATTTAATAATCCCATCCTAAAAGTGCCTCAGATGCTTCATTGTGTGGAATGAAAGAATACAGAGAAAGGTTTTGAGAACTAAAAGTTAAGGGGGAAGGGAGTAGAAATTATCTAGAAGTTCAGGCCATGCAGAATTATTTTCAAAAATTCAGAGTCAAATGAACTTTTTATTTTCTTCCTATCTCAATTGTCTAAAATACTTGGATCCATGATAAATAATTTCACTTTATATTCTACAGCTTTTGTTCAAAAACTATATAATTTAATCTCGGCTTTTTCTGGGTAAATGTCTTAGTGGTAGGCATGTAGGTTTTAGGAGAAAAGGTATTATAGCCTCACAGATAAACATACTATTCTGGTCACTGCTGCAAGCCTGGATGCTGAAAATACCACAGTCTAAAAGGGATGTTGAAATGTAGGTCTTCTAAGAATGTAAAACAAAACAAATAAAATCCTTGATCTGTTTCCCACCCTACTAGCTCAAGTTATTCTTCTAAGAATAACTTCACTGCTCTGACTAATCCTCTATTGCATTTTTTAAATACACTTTAAGGGAGTCTTCAATATTCTGTTTGTAAGCACACATTTACTAGAGATCCTCTATAGCTACTTAAAAAAATGTCTCTTGTTAAAACAACATTTGATAGAGTCACTAACAAAATTTCTCAAAAGAATCTGCATAAAACAATTCACGGCCATATAATTTTGACATTTTCATATATTTTTAAAGTTCAGTTTTTTAAATTCTAGATAAATACGATTCCTTTTCATTAAATTTTAGCAATCAGAAGTGTAGCTATTGCTATTCTTAATGATGAGCATATTGAATGCAGACTACTATTTGTTTTTATTTTCTGTATATATTATTTTAGAGGGCAAAAAATTTTACATGGTTTTTGAAACTGCTGAGATTAAGGCCTGAAACTTTTTCAAAAATAAAGATTCTGAATAGTTTAGATTAGAAAATATGTTCACAACTGCAATGCAAGACAGTGAAAATGCTTGCAGATAACTTTGGGAGTACTGTGTCCATATCATGTGGGTAAATTTGTAATAAGGTTTCTGTTACCTTAAGATTACCAATATTTCAAGTAAATTTATGAAAATTCATTTTTTATATGTGCAGAAAGAACAATTTCATCAAAATCTGTTAATTCAGTTTAAACCAGCTCTCAAAAAAGAAAAAAATCAAGCCTCCAACTGTTTTCTTACATTCATATTTTGAGGGTTTTTTTGAGCCAAATATATTGGCTTTTAATAAGAAAGTAGAGAGTATCTTCCAGAAATTATTAAGATACAGAACAGGAACTGACACAAAGTGTAGAAATGACAAAATTACACTATGAACATATGACGGTGTATGTAGTTTTGAGGAATATTAATCCTTGGGGAGTTAGAGGCAATATGAGGGTAGCCTGTGACTCAACCAAATCCCATCATCATTTAATTAGGAAGGGCAGTTGTCTTGAAGTCAGCTTCCTTATCTTCTACATTGACAGAAAAAGTGGACACAGTCTAGTGACAAGGAAAACAGATTTGTACTTACAAAGTTTGAAAGTTGTTTTTCAAGAAGGAGAACATATCAGCTTTTCTCCCCCCTTGATCTATAAATAGCTCCTGGCAGGCAGAAACAACCCTGATTGCAGGAGATGAAGGAGAACAAGCAGCAGGCTGTAGTGCAGAATCAGTGGCACGGTGCCAAGAGCTTCATCAAATGAATAATAGCTTCCACTTGACAATCAGTAAAGTGCCTCTTCTCCTACGGATTTAGTTTTTAATGATGATTAGAGAGGATGGGCCCCTAAAATTTCTCTGGTAGAAATGACCTCCTATTAATTTCTATTCCTTGAAATGCTGAATTTCAAAGCTATTTTACAGCTGCAAAACCAAAGGCACTGACATAAAGGAACTATTATCTTTGTAATTGTAGCAACAAGTACTAAATTTGTCATTGATTAACAGAGACTTTTTAACTTCATGATCCTTTGTTGGTCGAGTCCCTATTTGGAGCTCTGCTGATTTACTTGCTTTGAAAGTCAAATGTTATATTTTAGATCCAACAGCTATCAGAATAGTGTCCTTTGTTTTGATATAATAAATACTTCCTTATAATATCTTACATTGATTACTATGCAATGAAGGGTGAGGGTCAGGTTTGAGTTTCTCATTAATTATATATAGTGTTTTATTTTCTGCATAGGAGACAACAAATTTCTAGATAGACATGCTTAAAATACATATAGGAATACCACATTTATTAAGCAAAGAGCCTCATCAGAATTTTTTTAAATTCCCAATGCTTTTTATCTGCATGTATATATGTATGTGTCTGTGTGGTGTGTGTGTGTGTATATATGTATGTATGTATATATGTGAAGAATACTTTCCAAGATAAATTATATATGTAAGATAGCCCTGTAAAGAGAAGAAGACATTCATCTTGATATCGAGTGATGAGACTAGAGGCTTACTTTGTCAAATTAGGCCATTAGTTACAAAGTAATGTCATAGGTATTAAAAATAATACATAGTATGTCTCAAACATGTAATATATGACATTATTTTTTTTTAATAATAAAAGTTTTGGATGCAAAGAGCACAAGACAGAAAAAAACTTCAGGGTGAATTCAAGAGAAGACAGTGGCACTTTACAATGCTTTCTGTTTACTGTTCTTAATAGTGACAAAAAAATGTATAATGAAATGTTTACTTCAAAGGTTTTTAAATTTAGAATGGCTTTGAAAAAATCAACAGAGTCCATATTGTTGAATCTCATGTATTGTCATATCTAAGAGTTCATAAAAATTCCAGAAATACTTAAAGTAGTTGAAAAGTTTGGAGGGAAATATTTATTAAGAATTAGACTGTTTTGCCAACCTCTAATTCAGGAGGTTGCCCCGTGTTAAGTTTAGCCAAAAACTGCCTCCTTACATAGCTTAAGTTCAGCCTAAAGGTTTCTTTGTACATAGTGAATTATAACCTACCTGGATGTGTACAGAGATTGGAAGTGCTCTTGTAACAAGTAGCGGAGTTTTCAGCCAATCACAGCTGCTATACTTCAACCACTCACAGGCCGCCAACTGTTCAAATGAACTGTAACCAATTCAGCTATTTCTGTACCTCACTTCCCACAGTTTTCTTTAATGTCACTTTTCTTTTTCTGTCTAGTTGCTCTGAACCTATTCTGCTTAGGGGGGTGCCTGATTCACAAATTATTCTTCGCTCAATTAAACTGTTAAATTTAGGTTGTCTAAAGTTTTTCTTTTAATACCAGTGATGATCTTTGATGTTCATCTTCAGTATTCCCCAAAGAAATGAGAATGGACTGAGTTCATAGCTTCATTTCTTCAGTTAAAGTTCCTCCTTTAGTATTCAAATATCCCTTCTTTTATGAAATAATATCATCGTGTCTTACTTTCCACTGTTTTTTACTTGATAAAATAAAACATTGACAATCATTTATCAGTTTCACCTTCACTTTAAAAATATTTGCCAGTGGCTGGGAATGGTGGCTCACATCTGTAATCCCAGCACTTTGGGAGGCTGAGGTGGAATGATCGCTTGAGCCCAGGAATTTAAGATCAGCCTGGACAATATAGGGAGATCTTGTCATTACATAAAATTTAAAAATTAGCCAGACATGGTGATGTGCACCTGTATTCCCAACTACTTGGGAGGCTGAAGTAAGAGAATCACTTGAGCCTGGGAGGTCAAGACTGCAGTGAACTGTGATAGCACCACTGCACTCCAGCCTGGATGATAGAGCGAGACCCTGTCTCAAGAAAAAACAGAAAAAAATTACTATCCCATTAAATCAAAAAGTTATGGATCTACTAGTCTAAGATAATTTATTTATTAGTTGGCAGGGCTTTGCCTTTTATTATACAAGCTGGCACAAAAACTCTATCATAGCTAACATCAACCAATTGTATGAGGAAGAAATATGAAAACAAATTAGCAAGCTATAACATCCAAAAGAAAAATAAAACCATCAAATACTGCTAGAATTAGGTCATACTTATTAGAAAACTCAATCAAGAATTAAAGTAATACAATACAACTTTTAGGAACACAGTTCAATGTCAGAGCTTTAAAGAGAAACTTGAACATGTTTCTTTCTATGGCCACTAAAATCTATGTTACTTTTTCAGTGGATCCTGTGACTACATTATTGTTTAACTGTAGAGAATTTGAGATGAAAACAAAAATATTCTAGCATTCTACTACTAGGGAATGATATATCCTTGTTGCTATATCCCGTATTTCCTTATATATGAATGAAATAGTTTTGTACTTTATTATAATATGGCTATTCCATATGATAGGTCTATAAAGCTACAACTACTTTTTTTTTTTTTTTTTGAAGGCGGGGTATCCTTTGAAATATAACTTAATTCCTAGTGTAAGTCACCCTGGTAATAGGTTACTCTGAGAGGAAACTAGAACTCCTTGAAAGAATTAAAAAATATGTAAAGGGAAAGTTCGTGGGGAGGTAAGAGGAGAAGAATGGGCTATTACATGGAATGATTGAGTCATAGGCTTTTTAAGAACGAGTCTGCTATCCTAGGACCACAACTTTTACTTTGTTAGATGGAACATTTCTATACCTTTTGCATTCTGTGTTTATTATTGTTTTTGTTCTCTTCAACATATAACAAACACTTCTGAAATTTCCGGCTTGGTTCAACTGCATGAAAGATGATAAAGAGGATTTCTGAAATCCACATGGTAGGAGGGAGGAGTGCACTCCAGGGGCCAGTGTGATGTGGGCATTGGGACCCAGAGTAAGAACTTCAAGAAGATCAAACATAAACAGTCATAGATTCACAATGCTTGATAAGCTTCTCCCCAACACCTCAAAAATGTCCCTTCAGTACTGATTCTAATCCTGGAAGGATTTAGGCCAAGTTGGCTATGTAATTTGCAGGCCCAGGGCAAAATGAAACTTTGGAGCCACAGCTAGGGGCAGAGAAGTTAGTTTCCCCTACCCATAGGCATGTTGCCCAATTTACTGCAGATGGGTGTCCAGCGTCAGGCCTTACTTGATACTTGAGTGGGAATGGGTGAGAGACCCCATGGAGTCACACGCTGAATGCACTGCTGCTTTGACACCCAGAGGCACAGTGAGATGAACACCTTAACTGGACCTTTCCTGTACCCAGATCCCTGTGCAGAGGCAGGGAGAAAGGTTGGGGGAGGGAACTATGTATGACCTCTTCCAGTCAATTAGAACTGGTAGCTACCTGAGGAAGAGGGTGGGAGCACTGGCAAATCACATCTGGGGGAGTTTCAAGATGTTCATCCCAGAGCATTAAACCCCAGGTGGGGTCCTTCTGAATATGGAAATCTGTACTGGTTGCACATCCATGAAGCTGGTTGTGGTTATAGAATATATTTTATTAAAAAAGATACTGGGCACTTATAGCCACACTGTAGCCATGATCCTTTTTTCCCTGCTGTGGCCCTAATCCTCTTTGCCCTAGACATTTTTTTTGTTGCTATAGTTGTTTGCTTTTTTATACATTTGCTCTAGTAGAGTGAATACTTTAGTGCTTCTTCACCTAAAGCGAGGATTAATTTTAGATTTCCTTTTTTTCAAGATGAATGATGAACACTTGGCCATTTTCACTGCAGGGAACACATATCCTGGGGAGCTTCTCTATTTTGCAAGGTCTAGAAGGTGTCCTGTTAGCAAGTCAAAGCACAGTTTTTTTTTTGTTTTTTTTTTTTTAATAGTAAGGAATTGTCAAAGTGAGATGCAAATAACTAGGCCAAATCTACTTTTGAAACTACATATATGAATTAATTCCCAATAGGAAATAAGTACAGGCATCCATAGGGCTATTGGACATGGAGGAAGTCAAGCCAAAAGGCTTACAGCATTAAGAACCTTTCAGAGAGTGGAAGAGTTGGCTGACCAAGAAAGAGACAGATCATGAAAGGATTCTGGTAAATGGTTGGTGTTTCACTGATTCAAAGCTGAGTTCCACACTCAATTCTTTTTATTCTTTTAACCCTAAAGACATAGAGTCTACATGGAATAAAAAAGCAAGGCACTTTATTTTACTAGCCATCTTTCTTTTTCATTTTTTTCTGGTTCTTCCCCTGTATTGGTCTGTTCTTGCATTGCTATAAAGAAATACTTCACTGGGTAATTTATAAAGAAGAGGTTTTTATTGGCTTACAGTTTTTTGGACTGTACAGGAAGCATGATGGCATCTTCTTGGCTTCTGGGGAGACCTCAAGAAACTTACAACATGGCAGAAGGTGAAGGAGAAGCAGGCATGTCACCTGGCCAGAGTAGGAGCAAAAGAAAGAGGGAGGAGGTGCCACACCTTTTAAACAATCAGATCTTGTGAGCTCATCCACTACCTCCAACATTGGGGATTACAATTCAACATGAGATTTGAGTGGAGACACAGATCCAAACCATATCACTTCCCCACTTCCTTTCCATTTCTTTTTTAGGCTTGCTAATTATTAACAGAGAAAGATTCACTAGGAGCATAGATTTGTACTTCTGAGCCTAGAGTGGCGAAGGAAGATAATACTAGTATCTAGTATTAAAATAAATCACATATTCAGAGAGGATATAGATACAGTTTCAAGAAGATAAAATAACATTTAAAGTTCTTCCTTCATATCCTTCATAATCCTACCACCTCTACTCTCTGGTTAACTCCCTAGATTACAGACCTGTGAACATTAATTTGAAAATTAATGTGAAATTAATTCTTACAGAATTCACAGGATTGATCGTTATATAAGAAAAATACCTCAGAGTATACAAAGAAAATAGTAATACACTAAAGAAGGGCAGAGTTAATTTTGTAGCATTTTATTTCTATAAATTTTACTTTGTTTTATGATTATTTTTCTTGGATCTTGAACTTGGAGTACAGAAGGTTGAATTAGTTATACTTAGTATATAGCACACTGTCATCACTAGTCTATGCAATGACCCTTTTTTGTTTTATTTTATTATTACTTTTTATTTCTATTTTCTGAGACAGGGTCTTGCTTTGTTGCCCAGGCTGGAGTGCACTGGTGCAATGACAGCTCACAATAGCCTAGACTTTCTGAGCTCAAGTGATCCTTCCCCCTCAACTTCCTGAGTAGGTGGGACCACAGGCGTGGGCCACCACAACCAGCTAATTTATTTTCCTTTTTTGTAGAGACAAGTATCCTTGTGTTGCTCAGGTTGGTCTAGACGTCCTGGGCTCAATGATCCTAGTGCTTCAGCCTCCAAAATGCTGGAATTATGGGTGAGCCACCATACCCGGCCTCTTTGTCATTTTATTTATTTATTTTTCATTTTATCCTTATTCTTCAACCATTCTAATGTAGGGTCTTTTGTGTCTATTTTTGTGAAATAAATATTTATTTATTTATAAAATGTGATTTATATTATTTTTGTAGACATGCATTTTTAATTTACATAATTATCTAGTGCTTTAAATCTCATTCTATTTCTTGTTTTATTCAGCACTATTTTTAATATCTATATATCATATACATTAGATATATTTTGCTTCTAATGGTTGCATTTTATTTACCTGTCCCATCGATGATAGAGACCTACAGTATCTCCATTTCCCTATTACCAGAAACATCCCCGTAATTCAGTCTTTTATGTATCTGCTTTGGGATCTTTGTAAGAATTTTTCTGGGATATCTATCCAGGAGTAGGATTGGTAGGCCAAAGGAGATAGGTATACCTAATTTAATTAGGCTCTGCCAAATTGCTTTCAAAAATGGTTGTGTATACATTCCTACCAAAAGTATAAGAATGTCCCTGTAACGTTACATTACTATCAATTCCTAGCATTACTCAATATTGACCAATTTAATGGGTGTGATATATTATTTTAATTTTGATTTCTCTAATTATTAATAACATTTATCATCTCCTTAAATGCTTTTTAGTCTTTTGGATTTCCTCTTATGTGAATTGCATGTTAATAGCTTTTGCCTATTTTTTATTTTTCTTGTTTATTTGTTTGCACTGGATTCTTTTTGCATCTTTTAGATTTTTATCTTCTTGATTTTAGACATTGCCAATAAACTCCCAATCTGTGACCTCTCCGTTAACTTTGTCCATGGTGTTTATATTATTTAGGAGGTAACTCTGTTATTTGTAGTAGAACCCTATATTAACAGTGGCTCAACAAGAAAGAGTTTTTCGGCCAGGCGCGGTGGCTTACTCGTGTAATCCCAGCACTTTGGGAGGCCGAGGCAGGCGGATCATGAGGTCAGAAGACCGAGACCATCCTGGCTAACATGGTGAAACCCTGTCTCTACTAAAAAATACAACAAAAATTAGCCGGGCGTGGTAGTGTGTGACTGTGGTCCTAGTTACTTGGGAGGCTGAGGCAGGAGAATGGCGTGAACCCGGGAGGCAGAGCTTGTAGTGAGCCAGGGTCGCGCCACTGCACTCCAGCCTGGGCGACAGAGCGAGACTCCGTCTCAAAAAAAAAAAAAAAGGAAAGAGTTTTTCCGCTCAAGTGACAATTTAGAAGGAAGTGATCCTTTTGTGTTGTTATTCCACCATTTCTAGAGTATTGGTTTCTCAACATGGTGCAAGGTGGCTCTCATCAGCCATGAGGAAGGGGAAAAGAGGGAGAAGAGAGCATGCCCCTTTATTTTAAGGGCACAATGTAGAAGGTACACACTGTTGCTGGAAATCTGCTTATATTTCATTGGTTAGAAAATAGTTAGAAAATAAGTTAGAAATAGTTAGAAAATAGTTAGAAAATAAGGTCATTTCTGGCTACAAGGGAGGCTGATGAATATAGTCATTTATTCAGGAGGCCATGTTCCCACCTAAAATTAAGAAAATCTGTTAGGGTTAGAGACAGAGGAGAATATATTTGAGGTATTCTATACGGCAGTGTTCTTCACTGAACAGAAGTCCTTAATTTTGAGGTTCTCAAATTAATACCTTTGCCTTATGTGTGCTTTTGTACAGTTTTTTTAAAAAAAAATTAATTTTTAATTTTTAATTTTTTTTTATTTTTAATTTTTATTTTTTTTGAAACGGAGTCTCGCTCAGTCGCCTAGGCTGGAGTGCAATGGCGCAATCTCGGCTCACTGCAAGCTCCACCTCCCGGGTTCACGCCATTCTCCCGCCTCAGCCTCCCGAGTAGTTGGGACTACAGGAGCCCGCCACCTCGCCCGGCTAATTTTTTGTGTTTTTAGTACAGACTGGGTTTCACCGTGTTAGCCAGGATGGTCTGGGTCTCTTGACCTCGTGATCAGCCCGCCTCGGCCTCCCAAAGTGTTGGGATTACAGGCGTGAGCCATCGCACCCGGCTGCTTTTGTAGTTTTATTTAAAGAGTCTTTCACTAGCCCTAGATGACATTATCTTCTTTGAGGTTTTCACTTATATACCTTTCTTATTTAAATATTAATGCATCTGGGATTCACTTACAATTATGATATTAGGTATACAATTATATTTTTCTTTATATGGGAGGCAATTTCCCCAATTACATCTATTCAATAATCTGTCTATTCATCATTTTTAAAATGTTACTTCAAGTTCTCCTAGAAGCAGAGGCCAAAATGGATTTAGATGTGCAAAAGATTAATGGGAGGAAACACTAGTGAAGGATAAAGGGGAGGGGGCCAAAAAGGCTGCTGATATGAGCTTCTAACACCTATGAAGGATTGGGTAGGAAAAGTCTCAAATTATAGTACTAGTCTAAGAAAGTTTTGGACAGGCCGGTAGAGTTATTATATACCAAAGCTGTCTGTCAGAGGAATACCATGTCTTATGGGAATGTACCCGAATTGGTGCCTCCATTGTGCTCAGGGCCTGGCTGTGAGCATTCTCTAAGAAGGTTGGGCTTGGCGTGAATGTGGTAGTGGATGCACGGGGAGCAGCATCTGGGGCTGTCAACTCCATGTCTTCAATAGGAACTCTGAGCTGCACATTTTCATGACCACCACAATTTCTAATGCCAACTTCATCATATATAATGTTCTCATGCTTGCAAGTCTTTTTGGAACTCCCTACTATATACTGTTTATCTATTTGTCTCATACTGTACCATACTGTCTCTTCATACTTATTATTTGTTTGCTCCTTATTCTTTATTTTTTGTCATTATTTGCTGTTTTTCAAAGTTGACTTAAACCAATCATAGATTTTAATTTCTTGAAACCAATTTTAGAATATGTTTTACCTTAAAAAATCTACTTGGAATTTTGATCTGAATTGCATTTAATTTATATATTCATATGAAAAACTAGATCTTTAAGCTATTATAATCTTTTCTAAGATGATAGAATATCTCTCTATTCTCTTACAGGCTTTTACTAGAATTTTGAGTTTTTCCTCTATAAATCCTTGAGTACTCTTCAATTCCTAGAAACTTTATAATTTCTGTTACCTTTAAGAATATCATCTTAATTTTATATATTTTCTAGTTTATTATTGCTGATATAGAGAAGTGCTATTGATTTTGTACAGGTTAATTTTGAATCTGTCAACTTTGCTGAACTCTTTTAAGTATTCATGTATTTTATATGCTGATTCTGTTGTTTTTCCTGTGCAGAAGATGTTCCCTTTTAATACTTTACTCTATAATATTAATAGCAGAGACAATGAGTATTTTGTTCTTGTTTCTAAAATTAAAGGGAATGTGTTAAAAATTGAAGGGCTTGGACATATAACCTTTATCTAGTTAAAGACATTTCCATTAATTCCTAGTATTATAAAAGGTTTTATTGTAAGGGATTGGTTGAACTTTATCATTTTCTGTATTTTTTTTAAAAAAACATATCATGAGGCCGGGCACGGTGGCTCAAGCCTGTAATCCCAGCACTTTGGGAGGCCGAGACGGGCGGATCACGAGGTCGGGAGATCGAGACCATCCTGGCTAACACGGTGAAACCCCGTCTCTACTAAAAAAATACAAAAAACTAGCCGGGCGAGGTGGTGGGCGCCTGTAGTCCCAGCTACTCAGGAGGCTGAGGCAGGAGAATGGCGTGAACCCGGGAGGCGGAGCTTGCAGTGAGCTGAGATCCGGCCACTGCACTCCAGCCTGGGCGACAGAGCGAGACTCCGTCTCAAAAAAAAAAAAAAAAAAAAAAAAAAAACATATAATGAGGTCAGGAGATCAAGACCATCCTGGCTAACATGGTGAAAACCCATCTCTACTAAATATACAAAAAATAGCCGGGTGTGGTGAGGGGCACCTGCAGGCCCACCTACTAGGGAGGCTGAGGCAGGAGAATGGCGTGAACCTGGAAGGCGGAGCTTGCAGTGAGCCGAAGCTGAGACTGTGCCTCTGCACTCCAGCCTGGGTGACAGAGCGAGACTCCTCCTCAAAAAAAAAAAAAAGATTTTGTTCTGTAGTCTATCAATGTGGTGCATATCACCAATAGTTTTTTCTCAAGTTGAAATGTCATTGCACTCCTGGGATAAACCATATATGATAATGCTGTAATTAAAAAAAAATTGGATTCATGCAGCTAAAACTTTATTTTGGACTTTTGCATCTATACTTATAAGTGAAATATACAATTTCCTTTTAAAATATTGTCTTTACTCAGTTTTTGAATAAAGATTACACTTGCCTCATAAAATGAACTGGTCAGTCTTCTTTTCCTTTCTCTTTACATGATTAACTAATCTTTGAAAGTTTGGTAGAACTCACCTGTAAAACCATATGGGCCTGAGACATTTTTAGAAATCAAATTTCTTCAATGCCAATTTATCCATTCAACTTTTCTATTTCTTCTTGTATATACTTTTGAATTTTGTATTTTTCCAGATATTTATGCATTTCATTGAAGTTTTCAAATTTACTTGAATATAATTTTTCATAACACTATTTATTATTGTTAAAAATATATTTTGTGCTTATAGTTATTTTTATTTATTTATTTATTTGTGATATGGAGTCTTGCTCTGTTGTCCAGGCTGGAGTGTAGTGGTGCAATCTTGGCTCACTGCAACCTCCGCCTTCCAGGTTCAAGCAATTCTCCTGCCTCAGCCTCCCAAGCAGCTGAGATTACAGGTGCATGCCACCATGCCCAGCTAATTTTTTTGTGTTTTTAGTAGAGATGGGGTTTCACCATTTTGACCAGGCTGGTCTCAAATTCCTGACTTCAGATGATCCACCCACCTCAGCCTCCCACATTATAGTGTCTCATGCCTGTAATCCCAGCGCTATAGTTATTTTTATACTGTATTTTCCTTATTTGTGTGTCCTTATTTTATTTATTTATTTATTTTTGCATTTGATCCTGCATGAGATTAATTTAACCTATTGACCTTTTCACATAATGAGTTTTTGGTGTTATGATTCTCTATTTCTATTTAAATTTTTTATTTAGTTGATTTCCAATCTCAATTTATTATTTCCTTGTTTTTAAAAGATATTTTCTCTTACTTTTTTCACCTTCTTGTATTGAATGCTTAGCTGGGAGTATTTTTCTTTAATCTTTCTTTCTTAATAAATGTATTCAAAGTTATAAACTTCTCCATAAATATTATTCAGGTGTGACTCACCAATTTTGACATATAGCATGAATTTCATTGTTCAGTTCTGAATACTTTGTTATTTCTCTTATGATTTCCAAAGGTTATTTAATACTTTCAGACATATGGGATTTAAAGTTTTATTAACTTTTACTTTTATTGCAACATAATTACCAAGTTAGAAATTATTTTTGTTTTCTTGATCTAACAGTTTCTGAGGGTGTGTTTTAAAGTCTTGAGCTATAATTGTTGTCTATTTTTGTTCACACTGCTACCTATCCATACTGATAGGTGCATTTATGTTCACAATGCCTAAATATTCTTGCACTATTGTTTCCTTTATTAAGGGAGCTCTTGATTTTCCTCTTAGTCCTTTCTCTTTGTCCTTTATGATTTTTTTTCCATGGATTTTTATTTTGTCACAGGATAACAGTGCAATTCCAGTTTTCACTGGAATTTGGAATAATTGGCAGGTTTTTTCTCTTTTCTGTATCCTGTTGTTTGAATGATAGATACATCTTTTAAACAACATGTTATTTAATCTTCTTTAAAAAATTAATATCTAACATGGGACCTCCATCTTTAAAGTTGTATATTACTATTATGTTATATTTTTACGCAATGTTCTGGTTAACTGGCAGTGCATCAGCCATCTCCTTTGTATTCCTGGACAGAGTTAATCCCCTTGGGCTGCAGCCCATCATCTCAGGGGGTTTAGATAGGGAAGAAGTAAAGGAATGATACATGGCGTGTGGCTAGGTGTTGGAAATATACTTTCACTCCAGCAGGACTTTTATTCTGCCTTTATATTACCCCATGGCAGTGACTTGGAAGGTTGCTGTGGATTTACTGGTGATGAGGCAGACTATGACCATCCTGAAGTAATCTGTGAGAAAGGTTAAGAACAGAATTTTAAAACTGTCTCTAAACCAGTGCTTAATGCTGTGACACGGGTTGCTGCTCTCCTGTACAATGGCTTTCATAAGTTTCTCCCTAGGCGTTTTCTTATTGCTTTTATATTAGTTGGTTCAGACCTATGTTTCCCTCTCAAGTGTGTGGTTTCTCTAGGGTTCATTTAGGAGAAGGGAAACCACATTCTGTGCTGGTATACTATCTTGTTTTGAAGTCACAGGTAAATTGTATAAATATATTTATAAGGGTGGTTGTACAGAGATATTTTGAAAAAAAAAATACCCATTAAAAACCATGATTCTCAGTACATTAACACAGGAACAGAAAACCAAATACCGCATGTTCTCACTCATAAATGGGAGTTGAACAATGAGAATACATGGACACAGGGAGGGGAACTTCACACACCGGGGCCTGTCGGGGGATTGGGGGACAAGGGGAGGGAGAGCATTAGGAGAAATACCTAATGTAGATGACAACGGGTTGATGGGGGCAGCAAACCACCATGGCACATGTATAACCTGTATAATAAACCTGTACGTTCTGCACATGTATCCCAGAATTTAAAGTATAATAAAATAAATAAATAATAAATAAAATGGGGGAAAAAAAAAAACTACTCTGAAACCCCAAACAAAGTGACCTTGGCAAATCATATAATAGGAATATCAGAAAAGCCAAAATGCTTTATACTGATACCCAACACTTTCCTCAGGACCAAATGAATATACCATAGCACTGCTAAGACTTGAAAAGTAGCTTGACATGTTAATTTGGTTAGTTTTCCCATCTTTTCTTTCTCCGAATTTCTCTTCATCCCATTTATAAAATGATATCCTTGTCACTCAGTATTATTATTTTTTGGAAGCTCATCCTTGATATCATGCCAGGCTCTGCACCTAAGCTTCTTAGGTGGTGGGCTGTTTAACAGGGTGAGATTACCTTCTCTTACTATCTGCAGGCAGCAGTGTTAACAGCATTAATCCTCCAACCCTGTTCATTTACCCTAATAACACCTGCCTGCACTCATGCATTCATGTGTGTTAAATGGGACGACTGTATTAGTCTGTTCTCACTCTGCTAATAAAGACATACTGGAGACTGGGTAATTTATAAAGAAAAGAGGTTTAATGGAGTCACAATTTTGCCTGGCTGGGGGTGACCTCACAATCATGGTGGAAGGCAAAGGAAAAGCAAAGGCGTGTCTTACATGGTGGCAGGCAAGAGGGAGCTTGCATAGAAGAACTCTCCTTTATAAAACCATCAGATCATGTGAAACTTATTCATTATCACTGGAACAGTATGTGAAAGACCTGGCCCCATGATTCAATTACCTCCCACTAGGTCCCTCCCATGACACGTGGGAATTATGGGAGCTACAATTCTAGGTGAGATTTGGGTGAGGACACAGTCAAACCATATCATCCCTCCCCTGGCCTGTCCCAAATCTCATGTCCTCACATTTTAGAACAAATCATGCCTTCCTAACAGTCCCCCAAAGTCTTAACTCATTTTAGCATTAACTCAAATGTCTACAGTCCATAGTCTCATCTAAGACAAGGCAAGTCCCTTCTGCCTATGAGCCTGTAAAATCAAAAGCAAGTTGGTCACTTCCTAGATACAATGGGGGTACAGGTATTGGCTAAATACAGCCATTCTGAATGGGGGAAATTGGCCAGAACAAAGGGACTACCGGCCCCATGCAAGTCTGAAATCCAATGGGGTGGTCAAATCTTAAAACTCTGAAATGAAAATGGGGCCTTTGATTCCATGTCTCACATCCGGGTCATGCTGATGCACAAGGTAGGCTCCCATGGCTTTGGGCAGCTCTACCCCTGTGGCTTTGCAGGATATAGTCCGCTTCCTGGCTACTTTAATGGGCTGGGACTGAGTGTCTGAGGCTTTTCAGGCACACAGTGCAAGGTGTTGGTGGATCTACCATTCTGGGATCTGAAGGATGGTGGCCCTCTTCTCACAGCTCCACTAGGCAGTGTCCCATTGGGGACTGTGTGGGTGCTCCCACCTGACATTTCCCTTTTGCACTGCCCTAGCAGAGGTCCTCCATGAGGGCACTGCCCCTGAAGCACATCTCTTCCCGGACATCCAAGCTTTTTCATACATCCTCTGAAATGCAAGCAGAGGTTCACAAACCTCAGTTCTTGACTTTAGTGCACCCGTAAACCCAACACCATCTGGAAGCCACCAAGGCTTGGGGCTTGCACCTTCCAAAGCAATGGCCTGAGTGCTATGTTAGCACCATTTAGCCATGGCTGTGATGTAGGGCACCAAGTCCCTTGACTGTACAAAGCAGCAAGACCCTAGGCCCAGCCTGTGAACCACTTTTTCCTCCTACACCTCCCAGCTTGTGATAGGAGGGGCTGCTGTGAAGACATCTGACATGGCCCAGAGACATTTTCCCCATTGTCTTGGTGATTAACATTTGGCTCCTTATTACTTATGCAAATTTCTGCATAAAATTACTTCTTAAATTATTCCTAAGAAAATGTTTTTTTTCCTATCACATCATCTGGTTGCAAATTTTTTTAAACTTCCCCTTTATTCTACTTTGCTCTACTTCCCCTTTAAACATAAGTTCCAGTTCCAAACCATATCTTTGTGAATACAAAAAACTGAATGCTTTTAACAATGCTCATATCATATCTTGAATGCTTTGCTGCTTAGAAATTTCTCTGGTCAGATGTCCTAAATCATATCTCTCACGTTCAAAGTTCCACAAATCTCTAGGGCAGGGGCAAAATGCTGCCAGTCTCTGCTAAAACAGCAAGAGTCACCTTTGCTCCAGTTCCCAACAAATTCCTCCTCTCCATTTGAGACCATCTCAGTCTAGACTTTATCGTCCATATCACTATCAGCATTTTGGTCAAAGCCATTTGACAAGTCTCTAGGAAGTTCGAAACTTTCCCACATCTTCCTATATTCTTCTGAGCCCTCCAAACTGTTCCAAACTCTGAGTATTACCCAGTTCCAAAGTTGCTTCCACATTTTCAGCTATCTTTACAGCAGCACCCCATTTCTGGTACCAATTTACTGTATTAGTCCGTTCTCACATTGCTAATAAAGACATACCTGAGACTGGGTAACTTATAAAGAAAAGAGGTTTAATGGACTCACAGTTCCACATGGTTGGGTTGGCCTCACAATCATGGCAAAAGGCAAGGAAAAGCAAAGGCACATCTCACATGGTGGCAGGCAAAAGGTAGCTTTTGTAGGGGAACTTCCCTTTATAAAACCATCAGATTTTGTGAGACTTATTCACTACTATGAGAAAAGCACAGGAAAGACTCACCCCCATGATTCAATTACCTCCCACTGGGTCCCTCCTATGGCATGTGGGAATTATGGGAGCTACAATTCAAGATGAGATTTGGGTGGGTGACACAGCCAAACCATATCAATGATATAAAGTGACGTTTGAGCTATCTCTACTTCCCTCATTAAGTGAACCAATATTTCTTTACTACTTTTCAGGGGAATGGCTCTTACCAGTATTTCTAGAAGAAACTACTGCAGTCCCTCTTCTACTGAGATTAAGGGATGATATTGCCAGGAACAAACGAACAGGCATGTAATTCAATTTGACTAAGTAAATTGTGAGATTTAAAAGTTTTTTTTTTTTAGGAAGAATTCCCAGAGAAGTGGCTATACTACATTTTAAGATTGTGTATCAGATCCTAAACTCCCTATCTTATTGTTCATTTAGGTTAAGGGATTAGAGAGTCTATGTCTAAATGATATTTCTTTATAAGGCAGAAATATTAAGCAGCAACATGTCATGGATAAAAACAATGGATTAGGAACTGAGAAACAGACATTAGTTCTGGCTAAATTATTAAGTAGCTGTGTAACCTTAAGGAAATTAGACAATTTCCCTGGGAAATCAGCTTCCTCATTTGTAAAATAATCTTTAAAGTATTATCCCTCAAAAATCCAAGATTCTATGTTTATAATACCCTATGGTATTTTTTAGTCAAAATCATTTTTGTTCCCAAACAGAATAATTAGCAATTTTTCTTCTAAGATCATAAGAAAACATAGGTTATGTTTGATAAGTAATTGATATAGTATGGCTCTGTCTCCATCAAAATCTCATCTTGAATTGTAGCTCCCATAATTTCCACATGTTATGGGAGGGACCCAGTGGGAGGTAATTGAATCATGGGGGCAGTTTCCCCTATGCTGTTCTGGTGGTAGTAAATAAGTCTCATTTGATCTGATGGTTTTATAAGAGTTTTCCCTTTTTGGTTGGCTGTCATTCTCTCTTGTCTGCCACCATGTAATTTCACCTTCCACCATGATTGTGAGGCCTCCTCAGACCTGTGGAATTGTGAGTCCATTAAATGTCTTTTTCTTTATAAATTACCCAGTCTTGGGTGTGTCTTTATCAGCAGTGTGAAAAATTACTAGATGGTAATCATGGAGAATGGATATATCCCAAATTGTGGGTAGTCCTGCTAGGGAGAACAGAGCTGGGCAAGCTGCTACATACTAGAACCTGGACACCTGGGGATCATGGAGATACTAGGGATCAAAAGGGAGTAGATGATTTTAGGAAAGTGAGGCCATTGTAAAGCCACTCTGCCCCTGTTAAAATCATGCCTGGGGCCATCCCTGAGTCCCTGGGAGGGAAGAGGACTTTCTGCCTGCTCTCTATTTGTAAGCAGGGTATAAAATTCACTACTACAAACTAATGACAGGAGTATACCTGATCTATGCCAGTTAACTGTAAATCAGTTTCTTTATAGATTGATAGGTTCTTTTTATAAAGGACTTTTCATGTAGAATGTTCATTTACTACTCCCATCTTTCTCATCTCTCTTTATCCCGTCCCCTTGTAAGACTCACATAGGAGTGAAATAAAGTGGTCTAGACATATTTTGAAGATTGGAACATTTTTTCCAGACTGTGATAGGACAGCTCCAAATGTGATGCAGCTGGATTTTCCCTGGGTGGCCTGTGGTGCCTCAAACCCAACAATGATTCTCTAAGAAACCTAAAATTCATGCTCAGGTCTTTAATTAGGAAGGATAGGGACAATTTTATAACTTTGCTTACATAAACCAGAAGTTGTCTGGCTCTGTGCAGGAATACCAAAGGGTACTTATCTAATGACTTTGGTTTTCCAGGACCCCAAACCAGATTTCTAAGTTCTCTCTTTTCTTTCTTCTCAGAGCTCTGTTAGGGGTAACTAAAAGCAGAGTAAGTCAGGTCTCTGCCTTCCTTAGATTGCAATGATTGTCTGGGTAGAGCTATAAGTGTCACCCTGAAATAAATATATAAAAATGTAAATAGCCAGGTGCAGTGGCTCATGCCTGTAATCCCAGCACTTTGGGAGGCCTAGGTAGGCAGATAACCTGAGGTCAGGAATTTGAGCCCTGCCTAGCCAACATGGGGAAACCCTGTCTCTACTAAAAATACAAAAAATTAGCTCGGTGTTGTTGCAGGCACCTGTAATCCCAGCTACTTGGGAGGCTGAGACAGGAAAATTGCTTGAACTCAGGTTGCAGTGAGCCGATATCACGCCAGTGCACTCCAGCCTGGGTGACAGAGCAAGACTCTGTCTCAAAAAAATAAAGTAAACAAAAATATAGCCTACTCATCATACAACAATAATTTATATTAACCAACAATTTAGGAGGGACAAAATAATGTTAGGGAAATATATTAGAGATGCAAAAAAGGGAACGTGCTTTCAAAAATAAGAATCTTTGAAATTTTCTGGCACAGCAGAAAAGTCTTGTCATATTTTAAATAGTAAAGTTAGATTTGCCAGAATTTATATACCACTTTGGGCAACTCAGGGTCAAGAACAATTGTAAACAGGCAAAACCAACAGCTAATGTACTGTAGCTCCTTTTAAATGGAATTTATTTTTTTAAATTGAGATTCCACTAAGTGAAAAAAATATTTTAAAATTCTAATCAGCCCCTGATGACAGCAGGAGATCTACGGCCTGCTGCCTAATGAAGTAATTAAGCTTAGCTCATCATTATCTAGCAAGACACCACACATATGCCCATTCACACATGCACACACAAACACACACATTCACACATTGCTGTGAATTGTAACCACGTGTGGAAGAAAGACTGAGAGATCAGTAGATGATTGGGTATATGTGGGAGTTAGGAAACAAAAAGTCTTAAGGAATGTTTAGTTTTTATACTACATATGTGTTAATGTGTTTTTATAGTAACTACACCCAGGACAAGGATGTTTTGGTGTGACAGAATTGGAAATCGTCATAAGGGACACAGAGCAAAATTAAACACTTGTGGCCAGGCGCAGTGGCTCACGCCTGTAGTCCCAGCACTTTGGAAGGCCGAGGCAGGCGGATCACAAGGTCAGGAGTTCGAGATCAGCCTGGCCAACATGGTGAAATTCCATCTCTACTAAAGACACAAAAAATTAGCTGGGCGTGGTGTTGCACACCTGTAATTCCAGCCACTTGGGAGGCTGAGGTAGGAGAGTCTCTTGAACCCGGGAGGCGGAGGTTGCAGTGAGCCGAGATCGCGCCATTGTACTCCAGCCTGGGTGACAGGACGAGACTCCATCTTAAAACACACACACGCACACACACACACACACACACACACACACACACAAACAAAAAACAAACAAAAAAAGAACCCCACTTCTAATCCATTACAAACACACTTAAACAAAAGTCAAGATTTATGTACTTAAAGAACATGTATTATTTTTCTATTTTTAGTGTTTATCTTATATATTAATGCAGAAAACACTGAGCTTGTTTGAAAAATAGAGGTTTTAGTTGTATAATAACCATTTTAAAATCATTCTTAGCCATTATGAGGAAGTGTTTCAAATTCTGTCATAGTCTACCTTGTAAAGAATGAATTGTAAAAGATACTGAATACCTGTCCTGTGTGAGCTTTTGCACAAAACTATTATTTACCAAATGCAATTTATCCCTCCAAGTTGAAGTACAACTATGTAGTTCATACATTCTAATACATTATTAGATATAATAAAATAATGTATTATATCTAATACATTATTAGAAATAATGTATTATATCTAATACATTATTAGAAATAATGTATTTCTAAATAAATACAGTATTTAGAAAATGAGGTTTATACTACATCAAAAACAATGACACCGTGTACCTCTAAATATATGGACAAGAATGAATGCTCAAACACTAGTCAATGTCTCTGCTCCATAGAGTTTAGTTTGGGTTCTTTATTACATTTGAGGTATTGTTATTTTTAAAGCTATAATTACTTGATGGGGATGTTCACGGTTGGTATTATGTGCTCAGCAGTTAATTTTTAAGGGAGTGAGATATACGGAAAAGGTGTTTCTTGCCCAGCTATTTGAAAAAATCCTCACCAATATGAATAAAACCCCATTTTGCATTATTGTTTGATAGTTTCATGTCCCAATGAACAAATTTATTCAGAAAACATGAACAAGGTACTTCTAAATCTTTTGCTTTCCCAGACCTCTAAAATTATTTCTCAGCACTCCTGAGACATATTTCTGGCACCAGGGCTACAAGTGAAACTGGGAGTTGGGGAAATCTGATGGCCCTGCCAATGGCAAATAGCAGCTACATAGCAGTAACAAATAGTTGCATCACAGAGTGTTTTAGATGTTAGCTTGCATAAAGGGTAGAACATAGATTAAACTTCGCATTCTCTAGACAGTGGGGGGTGGCAAAGTGATTCAGTAGCTCTTGAGGTAAAAGCTTTAAAGAAAAAGGAATCAAACTAGTAAAACAGGATTTTCTTGTTTATTAGAGAAGCAGAGTCCAAAAAACTAGTCAAGAACTACAGGAACACTTATTATATGTGACCCAGGAAAACAAGATGTGACATGGAATAAACACCTAGAAAACTATGAGGTAGGGTGGAGGGCACAGGCCATGCTGACTCCATTTTTCCACTGCTCCATTCATTCTATTGGTAAAGGTTTATTGAGTGACTACTGTCTGCCAGCTATTGTGCACACAGGCCGGGCCTGGTGGCTCATACCTGTAATCCTAGCACTTTGAGAGGCCAAAGTGGGATAATCACCTGAAGTCAGAAGTTCAAGATCAGCCTGGTCTATATGGTGAAACCCTGTTTCTACTAAAAATACAAAAATTAGCCAGGCATGGTGGTGTGCACCTGTAATACCAGCTACTCATGAGGCTGAAGCAGGAGAATTGCTTGAACCTGGGAGGCAGAGGTTGCAATGAGCTAAGATTGCGCCACTGTACTCCAGCCTAGGCTACCTAAGGAGACTGTGTCTCAACAAAACAACAAACAAACCAAACAAAACAGTATACAACAGTACAGATAGATGATATCACTGCCTTCATGGATCTCTCTCTTAATATATTTTAGAGACAGAGTCTCTCTGTTGCCCAGGCTGGAGTACAGTGACACCATCATAACTCACTGCAGACTCTGTCTTCTGGGCTCAAGTAATCTTCCCACTTCAGCTTCCCAAATAGCTAAGACTACAGGCATGTCTAACCACACCCAGCTAATTTTAAATTTTTTTGTAGAGACCGAATTTTGCTGTGTTGCCCAGGCTGGTCTGGAATTCCTGGCCTCAATTGATCCTTCTACCCCAACCCCCAAAAGCACTGGGATTACAGGTATTATCTACTGCTCATGGATCAATATTATAGTGAATGAGGCAGATGATAAACAAGCAAACACACAAATCTATTGTGATAGGTGCTGAAAGAGAAATATCCCAGGTGTTGTTATAGAAATGCCTTTGTGATAAGGTAGGAAGTAGGCCATTAGGCATAGTAATGAGGGAAGGCCTTTTTGAACAGAGAACATTTGAGATGAGACCCAAGGCCAAGAAACAGGCAGCTCTGCAGAGAACTGGAAAAGAGCACTCCAAGCGGAGGTACAATATGCATAAAGGCTTTGAGTGGGTAAGGACCTGGTGCATTTGAGAACTCAAAAGGAGACATAAGGGTCTGGTGCAGTGGCTCACACCTGTAATTCTGGCCATTCAGAAGGCTGAGGCAAGAGGATGGCTTGAGGCCAGAAGTTCAAAATAAACCTGGGCTACATGGTAGACACTGTTGCTATAAAACGTTAAAAAATTAGCCAGACATGGTGGCATGTACCCGTAATCCCAGATATGTGAAAGGCAAAGGGTGAAGGATCACTTGAGCCCAGGAGTTCAAGGCTGCAGTGAACTGTGATGATCCCACCACAGCACTCCAGCATGGGTGATAGAGCAAGAACTTGTCCTTTTTTCTTTTTTCTTTGTTTTTTTAAAGAGAGAGAGGGAGAACTAGATAGCCAAAACATAGCATTCCAGAGGGAGAGTGATACCAGAGAGGTTAGGGAGGTAAGCACAAACCAGATCATTCAGGGCCTTTTTCAACATGGCAAGGACTTTAGGTTTTCCTATAAAAGTAATGGAAAGCCTTTGAAGGGATTTAATCAGGGGAGTCACATGATCCAACTTACATTTTAAATATATTACTCTAGTATACTTTCATTTTGATAATAAAGCATTGTTTATGAGAACAGAATCATTTATACCACACACATTATACAGAAATAAGTTCCCATTATTGATATCTTCAAGGGTGATTAGAAAGAGAAATTTAAGTGCAGCAAAACAAAGAAATTTACTTGCCACCTGCATATTCTCTGACATGTGGGTTTACTATCAGGAGCTTTTATAACTTTCTTGAAAGAATATTTCAGCCAGAACACAGAAGTATATGTTTTAACTCTGTCAGAAAAACTAATGGAAATTCATGACATAAGAATATGCCCTGATGATAAACTTACTGGAAGTTTTAAAAATGGCAGCACTATTTTTATTATGTTTCATCAGCAAGGCCTTCTTTGGTCAGGAAAAGTCATCTTTGTTGTAGAATAATATAACCATGGATTGGCCTGATCTAATCTTTCCATTCTCAGAAGGATGAACCTCCATGGTCTTTCTGAGGCCAAATGGAATCTCTTGATCTCCATGGCTAAAGTTACCTGTGTAACCTTCCCTACTCTGTGGCCAACTCTGACTGGAAACATTTCTTGACCTCTTGTTCATTAGCATTCATCTGGGCTTACACACTTCTATAACCTGGAACAGATGTCATTGATGAAAATTTTAAAATCAAAGCAATTATTCAAGAAAAACTTAAAATATATAGTTAAAGCATAAATAAATTTTACTACATTATTCATATAGAAATGTTTACCTAATTACATATATTCCATGTTGGTGGCACTTTTACAGAAGAGCATGGAGAAGATAAAGAGTTAGACCATAGTACCCAAAGCAATCTACAGATTCAATGCAATCTCTGTAAAAATACCAATGACATTCTTCACAGAAATAGAAAAATTTTTTTTTTTAAAATTTGTATGGAACCACAAAATACCTTAAAAAGCCAAAGCAATCCTGAGTAAATAATACAAAGCTGGAGATATCACACTAACTGACTTCAAAATATACCACAAAACTATAATAACCAAAACAGCATGGTACTTGCATAAAAGCAGACACATAGACCAATGCAACGGAACAGAGAACCTAGAAATTAATCCACGTATCTACAGCCAACTGATTTTTGACAAAGGCACCTAGAGCACTCATTGAGGAAAGGACAGACTCTAATAAATGGTGCTGAGAAAACTGGATATCCATAAGCAGAAGAATGAAACAAGATCCTCACCTTTCACCCTACACAAAGTCAACTCAAAATAGATTAAAGACCTAAAATAAAACCTGAAAGTATAAAACTACTACAAGAAAACATAGGAGAAATGCTTTAGGACTTTGGTCTGAGAAAATATTTTATGAATAAAACCTCAAAACACAGGCAACAAAAGTAAAATTACCAAATGGGATTGTATCAAACTAAAAATCTTCTGGACAGCAAAAGAAACAATCAATAGTGTGAAAAGACAACCTACAGAATGGGAGAAAATATTTGAAAACCACTCATCTGACAGGAAATTAATATCCAGAATATACAAGGAAAGCAAACATCTCAACAGCAAAAAAAATTTTGAATAAAAAATGGGAAAATGATCAAAATAGATATTTCTCAAAAGAAGACATACAAATGGCCAACAAATATATGAAAAACTGCTCAACATCACTAATCAGGGAAATGAGAATTGAAACAACAACAGGGTATTATCTCACCCCAGTTAGGGTGTCTGTTATCCAAATGGCAAAAAAACAAACAAACAAACAAAAACAAATGCTGGTGAGGATGTGGAGAAAAGGGAAATTTTATGCACTGTTGGTGGGAATGTAAACTAGTACAGCTACTCTGGAGAACAGTACAAAAGATCCTCAAAAAACTACACATACAGCTACCATGTGATGCAATGATCTCACTGCTTGGCATTTATCCAAGGGAAAGGAAATCAGTATATTGAAGAGATTGAAGAGAAACCTTTATTTTATTTTATTTTATTTTTTGGAGACAGAGTCTCACTCTGTCACCCAGGCTAGAGTACAGTGGCACAACCTCAGCTCACTGCAACCTCCGTCTCCCTGGTTCTAGCGAATCTCCTGCCTCAGCTTCCCAAGGAGCTGGGGCTACAGGCGTGCACCACCACGCTCAGCTAATTTTTGTATTTTCAGTAGAGACAGGGTTTCACCATGTTGGCCAGGATAGTCTCAAACTCTTAACCTCGTGGCCTGCCCGCTTCTGTCTCCCAAAATGCTGGGATTACAGGTGTGAGCCACTGCGCGCAGCCATGAAGAAAAATCTTTACCCCCATGTTCATTGCAGCCCTATTCACAATAGCCAAGACATGGAACCAGCCTCGGTGTCCACAAGAGATGAATGGATAAGCAAAATGTGGTATATTTGCACAATGAAATGACTATTCAGCCATCAAATGGAATGGAGTCTCATTTGTGGCAACATGGATGGAACTGGAGGAGATTATGTTAATGAAATAAACCAGGCACAGAAAGTTAAATGCCACTTACTTTCACTCATGAAAAGTTTTCAGAAGTTGATATCAGAAGTAAAAAGTTGAACAAAAGATAATAGAGTCCAGGAGGGAGAGTAGGAAGGGGTGGCATAGGGAGAGATTTGTTAAAGGATACAAAATAACAACTAGATAAGAGGAATAAGTTCTGGTGTTCCACAGTAGGGTAACTGTAGTTAAAAATAATATATAGTTTCAAATCGCTAGAATGAGGTATTGAATATTTCTAACACAAGGAAATAATAAATGTGTGAGATGATGGATATGCTAATTACCATGATCTGATCACTACAATTACATGTATCAAAACATTACTATATAACCCATGAATATGTACAATTATTGTATGTAAATTTAAAAATAAATTATTGAATTTTATAAAAGATACTTACTTGTACTCAAACCCTTGGCTTAGCCACTTGCTACTCTGTGACATTGCTCATTTCACATCTCTGCCTCCAGGTTTATCATGTGTAATATGATGATAGTAATATCTGCTATACAGGGTTATTACAAAGTTTAGAGGTAGTGTATACAGTGCTTGGCATGTAATAACTGCTAAACTAACAATATATTTTATTATGTTATTATTATTATATGTGTCAATTTCTCTCCATAGAGTTAAAAATCTCTCTAGTCATTAATGAATAAGTCAGAGTTCCAATCTGTTTTCCTCTTTGATCTATTTATTCTGTTGTTTACTTTGGTCTCCTTCTTGTCTCTGTTTTTCAAAAGATATGTAAGAACTCAAATTCAAAATTTCTCTTGCACTTGGGATCTTGAGTGGGATGCTATAAATGCAGCTTCCATTTTTTGCTGATGCAGGTGGGAAGGGCAGCAGTGGCAATAATTTTCCAGTACTTGCAAGGTTGTGTTTCTGAGACATTGATAGCACTGATAATGTTGGTATTGGTGGTTGTTGTCAATTAGAATCCCTGGTGTTAGTATAGTTTGGTGGGGGAATTAGGGGTGTTTGTTCCTTATCATTGAGAGTTCTTCACCCAATATCCTATATTAATTTTCCCATTCAGCTCTATCTATTCAATGTATTCTATTGAATTCTGGTTCTTGTTTTGTTTCATTTTAATAAGAACTGTGACTCTGCTGCAGACAGGTCAGTTTCTAAGTTTCTATCCCTTTTTGTTTGTTTGTTTTGCTTGAGACAGCGTCCCACTCTGTTGCCCAGACTGGAGTGAAGTGGTGCAAACTCAGCTCACTGCAACCTCTGCCTCCCAAGTTCAAGCAATCCTCCCACCTTGGCTTTCCAAGTAACTGGGACTACAGGCAGGAACCACCACACCCGGATAATTTTCATATTTTTTTGGTAGAGACAGGGTTTCACTATGTTGGCCAGGTTGGTCTCGAACTCCTGACCTCAAATGATCCACCTCAGCCACCCAAAGTGATAGGGTTACAGGCATGAGCCACCGTGCCCGGCCTCTATCCTAGTTTTCATCCTCAGTATCTTAATTTTCTGATTCCCTTTAACTCCCATGTTCTTTTATATCACATAAGCATTTATAGATTCCTACACCATCGACTTCATTATAAGCCCTTTCCATTTGGTTGTCACGAAGGCATGTAAACATAGTGTATAGAAAATTAAACTTACTCATTGTCTTTCCTGAAACTTGGTCTTTCTCCAGAATTTCATACCTTGGTGAAAGGTCCCACACACCAATAAGTTTGAACTTTGGAAGTTTTACTTTTTTACATTCCACTTCTAATTACTTGAATCTTATTCCTTTTCTGCTTAAAATTTTAGTTTTTCCTTAACACCTAGAGAGTAAAATCTAAACTCCTTTGCATGATATTAAAAGCCTTCAAATTGCAGCACATGCTTTTGTGTGGGTTTATTATCTACTGCTTCCCTTGGATATCATATTCCAGCCATTATGTACCACTTTAATTTCCCCAAACATTGATTAGTATACTTTGTAAGCAAGAATTGTCTTCATTTTTTTAGCCTCATCTATCTAACATCTGGTTGTTGCTCAATACATATTTGTTGAATGACTGAATGCATGAATAAAAACTTGTCTTCCCACAGAACCAGCACCTCTCTGAATCTCTTCTGTTCCTGCAGCTCTGGTGGTGGCTGCTGTTGTTTCTGTCTTGCATGCACTGTTTTTTTTTTTTTTTTTTTTTTTTAAATCTGTGTTTACACATTTATCATTATGTTTACAGGGCCCTATTTATTCTCTTCCATTTTTAAAGCTGTATATTTTAAAATTAATTTAATTGTTTGGAGCACAAGTAACACTTTCAGTTGACAAGTGAAAATTGTATATAGTCCTGACATTTGGACAGAGATAGAAAAGATTTGTAAAGGTTCAACCAGCAAGGCTGCTTAGGACAGATGTGAAAGTAGGGGTTGGTTACTGTGACTATTAAGTACGTTGGGATTCAATCCTGGAATTTCTTGAATGTCAGGATGAAATGTTGAACTTGATCTGGAGCCACACTTAGGGATTTTGACGAAAGACTTCTTATGTTTAGAGAATGTTTCAGCAAGATCAATCTCTCATTAAGTGGAATGAATTGTATCAAGTAAACAGCAGACAGTGTGGTCAGATATAAAGTGGCAAGAATACTATATAACGCGAATATAAACATAATTTAAAGTGGTGGAAATAGGGTTAGAGCCTATCAGCAAAACTTGAGAATAATGTAAGTTAATTGTTTATCTTGATGACATAGGGTTTACTCAGGCAAAATTTCCAGCCAAGTCACTCTGTTAATGGATTTAATATAGCATGCTTACTCAGCAAGTAAAGTTTTCAATATTATAAGTCAACTTATTTTGCCCATTTTACACCTAAGAAAAAAAAGGAGCTTTTTTTTTTTTTTAAGCATTTTTCCTAATAGTATGTACTTTACAGGCATTAGGACCCTTGATTCTCCATTTCCCCTGTCAATATACCACACAGCAAAGGTTCTTGTTACATCTTCCCATTTTTCCTTTTCAATTTCTTTTTATTTCTGCTTTTTTATTTCTTTTTGCATTCCTTTTTAAAAATTTTCTTTCTGTTTCCTGTATTTCATGTATCGTTTTCTATCTTTCCTCATCTTTCTTCTTTTTAAATGTGTTTCATATTTTTCTGCTTGCTTCTCTTCCTCCCTTCTGGGCTATTTGAACTGGTAATGTCCCTTCCCATTTGTAGGGCTATGGTTTTGGAACTCCACCATTCCCATAGGAGTCTTCAGGGCAAGAGTGAAAAAGGTTACAAAATTGTAAAAGTTGGGGACAGCTGGAAGCAAAGCTCCACCCAAGGGTCAGTGAGCTGAACTATGCTCTCCTTTCACCCGCTTTCTTGCCTTTTCCTGTCAGTCTAGCAAGACCAATATGTCAAAATGATCGGAGTCCTTGGCAGAAGGAGTCAGCCTGAGAGCCTGTGCCAGGACAGATTTTACCTCCCCTGCAGTCCCTCAGTGAGACAGCTATTTTTGTCACTTTGCCAAGCCCAGCAGTGGATGTATTTATTGTAAGAGGGAAGGCCACGAGAATCTCGGCATAATATTCCAGCAGCTCTATCTTATTCTTCTGGAACTTGAAACCCAGACCTGTCTAGAATTTCATTTAAAACTAGGTATCAGAATTGGTGTCTTTGGTTCTAAAAATGGAAGAAGAGAAACAAACAACAAAAAAACAATTTTTGATGGAAATTGAACCACTAATTTCAATCCAGAGATGCTGAGTTCGTTGGAATTGTCCAGGTGGTTTTTATTATGTTTCTTTCTGATTACTGGTTGCCTCCTACAGAAAGAAAGGCAAAGAGGTTTCAGTATTATAGACATTGGTTAAGTGCCTATCATGTGTCTTCATTTTACTTAGTGCAAAGGAGACATGTAGGAGGGAGATATGAGACTAAAAAACAAACATTTCTAAAATTATGTATAAAAATAAGTATAATCTATAACAATGACAAAAGAGTAGGAGGCTGAAAGTTACTACATTAAAAAATTTGAGGAACAGCTCTTTCAGGAATTATATTCAGAACTATTTGAACTACAAAACAGCCTGAATACTACCCTTGTTTACTCATTTACCTTGGTACTAGATTTGGTGAGAAATAATTACTGATTGTTTTGCAAAATAAATTTCATCTTCAAAGGAAGAAAATTCATTGTAACAGGTTACAAAGGAGAATGTACTATAAGCTTCATAGTATTTAAAATGGCAGTAGTTTTGAACGGTGCCTGAATACCAAGTGACAACTTGGAAGAGAATAACATTCATTTAAAAGTAAAAATAAAGTTGTTATTTTATGGTTATGCTATGAATGCAAGGTTCCTGCTATAGATTATAATTTTGTGAGACCTATATACATAAGTCTTTTAAAAAATAATGGAAGGGGCCAGGCGTGGCGGCTCATGCCTGTAATCCCAGCACTTTGGGTGCCCAAGGCGGGTGGATCACGAGGTCAGGAGTTTGAGACCAGCCTGACCAACGTGGTGAAACGCTGTCTCTACTGAAAATACAAGAATTAGCTGGGCATGGTGGCGCGTGCCTGTAATCCCAGCTACTCAAGAGGCTGAGGCAGGAGAATCGCTTGAACTGGGGGGGCGGAGGTTGCAGTGAGCTAAGATAATGCCACTGCACTCCAGCCTGGGCGACAGAGTGAAATTCTGTCTAAAATAAAATAAAATAAAATAATAATAAGAATTGAAGACCAAATTTTTTAAAATTGTCAAAATAGTAGTTAAGATCAAGGAAGAGAGATTGTATAGACTAGAGTTCTTGCAAAAGACCATGAAGAAAGTGAGACTTCAAATGAATAAAATTCGGAAAGTTGGAGCATAAAAAATTAGAACATAAAGTTTAAAACACAGGAGCTGCCTAATTAATTATCATATCTAATTTAATCAATTTATTGAAATAACAACCATAAGCATGTTATATTGTTTTAAAAGTACTCTACTGGACGCTACAAAAATTACCTACTTATTCTGTATTTGACCTGTAAAATAGTGCTAATTCTTGATAGGAGTCTTTTGAAATAATGTTGATCTAGTACATTTAGATGCAGCTTGTTTAGGTTGCCCACATATCTGACTAATCCACAGACTATAGATCCTTCACAATGCTGTATTCGCAGAATCGCATAGAGTGTAGTGACTAAGAAAGTCTTGCCATCACAGCTAGGAGGCAGGAGCTAGCAATCTGTGATTATACATGGTCATTGTGCAGAAAGTAAAGATTAATAGACAAATATATAGGGAACATCAGGTGTGAAAACATGAGACATTTATTTTTCTAGTGTCTGAAGATTGAAAAAAATCTGAATGAACTAAATGAGTTTAGTTTTTCTGGATCTTTACCTCGTAATCAAAAGTTCCAAATTTGGTCTTTCCTTCTTCAAGTCATCATGCAGACAGCCTATTCAATATGTTTTATAGGTTTAAGAGAAAAGAAATGTACCTTTAAACTTGTCACTTATTTCCAATAGTATTACAGATTATGTGATTATTATGAATGAGAAGATTGTTTCATTCTGAATAAATTCAAATTTAGTGGATGTCTTGGTCCATTTTCTCCTGCTATAACAGAAAACCACAGGCTGGATAATTTACAAAGAAAAAAGAGATTTCTTTGGCTCACAGTTTTGGAGGCTGTAAGTCCCGGAACTTACAGGTTCTGGTATCTAGCTAGGATCATCCCATGGCAGAAGCAGAAGGGCAAGTGAGTGTGATAGACAGAGAGCTAATGGGGGCCAAATGTATCCTTTCATTAGGAGTTCTCTCCTACAGTAATGGCATTAATCCATTTATGAGGGCAGAGTCCTCATGCCCTAATCACTTCTTAAAGGCCACACCTCCCAATACCATTACATTGGCAATTGAATTACAACATGAGTTTTAGAGAAAATGTTTGAGTCATAGCCTTGTGCATTTCATACAATAATAATTTATATTTATTAAGTACCTATTAAGTGTACAACATTGTGCAAAATGGTCTATTTAATCATAACAAACCTGTGGGATGAAAACTGTTATAATCCTTATTTTGTAGATTAAAAAAAAATGGAGGCACAGAGCTGCAAATCATAAAGTATTAAAAGGCAAAAATAAATACTTTATTTTGACTTCAGAGCCCCACTTTAATTTAAAAAGACTTTTAATACAGTAATACATTTGCATAATTTAGAAGTAAAATAACTACTAATCTTATAATTGGGTTGTACATTTAATTTGTCATGCATTTCTGAAAATAAAAGGTGGTTGCTAACTGGATAGAACAGTAGAAAAACAAGCATAAAACTAACATTCCTGAGAAAAGTGGGATATAAGCCTAGCTGGCTTATGATGAAAAAATGGCAGCCTCTGTCTAGAGCATCTTTTGCTCCCCAATTTTCTATTCCTCGGAGGCAACTATTTTTAACTATTTGTGCTGATTTTTCTTTTGTATTTTATATTTGGGGAGTTTCTTTTTCAGGAATGACATTAAAAACTATCCAAATGACATGCTACACTGTTAATTCTTGATTTTTCAATGTTAGAAATTATGTATTGATTTTTACTATGGAACACAAGGCTTTAGCTTTCTTATTCTTTCTGTTCAAACTTTTCCTGCCTTCCTTCTCCTATGTTTTTGTTTTGTTTTGGTTAAATAATTTAGTGCTCATATTATTCATATTACTAGGATCACACACATTTGACTTTCATTGATCCTGTAACAGTCTGTTATATTATTATTTTTAATCTACTTACTGTTTTTTCTAGATTTAACTATCTTGTGTGTTGACTTTTGCTTAGTTTTCTATGTGCTTGTTTTTTGTTTATTCAGCCCCAAGCTTTCTATCTAAATTCTAAAGCTCCTTTTATTACTGTCAATCTTCATAGGTAATTGATAAGTTCTACTTTACTCCCTTAGAAACTTCCTTCATCAATTCACCTTTTTCATGATCCAACATGACAGATTGCTTTCTAAATCTATTATATATAGTGGTTGTCTTGATATCTTTCTTTATCATTATCCTGGATGTTCCCTTTCACTTTTGTTTTAGATTTTCTGTATCCTGGATTGCATGTCTTTCTTGTGTCCTCAAGACCAGAGCCTCTGAGTCATCGCTATCTACAGCAATGTCATGTTTTCTCTTGGCGGGAAGGAGTGTAATTTACTGGCAGTGTAGGTTGTGGAAGGGCATCCAAACTCTAAATGTTTACTTTTTAGACTAAAAAAATCATTCGTCTTGTACTCACCTTCCCTTCCCCCCAGCCTTCACAGATGCCTGGTACCTTAGATTCCTGAACCTTCCTAGAGTATAGCAGAACAAATTTGTTGTTTTTCATTGGTTTCTCTCTAGGCAGTTGGGTTTCAACTACCTTAAATTCCTGAAACTTTCTACAGTATAGCAGAACAAATTCGTTGTTTTTCATTGATGTTTCTCTCTTTAGGCAGTTAGGTTTCAACTACCTCTGCCTTGATAAGTCAGTTTCCATTCATTTCACTTTTTTTCCCCATCTTTCAAAATTTTGTCTTTTTCTGTTCTATTTGTCCTCGGGATTTTGTACCTTTTAAAATACAGACTTTATTTTTTAGAGCAGTTTTAGGTTCACAGCATAATTGAGCAGAAAGTGCAAAGTTCCTACATATCCTCTGCCTCCACACATGCACAGACCCCCCAACAAACAACATCCTACACCAGAGTAATACATTTGTTTCAATTGATAAAACATTATTATACAGAGTCCATAGTTTGCTTCAGGGCACTTTTGGTATTGTACATTCTATGAGCTTGGACAAATGCATAATGACATGTATCCTCCACCAAAGTATCAAAAAAAGTACTTTTATGGCTATAAAAATCCCCCGTGTTCTGCCTCATTCATTTTCCCTGCCCCCACTCCTCATAACTCCTGGAAACCACTAATCTTTTTATTATAGTCATTGTTTTGCCTTTTCCAGAATGTCATAGAGTTAGAATCATACTGTGTGTGTGACCTTTTCAGATTGGCTTTTTTTTCACTTAGTAATATGCAGTAAGTGTCATCCATATCTTTTCATGGACTGGTAACTCATTTATTTTTATCACTGTGCAATATTCTATTGTATGCATGTTTGTTTATATAGTTTGTTACACATTCACCTATTGAAGGACATTTTGTTTGCTTCCAAGTTTTGGCATTTATGAATAAAGCTGCAACAACCATCTGTGTGCAGGCTTCGGGTGGACATAAATTTTTAACTCATTTGAGTAAATACCAAGAAGTACAATTACTGGACTGTATGGTAAAGTAGTATGTTACATTTTGTAAAAAAACAAAACAAACAAACACAATTTTTAAATCCCAGAAAACAAAATACAACTGTTAAACTGTCTTTCAAATTGGTCGTACCATTTTGCAGTCCTACCAGCAGTGAATGAGCGTTTCTGTTGCTCCGTATCCTTGACAGCATTTGGTATTGTTAGGGTTTTGGGTAGGCCATTCTTTTTTTTTTTTTTTTTTTTTTTTTGAAACGGAGTCTTGCTCTGTCGCTAGGCTGGAGTGCAATGGTACGATCTCAGCTGACTGCAACTTCTGCCTCCCAGGATCAAGCATTTCTCCTGCCTCAGTCCCCTAAGTAGCTGGGACTACAGGTGCGCGCCATCACATCCAGCTAATTTTTGTGTTTTTTGTAGAGATGGGGTTTCACCATGTTGGCTAGGGTGGTCTTGATCTCTTGACCTTGTGATCTGCCCACCTTGGCCTCCCAAAGTGCTGGGATTATAGGTGTGAGCCACCGCTCCCAGACGGATAGGCCATTATAGTAAGATTATGGTGGTATGTCATTGTTTTAATTTGCAATTCTGTAACGACATGTGATGTTGAGCATCTCCCATATACTTATTTGCCATCTTTATGTCTTCTTTGGTGAGGTGTCTGTTCAGATCTTTAGTCATTTTTTAACTGAGTTGTTTGTTTTCTTATTGATGAGTTTAACGAATTATTTGTATAGTTTGGATACCAGTCCTTTATCAGATATGTGTTTTCCATATATTTTCTTCCTGTCTGTTGCTTGTATTCTCATTCAGGGTGTCTTCACAGAGGGGAATATTTTAATTTGATGATATGTCTAGTGTATCAACTATTTCTTTTATGGATTATACCTTTGGTACTGTTTTAAAAGTTGTTACCAAACCCAAGGTCATCTAGGTTTTCTCCCAGGTTATCTTCTAGTAGTTTTACAGTTTTGCACTTTACATTTAGATCTGTGAGTTAGTTTTTGTGAAAGGTGTAAGGTCTATCTATGTCTAGATTTTTACATTTGAGGTTAGTATTGTTATTAGTATTGTTATGTGTGGATTTGATTCTGTCATAATGCTAGCAGGTTATTTTGCAGACTTTATGTGGTTGCTTCATAGTGTTACTTGTCCATTTACTTCAGTGTATTTTTGTAGTGGCTAGTAACAGTTTTGTTTTGTAGTGGCTAGTAATAGTGTTTTTCTTTCCATATTTAGTGCTTCCTTCAGGAACTCTTGCAAGGCAGGTTTGGTGGTGACAAATTCTCTCAGCATTGACTTGTCTGAAAAGGGATCTTATTTTGCCTTTGCTTATGAAGCTTAGTTTGGTCAGATATGAAATTCTAGTTTGAAAATTATTTTCTTTAAGAATCTTGAATATTGTTCCCCAATCTCTTCTGGCTTGTAGTGTTTCCACTGAGAGGTTCATTGCGAGTCTGAGGAGCTTCCATTTGTAGGTGACCTGGCCTTTCTCTCTGGCTGCCCTTAACATTTTTTCTTTCATTTTACCTTGGAGAATTTGTTGATTATGTGTCTCTGGGTTGATCTTCCCATGGAGTATCTTGCTGGAGTTCTCTGCATTCCCTGAATTTGAATGTTGGCCTGTCTTGCCAGGTTGGGGAAGTTCTCCAGGATGATATCCTGAAGCATGTTTTCCAACTTGGCTCCATTCTCCCCGTCTCTTTCAGGTACCCCAGTCAGTCGTAGGTTTGGTCTCTTTACATAATCCCATATTTCTCAAGAGATTTTGTTCTTTACTTTTCATTCTTTTTTCTCTATTCTTGTCTGCCTATCTTATTTCAGAAAGATGGTCTTCAAGCTCTGAGATTCTTTCCTCCACTTGGTCTATTTAGTAAATTGTAATTGCATTGTGAGGTTCTTGCAGCTTGTTTTTCAGCTCTAACAGGTTGGTTATGTTCCTCTCTAAACTGACTATTTTGGCTGTCACTTCCTGTATTTCTTTATCATGATTCTTAGCTTCTTTGCATTTAGTTACAACATACTACTTTAGCTCAGTGAAATTTGTTATTACCCACCTTCTGAAGCCTACTATTGTCATTCAGCAATCAGCCTCAGCCCAGTTTGAGCCCTTGCTAAAGAGGTGTTGCAGTCTTTTGGCGGAGAAGGAGCATTCTGGTTTTTTAAGTTTTTGCAAATCAAAACCACAATGAGATACCATTTCACACCAGTTAGAATGGCAATCATTAAAAAGTCAGGAAACAACAGATGCTGAAGAGGATGTGGAGAAATAGGAACATTTTTGCGCTGTTGGTGAGAGTGTAAATTAGTTCAGCCATTGTGGAAGACAGTGTGGCGATTCCTCAGGGATCTAGAACTAGAATTACCATTTGATCCAGCCATCCCATTACTGGGTATATTCCCAAAGGATTATAAATCATGCTGCTATAAAGACACATGCACACGTATGTTGATTGTGGCACTATTCACAATAGCAAAGACTTGGAACCAACCCAAATGTCCATCAATGATAGACTGGATTAAGACAATGTGGCACATATACACCATGGAATACTGTGCAGCCATCAAGAAGGATGAGTTCATGTCATTTGCAGGGACATTGATGAAGCTGGAAACCATCATTCTTAGCAAACTATCAGAAGGACAGAAAACCCAGCACCACATGTTCTCACTCATACGTGGGAATTGAACAATGGGATCACTTGGACACAGGGCGGGGAACATCACACACTGGGGCCTGTTGTGGGGGTGGGGGCTAAGGGAGGGATAGCATTAGGAGAAATACCTAATGTAAATGACAAGTTGATGGGTGCAGCAAACCAATATGGCACATGTATACCTATATATCAAACCTGCATATTGTGCACATATACTCTAGAACTTAAATTATAATAAAAAAATTTAAAAAGGAGAATAAGCAAGCATCTTACAGAATGGGAGAAAATGTTTGCAAACTATGCATCTGACAAAGGATTGATATCCAGCATCTATAAGAAACTTAAACAAATTTACAAGAAAAAAGCAAACAACCCCATTAAAAAGTGGGCAAAGGACATCAACAGACATATCTCAAAAGAAAGCATACATGCAGCCAACAAACATGAATAAAAAACCAGTATCACCAATCATTAGAGAAGTGCAAATCAAAACCACAAAGAATACCATTTCACACCAGTCAGAATTGCTATCATTAAAAAGTCTAAAAATAGCAGATGCTGGCGAGGTTGCAGAGAAAAGGGAACACTAATACACTGTTGGTTGGAGTGGAAATTAGTTGAACCATTGTGGAAAGCAGTGTGATGATTCCTCCAAGATCTAAAAAGCAGAACTAGCATTTGACCCCATGATATGGTTTGGCTATATCCCCACCCAAATCTTATTTTGAATTGTGACTCCTACAGTTGCCATGTGTTGTGGGATTAACCTGGTAGAGATTGGTAGAGATGATTCAGTTATGGAGGTGGGTCTTTTCTGTGCAGTTCTTGTGATGATGAATGCGTCTCACAAGATGTGATGATTTTAAAAATAGGAGTTTCTGTGTACAAGCTCTCTGTTTGCCTGCTACCATCCATGTAAGACATTACTTGCTTCTCCTTGCCTTCCGCTATGATTGTGAGGCCTCCCCAGTCATGTGGAACTGTAAGTCCATTAAACCTCTTTTTCTTCCCAGTCTCAAGTATGTCTTTATCAGCAGTGTGAAAACAGACTAATACAGTAAATTGGTACCAGTAGAGTGGGGCATGGCTGCAAAGATACCCAAAAATGTGGAAGCAACTTTGGAACTGGGTAACAGACAGAGGTTGGAACAATTTGGAGGGCTCAGGAGAAGACAGGACAATGTGGGAAAATTTGGAATTTCCTAGAGACTTGTTGAATGGCATTGATCAAAATGCTAATAATGATACAGACTATGAAATCCAGGCTAAGGTGGTCTCAGATAGAGATGAGGAACTTGTTGGGAACTAGAGCAAAGGTGACTCTTGTTATGTTTTAGCAAAGAGACTGATGGCATTTTGCCCCTGCCCTAGGTATCTGTGGAATGTTGAACTTGAGAGAGATGATTTGGGGTATCTGGTGGAAGAAATTTCTAAGCAGCAAAGCATTCAAGAGACGACTTTGATACTGTTAAAAGCATTCCGTTTTAAATGGGAAACAGAGCATAAAAGTTCAGAAAATTTGTAGCCTGACAATGTAATAGAAAAGAAAAATTTCTGAAGAAAAATTCTGAAGAATTCTGAGGGAAAATTTTAGGAAAACTTCAAGCTGGCTGCAGAAATTTGCACAAGCAATGAGGAGTCAAATGTTAATCCCCAAGACAATGGGGAAAATGTCTCCAGGACATGCCAGAGGTCTTCACAGCAGCCCCTCCAATCACAGGCCTGGAGGTCTGGGAGGAAAAAGTGGTTTCATAGCTGGTCCCAGGTCTCCATGCTGGGTGCAATCTAGGGCCTTGGTGCCCCACATCCCAGCTGCTCCAATCGTGACTCAAAAAGGCCAAGTTACAGCTTGGGCTGTGGCTTCAGAAGTTGAAAGTGCCAAAGCTTGGAGGCTTCCATGCAGTGTTTAGCCTGCAGGTGCACAGAAGACAAGAATTGAGTTTGAGAACCTCCACCTAGATTTCAGAGGATGTATGGAAACACCTGGATGTCTAGGCAGAATTCTGATGCAGTAGTGGGGCTCTCGTGGGGAACCTCCGATGGGGCAGTGTAAAAGGAAAATGTGGGGTCAGAGCCCCCACACAGAGTCCCTACTGGGGCAACACCCAGTGGAGCTGTGAGAAGAGGGCCACTGTCCTCCAGACCTCAGAATGGTAGATCCATCAACAGTTTGCACCATGTGCCTAGAAAAGCCACAGACACTCAACACCAGCCTGTGAAAGCAGCCAGAGGGAGGCTATACCCTGCAAAGTCACATGTGTGGTGCCGCCCAAGACCATGGGAACCTATCCCTTGCTTCAGAGTGACCGACATGTGAGGCATGGATTCTGAGGAGATCATTTTGGAGCTTTAAGATTTGACTACCCCGCTGGATTTCGAACTTGCATGGGGTCTGTAGCTCTTTTGTTTTGACCAATTTCTCACATTTGAAATGGCTGTATTTACCCAATGCCTATACCCCCATTGTATCTAGGAAGTAACTAACTTACTTTTGATTTTACAGGCTCATAGGCAGAAGGGACTTGCCTTGTCTCAGATGAGACTATACTGTGGACACTTGAGTTAATGCTGAAATGAGTTAAGACTTTGGGGGACTGTTGGGAAGGCATAATTGCTTTTGAAATATGAGGACATGAGATTTGGGAGGAGTCAGGGGTGGAATGATATGGTTTGGCGGTGTCCCTACCCAAATCTCGACTTGTAAGTCCCACAATTCTCAGATATCATTGGAGGAACCCAGTGGGAGATGACTGAATTATGGGGGCAGGTCTTTCCTGGGCTGTTCTTGTGATAGTTAATGAGTCTCATGAGATCTGATGGTTTTAAAAACAGGAGTTTCCCTGCACAAGCTCACTGTTTGCCTGCCACCATCCATGTAAGATGTGACTTTCTCCTACTTGCCTTCTGCCATGATTGTGAGGCCTCCCCAGCTCTGTGGAACTGTAAGTCCACTAAACCTCCATTTCTTCCCAGTCTTAGATATGTCTTTATCAGCAGCATGAAAATGGACTAATACACCCAGCAACTCATTACTGGGTATATGCCCAAAGAAATATAAATTATTCTACCATAAAGACACGTGCACACATATGTTCGTTATAGCACTATTCACAATAGCAAAGACATAGAATTAACCCAAATGCCCATCAATGGCAGACTGAATAAAGACAATATGGTACATATACACCATAGAATACTATGCAAGCCATAAAAACGAGACCCTGTCCTTTGATGGAACATGGATGGAGCTGAAGGCCACCATCTTCAGGAAACTAACAGAGGTACAGAAAACCGAATACCACATGTTCTCACCTATAGGTGGGAGCTAAATACTAGGAACATATGGACACAAAGAGAAGAACAACAGACACTGGGGCATACTTGAGGTTGGAGGGTGGGAAGAAGGAGAGGATTAGAAAAAAATAACTATTGGGTATCAGGCTTAGTACCTGGGTGACAAAAATCTGTACACCAAACCCCCATTACATGAATTTACCTGTGTAACAAACTTGCTCTTGTACCCCTGAGCCTAATATAAAAGTTAAAAAAAAAGACTGGATATATGATTTTTTTTCCAAAAATATACTCAATGCCTAGTCCAGTATGAATTACATATTTCCAACCTTTCCATTCCGAAGAATAATAGTGCAACTAGTATGGAAAAAGTATAATTTTGCTTTAAATCACTAAGTTTCATTATTCTCTTGACTGTTTATAGTCTTATTTTATGTGTTTACGAGTTAAACAATTTGACTAGGTTTAAGAGTCAAATATATGAGTGAAATATATGCTGAGCTGTGGTCTGCTCTTACATGTGAAAATCATTTATTTCTCCCTCAGCCTCATTGCCTTCTAGATATTTTCTTTTATTTTCTATTCTTTTCTACAATGCATCCTTCTCTTTTCAATATGCTGCATCTTACCATTTCTTTCATTAAATTTAACTCACGTTAGTTTTGTAAATAGAAAAAAATACTCACAAAAATTCCACCTTTTTATCTTTTCTCTGTGTTAATGCCTTGTCTAATTCCATCACACCTGGCTAAGGTGTTAGGAGGTTGTTTATTAGCCTTTGCCATTTCTTTTTTACTATAAACCTCAGATGAATAGTTATTCTTTTTAGTGAACTTTTGCATGACCCAGTTTTTCCAAATGTGGTATTTAATTAATACTATTTCAATCTTATTCCACATTTTTAGTCTAAATAAATGTTCAAGTTACAACCACAACTTATAATTCAGCACTGAGAAAGCTAGGAAACTGTAAAAACTAGAAAACTTTGTGTGCATTTAAGGGGCTGGTACACATCTATAAGATAATGATATTTAATATATCTGTTGCTCATTTAAAATTTTGTCACTGCCTACTTTACCTATATGTCCTGTATATCTGCATAAAATCATATTGAGCCTGTGTGTAATATCTACCATTGATACTGCCAAAGTCCTGAATTAAATTTTCTCCAGAGACATAAAATTTGAGTTTATTGTTTCAAGTTAATGAGTATGCCTTTAACTCAAGGCAAAGACAAGAGTTGAAAGCGGATCATGTGGCCTTAAACCACACAACAATTTCCCTTTTGCTGTTTGAGTTTAGTTTGTATAAAGTAATCAACACACACTGTACGAATTATAAGCTTCTAAAATGTTTTATCCTCATCGAGCAGTTTAGATGATATATGGCAGTACAGAACTTACAAAATGGTTGACTTAATTTATCGTAAACATTAGAAATCAAAATTAGCATTAAAAATCAACACCTTGAGACTTTCCCCCTATGAACTGTGCTTACATAAAACAATAGAATGCACTATAGGACTCATCAGCTTTTGGTGAACTTTTGGCCATATAACCGCAGAAAGTAAAAGGTCCAGAAGCAAACTTGGATCATTTCTAGTTAGCATTGAAAGTCATTAAAACAGAGATCTACAGACTTTTATTGACAAACATTTTGATTACAATTTTATTTTAGGGAATAATTCTTAGTTTCCATCTTTGTGCACTTCTTGGCCTCCAGGAAAATCTTATCAGTCACTATTTGTTCAGTTATTCAACACTAAGCATAGATTTTAATGTCCTTTTTTAAGTCTTACACAGAGATAAGAATGTATTCGGTCATTTCTGATTTAAAGTTAATATATAACAAACTTGTATATTGTATGAGCATTTACATATGCTTTGTGTATATATAATTTATTTAACATGAAAGTTAGCATAGGATAGTGGAAGCTTGCTCAAAAAGTTTTTCATCTGAAACTTTAGCTTGTTCAGGAGGGTACTACTTCAAAAGCAAAATAAACAAAAAACTGACTTTTTTTGCTACAGTTTTAAAATATATCAAATTCTCTATAGTAAATGGATTATATTTCTTGTTAATGATAAATCACAATTCTATAACATGACATTAAATAATAATTGTATAACATCAGTGGCATATAATTTTCTACAAATGAAATTAATGCATTTATAAACATTTTAATATTCCTTTTTATACATTACTTTTTCTTCAGAAGAAAGAAAAATGACCAACTTTTCTAAAATAAATACACCCCTCCAAAAAAAAGGGATTTGGTAACTATAAAGTTGATGATATATCATATGGGATGAAAGTATCTTTACTTCATACTGATTAGTTTTGAGGAAAATGTGTTACTGGGTGTTTTTGAGGTGACAAATCTATAATTATTTTAGTAATACTGTAGTCACTTTATGAAATCCATGACCATTTCTGTTTTCCTCTTAGAGCAATTTAGTGAACTGTAATTTACTGCAATTTGTGTGGATAAAGGTTGTAGATTATATTCTGCTGTTAATATTTGCAAATACAAATTTATATCAACAAATTCAGAGGTGACATATGACCAAATTCAATGACTCATGCTTAAGAAAACAATAGTTAATTGCAATTTAAAAATAGGCAGTATATTTTTAGCCATTCAAAAACACAAAACAGCCTTCCAGTAGTGATCTGAGGTTTGTTCTACGTGAAGACATCTTGCCAAAATGTCTATGAAACCTCTTTGAGGCTTAATGTTCATTAGGATATGTATGTAGAACAATTTACTGTTATGAGGGCTGATTAGGACAGTACAAAACCAAAGCAGTCACCTTGCCCTTAATCCCTCAACCCCAATTCAGACTGTATTTGCTAATAAATTGGGGGATAAATGTTCACTGTGGTAGATACATACATATAATATCAATTGTGCACCTAATTACCATATAGAGTTATATGAGAATAAGAGACACCTGGTTTTGATATGTGTTTTGAAGAATGCAGAAAGATCATCTCAGTCCCCTAATTAACTCCTGTATCAGTTACCTACATCACCTAACATTCCTATCATAAATATTTATCCTATGGGTTAAGACATTATCTCCAGATACAAGATTCCCTTAAGGAGTTTTTGACTGACATATCAATAAACCCATGTATTTTTCTAGTACTTTATAAGGTGTGAAATTCTTTATGATAATTCTATAGGCCATTGTTATTCTATTAGCAATGAGGAACTGAGGTTCAAAGAAGTTATATAACCTGCCCAGGTCATACAGTTAGTGGCAAATGGAAGCATCTGACTCCAATTCTAATGCTTTTATTATTATATTACAGCAAGGATATAAGAGACTACTGGATCATTAGTTAATACACAGGGTAGTTTGGCAGATTAGTTGACATATTCTTGAAGAAGAGGGTCAGAGTTGGGAGGATATTGGAAAGGTGCTTCAGGTCACAGTGAAAAAGGCAGCAGTCCAGGACACTGGGAACCTGGGGTTGGGTGGGGTATGAGGTATGGGGTAAAGGTGGGAGATAGGGCTGATCCAAAGCACTCAAGATGACAAAGACAGAGGTAGAAATCGTATGACCAACCTCCGTCTTTAAGATTGCTCTTGGCTATAAGAACAATAAGTCTTTCTCCTCTTGCCACAGTTCCTGAGAGCCACAGCCTAAGAGACTCCATGATATCTTCTAACCACCCTTCTTCTACATTGGGAAATAGAGTTTATTGAAAAAGGGAAGTTAGATTTTTGCCTTTTTCAGAAATTCTTTATGGGGATTATTTAGGCTAGAAAATACATGTGACAAGCCACAAGTACTCCATGAATAGCCTCAATGATATATAGAAGAAACTCTGCAAACCAGATATTTTTACAGTTGAAATTTTTCATTATAGTCATTAACAAATACTCTTTTAGTACTTGAGGATCTGAAGCCAAATTGCCTTGGTTAGACTCTGTTTCTTACCAGCTATATGATCCTGAGCAATGTAGTCATCCTTTTGTGCTTCGGTATTCTCATCTGTTAAATAGTCACCTGTTAAACAGTCATAATAATAGTTATCTACCTCATGGATTGTTGTAAGAATTACATAATTAAATACACATAAAGATCTTAGAAAAAGGCCTCTTTCGAGGTAAGCTTTTGATGAATTTTAGCTCTTATTATAATTTTTAGAAATGTATAATTAGAACATGCTACAAAAAGTGGAATACAATGGAAAGGAATATGAAAAAGTTTTGAAGTTCTAATTTACAGTGGCTCTTATTTTCTTAGTAAGAACATTGGATTTTTATAGCTAATTAATAGAAGTTTGATAAGACTGCTTTTCTAGACTGGGACAAATGATCTAATTTAGTAAAGTTTAATCCAAAAATATGTTTCCTAACAAAGTATCAGTTCTTTTTTCCACCTTTTTTTTTTGTTATTGTTCTTGAAGAAATCTTTTGCTTTAAAACATACAGAATTCCAAGAGAAATATTTATGTGACAAGCAACTGGAAAGAATAGGGACCATGAGATGTAAGAAATAAAATATGAAGATACTGGGAAAGAGTTGTAAGAGCAGAGTTAGGAAAGGGAGGCTTTGGCCTAGACAGAAGGTTCTGGAAAACTCAGATATAAGGAGAAAAAATACTATATTCTTTGGTTTGTTCCAACCAAGTAGTTTATTTCTCAACAATATTATGTGGAGGTGTCAGAAGCTATTCGGGGTCAGCTAAAGGGAACACTAAACTTGTATGGTACTTACTTACCTGAATTCTTATTCCATGTTTTCCTTCATAGTTGTTTCTGTTTCTTAAACATTACATTCTCTTTCTTACCTTTTGAATGGTAGGACTTGCACATGCTATACCAGCCTTGCAAAAAAGTCCAAAACAAAATGATCCTTTGCCAGGTTAACTTCTAATCTCTCAAGTCTCTGTTTAAATGTCTCATTCTTGGGATACTTGACTCCTCGATGAAATTAAGTTCCTTGTTAGATGCTCTCATAGAGCTTCAGAACCTCCTTTATAGCTTGTCTTCTCTAGATTATGAACCCCATGACAGTATAGTACTTATCTCTGGGGTGCTAGAAAATATACTCCATCCTGATTCGTATGGTAGTTTACAAATGTAAAAATTAATTGAACTGTAAATCTAAGATAAGTGCACTTTTATTTTATGCATGTCATGACTCAATAAACAAGAAAAAAATGGTCAGGCACTCATCTGGATATTTAATCTGCACAATACCGAACCTTAGGTTGAAGGAACACTTTGAATTAGAAAAGTTTCTATTAATGCAAATCAAAACCACAATGAGATACCGTATCACACCAGTTAGAATGGCAATCATTTAAAAGTCAGGAAACAACAGTGCTGGAGAGGATGTGGAGAAATAGGAACACTTTTACATTGTTGGTGGGACTGTAAACTAGTTCAACCATTGTGGAAGACAGTGTGGCGATTCCTCAAGGATCTAGAACTAGAATTACCATTTGACCAAGCCATCCCATTACTGGGTATATTCCCAAAGGATTATAAATCATGCTGCTATAAAGACACATGCACAAGTATGTTGATTGTGGCACTATTCACAATAGCAAAGACTTGGAACCAACCCAAATGTCCATCAATGACAGACTGGATTAAGAAAATGTGGCACATATACACCATGGAATAGTATGCAGCTATAACAAAGGATGAGTTCATGTCAACCATCATTCTCAGCAAACTATCACAAGAACAGAAAACCAAACACCGCATGTTCTCACTCATAGGTGGGAATCAAACAATGAGAACACTTGGACACAGGAACAGGAGCATCACACACCAGGGCCTGTTGTTGGGTGGGAGGAGGCGGGGAGGGATAGCATTAAGAGATATACCTAATGTAAATGACGAATTAATGGGTGAATGGGTGCAGCACACCAACATGGCACATGTATACATATGTAACAAACCTGCACATTGTGCACATGTACCCTAGAACTTAAAGTATAGTAAAAAATAAGTAAATAAATAAAAAATAAATAAAAACAAAAATAATTCAAAAAAAGGAATAATTTCACACCATCTTATTGGCAAAATAAAAAAGTCTGACAATAAAAAACGTTTCTCTTTACTGAGGCAAAATCTGCATTTCTATAATTTTCATCTGTTGCCCATGTATCTGTTATTTGAGCCAACATTAAATAATTCTATTTATCTGTTAACATGATCCTTTTTAAAATATTTGATGAGAGCTTTCATGTTCCAGGTTAATCTCAACCATTCCTCTGATAACAGTTTAAATTTTTTAACCATCTTAATCTTCCTCCTGCTGTTCTTTAGTATATTAATGTGCCTTGAAACATGGTGCCTAGAACTGAACATAGCATTCTAGTATTATCTGACCAATGCAGAGTACAGCTTGCCATCACTTCCCTTAAAATGGATATTTTGCTACTATTGAACAGGCTAAAACACTTTCATTAATTCTGTTTAATATTATCTCTTTTCATGTTAAGGCTCCTTTTCAACTCTACCTAAAAATTGCCATTAAACTAGATCCCTTTGTTCTGTATTTGTATAATTCATTTTTTAAACCTAATTCAGGCCATTATATGCTGTTGGCTTCAGGGGAATAATAGATTCAAACTTATTCCACCCAAAATTATGTCCTTTCCTTATTTCATAGGTTTGTTGTAAAGATTACATATGATAACATCTATAAAATGGTGCTTCGTAAAGTGCATAGTATATGCAAAGTTAAAGAAAATAATTGTCAAAATTGTGAGAGAACATAACTGAAGAATATAACTGTCAACATAATTTTGTCGAAATAATATTTTATCCTTCCATGCTGTTTATTAAGAATATTAAATATAAAAAGCATAGGAACAGAGTTTTATAGCATAACTCCCTTTCAAGTTGACATCCATCAACACTTTTTGTTTAGTCATTTTTAATTAACAGAAACATGGCCCAATACCCTATTAAAAATAAACAAATATTAAGGAACATATAGAAATAAGATAGAATTTGAGTAGTTTGTATTTTTTGCTGACATTTCTTAATATATAATTAACTCCTTAAGCAGTAAACCTACACAGTCTTAATTACTGTAGCTTTATAGTACATTTTCATCCCTGGAGCATTTTCATCTCTGGGAGATCTTGGCTGTTCTTGGCCTTGTGAATTTTCAAGTACTATTGACCATGCTGCGGAAGTCCTGCATACACACACACACACACACACACACATATGCACATACATACACTCACAGCATCTGTTTAAGATTTTGTCTGGAATTGCTTTAAGTCTACACATCCATCAGGAGAAAATTGACATTTTAAAAATAGTGATGTTTTTCCAACCTATGCACACGATGTATGTTTCCATTTATTTAGATTATCTTTATTGTCTTTCAGTAAAGTTTATAATTTTTCTTTAAGGGTCTTGCACATCTTCCTATGTATGCCATATTTTTGTACTGTTTTAAATGACATTTTTGAAAAATGTCATTTTCTAGCTTTGTTGGTGGTATATAGAGACCTAATTGGTTTTGTTTATAGATTTTTATATACACAAACCTTAAAGATTCTAACGATTTTTAATATTGTTTTGATTATCGACATACAAGATTATACTCTCTGTGAATAATGATGGTTTTGTTTCTTCTTTTCCAATTCTTTTAACATTCATCTTTCTACTTTCTCTTTCCTACTACCCCAACACATCTCTGTCCCCAGACCCATCCCCACTACCACTATCCTGAATCTTGTTTTTCATCACGTTTCTTTAATGTTTTAAAATGCTGTTTTTTCATATATATGTATTCCTTTAAAATAACATTTCAATTGCTTTTAACTTTATAAAAAAGATACCACTAATCTGAGAGTTATAACCATCATTGTATCACTACATATAGCTCCATAAAGAAAATATAGCTAAATATCATTTTGATCTCGGGGTAGAGAATGATCCGCTAACAAGGCTATATAAAATTAATATCTCTATTTATCAAAGAAACTTTAAATAAAGTACAAAATACATGTTACAGAGAGCAGGGACTCAGATATTTATATACCAATGTTCATAGCAGCATTATTAGCAATAGTACAAAGGTGGAAATAACCCATCCATCGACAGATAAATGGATAACTAAAGTGTAACATATGCATATAATGGAACATTATTGTGCAAGTGAATGAACCTTGAAAACATTATGCAAGTGAAATAAACCAGACACAAGAGGGCAAATATTATGCTGTTCTACTCATATGAGTTACCTAGAATTGTCAAAATCATAAAGACAGAAAGGAGAGCAATGGACACCAGGGGTTGGGAGGAGGGGGAATGGGAACAACAATATGTTATTTAGTGGGTATAAACTTTCACTTTGGAATAATGAAAAAGTTCTAGTGATAGTGGTAATGGTTACACAACGGGTGAATATACTTAATACCAGTGAATTGAATGCTTAAAAATGGTTAAAATAATAAATTTTATGTAATGTATATTTTACCAAAGTATAAAAAATTAAAAACAGGGAGATTTTTATGTTACAAACTGGGAGACAGTATTTATAGCAAATAAAACTTTCAAAGGATTAGAGTCAAGGCTATAAAAAGAACTACAAAAAATGTAAACAACTCAATAGAAAGATAAGAATAACCCATGAATTAGAAAAAATTGTGACTAATCAAGACCTAAAGTGATATTAAACCTCTTCAAGTTGGGAAATACAATTCAAAACCACACTGAGATGACATTTCACATTTGAATTTTACATTCTTTTGATTGGCAAATATTATGAAGAACTGGAGTATCTAAATTACTGCTGGAACATAAATTAGTATAACCATTTTAGAAAGTAGTTTGGCATTATCTTGTAATATTGAATATTCACAAACCCTACACTTCAACACTCCTATTCTTAGATATCTGCCTAAGAGAAACTCTCAAACTTTTACTGCAGGAGTTATGTATTAATACAATAGTCTATGGCAACATTACAATAACAAAAATTTGAAAAATCCCAAATGCTCTCCGAAAAAGAATAAATATATTTTAGTACATTCAAATAATGTGCTACCATATGGCCATCAAAATAAAGTACTAATGGAGCCCCCAAATTCAGATGAACCATTCTTCTTGCAACATATATTTATTAACTTATGAATTTTCAGTAATTTAGTTAATATATGTATTTAAGGCTGTAAATTTCCTTCCACATATAATTTTAGCTGTAGTTCACCCATGATGGTATCCAGTTCTTTTGCTTCTGCTCAATTCAAACATTTTTCAAATGTTAATAAATATCTTTTTATTAATGCATTATTTAGAAGTACAGATCTTAATTTGTTTTAGACTATATCTTGTTTTACTCACTTTATTCATAGTGTTATATTTTTTATTTAAATCTTATCAATTTTGTTCATTCTAACTTAGGACAAATTGTTTTTTTAAATGATCTGTATTTTGTTTCATTAGCATTGCACACTCTAAAAATTCTATTTTAAACCTAAATATACTTTTCTGTTCCTTTATTTTCATATTTTTAGATAATTTTCTCATTTGTTTTAGACATATTGTTTGCAAAAGAGAATGTGCTTCATATTGAGTCAGTGTATTTAATTTACATCTATTGTGATTACTGAAGTTTTCTACTTATCTTTTTATTATCACCTTTTTCTAAATGTTCTCAACTTATAGTCCTTTTTCTTTTTCTGTCTTTTCTTTCCTGCTTTCTGTTTTATTAGTGGCACTTCTTTTGATTACAACTTTTTTCTTTTCTAGTTTGATGGTTACATATTCTATTTCTTTTCTATACTTGGTTAATATTTTAACATTTTTAATTTCACATTTTTCCTAAGTGATTAATTTTACCAATTTTTCTTACCATCTCCTCAAAAAGACAAGGACTAGTCTTATTTGGTCACCAGTGCTTTTTCAATCCTACTTCTTTTTTTTAGGTTTCCATTTTCCTTTGGAAAGTATGTTTCGGTACTTTTCGGTGAGAGTTTGTAGGTATTAAATACTCTTTGTCTTTATATCTTATTAATATGTTGTAAATATTTTGCCCTCACTCTTATGTGATAGTTTAGGTATAGAATTCTAGGCTGGTGGTTATCTTTCCTAATTAGTTTGGAGATGTTATTTTACTGTCTTCCTGCACCTACTGTTGCTCATGAAACATTTGCAGCGAATCTTGTAATTTTCTTTTTAGAAAAATTGTCTTTTCTCTCTGGTAGCTTGTAAGAAACCAGAGATTTCATAATGTATTCATGTGTGTGTATATGTGTATGTGTTTACTTAATGTGTTTTTACTTTCCTACTGCTAGATTTTTGGACATATAATTGACATAAAAGAAAACTACCTATTTCACTAAAACTGGAAAAAAGGAAACAATCCATATTTCAATTGTATAACTTAGTAAGTTCTGACATGTGTCTCCAACTGTGAAAAATTACCACAATCAAGAAAATCACCTCCAAAAGTTTTCTCCGGTCACTTGGTAACTTTCCCTTCTATCTCTTCATGTATCCTCTTCCAGAAAACCATGGGTCTGCTTTCTGCCATTATATATTAGTCTGCATTTCTGAGTTTTATATAAATGGAATCATACAACATGTACTCTTTGTTTTGGAGAGGAAGACATTTTGTGTTCTTTCACTAAGCATCATTACGTTGTTGTATGTATTAGTAGTTTGTCTCTTTCCTTACTGAGTAGTTTCCCATTGCAGCAATGTTCCACAATTTGTTTATTAATTCACATATCAATGCATTTGTATTGTTTCCAGTTTTGCTAACTACAAATAAAGCTGCTATTAACATTCATGTACAAGTTTTTGTATGGACATATGCTTTCATTTTGGGGGCACAGATACCTAGAAGTAGAATGACTGGACCACATGGTAATTGCGTTTAACGTTATAGTACTGACAGACTCTCAAAGTGGTGTACAATTTTACATTCCTGAGAGTGCCAGTTATTCCACAATCTCCATTCTCTTTTTTTTTGAGACGGAGTCTCCCTCTGTCGCCCAGGCTGGAGTGCAGTGGCGCGATCTTGGCTCACTGCAAGCTCCGCCTCCCAGGTTCACACCATTCTCCTGCCTCAGTCTCCCGAGTAGCTGGGACTACAGGCGCCCCCCACCATGCCCGGCTAATTTTTTTGTATTTTTAGTAGAGACGGGGTTTCACTGTGTGAGCCGGGATAGTCTCCATCTCCTGACCTCGTGATCTGCCCGCCTCGGCCTGCTTTGGTGCTTGGATTACAGGCGTGAGCCACCACTCTGGGCCTGTTCCACATTCTGATCAACACTTAGTATAATCAGACTTTTTTATTTTATCAATTCAAATGGCCAGGTAGTGGTATCACATTGTGATTTTGATTTGCAATTCCCTAATAACTAATGATGTTGATTTTTTTTAATGTGCTTATTTGTAATCCATGTATCTTGTTTGGTGAAGTATCTTTCACATCTTTGTCCATTAAAAAATTAGATTGTGTTAGTTTCCTACAATTAAATTTTGAAAATTCTTTATATATTCTTAATACAAGTTCTTAATCAAGTATGGGATTTGCAAATATTTTCTGTCTTTTTTTTTCATGAAGTAAAAGTTGTTAATTTTGATAAAGTATAATTTATCATTTTCTTCTTTTATGCATCAGGATTTGCTATTTTACCTACAACATTAATTTTAATGCCAAGTTTATCAATGTCCCTTTTATTGATAAGGTTTTTGTTTTTAGATATAATTCCAACTCTAAGGTCACAAATATTTTATTTATGTTTTCTTTAAAAGTTCTAAAGCTTTGAATGTAATTTTTATTTAGTTAGAATTGATTTTTATGTATGGGATGGGATAAGAATCCCATTTTGTTTTTTCCTATGAATACCCAGTTGACTCAGATTAATTTATTGAACAGTACGTTATTTCTCCCATTTATCAGTCAGGATAAGTTTAGTTATGCTCTAGTAACAATTCAAAGATATCTGTGGCATATACAATAATAGTTTATTTCTCAGTTCACACCATATGTGTGAGACAAGTCACCAGGAACTCTTGGTTATCACAGTCACTCAGGCACCCATGCTAAAGGAGGCTCAGTATTGACATATGCTTCTAGAATTACTTAGGCAAGAGAAGAGAAAGACAAACTGCTAATTGACTTTTGAAGCTTCATCACGCAAGGATGTATTTCTGCTCGTATTTTCTTAACCAAAGTAAGTCACGGTCGTACCTACCTCCTGTTGTGATTTCTATGATTATGGTTTCTTTCTGATTCGGTCTTGAGGTTTCTCTCTTTGTTGAGAGTGGCCATAAGCTAAGATAGCTACTCTTTAGGAGACCCCTGACTGGAGGAGAAAGTTAGGTTCAGGTGTGTGTGTCAGGTGAGACACAATGAGGAAGTAAAACCAAAATGCATAAAATGAAGGAAACCTAGAGAGGTTAGGAGCACCAATGGGAAGTTGAGAGATGACAGGGAGCTCAACCAGCAGGTGGGGAGCAAGAGAAAGAGAGAGAGAGGACCTGTAGGACTATGCCTTTGTTAAGGTCGAGGGGTGCTTTCCCTTAGGCTTTCACAAGTGGGTTATGGATTGGAGTTCAAAGAAAACACTTGCTAAGATAAGAACTTATTTACATGATGTAGGTGTTGAACATTAGGTTTTATCATGCTCAGCAGGCGTGGGATGTGTTGGGTTTTGGGTCAGTGAAATCAGGAACAAGCAGGTTGTATCGTAAAAAAACGTGCAGGGATGGGGAATTTTAACCAGGCCAAAGGTGATGGAGAACAACTAGGATTCAAACAACTCATGTCAGCACTAAAAGTGGATGCCAAGGTGGCAACTAGATGAAACAAATTTGTGATAATCTTACTCCTCTAAGGATGGCAGAATATTTGAGAAAGCCTCTGACATGAGAAAGAGAGAAAAAGGAACTAGAAAATAGGCTTGGCATGGTGGCTCACGCCTGTAATCCCAGCAGTTTGGGAGGCCGAGGCGGGTGGATCATGAGGTCAGGAGTTCAAGACCAGCCTGACCAATATGGTGAAACTCCATCTCTATTAAAAATACAAAAATTAACTGGGCATGGTGACTCATGCCTGTAATCTTGGCTACTTGGAAGACTGAAGCAGGAGAATTGCTTGAACCCGGGAGGCGGAGGTTGCAGTGAGCTGAGATCACGCCACTGCACTCCAGCCTGAGCGACAGAGTGAAACTGTGTCTCAAAAAAAAAAAAAAAAAAAAAAAAAAAAAAAAAGAAAGAAAAGAAAAAGAAAAGGTAGAAAATGAAAGCAACCTGGAGGAAACAGAAAACATGCACAATAAAACTTTTGCCCAGACTCTAATATCCTTAAAGAGATAAAAATAGATATGACTTCCATAAATAAGAATGAGATGCTAGATATGAAGAATACCAGAGAACAAGGAGAATCCCTTAGACATAAAAAAAGTCAAAATTTGAAAAAAAAAATCATAAAATGTTGGATGTTAAAATCAGTGAAATATTCCAGAAGATAAAATGACCAAGAGGTTGAAAATAAGAAAGAAAAAGTTAGGGGCTTGGAGTATCAATCCATGATTATAACCTCTAATTAACAGTAGTTCCAGAATAAGAGAATAGAGGGAATGGAGGGGAGGAAATTATCAAAAAAAGAAAACCTTCAAGAAAAATTTCTGGAATTAAGGAGTGTGTGCCTAGATTAGTGGCTCTCAAATTTTAGCATACATCATCAGAATTATGTCCAGGACTTGTTCAAACACAGATATCTGGGCCCCGCCTCCAGAGTTTCTGGTTCATTAGGCCTAAGATGGCACTCAAAATCTTTCATCTCTAACAAGTTCCTAGATGACAGAGATGCTGCTGACCTAGGGACTAGAGTTTGAAAATAGCTGTCGTAGGATAAAAGGGCACACGAAATGCCCACCACAGTAAGTGAAAAACATTCACACTGAAGCATGTAATCATCAAATTCTTAGTATTGTGGATTTAAAAAAATCTCCAGATTTCAGAGAGAAGAAAGTAAGTTATATAAAAAAGAACAGTGGCAATTAATAATAAAGAACAACAGAATAGTATTCAGAATTCTGTACCTAAGCCACGTATTAGTAAAGTATGGACATAGAATAAATAAAATGTTCAGAAATGCAAAGTGGAAATTTATACCTCATGCACAACTTCATAGGAAGCTATGAGATTATGCAGCAAAACAAGGAGAAGGCTAAGTGAAAGAAAGCTGTAGAACCCAAATAATATTTATCTACTATGAGACAGCTACAAAAGGAAGTACCTGATGACCATGGGGCATCAGGCCTAGAGAGTAGCTAGTCCGTATTGGAGGACTACAAAGACAAAATTATACAAAAGACAATGTGTACCCATTACCCACTGTATACCACTTGACTCTGAAGTGGATATCATTTACGTAGTCAAAATATTGTAAACTGTGATCACTAATGAAAACTTGTAATGTGAATAAACGGGGAGGATATAGAAAGACTAGGTTGGGAAGAGGTATTAGTTATCTTCTTTTGCCGAAACAGAAAGCCATTGGAAAAGATCTGAAAGTGATATAAATAAATAGTAGTATTACTCTGGGATGAAGGGAGAGAGCAAGCTTGATTAGATAAGGAGAAATCCTCCCTTTGTTGGTATTTTCCTAACATTTGTGTTACATTTTTACACTCACCAGCTCTTTAATATTCGTGTTGATTCCTTCTTTTCTGTCAGAATAATTTGCTTTCTAGTCTCTTTCCTGGAACACTTGCTATATCCTGTAAGGATGCTTCTATTGACAGGTAACTTAATTTATAGGAACTTGAACATTTCCCCCCTCGCACTATAAGATGTATGGAGATAAGCAGCTGCTGACAGTGGTTTAGTGGCTTAGCCATGTTAGTGTCACCATCTCTTTGGTGCTCTTGACATCTTTTCATGGTGATAAGGCAGCTGCTGAGTTTTAAGTTTCCACCTAGTTCCAAATACTATATCTCCTTTCATGCAGGAAGAAAAGAAAAGGAGTGGTATTCTTTGTTTTAATAGGAAGGATCTTTCCTAGAATCTATCCCTACTCCTGTAGAGTTCCAGTTGCATCCTAAATGGATGGAATTGTCCACATGGCTACACCTAACTGTGAGGGGAAGTGAACAGCACCTAGAAGGCAGCAAGGACTAGGTGTGGATTTGGGATCAACCACTCTATCTTGGAGTACTTATTTTTCTTGTAAGACAAAAGATAGGGAAGTGGGTATGTAGGGATAGTGAAGATAACTGTAAATCAATTTTTAGCATTTCCTCCAGTTGGGAAACTGGTGTGGATGGATTGGTAGTGCATATAACTGACAGTTTTCTCATGCTAAAAGAGATACATGGCACCATTCTGATATCATTCCTCATTTCAAATGTCACTAGGCCATATAGTGTCCCTTTATCACCCTTATTGGAAGCAATTTCACTTTCCTCTGAATTCTCGTACTTCTTTGTCTGTATCTCTTAGGAAACATACCCCTTTTAATCTCGTATTTTTAATGATATTAATTTATATTTATCTAAATATAAAATTGATATTATAGCATTTTTGACATTTTTGAAATTCAGAGTAGAAAGAAAACACCAATAGATAGGATTCTCCAGGTACATGCTGCAGAGCATATTATAAATATCCTTTAAAACACTTGTCACACTCACTATTACTTAATGTTTATCTTTGTTTGTGAAATAAAGGCACCATGAGGACAAGGATTATTACTGTTTTGTTCTTTGCCATACCTCCAGTATACAGCACAGTACCTAAAACATACTAGGTGTTAATGCTCATTGAATGAAAAAACACAGAAAATAAACATTAATTTTTTTGCTTCTGTTTTACTTTTTAGTTGTTTTTATTCATGACTATAAGTTCTTTAATAAAATCTGTGCCTGACTTATCTTTTTACCACCAATCATCTGTATTCCCTCAATCAACAAACAGGACTTGACATATTATGTGCTCAATAATTATGTATTGAAAATATATGTCAATGATTTGTATTATATCAACCTGTGATATGAACCCATAGTAATAAATCATACTTTGTTCATGGATATTCGTACTTATTATGCTCCTCAATGGCCTTACCTTACCTCAGCGAAGAGGAGGCTGTTTAAGGCTTTAATAAGAGGGTCTTTGTGACTGTGACTAAGGCTCCAGATAAGAGAGAATATCTCTCCCACTTTTGTTCCCCTATTCAGCTTTCATTTTAGGTTTGGGGTACATGTGCAGGTTTGTTACATAGTTGTGTGTCACTAGGATTTGGTGTGCAAATGATTTTGTCACCCTGCTAGTGAGCATAGTACCAGATAGTTTTTTGACCCTCATTCTCCTCCCAACATCCACTCTCAAACATGACCCAGTCTATTGTTTCCCTCATTGTTTGCATGTGTACTCAACTGTTTAGCTCCCACTTAGTGAGAATGTGTGGTATTCAGTTTTCTTATCCTGTGTTAATTTGCATAGGAAAAGGGCCTCCAGCTGCATCCATGTTTCTGCAAAGGATATCGCTTTGTACTTTTTTGTGGCTGCATAGTATTCTATGGTATATATGCACCACATATTATTTATCCAGTCTACCATTGATGGGCATCTTGGTTGATTCATGTCTTTGCTATTGTGAATAGTGCTTCGACGAACATATGAATGCATCTGTCTTTTTGGTAGAACAATTTATAATCCTTTGAGTATATACACAGTAATGAGATTGCTGGATCAAATGATAGTTCTGTTTTAATTCCTGTGAACAACTGACATACTGCTTTCCACAGTGGTTGAAATAATTTACATTCCTACCAGCAGTGTATAAGCATTCCCTCTTCTCCACAAAGTCACCAATATTTGTTATTTTCTGACTTCTTAATGATAGCCATTCTGACTAGTGGTGAGATGGTATCTCATTGTGGTTTTGATTTGCATGTTTCTAATGATTTGTGATGTTGAACTTTTTTGATATGCTTGTTGGCCGCATGTATGTCTTCTTTTGAAAAGTCCATTTATATCTTTTGCCCATTTTTAATGGGGTTGTTTTTTGTTTGTTGATGTTACTTCCTTGCAGATGCTGAATATTAGACCTTTGTCAGATGAATAGTTTGCAAGTATTTTCTCTCATTCTGTAGATTGTCTGTTTATTTTGTTGACAGTTTCTTTTGCTATGAAGAAGCTCTTTAGTTTAATTAGGTCCCACTTGTCTATTTTTGTTTTTGTTTAAATTGCTTTGGGATACTTCATCATGAAATCTTTGCAAAGGCCTATGTCCACAATGGTATTTCCTAGGTTTTCTTATAAAGTTTTATAGTTTTAGGTCTTACATTTAAGACTTTAAAACATAGTGAGTTTATTTTTGTATATAGTGTAAGGAACGGGTCCAATTTCAATCTTCTGCATATGGCTAGGCAGCTATCCTAGCACCATTTATTAATTAAGGAGTCCTTTCCCCATTGATTATTTTTGTCAACCTTGTGAAAGATCAGATGGTTGCAGGTGTGTGGCTTTATTTTTGGGTTCTCTATTCTGTTCCATTGGTCTATGTGCCTGTTTTTGTACAAGTACCATGCTGTTTAGTTACTATAGGCTTATAATATAGTTTGGAGTCAGGTAGTATGGTGCCTCCAGCTTTGCTCTTTCTGCTTAGGATTGCTTTGGCTATAAGGGGTCTTTGTTTTGGTTCCATATAAATTTTAGGATTATTTTTCTAATCCTATGAAAAATGGTGTTGGTAGTTTGATAGGAATGGTGTTGAATCTGTAAATTGCTTTGGGTAGTATGACCATTTTAATAAAAATATTGATTCTTCCAATCTATGAGCATAAAATAATTTTCCATATGTTTGTGTTTTCTCTGATTTCTTTCAACAGTGCTTTATAGTTCTCCTTGTAGAGATGTTTCATCTCCCTCCTTAGTTGTATTTCTGGGTACTTTATTCTTTTTTTGGCTATTGTACATGGGATTGCATTCTTTAGTTGGCTCTCAGCTTGGATGTTATTGGTGTATAGGAATGCTACTAATTTTTGTACATTGATATTGTATCCTGAAACTTTATTGAAGTTGTTTATCAGTTATAGGAACTTTTGGGAAGAGACTGTGGGGTTTTCTAGGTATGAAATCATACCATCTTCAAATAGAGGTAGGCTGACTCCCTGTCTTCCTATATGGATTTCTTTCCTTCCTTCCTTTCTTCCTTCCTTCCTTCCTTCATTCCTTCCTTCCTTCCTTCCTCCCTTCCTCCCTTCCTCCCTTCCTCCCTCCCTCCCTCCCTCCCTCCCTCCCTCCCTCCCTTCCTTTCTTCCTTCCTTCCTTCCTTCCTTCCTTCCTTCCTTCCTTCCTTCCTTCCTTCCTCTCTCTCTCTTTTTTCTTTCTTTCTTTCTCTCTCTTTTTTTTGCCAATTACTTTAGCCAGGATTTCTAGTACTATATTGAATAGGAGTGATAAAGGTGGGCATCCTTGTCTTATTTCAATTCTCAGGGGAAATGCTTCTAGCTTTTGCTTGTTCAGTATGATGTTGGCTATAGGTTTGTCATAGATGGCTCTTCTTATTTTGAGGTATGTTCCCTTAATGCCTAGTTTTTTGAAGGTTCTTTACATGAAAGGATGTTGAATTTTATTGAAGGCCTTTTCTGCATCTATTGAGATAACCATGTGGTTTTTGTTTTCAGTTCTGTTTATGTAATGAATCACATGTATTGATTTGTATATGTGGCACCAACCTTCCATCCCAGGAATAAAGTGTACTTGATTCTGATAGATTAGCTTTTTGATATATTGCTGGATTCGATTTGCTAGTATTTTGTTGACAATTTTTGTGTTTATGTTCAACAGTGATATTGGCCTGAAAGTCTGCTGTTGTTGTTTCTGCCAGGTTTTGTTATCAGAATGATGGTGGCCACATAGAATGAGTTAGGGAAGAATCCCTCCTCCTTAATTTTTAAGAACAGTTTTAGCAAGAATGGTACCAGCTCTTACTTATATATCCGGTGGAATTCAGCTGTGAATCTCTCTGGTCCAGGGCTTTCTCTGGCTAGTAGGTTTTTAATTACTGATTCAAATTTCAGAACTTGTTATTTATCTGTTCAACAATTCAGTTTCTTCCTGGTTAAATCTTTGGAGGTTGTGTTTCCAGGAATTTATTTTCCATTTCTAGGTTTTCTAGTTTATGTTTATAGAGGTATTCATAATAGTTTCTGAGGAATTTTGTGTATCTGTGAGGTCGCTGGTAGTGGCCTCTTTGTCATTTCTCATTGTGTTTACTTGGGTCTTCTCTCTTTTTTCCTTTGTTAACCTAGCTAGTGGTCTATCAATCTTATTTATTCTTTCAAGGAACCTACTTTTTTGAATTCGTTGGTCTTTTTTATGGACTTTGCACCTCAATTTTGTTCACTTCAGCTTTGATTTTGGTTATATTTTGTCTTCTGTTAGCTTTGGGACTGGTTTGCTCTTGTTTTGCTAGTTCCTCTAGGTGTGATGCTAGATTGTTAATTTGAGATTTTTCTAACTTCTTGATGTAAATGTTTAGTGCTACAAACTTTCTGCTTAACACTGCTGTAGCTGTTTCCCAGAGATTCTGGTGTGTTGTATCTTTGTTTTCATTAATTCCAAAGAATGTTTTGATTTCTGCCTTAATTTCATTCTTTACTCAAAAGTCACTCAGGAGCAGATTGTTTAATTTCCATGTAATTCCATGATTTTCAGAGATCCTGGTATTGATTTCCATTTTTATCACACTGTGGTCTGAGAGTTTGGTTGGTCTGATTTGGGTTTTCCTTGAATTTGTTGAAAATTGCTTTATGGCCAAGCATGTGGTCATTCTTAGAGTATGTGCTCTGTGCAGATGAGAAGAATGTATATTCTGTTGTTCTTGAGTGGAATATTCTGTAGATGTCTGCTAGGACCACGTTGTCAGGGGTCACGGTCGAGTACTGAATATCTTTGTCAGTTTTCTGTCTTGATGATCTGTCTAATGCTGTCAGTGGGGTGTTGATATCTCCCACTCTTATTGTTTAGTTATATAAGTCTCTTTGTAGGTCTCTAACAATGTGTTCTATGAATCTGAGAGCTCCAGTGTTGGTTGTGTATGTATTTAGGAAAGTTACGTCTTCTTGTTGAATTGAATACTTTATCATTATGTAATGCTCTTCTTTGTCCTTTTTGATCATTGTTGGTTTAAAGTCTGTTTTGTCTGAAATAAGAGTAGCAACCTGTGCTCTTTTTCTTTTGTCTGCTTGGCAGATTTTTTCTCCATCCCTTTATTTTGAGCCTATGGGTGTCATAATGAGATGGGTCTCTTGAAGACAAAATACACTTTGTTTTTTCTTTTTTATTAAACTTACCACTCTGTGTCTTCTAATTGGAACATTGCAATATTGACATGTGAGAATTTGAACTCAGCATCATGTGGTTAGCTGGTTGTTATGTAGACTTGATTGTATAGTTGCTTTATATTATCAGTGGTCTGTGTAGGTAAGTGTATTTTTGTGGTGGCTGGTAAGGGTCTTTTGTTTCCATGTTTAGCAATCCTTTAAGGACCTCTTGTAAGTCAGGTCTGGTGGTACAGAATTTCCATAGCATTTGCTTGTCTGAATAGGATTTTATTTCTCCTTCACTTATGACATTTAGTTTGGCTGGATATGAAATTCTTGGTTGGAATTTCTTTTCTTTACAAATGCTGAATATAGGCTCTCAATTTCTTCTGGCTTATAAGGTTTCTGTTGAAAGATCTGCTGTTATCCTGATGGAGTTCTTTTTGCACATGACCTGCCCCTTTCATAGGTCTCTAAAAATGTGTTTTATGAATCTAGCTGCCTTTAAGATTGTTTTCTTTTTTGTCGACCGGGGAGACTCTGATGACTATGTGTCTTGAAAATGGTTGTGTGGTACAGTATCTCACAGGGGTTCTCTGAATTTCCTGAATTTGTATGTCAACCCCGTTAGTGAGGTTGAGGAAATTTTCATGTACAATATTCTTAAATATGTTTTCCAAGTTGCTTGCTATTTCTCCATCTCTTTCAGGAGTGCCAGTGAGTCACAGGTTTTGTCCGTTTACATAATTTCATATTTCTTGGAGGTTTTGTTCATTTCTTAAAATTCTTTTTTTCTTTACTTTTTTTCTGCCTGTGTTGATTTGAAGGAATGATTCATTTGAGTTCTGGGATTCTTTCCTTACCTTGATCTATTCTGTTATTAATACTTCCAACTGCATTCTGAAATTCCTGTAATGAATTTTTTATTTCCACTTTAGTATTTTTCAACTCTTGGACTGTTCTAGTGTTGTTATTGGATTGGGCTTTAAAGTTGTCCTATATTTTGGTGAGCTTCCTTGCTATCCAGATTCTTTTTTTTTTTGACAGAGTTTTGCTCTTGTTGCCCAGGCTAGAGTGCAATGGCACGATCTCAGCTTACCGCAACCTCTGCCTCCCAGGTTAAAACAACTCTCCTGCCTCAGCCTTCCTGAGTAGCTGGGATTACAGGCATGTGCCACCAAACCCAGCTAATTTTGCATTTTTAGTAGAGATGGGGTTTCTCCATGTTGGTCAGGCTTGTCTTGAATTCCCAAACTCAGGTGATCCGCCCGCCTTGGCCTCCCAAAATGCTGAGATTACAGGCATGAGCCACTGCACCCTGCCACTATCCAGATTCTCAATTCTGTGTCTGTTCTTTCAGCTTTTTCAGTATGATTAAGAACGAGTTCTGCACTGGATACAGCTATTTGGAAGCAAGAAGACACTTTGGCTTTTAGAGTTGCCAGAGTTCTTGAGCTAGTTCTTTATTATTTGTGTGGGCTGATGTTCCATTAATAATCGAAGTTCTCCTGCAGCTAGGATTCCAGATGTCTGTGGTGAGTGTGTGCCAGTCTATTTTACTCACCCCTTCTGTAGAAGCTCTATTTTACTCCCCATACCTATTTTACTCGCTCCTTCTGTAGGAGCTGCTCAGGGCAAGGGATAAGCCCTGGTGCTGGCAATTCCTTGCAGTGTCCCTAGCTTCTTCCCCTTTCAGGATGGAGTCTGCTTCTTTTCTCTGTACACTCTCAATGCCTTCTTTCTGAAGATGTATTCAGTGTGTGCTGGTGTACTTGACGGTCTGGTCTCTTCTGGTGTGAGAAGCTCTTCCTGGTTGCATCTAGTCAGCCATTTTGGCTCTTCCCTGTACATTCCGTTTTGATCTCTACCACTTTCTAGCTATGTAAATTCAGGAAAGTCACTTTAACTCTTTGAGCCTGTATTCCTACATTAAGTGGGAATAATAATACTACTTCATAGCATTGATATGAGAATTAAGAATTTATGAAAAATCACACATAACACATTGTTAAAAGCTTCTACAATTTTCAAAAATGTTAAAAAACATGATTCTCATACAAGTGTAGAATGGACATGTATCAAGATTGAGCTAATTAGTAAGGATAATAAAACTGATTCAAAGAGCATTTGAGGAACTTTACTTTTATTTTGGCTTAATTTTGAACTATCTCTTAAGAGAATAGGTTAGATTTTAATAAACGATCAGGAAGAGAGGAGAGCTATGAGAGTCAATGATTAATAGAGAATTCAACAAAATGAAATGAAGATTGCATCTGCCTAAAGGGACTCAAGGAATAGCATTCATTTATTCAAGGCCATATCTCCATCCTGGCAGTGTATCTCAGGGACTGAAATATACAGCCATGCTGTTTGCCAATCACACTCACACAACTGTATTGTCTTTCTTGATAGGAGTGTTGAACTTAATCTGGCCTGAGGAATGTAATCTGTGTGAGCAAAGACAAGATTCAAAAAACCCTTAGGAGCGTAAACTTGGTGAATGTAACATCCTGGTGATGTTGTGGGGATAGCACTATATTTGGCATATGAAGAACCAGATGAAAAATCTGACTGTCACTTGGCAGCAGTGATGATACTGGGCAAATTGTGTAAGTTTTCAGGGTATGATTTCCTTCATCTGCAACATGGGAAGAATAATACCTATACCACAGAGTTGCAATAAGAATTGTGTAAAAGACGGTTTGGGAAAGCAGTACTTTGCAAATAATTACCATAAAGGGTACTCTATCTAGTTTTTTTGATCTTGCCTTCTGCTGACCAGCAGATGTCCTGTAAACTAACGTGGGCAATTTCTCTCTCACTTAGCTTTCAGACCACAATAACTGAGGCTTAGAAGTGCCTTGTCATTTTCACACGTAGGGTAGGTCCTTATGTTCTCCAGCTCTGTGCTCTGGGATGCTGTACTGCTTTTTATTTTAAATATTACTAAGAAAAGTCTCAAGAAGCCTTTATGCAGAATCTGGAACAGATTTCTGCCTATGCCTGTAGTTAGCTGTTTTACTATTTTTTAAAAAAATATCAGGCCCAACACATCTGAACTGTGATGGGATGTTTAGAGGTGTATCATTTTGTGAAAACCTTGACAGCAGTATTTCAAGCCCATGTTGCATGTATTTTCACCTTTTACTTCCATCTGGTTAAAAAAAAAGAGCCTATTAGGACTCACAAAGGAGAATGATTTATACATTTTCATTAAGACCCCATTTATAACATTCACAAAGATAGATCAAGTTAGGATGTTATTTTATTTTAAATACTTTTACTCTGCCTCATTCCACAAAGGATTTGAAGAAGTTAGGTGAGAGAGTGAATTGAGAGGTAGTTTATTACTTAGAAAGATAGCAAAATTGTAGTGAAATTAACTCTAAGTATCAATTTAATTGTAATCTTCAAGTAGAATTTATGTGAGAAGATATGTGTCATAGTGGCTGTGTCCACACAGGAAAAATTAAATGAAGAATCTGAGTATAATTCAAAATGTTAAGGAAAACTCTTTTTGCTTCAGTGGCATTGACATATAAATGTATGTGTGTGTATATTATGCACTCAAACTCATCCCTATATGGTTTAACTTGAATTACCTGAATTTCATGATTATCCTCTTTACTTTATTCTGAGCTGTTCATTGATGAGTAAATAACAACAAATCTTGTCATGGTGTTTTATCAGGAATAGTTCATCAGCACATAACTGAATAATGAGATTTGTCAATCAGTAAATTCGTGAACAGAACTTTTAATTTCCTTACTGTCATGTATTTCTTAGGCAGATATTTTTTAACGAATTAGTACATCCTGCTTTACATATACAAAACCAGTCTGATGTCACATCTTGTGAGTAGATTACTGTATCTTTTGTTCATATAATCAAGGAATCCATTTTTACTTACTCTTTGGACATTTCATTATCTTTAGAACAAAGTTTAATCTGAGAACAGTAAAATTGAGGAGAAAATTGATTACAAACAGTTATTTTTCACTTTTTATTATGTTACTCCGACTAAATTTGGAATCAGCAGAGAAAGTAACTATTCATTAAATACTTTCCATGAAGTAGAACATATCTGAAGTCTTTTATCTAATGTTTGTGGTATATATAACATGTTAATCCCAGTCTATACTTTTATTTCTTAATACTTCTTTACCACTTTACATTTTTTACCACTATCAAGTACAGTATAAAAACTTTGATTTTTAAGATTAAAGCAAATTAAGTTTAGTAAATTTTGTTTTGAGAAAATTTCATAACAAATCTTAAAATAATTAGGCTGTTCTTGAATGTTTATTCGCCTTTTCACCAAATATTTATGAGCCTTTACTATGTATTAGGCACTTTGATAAAGCAGAGGATTTAGCAGAGAACAAAAGAGATCTAGTACCTACCTTTATGGTCTTTACAGTTCAGAGCGGGAGGCAAACAGTAAACAATTAACCACAAAAATTGGCATGTATTTAGAAACTGAGATAAGTACAATAAATAAAAAATATAAGTTTCTATGAATAAAAATTAAACGGACACCCAGTTTAGACCAGGCAAACAGGCAAAGCATCTTTGAAAATTATATTTAAGCTGGTAAGATACGGAAAAGATAAGCTGAAACTGTATGAGGAATGAAAGGTGGGCAATGTGTTTGAAGTACAGTCATGGAAGGAGAAAGTGATACAAAGCAAAAGCAAGAGGAAGAGTCAGGCAAGATGATACAAGCCCTGTTACTGATTTTTAAATTTGATTTAAATACATCAGCAGTCATTGAAGGCTTTTAAAGATATTTTAAAAATAAGGTTAATATTTTTAAAAGTTGATTTGACTGCTGGTTGTATAGAGCTTAGATCAGAAGAGAATAAAAGTAAAGAGAGATGGGTTGTTTAGTGGGATGTATCCATTAAGTGGTGACTGCAGTGGGCTAGGAAAGAGATGATGGTGATTTAGACTAGATTGATGGTAGGAAGTGGAGACCGAATGAAGTGGACATACATTATAAAGGCATTATATATTGCCTATGGTTCGAATTGGGTGAGTCAGGTAAGACAGAATAGTTATTAACAGTGGCTTGCATTTATCATGAACAACCAAGTGGATAGAGAAGAACGGAAGTGGAATAGATTTAATAAAACTGAATGTTAAAAACCCAGAGTTTGGAGTTGTTGTTTAAGAGAAGTTGAGAGGAAAGAGGTAGTGAGAAACAGACATTTGAAGAGTTAAAGAAGCAACCCTGAAGATGACGGAACCCTTAGTGAAAGTTCAACTGAGAGACTTCTGAGTGACAGTTGTCATAATTTAGAACAGTGGACCTGGATCCACTGAAAAGAATCTCAGAAGTAGATTCAAAATCTTTTTAAAAAATAGATGTAAGGGGTTCCAGTGCAGTTTTGTTACATGAGTGTATTGCATGGTGGTGAAGTCTGGACTTTGAATGTATCCACTACCTGAATAATGTACATTGTATCCAATAGGTAATGTCTCATCGTCATCCCCCTCCCACCCTCCCACCTTTCTGAGTTTCCAGTATCTATTATTCCATTCTCTACATCTATGTGTACACATTATTTAACTTCCACTTATAAATGAGAACATGCAGTATTTGACTTGCTGTTTCTGAGTTATTTCACTTTCGATAATAGCCTACAGTTCTATCCATGTTGCTGCAAATGACATTATTTCATTCTTTTTTATGACTGAGTAGTATTCCATGGTATATGTATACCATATTTTCCTTATCCAATCGTCTGTTGCTGGACACTTAGTTTGATTCCATGACTTTACTGTTGTGAATAGTACTGTGATAAATGTATTAGTGGGAGTGTCTTTTCAATACAATAATTTCTTTTCCTTTGAGGAGATACCCAGTAATGGGATTGCTGAATCAAATGGTAGTTCTATTTTGGCTATTTGAGAAATCACCATATCATTTTGATTGGACTAATTTATATCCCCTTTTCTCTGCATCCTTGACCACATCTGTTATTTTTTGATGTTTTAATAATAGCTGTTCTGACTGATATAAGATGGTATTTTGTGGTTTTAATTTGCATTTCTTTGATGATTAGTGATATTGAACATTTTTTTCATGTGCTTTTTGTCACTTGTGTGTCTTCTTTTGAGAAGTGTCTGTTTATGTTCTTTGCCTACATTTTAATGGGGTTATTTATTTATTTTTTTGTTCAGTTGTTGGATTGAATTCCTTGTAGATTCCAGATATTAGTCCTTTGTATTGAGGTGATCATATGGTTATTGTTTTTATTTCTGTCTATGTATTTATTGATTTGCATAGGTTGAACCATTCTTCTATCCCCGTAATAAAACTCCAGTGATCATGGTGTATTGTCTTTTGTTTCTAGTGTTAGATTTGGTTAGCTAGTATTTTGTTGAAGATTTTTGCATTTATGTTCAATGGGGATATTGGTCTGAGTTTTCTTTTTTGGTTGCCTCCTTGTCTGGAGCTTTGGTGTCAATGTGATACTGGCTTCATAGAATGAGTTAGGGAGGATTCACTCCTCAAACTTTTGAGTCAGTTTGAGTAGGACTGGTACCAGTTTTTCTTTGTACTTCTGGTAGAATTTGGCTATAAATCCAACTATTTCTGGACTTTTATTTTTGTTGGGTTTTTTGTTTGTTTGTTTGTTTGTTCATTTTTTATATAGAGTTGCGTTCTGTTGCCCAGGCTGTAGTGCAGTGATGTGATCTCAGCTCACTGCAACCTCTGCCTCCCAGGTTCAAGTGATTCTCCTGCCTCAGCCTCCTGAGTATCTGGGATTACAGGTGGGCACCACCATGCCCAGCTAATTTTTGTATATTTAGTACAGATGGGGTTTTCTCAAGTTGGTCAGGCTGATCTCGAACTCCTCACATTAGGTGATCCTTGTGCCTTGACTTCCCAAAATGTTGGGATTACAGGGGTGAACCACTGTGCCTGGCCTTGTTGAGATATTTTTATTAGTGTTTTAGTGTCACTACTTATTATTGCTTTGTTCAGGATTTCTATTTTTTTCCTGATTCAATCTTGGAAGGTTGTATATTTCCAGAAATTTATTCATTTTTTTCTGGGTTTCCTAATTTGTGGTCATAGAAATGTTCATAGTAGAGTTTCTGATAATCTTTAATATTTCTGTGGTATCAGTTGTAATGTCTCCTTCTTATTTTGAATTGTGCTTATTTGAATCTACTCTATTCTTTTTTGGTTAATCTTGCTTGCGGTCTGTCAATTGTATCTTTTCAAAAACAATTTTTCATTTTATTGATTCCTTGGATTGTTTTTTGTCTCAATTTAGTTCTGCTCTGATTTTTGTTATTTCTTTTCTCCTGCTAGCTTTGGCTTTGGTTTGTTCTTGTTTTTCTACTTCCTTGAGGTATAATATTACATTATTAATTTGTGATATTTTTATCTTTTTGATGTAGTCATTCAGTACTATAAACTTTTCTCTTAGCACTGCTTTGTATATATCTCGGATTTTCTGGTATGTTGTCTCTCTATTTTCATTCATTTCAAAATTTTTAAAATTTTCATCTTAATTTCATCATTGACCCAAATATCATTCAGGAGTAGGTTTTAAACTTATCATATATCTCTATTGTTTTAACAGTTCTTCTTGGAATTGATTTCTAGTTTTAATCTACTGTAGGCCACGAAAATATTTGATGTGATTTTGATTTTTAAAAATGTATTGTGACTTGTTTTATAGCCTAACATACGGTCTGCTATGGAAAATGTTCCATGAACTGATAAAAAACCTCTTGATTATTGATAACTTGTTTACAATAACTTGTTCAGAGGATAAAATTCATTTATCCTCTACTTACCTGTCTATTAAATAAATATGTTGCATAAAATAAGGAAACTTTTTATTCTAGCATGCTTTGAATCTGTGCAATGAAAGACAGCAGGAGTTTTGCAGTCAGAATGGGTGAAATTCCACCCTTTTAATTTTCATATTTATAAAATGGGATTAATACCAGTTAGGTGGCATATGTTAGAAGTATCTTTTCTCTCTTTCCTTTTCATCAGTAGTTCTTATCTATTCATTTGGAAATTAATCATATACTTCCCTAAACTATCTTCTCTAAAACTTGAGAGGCAAACCTGGACTAGAATCCAGCTTAAATAAATTTTTACATATTTTAGTTTGGGTCATGTGGTCTTACTACTCTGCGGTTCTGTTTTTTCTCTTGTGAAAATACTCAGCTCTAGGGTTGTTGTAAGATTTGAAGGAAATAATCAAAATCCTAGCAAAGTACCTGTAACATAGTAGAATCTCAAAATATATTATTTCCTTTTCCTTTATTCCTTAAATAAAAATCAGTGAAATATTATCCTCTCTCTATATTTCATTTCAAGGAAAAATGGAGGTTAGTAAGTTATCTTTTAGCTAGAATTATCCAGATAACTGGTTATGTGGTATTTATTTCTGGATTCAATAATTACTAAATTTTTAGGCAGAGTCAGAATCTTGCTAATGCTTTACGATAACCAGGATATTTCTAACTTTCTCATTTGTGAGAGAAACAGCTCTAAGAGCAGTGAAAAAGCTCCCCTAAGCTTAACTGGCAACCCTCAAACCTTTGCAATGTATTGTTTAATGAAAGTCCAGTTTGTATTTAAATGGCAATAATGATTTTTAAACTAGGTAAAAATAATCTGGAGTACTGTGTAAAAGAAAACACAAACACACACACACACACACCCTTGGCTGCAAGAGTGCAGCTAGCTTGATTTTGGAGCCATTACAATCAGTGAGCCACTCAAGACTCTCTCAGTCTTCCCTTTTCCATAGCATCCAATTTTCTACCTCTTAGTCCTGAGGTTATTGAAAGTGAATTGCTGAAGAGAAGACAAGGGGTCCATCCCATAATATGCCTGGCATGCGAGGCCAGGTTAAGTGAGATTCCTAACACCTTTGTGTTTCAAACTCTGGTTTAGTTCACAGACAGCTGTAATTCTCTCAGGCAAGGCCAAGAGCATCTTGAAATTCTGGCCAAAGTCATTCCTTCACCTAGCTTTTCAAGTTCAGGAACTGGGAGGTTCAAACCATACAGTTTTAAGATTTTTATCACTTCAGTCTCTGGCTATTGCAATAAATCCTAACCCCCATCTTTCCGTCTAATCTCTCTCTTCCAGCAGTTTTTCTCTCTAATTTTGACTGCCTTCAGATTAATTTTCCTAAAATAGCTCTTAAATAAAATCTTACCTTGTTTTAAAATTCTTCACTTTCTGTTTAACAAAATAAAACTCTATGAAGTGGCAAAATCTCACTCCAAGCTATCTGCCTAGATATTTCCCTGATTATATTCTTCCATGATCCTGACATACTAACCAAATGTAATTTTGAGGGATCTTGACAAATCTCAGTGTCACTGCCAGAAACAGGGGATAGCCTCACTTTGGTTTTGAGTTTCAAAGACTTTTCTTTAGCACTTTCCCTAGTACATGGGAATCCTTTTAATTTTATGCTGAAAAACATTTTGATTTCATGCAACCTTGAGATATTTTACCCATCCTGTTATGCTCATGAATTTCTTCTGAACTTTTTATTTTTTAAAGCAAAAGCTGGTGATCCTTATAAAAATTTTTCTATTTTCTCCCCAAACACATACCTTCCCTATAGTAATAGGAATAGAGGCAGTTATCAACTTTCCTGAAAGTAAAGTGGAAAACTCAGGAAGAAAAACATTTACATGCATAAACTTATCTCTAAAAAATGTCATCTAGGCACACATTAATTCTGTCATTTAATCTTGAAAACAAACGCTATGAAATGAGTATCATTAAAACATTTTAGAGATAAAGAAACCGAGGAAATAAAGTTACTTGTCCAAATGTACGCAACTATTTAGCAGTGAAACCAGCATCTCAAGACAGGTCTCCATTCCCATACTTCAAGGTATGGGCTTTCATTGAAAGACATTGATCCTTTCCAGTCATGAATTACATAAATAAGGCCTCTATAGAGTTAACCTGAATGCTGACAAGGAAAAAAATGTGACTCCAGAATTATGTCCTCTGGAAGTTGAAGATTAAAGCTGTTAGTTTACTGAAAAGGGGAAGAGTATGGATATTGGCAATGTTCCTAATCCTAACACGTGGAAGTGAGCACTCAGAAAATGTTGATGGCTCATGTATACATAGTCTGAGGCTGGACAGAGGAAAAGAAGGGGGTTTAGTTAGAAATGGAGCTCTTGAGTACTCTTAATGAGTTCATAGATATTGTGGTGATTCAAATGGAAAGTTAAGTGGAGTGGCAGACCAAGACCATCCAAATACCAACTAGAACTTACATGATGTTGGGTTAACTGTAGGATGCTTGGTCTAGTAGCTTCATGACAAGCATAGACTAAAGCAAGAACATGTGTGTGAAGCAGGTCAGAAAAACCTTAAGTAAATTTTTGCAAAATTGAAATACTATACCAAGATATAAAGTAACAAGTAGTTGAATTATCTAGTAGTGTTTATTTAATTGTCAGGCAAAAAAAATATGATGAAATAAAAGTTGAACTGGCTAAATGTGTATTTTATGAACAATATTGATAGATTATTAATGCCTTTATTTTTTCCACAATATATGAGGTTCCCCAGAAACATGATCTTAATGGGGTCAAATGATAGTATAGTGGTACAGTGGACAGTGTATAAGTCCATTCTCACACTGCTATATAAGTTAAAAATACCTGAGACTGGGTAATTTATAAAGAAAAGAGGTTTAACTGGCTCATAGTTCTGCAGGTTGTACAGGAAGCATGACAGCTCCTGGGGAGGCCTCAGGAAGCATTCAATCATGTTGAAAGGTGAAGGGGAAGCAGATACAACTTACATGACAGGAGCAGGAGAAAGAGGAGAGAGGGGAGAGGTGCTACGCACTTTTAAACAACCAGATCTTATGAAAACTCTGTCACAAGAATAGCACCAAATGGGAAATCTGCCCCCATGATCCAATCACCTCCCACAAGGCCCCCCATCCAACATTGGGGATTACAGTTAAACATGAGATTTGGGCAGGGACACAGATTCAAACTGTATTATTCTGCTCCTGGACCCTCCCAAAACTCATGTGCTTCTCACATTGCAAAATACAGTCATGTCTTCCCAACCATCCCCAAAAGTCTTAACTTTTTCCAGCATTAACTTAAAACTCCAGAGTCCAAATTCTCGTCTGAGACAAGGCATGTCCCTTCTGTCTATAAGCCTGTAAAATCAAAGACAAATTAGTTACTTCAAACATACAGTGGGGATACAGGCATTGGGTAAATACTCCCATTTCAAAACAAAGAAACTGGCCAAAAAAGGGGCTATAGGACCATGCAAGTCTGAAACCCAGCAGGACAGCCATTAAATTTTAAAGCTCCAAAATAATCTCCTTTGACTCCATGTCCCACATTCAGGGCACACTGATGCAATGAGTAGACTCCCAAGACCTTGAGCATCTCCACACCTGTGGTTCTGCAGGGCTCAACTCCCACAGGTGCTCCCAAGGGCTGGTGTTGAGTGCCTGAAGCTTTTCTAGGTGCACATTGAAAATTGTTGGTGGATCTACCATTCTGAGATCTGGAGGATGGTGACCCTCTTCTCACAGTTGCACTAGATGGTGCTCCAGTGGGGACTCTGTGTGGGAGCTTCAACCCCACATTTTTTCTCCATACTGCCCTAGTAGAGGGTCTCCATGTGGGCTCCACTCTTACAGCAGGCTTCTGCCTGGACAGCCAGGCTTTTCCATATATCCTCCGAAGTCTAGGTGGAGGCTCCCAAGCTTCAACTCTTGTACATTGTGCATGTGCAGGCTTAACACCATGTGGAAACACTCAAGGTTTATGGCTTGCAACCTCTGAAGCAGCTGCCCAAGCTGTATTTGGGGCCTTTTTAGCCACAGCAGAAGATGGAATGGCTGGGATTCAGGGAGCAGTGTCCTAAGGTTGTGCAGGGCAGTGGTACACTGGACCTGGCCCAGGAAACCATTCTTTCCTCACAGGCCACCAGGTTTGTGTTGGGAGGGGCTGCCTCAAAGGTCTCTGAAATGCCTTCAAGGCATTTTTTCCATTATCTTAGCTATTAGCAATTGCATTCCTTTTAGCTATGCAAATATATTCAGCCTGCTTGAAATCCTCCTCTGAAAATTGGTTTTTCTTTTCTAACACATGGCCAGACTGCAAATTTTTCAAATTGTTATGCTCTGCTTTCTTTTTAAATATAAATTTCAGTTTCAGAACATTTCCTTGCTTGTGCATATAGGCACAGGCTATTAGAAGCTGCCAGGCCAAATCTTGAACAGTTTGCTGCTTAGAAATTTCTTCCACCAAATACCCTAAATCATCATTCTCAAGGTGAAAGTTTCACAGATCCCTAAGGCAGTGGCACAATGCAGCCAATTTCTTTGCTAAGAAACAGAAGTGTCTTTTGCTCCAGTTTCCAATAAGTTTCTCATTTTCATCTGAGACCATATCAATACCAGCATTTTGGTCATAGCAATTTAACATGTGTCTAGAAAGTTGCAAATTTTCCCTCATCTTCCCGTCTTCTTCTGAGCTTTCCACACTCCTCCACCTTCTGCCTATTACACAGTTTCAAAGCTGCTTCCACATTTTCAGGTATCTTTATAGCAATGCCCCGCTAGTTGGTGCCAATTTTCTGTATTAGTCCATTCTTGTATTGCTGTAAAGAAATAATGTAGACTGGGTAATTTATAAAGAAAAGAGGTTTAATTGACTCACAGTTTTGCCAGCTGTACAGGAAGCATAGTGGCTTCTAGGGAGGCCTCAGGAAACATTCAGTCATTTTAGAAAGTGGAGGGAAAGCAGGCACATCTTACATGGCAGAGCATGAGGAAGAGGAGAGAATGGGGAGGTGCTACACAGTTTTAAATAACCAGATCTCATGAGAACTCTATCACAAAAGCAGCAGCAAAGGGGGAAATCCACCCCCATGATCCAATCACCTCTCACCTGGCCCAGTCTTCAACATTGGGGATTACAATTTGACATGTGATTTGGGTGGGGACACAGATCCAAACATATCAGACAGTAAGAGGGCTTTAGAGTCAGACAGACCTAGTTCAAATCCTAGTTTACCTTTTAATAATTACTTAACCTTGAGGAATTCACTAAACCTCTTGGAGGCTCACCTGAAAAACATAAATAATAGTATTTATATTTTATGATTGTGCTGAAAATTGTACATAACACATGTAAAGCACCTAGTCTAGTACCTAGTACTTACTAACTAATTCAATAAGTAGTATCTGTGATGATTATTCTCTACTGTATCTCCAGTTGCACTATCCAAATAGTATCATATTCATAAAGGGCCTGTGTCTGAAACAGAAGTTCATCTTAAATTCCCTGAGTCTTAAATTCCATTGACTTACTCCACCAAGGGTCTAAATACAGCTGTGTGACACTGACCTAGATATCCAGGGTTAGGGATAATATATCTGCAATTTGGTCTGTAATGATAAGAGAGGAAGTCTCTCCTTTTTAACTTTTTACAAAACTATCACCGTACATTAAACTATAGGTTCTAGTAAATTCTGGAGAAGGTCAATCTCAGGTTTTCAGAACAAAGACATATTATGCTCTAAAATTGACAAGGAAATTGTTCATTCAGTAAGTATTTGAACACCAGTTTAAGTGCTAGACACTGTTTATAATGCTTGGGATATATCCATAAGCAAAACAGAGAAAACCCTTGTCCCCCTGGAGTTTACATTCTACTGGGAGGAGACAAACAATTATAAAATTAACAAAACAAGAAGGCAAGTGATATTTTTAGAAGGTAATAAGTGATATGAAAAAAAGCATGGTAAGGAAATTGGGATTATTGACACAAGAAGGCTGTTGCAGTTTAAAATACTATGATTATGAAGGAAATCATAATATTCTAAATGTTCTAAACTTAGATTGTGATGATAGTTACACAAGTCTGTCTGTAGCCCACAGACTAATGCCACTCTTTTCATCCCAGATGTCTACTTTTTAATTCCCAGAAATTATGAATATGGTATGTTAAATGGCAAGGAGAATTAGGTTGCAAATGAAATGAAGGTTATTAAGCAGCTGAACATAAAACAGGGATTTATCTGCATGGGCCCAATATAATCACAAGTGTGTTTAAACAAGGAAGAGAAAAGCAGAAGAGTCAGAATCAGAAAAGTGGCATCAAGTCAAAGAGTCTACCAGCCATTGCTGGCCTTGAAGATGGAGGAAGGGGGCCATGACACAAAGAATATGAGCAGCCACTAGGAGTTAGAAAAGAGACTGTATTATACTCTGGAGCCTCCAGAAAGGCACTCAACCTGATCAACATGTTGACATTAGTTCAATGAGACAGGTTTTTGAATTTTGACCTCTAGAATCGTGAGATAATAAATTTGTGTTGTTTTAATCTACAAAATTTATGGTAATTTGTTACAGTAGCCATAGGAAAGGAAATAAATACACTGTGAACACACTAAAAGCCACTCTGAGCTGTATATTTTCAGTTGGTGAATTTAATGGAATGAAAATTATATCTTAACAAAGTTCTTTTAAAAGTAAGGTGGTTAGGATGGAAGAATTGAGAAGCAGCATTGTCTCAGGTGGGTTAGTATCTTTCAGATGAAGGCGTTGAAGCTTGCACAAGTTCTGACAAAGTCAATGTAAATGACATCATCCTGATTTCTCTTAATGAACACCCATATGCAAAGATGAGAAAGAACCAATGCACGAGCACTGGTAACTCAAATGGCCAGAGTGACATATGTCCTCCAAATGACTGCACTCTTCAACAAGAGTTTTTAACCCGGCTGAGCTGGCTAAAATGACAGAAATAGAATTCAGAGCGTGGATAGGAGTAAAGATCATTGAGATTCAGGGGAACAACAAAACCCAATCCAAGGAAATGAAGAACCAAAATAAAACGATAGATATAAGAGCTGAAGGATGAAATAGCTGGTATAAAAAAGAACCTAATGGAACTGACAGAGCAGAATAACACAATGCAAGAATTTCACAATGCAATCATAAATACTGACAGCAAACAAATCAAGCTGAGGAAAGAATCTCAGTACATGAAAACTGACTCTTTGAAATGAGACAGATACAAATTTAAAAAAAAAGAATTAAAATAAATAAATAAAGCCTCCAAGAAGTATGGGATTATGTAAAGAGGCCAAATGTGTGAATAATTGTCATTTTAGAAAGGGATGGGAGAAAGCAAACAACTTGGAAAACATATTTTGGGATATCATCCATGAAATTTCCCCAACCTTGCTAGAGAGGCCAACAGTCAAATTCAGCAAATAAAGAGAACTCCTGCAACATTCTACACAAGAAGATCATCCCCAAGACACATAATCATCAGATTTTCCAAGGTCCCAATAACATAAAGAATATTAAAGGTAGCTAGAGTAAAAGGGCAGGTCACCTGCAAAAGGAACCACATTAAGCTAACAGAGACCCTCTCAGCTGAAACCCTATAAGACAGAAGAGATTAGGGGACTATATTCAGAATTTTTAAAGAAAAAAAAAAATCTCTAACCAAATGTTTTATATCCAGCCAAACTAAGCTTCCAAAGAGAAGGAGAAATAAGATCCTTTTAGATAAGCAAATGTTAAGGGAGTTTGTTACCAGCAAACCTGCCTTACAAGAGATCTTGAAAGGAACACTAGATACAAAAAGGAAAGACCACTACCAGCTAATACAAAGCAAAACACCTAAATACACAGATCAGTGACACTATAAAGCAATGGCACAAGCAAGCCAGCATAATAACCAACTAACAACACAATGGCGGAGTCAACTCCACACATATCAATACTAATCTTAATGTAAACAGGCTAAGTGCCCCCACTTAAAAGTCACAGAGGCCAGGAGTGGTGGCCATGCTTGTAGTCCCAGCACTTTGGGAGGCCAAGGCAGGTGAATCACGAGGTTGGGAGTTCAAGACTAGCCTGGCCAACATGGTGAGACCCCGTCTCTACTAAAAATACAAAAAAAAAATTAGCTGGGCATAGTGGCAGGCACCTGTAATCCCAACTCTTCAGGAGGTTAGGGCAGGAGAATTGCTTGAACCTAGGAGGTGGAGGTTGCAGTGAGCTGAGATCATGGCATTGCACTCCAGCCTGGGTGACGGAGTGAGAAACTGTCTCAAAAAAAAAAAAAAAAAGTCACAGAGTGGCAAGCTGGATAAAAAACCAAGACCCGGCCAGGTGCAGTGGCTCATGCTTGTAATCCCAGCACTTTTGGAGGTTGAGGTGGGCAGATCACAAAGTCAGGAGTTTGAGACCAGCCTGGCCAACATGGTGAAACCCTGTCTCTACTGAAAATACAAAAATTAGCTAGGTGTAGTGATGGGCACCTGTAATCCCAGCTATTTAGGAGGCTGAGACAGGAGAATCGCTTGAACCTGGGAGGCAGAGGTTGCAGTGAGCTGAGATCCTGCCACTGCACTCCAGCCTGGGTGACAGAGCAAGACTCTGTCTTGAAAAAAACAAAAAACAAAAAAGTAAGACCCAAGGGTATGCTGTCTTCAAGAGACCCATCTCACATGTAATGACACCCATAGGCTCAAAATAAAGAGATGGAGGAAAATCTACCAAGCAAATGGAAATCAGAAAAAGGCAGGGGTTGCAATCCTAATTTCAGACAAAATAGACTTTAAACAAAGATCAAAAAGGACAAAGAAGGACATTACATAATGGTAAATGTTTCCATTCAACAAGAAGACCTAACTATCCTAAATATTTGTGCAGCAAACACAGGAGCACACTGATTGATAAAGCAAGTTCTTAGAGATCTACAAAGAGACGTAAATTCCAACAAAATAATAGTGGTAGACTTCATCACTCCATTGTCAGTATCAGGCAGATCATTGGGACAGAAAGTTAACACAGATATTCAGGACCTGAACTCAACATTGCACCACATGGATCTGATGGACCTCTACAGAACTCTCCACCCCATAACAACAGACTATACATTCTTCTCGTTGCCACATGGTATTTACTCTAAAATTGACCACATGATTGGACATAAAACAATCCTCAGCAAATGCAAAAGAACTGAAATTATGCCAAACACACTCTTGGACCACAGCACAAAAAAAATAGAAGTCAAGACTAAGAAAACTCCTTACATGGAAATTAAGCAACATGCTTTTGAATGACTTTTGGGTGAATAATGAAATTAAGGGAGAAATCAAGAAGTTCTTTGAAACTAATGATGACAAGGTACAACATACCAGAATCTCTGAGAAGCAGCTAAGGAAGTGTTAAAGGGGAAATTTATAGCACTAAATGCCCACAACAAAAAGTTAAAAAGATCTCAAATTAACAACCTAACATTACAACAGAAAGAATGATAGAAGCAGGAATGAATCAACCTCAAAGCTAGCAGAAGACAAGAAATAACCAACATCAGAGCTGAAGTAAATGAAATCTTGACATGAAAAACCATTCAAAAGATTAACAAATTCATGAGCTAGTGTTTTGAAAAATTTAATAATTTAGGCCACTAGCTAGACTATAAGAAAGAAAAGAGGAAGATCCATATAAATGCAAATAGAAATGATGAAGGGAATATTACCACTGATCCCACAGAAATAAAAATAACCATCAGAAACTACTGTGAACACCTCTATGCATAAAAACTAGAAAACCTAGAAGAGTTGGATAAATTATTGGACACATACACCCTCCCGAGACTGAATGAGGATGAAATTGATTCCCTGAACAGACTATAAATAGCACACCAACATCCCAAACCCTAGACCTGATGGACAAAGGTCTACCAGATGTACAAAGAAGACCTGGTAACATTTCTACTGAAACTATTCCAAAAAATTGAGAAGGCAAGACCCCTCCTCAACTCATTGTATGAGGTCAGCATCATACTAAAACTAAAAACCTGAAAGAAATACAACAACAAAAAGGAAACTTTTAGGCCACTATCCTTAATGAATATCTGTGCAAAAATCCTCAACAAAATAATTCCAAACCAAATCCAGCAGCACATCAAAAAGCTAATCCACCATGATCAAGTAGACTTTGTCCTCGGGATGAAAGCTTGTTTCAATGTATAAAAATCAATAAATGTGAGTCCTCATATAAACAGAATTAGAGACAAAACCCCATGATTATCTTAATAGATGCAGAAAAGGTTTTTGATAAAATTCAGCACTCCTTTCTTTAAAATACTCTCAATAAACTAGGTATTGAAGGAACATACCTCAAAATAATAAAAGCCATCAACGACAAACCCACCAACAACACCATACTGAAAGGGCAAAAGGTGGAAGCATTTTGTGTACAAACCAGCACCAGACAAGGATGTCCTCTCTCACCCCTCCTATTCCACACAGTATTAGAAGTCCTTGTCAGAGCAATCAAGCAAAAGCAAGAAATAAAGGCATCCAAAGAGAAAGAGAGGAAGTCAGACTATCCCTGTTTGCAGACAACATGATCCTATATCTAAAAAACCCCATAGTTTCAGCCCAAATGCTCTTTCAGTTGATAAACAACTTCAGCAAAGTCTCAGGATATAAAATCAATGCACAAAAATCACTAGCATTCCTATAAACCAACAACAGTGAAGCTGAGAGACAAATCAGGAAGGCAATCCCACTCACAATTGCCACAAAAAGATCAAAATAACTAGGAATAGAGCTAACCAGGGAGGTGAAAGATCTCTGCAAGGGGAATTGTAAAACACTGCTCAAAGAAATCAGGGAAGACATAAACAAATGGAAAAAATCCCATGCTCATGGATTGGAAGAATCAATGTCATTAAAATGGCATGCTGCCCAAAGCAACTTACAGATTCAATGCTATTTCTATCAAAATACCATTGCCATTCTGCACAGAGCTAAAATTTATATGGAACTTTAAAGTTCATATGGAACCAAAAAAGAACCCAAATAGCCAAGGCAATCCTAAGCAAAAAGGGCAAAGCTGGAGGCATCATGTTACCCAACTTAAAACTATACGACAGGCCTACAGTAACCAAAACAGCATGATAGTGGTACAAAAACAGGCACATAGACCAATGAAACAGAATAGAAACCCTAGAAATAAGGCTGCATACCTATGACCATCTGACCTTTGAAAACAACAAGCAATGGGAAAAAGACTCCCTGTTCAATAAATGGTGCTGGGATAACTGGCTAGCCACATGCAGAAGATTGAAGCTGGACCTCTTCTTTACACCATACACAAAAATCAACTGAAGATGGATTAAAGACTTAAACGTAAAATCCAAATTATAAAAATCCTGGAAGACAACCTAGGCAATACCATCCTGGCTATAGGAATGGACAAAGATTTCATGACAGAGGCACCACAAATTATCACAACAAAAGTGTATGCTCATATGTGTGTGCAAAGACATTATCTGAAGCTGGAACTTATATTTAAAAAGGAAGAAGAGCATAAAAGTTTAGAAAAAATCTAGCCTGACCATGTGGTAGAAAAGGAAAACCCATTTCTCTGGGCAGGAATTCAAGTTGGATGCAGAAATTTGCATAAGTAAAGAGGAGCTCAATGTTAATAGCCAAGTCAATGGGGAAAATGCCTCCAAGGCATTTCAGAGACCTTTGTGGCAGCCCCTCCCATCATAGGCCTGGAAGCCTAGTGGGGAAAAATGGTTTTGTGGGCCAGGCCCAGGGCCCCACCACTTTGTGAAGCCTTGGCACATAGCACCCTGCATCCCAGCCACTGTAGCTCCAGCCATGGCTAAAATGGGCCAGGATACAGCTCAGGCCACTGCCTTAGAGGATGCAACCCAGAAGCTGCCAAGCCTTACATGTGGCGTTAAGCTTGCGAGTGCACAGAGGGCAAGAATTGAGGCATGGGAGCCTCTGTTCAGATTTCAAAGGATGTATGGAAATGCTTGGATGTCCTGGCAGTAGTCTGCTGCAGGGGTGGAGCCCTTATACAGAACCTCTACTAGGGCAGTGAGAAGGGAAATGTGGGGTTGGAGCACCCACACAGAATCCCCACTGGGGCACTACCTAGTGGAGCTGAGAGAAGAGGGCCGCCATCCTCCCAATGCCAGCATAATAAATTCACTGACAGCTTGCACTGTGCACCTGAAAAACTGCAATTACTCAACACCAGCTCATGAAAGCAGCTGCGAGCACTTTACCCTACAGAGCCACAGGGGCATTGTGCTGTGGGGGGCTGTTCCTTGCAGAGCCACAGAGCCAAAATCATATCAGGTGCTGAAGAAAAAGCCATCCTGCCCTGCCTGAAAACTGAGGAAACTGGGACAATTTAGGTTTGACTTCTGCCATTGTAGTACAATGTCTATATACTTGCCTATGCTTTTCTTTATACTCATTAGCTGTTCCATTTTAGTCTTATTTCCTATTCCTCCTCTTCCAGATATCTTAATGTTGGAGTTTCCCAACACTCAATCTTTAAACCTACACTATTTACACGAACTCCCTTAGTGAACATAACTGGTATTTTTGCTTTCAATGCCATTCACAAACCAATGATTCCCAAATATATACCTCTAACTCAGGATTTTCTCCTTAACTTTAGTATCTTCTTGTCTATTTGACATCTCCACTTGGATTTCTAGTAAACATCACCAACTCAGTATATTCCTCACCGAAGTGCATCTCACACTATTTCGCATGCAATGTTTTTCATCTTATTTGAAGGCAACTCCATCAGTTCTGCTATTCAGGCCAAACACGTTGAAGTCATCCTTGACTGCTTTCTTTTTCTCACACCCCTCATCCAATTTGTCAGGAAATTCTCTTGGCTCTAACATCAGAATATATACAAATGTAATCTTTTCTCATCGTCTCCATTGCTGTCACTGAGTACCACTGTCTTCAACCTGAACTACTGAGATAGCTAACTGTTCTCCCTGATTCCACCCTTGTCTCATCAAATTTATTCTCAACGCATGGGTTAGAGTGATTCATTTAAAATATAAGTCAAACTGTGCTAGGCCTTTGCACAAAACCCTGTATTGATTTTTCATTCACTCAAATGGCTATTCTCTCCTCACATCTGGCTTCCATTATTCTTCAATCTCACCTCCTACTACACTCCTCCTCACTCACTGCATTCTAGACTTAGTGATCTTCTTGTTTCTCAAATATATCAGGGATCCTCCTGCCTTAGGATTTTTGTACTATTTACTCTTCCTGGGATTCTTTCTCCCTGACCCCCACTACTGTAGTAAATTCAATTGTTAACCTCAATTTTTTATCCCTTCCTATATCCACACTTTTGCTGTGACCTCAACCCTGTCCCTTGACTTTATGCTTTGGAGTTTTGAGTTAATGCTGGAATAAGTTAAGACTTTGGGGGACTGTTGAGAAGGCATTATTGTGTTTTGAAATGTGAGAAGGACATGAGATTTTAGAAGGGGCCAGGAGCAGAATGATATTGTTTGTATCCCCACCCAAGTCTCATGTTGAATTGTGATCCCCAGTGTTGGCACTGGGGCCTGGTGGGAGGTAACTGGATCATGTGGGTGGTTTCTAACGGTTTAGCACCATGCCCCTAGTGCTGTCTTGTGATACAGTTCTCATGAGATCTGGTAGTTTGAAAGTGTCCTCCCACCCATGTGAAGATGTGCCTGTTTCTCCTTCACCTTCAGCCATGGTTGTAAGTTTCCTGAGGCCCCCAGCCACACTTACTGTACAACCTGTGGAACTGTGAGTCAATTAAACCTCTTTTCTTCATAAATTACCCAGTCTCAAGTAGTTCCCTATAGCAATGTGAGAATGGACTAATGTAGCGTCCACCACTGACCATCTTTTCAGGTGTGCTTTGGTTGCTCTGGGAGCACAAACCGGAATTGATGCTTTGGCATAAGAGTTATAGGAAATTGTCTTATCATGCTGTCCCAGTCACTTAATTCCCACAGCCATGGGTTGATAAGGTTTGGGGGGATGGATTAATTTGAATATTAGCATTTCCTGATGAATCTCAATTTCAAAGTTCATTGCTTTTGTTTTCCTGGTAGCTGTGTCAGAAATGAGCCTTTTTATAAGTCCTATATAAACACCAAATTACAGATTCATACAGCTTGATTATTTCACCCTACACCTTAAACCCTCAGAATAATTTCAAAGCTTATTAGGATAGTATTGAGGCATATTTGTGATCTGGGTCCTGATTTTCCCTCTGCCATCATCTCTCATCTCGACTCCCCTCACTTGCCTTATTCTAGCCAAGTGACATCCTGTACTTCCAGTTCCCTGAATGCCCCTAGGTCTTTGCATGTGATACTTTCTGTACCCAACAACTGGTTACCAACTTGTTAATTTTTAGGTCTTAGCTTAAATGTAAATCTTCCTTAATCCTTCAAATTAGGACTAGGTACTCTTCTCTGTTAACCCATAACACTGCACAATTCCCACATCTTATCTCTTATTAAACAGTTTTATAATTTTCCATATATGTGTTCATTTTCCCCTCTAAAACAGAGGTTGACAAACCTTCTCTCTAATGGGCCAGATAGTAAACATTTTAGGTTTTGCAGGTCATACAATCTCTGTCACAACTACTCAGCTCTGTCATTATAGCATGAAAGCAGCTAGAGATAAAATACATAACCAAATGATTGTGTTTCAGTGAGACTTTATTTGCAACAAAAAAAGCAATGAAGTGGACTTGACCTGTAAGGATGAGAAGTATATTCTTGTTGTTTGCTATATCCCCAGTACCTAGCACATTCCCTGAAACAAAATAATAATTCCACAAACATTTGTTTAAGGAATAAAAGACATTCAGGTGGGGCTGGGTGTGGTGGCTCATGCCTGTAATCGCAGCATTTTGGGAGTCCGAAGCGGTTGGATTATGAGGTCAGGAGTTTGAGACCAGCCTCGCCAACTTGGTGAAACCCTGTCTCTACTAAAAATACAAAAATTAGACAGTCGTGGTTGCTTGTGCCTGTAGTCCCAGCTACTCGGGTGGCTGAGGCAGAAGAATTGCTTGAACCCAGGAGGCAAAGACTGCAGTGAGCAGAGATTGTGCCACTGCAAAAAATAAATAAATAAATAAATAAATAAATAAATAAATAATTCAGGCACGTTCAGGCACAGCCTTGCCAAGAAAATGACCTCGTTGTGATCATAAACAAAATTGCGTAATTTAAAAGTTACCTTCTGTGCAGTCTTTCAAAGCAATCCTCAGTCCTTAAAATCTTTTTCTTTTCCTGTTTAAATTTAAGCATCCATTTTAATGGCCTGACTCAGTTTTCCTAATTAATTCTGCCTTGTGAGTCAGTGTTACAAAGACACATGAGGTCTCTTGTTTAACCAGCACATTTCTAGCTGTGACCAGGATTGTACATATTCCTTTCTCTTTACATTCAGCTGAGATGGAGTTGTCCCTGAGATCAAGTCTGTGCATTGTGGTTATTGAGAGTGTGGTATTTATTGACCATTCCTGTCTCTCTGCAGTGCATGGAATTTGGGTAAACGCTGATTCATTTGGAGAGTTATCATTTATTTAGATTCATTTAATGGAGTTTCATGTGGTTTCTCAGCCATGGTTTACTTCCTCAAATTATGAACGGGAAATCAGAAGGTTTACGAGAATGTTGGCTTGTACCTTTGCCAGGTAATGAGTAAAACATGGTGTAGGGGATAAGAAGCTATGATTGTGGTAGTCACATCTTTTAACCAGACATTGTCAAGATGTTGAGCCAAATTTGGTCAGATGAGCAAGTTAATCCTTGGGAAGTCTTATTACTTCTGTGTTATTTGCAAGAAAAGAAAAATAGTAGAAAAGATGCTTGTATTTTTAAAGTGACTCCACAAAACCATAATTATTTCCATTTTTTTCCCCCAGATTTAACTGTACCTTATGTAGTAGCAGGGGATTTTTAGTTGGTTTTGAGTATCAACAAAACCCCGAAGAAAAGAGGCTTTAAGACTCCATCCACCCTTAACTGGCCACACAGGCCAGACATAGTGAGACAGGCTTAGCTTGCCCCTGGTGCAGAGATCTGACACTGAAGGCTTGCTACAGAATCCCAGCTCCCCTGAGCTGAAGTACCGTCTCATAGTCGAATGGATTTTCAACTATATGTGAATTACAATAAAAGCCTCTCATATTTTAAAGTTAAATGCAGACCAAAGAAAAAGGAAAAGGGGTTAATGAGAAGTTAGAAGAAAATGGAAGAGTTGAGGATTAGAAAAGCAGCCATTAAAAAGGGAGTAAAACAAAAAAGTCCGGCCTGGTGCCATGGCTCACACCTGTAATCCCAACACTTTGGGAGGCTGATGCAGGTGGATTGCTTGAGTTTAGAAGTTTGAGACCAGCCTGGGCAACATGGCAAAGCCCCATCTCTACAAAAAATACAAAAATTAGTCAAGCTTGGTGGCCTGCACCTGTAGTCCCAGCTACTTGGGAGGCTGAGGTGGGAGGATCGCTTGAGGCCAGGATATCGAGGCTGCAGTAAGCCAAGAGAGAATGTACAGATGTAGGAGGAATGAAATAAATCCTTATGGAAAATGAGGGGAAGAGGCATGAATTTCCATTGCCACTCATCTGCCTGATTCGCAACTTTCTTCCATAGGATTCACTGCTTTCTTTTTGTAGTTTCGTTACAAATTTAAACCTGAGGTTTCAAATTTCTGTGACTGGGTTTCTGTCAATGAGCATTTTTACTTGATTCTCTTTTAAGTTATCCATCAGTCTTGGGTTGGTTGTTTCTTCTTTGTTTTCTATCATTCTTCCAGTCCAGAATGCCAGCCTAGGGAGAGGTGAACATGGAAGAACAGAAATGTAATGATGACCAGGAAGGACTGAGTTGTGTGTACTCAGTTAAAGAGGAAGTTTTGAATGAAAGGAAGGCAAGCAGTTGCTGTAATAATGTTTATTTCTGGGATAGGAGGAGACATTACTTTGGGTTTTTTTTCTTAATTATTAGTGTAATAATTGATGATATTCAAAGTAATAGTCATTTTATTAAAAGCACAAAACATATCCTTCTTATAGTAGTCAATTAAAGATGTGTAAAATAAACATTTTAGTGAGCAGGTTCAGTTTTAGCAATAATTTGAATTAAAATTCTCCAGTTTTCTTTGAGGATAGGCCTATGAGCCATATGATTTCTGTTTTAAGTTTATGAGTTACATTCATTTCTTTGAGATTGGATTTCTGGTGTTCATGAAGGCAAACTTCTCAGTGGGAGAAACCTTATGTCAAGATGTTATCTGTTTTACTTGACATAGGCTGATGCTGTATTAACATTGTGTTTATATGTTCCTTGGAAACATTTAAAATCTGTCCTCAGGTTTTCCTCACAAGCAAATTCTCACTCAGGATATCCTACCAGAAACTACCAACTTACATTTACATAAACAATGATCTAACCATGAAGAATGTTTTAGATACAAATCCCAGATTCGCATGTCTGTGTTAGGGAAGGTGCCCCAGAGCTCACTTCGGCCAGACCCAAACTTACACATGTGGAAATACTGTTCTTTGTTTGCATAATACCTTTGTACTGAAGTTTTCTGCTCTGCTTCAACACATGGAGTTAGTTCCTTGGGCTCATATCAATCACTAAATAAGGAATTCTTTCATCTAGTGGCAGATATTTAACATTTGTCTTTGAATTTTTTAATGCTGTTCCTCAGTTCCAAAAGAAACTCTAATGCTATAGAAGGCTGGCCTTACGTTATTATTATCATTGCTGTCACCATTCATATTATTTTCTGTCAGTTTTTCAGGTCACTCCTGGTTCACAATCAGAAGAGGAATCAAACTATAGGAAGTTAAAAGTTAAGTAAAATTAGAAAACACAGATTAAAATAATTTGATATGTCCACAAGAAAGAGCAGGAAAAATGGAAGATGCGTACAGTTGAGATCCAAGAATAATAATCAGTTTGTAGACTGGTAGAATTCTGAACCAAGTTTTAAAATAGGTTACTACTGAGTTCACGTATGTTGGCCCTCTTCACCTCCACATCACCATGATTTCTATCTTTCACAGGCCATTGGCCATGGATGTGGTTATTGAAAGGGCAAATGAACTAGAAGCCAGGAAACCTGGATTCAAGATCTATTTGATTGCTTGGATGAATCATTTAAAGTCTATGAGTTTGTTTCTCTAGCTGCAAAATGAGATGAATGACACCTGGTCACGTCCTCCATGGGATTAAGGTGAGGTGAAAAGAAGAGAATGTGGAGGCATTTTGAAAATTCTACAGCCATATATCTACATAAAGAATTTCTGTGGTAAGTATTATTTCTATACTCAGTTACATTAGAAATTTCAGTAACTTCCTTTATGCTGTCACACATTTTTTAGAAGAAGTAATTTACATGTAAGGCAATGTGGACGTGGAGACTGGGGCTGTTTCTCAGTAGCACTTTTTGGACTTTTGTATATTGTTGACTGTGCTCTGACCTAATCCACCTACTTAAAAAAATGCAGATGAGGAGAGTGGGAGCAGATGTGATAAGTGGAAGAGATGAGAAACCATGGGTTTCTGAGAGTTCTTAATAAAACATTTGCTGAATTCTTTGCCATGAAGTTCTAGGAAATATCCTCAATTCTTTATAATAAAACTCTCTTTACTAAGGCCAGGTTAAGCTCAGATTTTTTCTGAATCAACTCCAAGGGACCTGATTCTGAAGAGAAAGTGTGTTGGTGAGAAAGAATAGAAACCAGAAAACAGATTAATGACACCAGGGGCTGTTGTTGCAAGAGTTAGTACACAGTGCTTTGGAATTGATACTTAACGCTACTGATGAATGTTCTCATTAGTTAGTTGTACTGTCTTTGATGACATATGAATGGGCTAGTGAAATATCATAGCTGGTCAGATTTTCACTTTCTCATGGATTACATTTATTTTGGAAAATTATTTTGTGCTGAGATGGGGCTTCTCTTGTATAGGAAATCTCAGATAATTATTAAGATGTATTTCAAGCTCCACAGGCAATTTTTGAACTAAATGATGTATTTATTGGCACAGAATCATTAAAAGAGCATGGACCAGTGTCAAAAAACCTTTAATTTTAGTCTTTGTTCCACTTTTGTGACATTGGATATGCAACTTCACTTATGAGGGCCTCAGTCTCCTCATCTGTAAGATGATGAAGATGAAATTATGATTTCCAATGTCCTTTGAAGCTCTCACGATCTCGTTATTCTTCTAGGAGTACTATTATTAGGTGCCATTACAGGTGATTGACATAGACCTTTAAATTTTTGTAGGCTGCCTAAACAACAATAATAAATTGTATGGTAGTAAATGCTAACTAGTAGAATTAGAGCTGGGCAAACAGAAAAGATTTTTAAACAACCAGAAAATAAAATACATTTAAGGATTAAAAGAATGGAATCCCTAAATCAGTAACTATGGATCACAAAACTGGTTGAAAGTATTTTTTTTTATTCTAACTTGACATGCTGTCCAATCTATGAGATATAATTCTCAGTTAATTCTTCACTCAAAAAAGGGAGATATTTTCACTTAATTTGGAGGATATATTTAGGATAGTTGGACATAATAAAGATGAGGCTTACCAGTTTTAATTCTCTCCTGAAACACCTATCGGGACATTCCTTCTCATATTCTCATCCCTTTCCTAGTGACAAGAATCCCACTGTCTGTTTTGGGGAGGGGCAGGGAAGGGAAGTCAAAATTTAATTTAAAAGTGTCTCTTAAAGATGGGAGTATCCATCTTCACTAGTTATTAGACTGAATGGAGCTCAGCTGGGAATGGGCAAATTTCCTGTTGAATGATAATATAACAGGTAATACATCAGAGACTGTCAAAGCAAGTCCCTTAACCTACAGAAATGAGAAGAATGGGTAATAGAGCTCACATAAATAGTGACTCAGGATTTGTAGATATTGACCCAGAAGTTGTGAATCTCCTTGGCACTGGTCCTTGGTTGTAGTCAGAGCCTCCTAATGCTCACTGAATCCTCTTCTTGTGTTTTATTTTTGTCATCTTTTATCATATCTGGCTCCCTGACCAAGGCAACACCACATTTCTCTTTTCCTAATCTCCTCAACTCCAGTGATTTTTATCTATTTCTGTAAAGACTAAAGATGAGAGTAAGGAGGGGAGGATGAAAAGAGTATGTATGAAGTTGCCTGGCTCTTTTTAAATTCTACTTCTGGTGTTATGGCATAAATTGGTTGTTTTTCATTCCTTGAAACTTCTGTTTTAATTTTCAAGAGCCCATTTTGGCAGTTTAAAAATTTTCCAGTTTCTTTTTCCTCTGCATCCATTTATAACAATTTTAATTCTCTTTTAGGCAATATCTGACTAACGGAAGGAAGGGTCACAGAAGAGGAAGTCTGGAAAAGACACATACAAAACTTAATATTTTAGATTAGGTTGGCAAATTACATCCAAGACACCACCTCTTGTTTTTGTAAATGCAATTTTATTGTATTTACAGCCACACTCACTTATGTATTGTCTATGGCTACTTTTGTGCTACAATGGCAGAGTTAAGTACTGTATATATGAGAGAGACTAGACGCCTGGCGATGCCTAAAATAGTAACATTATAATAATAGTATATGAATAGTATTTGCTATCCCGACCTTTTTAAAAAAGTTTGTTAATTTCTGTTTAAGATATTATCTTACAATAATTTGACTTAAAACATAACTAGCTTCTGTTTCTAAGATAGAATGACAGAAGCAAGATTTATTCTTCCAACTGAAATAACCAAAGAAAACTGTACAAAATATATGAAACAATGGTTGAGACAGGAAACAAATTAGGTGAGCCCTATGATTGTTCCACATCACTGTCTTGAGTGAATTTTGAGGCCATACTGGATGAAGGGTACCACAGGCAAAGCTCAGGAAGCTCCCTGAGTTCAGGAGATGAAGGTAAGAGTCTGTTGCTTGCCCCAAAACAGATAAAACAAAAAATTGACAGAATTGGAAGGAGATATATACAATTCAACAATAATAATTTGAGACTTCGACATCACACTTCTAAAAATAGATATAACAACTAGACAGAAGGTCGATATAAAACAGAAGACTTGAGTAACACTGAAACCCGCTAGACAAAAAAGACATACATAAAATATTCCACCTAAAATAGTAGAAAATACAGTTTTCTCAAGGGTATATGAAACACTCTTTGGGATAAATCACATGTTAAGCCTGAAAAAAGTCTCAATAAATTTAAAATGATGGAAATCATACAAAGTGTTTATTTAAGCACAATGGAATGAAAGTAGAAATCAATAGCAGAAAGAACTTGGAAATTCACAAATCTGTAGCAATTAAATCATCCTAAATAACCAATGGATTAAAAGAAGAAATCATACAGAGCATTATAAAAATACTTTGAGATGAATGAAAATGAAGACACAACATACCAAAACTTACAGGATGCAGCTAAGGCAGTGTTTATAGGAGGATTTATGCCGATAAATACTTATGTTAAAAAATAAGAAAGATCTCAAATCCATAACCCAAAGGTCCACTGAAGATACAGGATAAATAAGAGCAAATTATATATAAAACAAACAGAAGGAAGGAAATCATATAATAAAACAGAAATTAATGAAATAGAGAAAGGAAAAATAATATAAAAAATTATGAAACCAAAAAGTGGTTCTTTAAAAAGGTCAACAAAATTATAAATCTTTAGGCTGATCAGTAAAAAAGAAGAGACTGACTTCACTAAAATAAGGAATAAGTGAGAGGATATTACGACTGAATTTATAGAATTAAGATAGGTTATAAAGGAATACCATAAACAACTTTATACTAACAAATTAGATACCCTGCATGATATGGACAACTTCCTAGACACAAATTAATGAAATGCACTCAAGAACAAACAGAATGCCTGAGCAGACCTGCAACAAATAAAGAGAATGAATTTGTAATAAAAACACAACCCACAAAGAAAATCTCAGGCTAAGATAGCTTTACTGGTAAATTTCACCAAACATCAAGAAAGAATTAATACCAACTTTTTACAAACTCTTCCAATAAATAGAAAAAGATGGAACATTTTTCAGCTTGTTCTATGGAGCAGCATGTGGTCTAAAAGAACACACTTAAATATAAAGACACAAATAGGTTAAGTGTAAAAGGATGGCAAAGATATACCATCCAAGCACTAGTTAAAAGGAAGCCGTAGTGACTATGTTAATATCAAAGTAGACTTCAGAGTAAAGACTATCATCATGGATACAGATTAATAAAATGGTATAAAGGCCAATTAATCAAGGGGACATAATAAGTTATATACCTAATAAGAGACTTTCAAAATGCGAGAGGCAAACTGATAGAACTGCAAGAATAAATAGGCAAATCCTCAATTATAGCTAACAATTGAGTTAATAACTATAATCCTAATTATGGTTAATATAGTTGATAATTACATAGGAAAATCTATAAGGTTATTATAGATTTGAACAACACTATCAACTGACTTTACATAGATTGATCAAAGATCCTTCAATAATAGTAGAATGCACATTCTTTTCAAGCATACCCAGAATATTTACCAAGATACACCATATTCTGGGACATAAAACCAATTTTAAACTTAAGTGGATTTAATTCATATAAAGTATGTTATTTTACTACAATGGAATGAAATTAGAAATTACTAAGAAAGATCCCAATCAAAATTCCAGCAAGTTTGTTTGTTTGTTTTGGAATCTGACAAACTCATTCAAAAAATCATTTGGAAATACAAAGGACCTAGGATAGACAACACAACTTTGGAAAATGAACAACGGTGAAGGCTAACATTATCTGTTTTCAAGACATATTATGAAACTATAATAAATAAGGCAGCATTTCACTGTGATAAAGTTAGAAAAGTAGATCAATGAAACAGAATAAGAAGTACAAAAATAAACCCACACATACATGATAGGACAACTGATTTTACACTTACCAGTTTATTATAAAGGATAGAAATGAATAGCCAATGAAAAGATACACATGTCCAGGTCTGGAAGGGTCCCAAGTGTGGGAGATTATAGACTATGAAGATTATGGAGGCGCACAATCTTCCAGGCAGGTAAATGTATTTATCAACCTGGAAGCTCTCCAAACCCATCATTAGATTTATTATTATTATTATTATTATTATTATTAAGGTTTAATTAGATAGAGATGATCAATTGAGTCATTGGATTATGGTGATTAACTCAATCGCCACCCCATCTCACTTTCCTGGAGGTTGGGAATTGGGGCAGAAAGTTCCACGTTTCTAATCAAATATTGGTCTTTCTGGTTCCCAGACCCCATCTTGAAACTATCTAGAGGACTACCAAGATTTACTTCATTTGGAATCACATTACCTGACTTCAAATTATACTGCAAAGTTATAGTGATCAAAAACAGCATGGTACTGGCATAAAAACAGACATAGACCAATGGAACAGAATAGAGAACCTAGAAACAAATCCATACACCTACAGTGAACTCATTTTCAACAAAGGTGCTAAGAACATACAATGAGGAAAAAAACAGTCCCTTCAATAAATGATGCTGGGAAAACTGAATATCCATATGCAGAAAATAAAACTAGACCCCTATCTCTCACCACATACAAAAATAAATCAAAGTAGATTAAAGAATTAAATACAAGACCTCAAACCATGAAACTACTACAAGAAAACATTGGGGAAAGTCTCTAGGACATTGGTCTGGGCAAAAATTTATTGAACAATACCCCACAAGCACAGGTAACCAAAGCAAAACTAGACAACTTGGATCACATCAAGTTAAAAAGCTTCTGCATAGCAAACAATACAATCAACAAAGTGAAGAAACAATCCACAGAATTTTGGAAAATATTTGCAGACTACCCCTCTGACAAGAGATTAATAACCAGAATATATAAGGAGCTAAAACAACTCTCTAAAAAAATCTAAAAGTCTGATCAAAAAATGGGCAAAAGATTTGAATAGACATTTCTCAAAAGAAGAAATAAAAATGGAAACAGGCATGTGAAAAGGTGCTGAACATCATTGATTATCAGATAAATGTAAATCAAAATTACAATGAGATATCATCTAACCCCAGTTAAAAAGGCTTTTCCCCAAAGACAGGCAATGACAAATGCTGGCAAGGATGTGGAGAAAAGGGAACCCTTGTACATTTTGATGGGAATGGAAACTAGTAAAACCACGGTGGGGAAAAGTTTAAAGTTTCCTCAAAAAACTAAAAATTGAGCTACCATTGATCTAGCAATACCACTGCTGGATATATACCCAAAATAAAAGAAATCAGTACATCAAAGAGGTATCTGCACTCCCATGTTTGTTGCAGCACTGCTCATAATAGCCAAGATTTGGAAGCAACCTAAGTGTCCATCAACAGATGAATGGATAAAGAAAATGTGATACATATATGCAATGGAGTACTATTCAGCCATAAAAAAGAATGAGAGCCTCTCATTTGCAACAACCTGAATGGAACTGGAGATCATTATGCAAATGAAATAAGCCAGGTACAGAAAGATAAACATTTCGTGTTCTCACTTATTTGTGGGATCTAAAATCAAAACTATAGAACTCATGAACGTAGGAAGTAGAACGATGGTTACCAGAGGGTGAGAAGGGTAGTGGAGGGCTGCTCGGGGGAGGTGGGGATGGTTAATCAGTACAAAAAATAGTTGGAAAAAATGAATAAGACATAGTATTTGAAAGCACAACAGGTTGACTATAGTTAGTAATGACTTATCTGCACAATATATAATAAAGAGTATAATGAGATTGTTTGCAACTCAATGGATAAATGCTTGAGGGATAGATACTCCATTCTTCATGAAGTGCTTATTTCACATTGCATGCAATACCAAAACATCACTCGTACCCCATAAATACATACACTTACTATGTACCCACGAATACTAAAAATGAAATTTTTTAAAAAGATTTACCTCCTTTAAACAGAAGACGCTCCTATCCCTAATCACTCAGGGAATTACAAGACTTTTAGGACCTTTGTCCAGGAATCTGAGACAGAAATAAAATATATTGATACCGCAGCAACTGTAAACGTTGATTTGCCTCCTATTTGTCACATGGAAAAGTCTATATAGGGACTTCAGGGGGAGTAGCAGCATGAGTATATTTATTTAACAATGATTTGTGATTCTAGGGCAATGCCTAAAAGTTGGCTGCTATGAAATAATAGATATTTACTGAAAAGTCTTATTGGTCAGTTTTAAGGGCATCACTCTTAATAAATGATCATCTATAATAATTTTTTCATAATATATTATTTCAGGAAGTCTTTAAGAGAGGGAATAAAGAAATATGGCACATATACACGAATACTATGTAGCCATAAAAAATAATGAAATTGCATCCTTTGCAGCAATGTGGAAAGCAGCTAGGGGCCATTATCCTAAGTGAATCAATGTAGGAACAGAAAACCAAATGCTGCATATTCTCACTTATAAGTGGCAGCTAAATATTGGGTACTTATGGAGATAAAGATGGCAACAATAGACGCTGGGTACTAATAAAGGGGTGAGAATGGAAGGGCTAAATATTGAAAAAGTCACTGTTGAATATTATGCTCAATTTCTGGTGATGGGTTCAATCACACTCCAAACCTCAGCATTCAGCAATATACCCATGGAACAAACCTGCACATGTATCCCCTGGTGTAAAATAGAAGGTGAAATTATTTGCAAAGAATTTTTAAAAAGAAGAAAAACTGCCTTTGTAGGTGTAATTAGAACACCACTTATGTCTCTGGATCAAAATATTTTCCATGAAAACTATTTTCTAATTTTTTAATATAAATGAGAAAATAGCTTTGCTACTCAGAAATTTGCAGTTAAAGCAGTTTTTAGGAATACTTTGGCTCTTGTACATACATAAACACCAAACTGGTGATCTCAGACTGAGTAATGCCTGTCAGGCCGTTTACAATTCATCTTGCTATAGAGCATGCTTCTTGTAGATCCTTTGGCCTAGTAGAATAAAGAAATGTGTTTAATGTAAGGGTGTGTGTAAAGGAAAGGGAAATAAATCAATACAAGATTTTCCCAGCGATAGAGAACATTCCTTTATACACATAATTTTTTAAGAGGATAAACACCCAGAATTATATTGCAAAGTTTTATTAAATCATCTCTATTTTCAAACTTTTATTATATTGCTACACTCTCAGCTTCCTAATGTCATCATTAGCAAAATATTGAGCCTGCACGGGATATGATATGTGGTAAGCACATAAGCATATTTGTTGAAAAACTATAACTCAAAACAAAAAGTTTTCTGTTTGTTTTTTATTTTTGTTTTATTGTGGTTAAAAACACACTACATAAATTTTATAATCTTCACCATTTTGGAGTGCATAGTAGTTTTAATTGTATTCACATTGTTAGGAAACAGATCTCCAGAACTTTTTAATTTTGCAAATCTGAAACTGTACCCCACTAAACGACAACTCCCCTTTTCCTCCTCCCCCCAGCCCATGGTAACCACCAGTCTTCTTTCTGTTGCTATGAATCTAATTACTTTAGATAACTCATATAAGTGAAATCATATAGTATATGCCTTTTTGTGACTGGCTTATTTCATTTAGCATAATGTCTTCATGGTTCATCCATTTTGCAGCATGTATCAGAATTTTCTCCTTTTAAAGACTGAATGATACTCCATTGCATGAATGTATCACATTTTGTTTATTCATTCAATTTTTGATGAATACATGGGTTCCTTCTAGCTTTTGGCTACAAGTGGAGTTAATCACTCCACTATGAACATGGGTATATAATCTCTCTGAATCCCTGCTCTCAATTCTTTTGGGTATATATCCAGAGGTGGAATTGCCCGGATCATATGATAGTTTTATTCTTAGTTTTAGCAAAAACATTTAATTGGTATAATTTAACTTAATATAATGAGAATTTGTTTCCCTGACTGTATGGTCTGTTTCCCAGTATGGCTCAATGAAGGCTATAAAGAGTAGAGAAGATATAAAGTTTTATGGTGAATAAGAAAAACACAATAGGAACTGATATGGTTTGGATCTGTGTCCCTGCCCAAATCTCATGTCAAATTGTAATCCCCAATGTTGGAGGGCCTGGGAGATGACTGGGTCATAGGGAAAAAGTTCTCCTGAATGGTTTAGCACCATCCCCCCTTGGTACTGCACAGTGAATGAGTTCTCATAAATCTGGTTGTTTAAAAAGTGTATGACATCTCCCCTACTCTCTCTCTTCTTCCCGCTCTGGCCCTGTGAAGATGCCTGCTCTGGCTTGGCCTTCTGCCATGAGTTAAAGCTCTCCCTTTGCCTTTACCATGATTATAAGTTTTCTGAGGCCTCCCCAGAAGCCAAACAGATGCCAGCATCATGCTTCCAATGTAGTCTGCAGAACTGTGAGCCAATTAAACCTCTTTTCTTTATAAATTATCCAATCTCAGGTATTTCTTTATAGCAATGTGAGAACTAATACAGGAATGTAACAAGAACATATTAAGGGTGCTGGATAGAGTTGAACCTTCAGTTTAGGTGGGTGATCAGAAATGAAGGCAATGAAGGTGGATGCTGTTATTACAATTACAACTACTATTCCTACTACTGCAACTTTACGATAATATAGATTGACCTTTGAGTTGATAGCTGGGGCATTTTACAGTAAACAGGGAGTCTGTACCACTAAGGACTATCAAATGTTCTTAATTTAAGACACATTCTCTAGAATATTCTATTCATATATTTGATGATAAAGAACAATATGGCCAAGAAGTGACTTGTTTATGACTACTAATTGAAAATAGTAGTTAGGATGGCAGCAGGAGTACAGGCCCTGAGGTCATCATTATGTGTAGCTTTCTTGAGTTTATTTCTTAAAGTTCAAAGTCATTAAAGTAATTCCTCAGCAGGGGTCCATTCATCATGCTTTGTTCTGCAGGGTTAATTACCATCAACACTAATGGGAATTCTGTATTTAACTCAAGAAGCAAACATGGTACTAGTTTCTAAAACAGAACACAAGAATTACTTATCTGCATGCAAATGTTCTCCCAGGTTTTGATGTGAGAGAGAATTCAGTGGGCATTAGAAAAACACTTACATAAATTATTTCATTGCTTCTGTAGTTATTTATGTTTTCCTAAAATTTAAGAATGCATAAAATGTAAGATAATGTTTACCAAGAATAGAACAACAATCATGTGAGTGTTCTTTATGTGTGAGGCAGCATGCTTAGCGTTTTGCTTATTTACTGTATATGTTACTTATTTATTTATTCTCAAAGAATCTTTGAGATGTCAGCACCATTTTGAAGGTATGAAAATTAGGAATAGAAAGGATCAGTAGTTTTCCAATTCTTGCCCAGGTGCTCAATACTGAGCTAAGAACTGTGAGAGCACATAAAGAGAGGACCCCTTTCAGGGCCCCATCTGAAAAAATAAATCCATGTCTGCTACCACAGAAGAATGTTACGATAATATGTTCAGCAATAGGCCAGTCTCTACTTCTCACGGTCCCATACAGAAAAGTAAATATTCGTCTAATACCAATGACAATATATTTACAATGCAGGTCAAGACCTATAATTTTCACGGCCTAGAGCCCACATACCATACACCTAAATATTTACGTCAAGCTCTCAACCTGTGGAATAAAATATGTACTATATTCCTTGCTTGATAAATATAACTTTATAATAAACTTTCAAGTTGGAACTGAATTTAGAATTCTCAGGCTTCCCAGAGTTCCATGCCAAAATGTGGCAAACTGAAGGTTAGGACCTCACCCATAGCTTGCCCCCTTTCTCTTCTTACCCCTGGCTCTGTCTCACTTGACAAAAGATCTAGCACAGATGTGTGTGGGAACCGCACCCTAAACTTCATCCATAACCCCTACTATCTCACATTCAGCCATCCCCTAATATGCATTTGGGCTGGGGGTACATATATTAATGGTCTGGCCTGCACTTGGATTGATAGGCACCTACATAGCTCCTGGAAGTGGGTTTAGAGAATTTGACAGGGATTTCCAGGGTCCCACCTGGAGCATTGTCTAGAAATGGAGGCTAGTGACACATCTTCTTGGTTCCATGGAAGCCTCACTCTGTGAAGAAGGACATGGTCTTGGGAGGGCCAAGTCCGGGCCCTTTAAAGTATGGGGTGAAGTGCAGGTGTCCTAAGCAGTCAACTAGACTGTTGATGTCAGAGAGAATTAGAATATCAACAGGGAGGTCCAGACTTTTCTAGTATGGTAATTGCCATCTGAGTAAATGACATCACCTTTTTAACAGTTGCTCAGGCCAAAACCCTTGAAGCCATTCTTTATTTCTCCCTTCTGCTCATATGTCCCATCCAGTTCCTCAGAGCAAACCTGTCATCACTATCTCCAAAACGTTTCCAGACTCCTCTTCAGCATCCCCAATGTTACCACACTGGTCGAAGCCACCATCATCTCTCCTGGATGAATCAGTCTCTGTGTTTCTGCTCCGTGCCTAGTCTATTTACAGTACAGCAGCCAGAAGGATTAGTTTAAAAATTAAATCAGATCAAGTCACTTCTTTGCTCAGAACTTTTTAATGGCTTTTCATCTCCCTCAGAGTAAAAGCTAGAGATTCCAAAGCTCAACACAAGCTGGTCCTCTGCTACCTTTCTTATCCTATCCCCTACAAGTCTCCCTTTTGTTCACTCTGTTCCAGCCACACTGTCCACATTACTATTCCTCAAATTTTCTAGGCATCGCACACCCCAAACACTTGCCCTTCTCTGTGCCTACAGTATTTTAATACAAATATCATATGGCTTGCTACTTCATCTCCTTCCTACAAATGCTCTCTCTACATGCTCCATCTAAAATTGCTACCCTCTGACACTCCCTATCCTCCTTCCATTCTTTATTATTTTTCTGTTTGCATTTAATCAACTTCTTACATACTACGTATTTTAGTGATTTGATTGGGTGCTTTCTGCCTCCCTTCACTATAATACAAGATCATGAGGGCAGCATGTTTTTTGTTTGTTTGTTTGTTTGTTTTTTGTCAATTACTGCTGCATCACTAGAATGGTGCTTAGTACATGGTAGTGACTAAATACATTTTTGATGAATGAATATCGATAGTAGTAAAAGCTAGCCAACTCTGGTTTCATTGGCAATGGCAAGGCATATATGTGATAAACCCGGAATAAGAACATGGGGAGCAACAATCGAGTAGTTTCTAAATATTGCCCTGAATCTATTTTGACACCTACTAAATCCTGGATAATAACCTAATTGATACTTGATCAGAAATCTTTTCATAATACATCATGTTATATAGTAGATCTTTAGAAGTGACTGAATAATTCAAAACCCCTTCTTTGCTGCTTACCCCTAATCATCAGTCCTGCAGAAGGGCCAGTCTTAGCAACCACATTTGTACTATTGGTTTTAACTGTTCTGACTCAGGTGTATCAGTAGAATTAAATTTAGCTGTGAGTTGTGAAAAGCTGAATAACAGTGGCATAAAAAAGATTAATGTCACTCTCACATGAATTAAGTCTGTTGGTAAGTGGACTAGGAGTCGTTTGGCAGCTGCTATCAAGGACAAAGACTTCTAATTTGTTTTCTCCCATCCTTGAAATAGACTTTTACTTCATGACTTAAGATGGCTGCCTAAGCTGTAGCCATCAAGCTTGCATTTCAGTTAGCAGAAAGGAGAAGAGAGGAAAAGGGGAACACCTCCTTTTTGGTGTAAACTTAGGATTTGATTTTGTTTTATTGGAAAAGTTAACTAATTTTTACAACTTCATTTGTTAAATGTTTTTCTCATCTTTATTATATGTTAAAATCTAACATATATTATGATCTGTATTAGAACTTTCTATTCTGTTTAAATGGTATATTGATCTATTTTTATACCAATTCTTCACTGCTTCAGTTCTCAAGGCATTAGAATGTTTTACTGTCTGATCAATTAATCCACTGTCAGCACTTTTCTTTTCCTGCCCTCATTTTTGCTTCTATTGGTTTGATTCTTCTTTCAGAGACATTTAAACTCCTTTCATCTTACCCTGCAAATAATTCATTGAGATTTTGATTAGACTACATTAGGTCTACAAATTGTTTTTCAAAATAATTGACATTGTTAAACTATTCATTCTTCTACCCACCTATGTGATATGTCTTTCTAATTATTCCCATATTCTTTTATGTACCTCTGTTTTCTTTATATCATTTGTGGGAGGTTGAGATTGTGTTCTGTTGGTAAAATGCATTCTATAATTTCTCTCTTTTTGTGTTTTGTAACATGCTATGGAGCATGAAAACAGTATTTTTTAAAGGTTGAAAAACATCTATGTCCAGTGCATTTTCTTAAAAAATATTTATGTACTATATTATGATTTTAAAATTCATACATGTTTATTATAAATAATGAATAAATATAGAACAGTATAAATCAGAATAATTCACCTCAGTAGTGACTCAGACCACATTTGGTATATACTCTCTTTCTGTGTCACACACACACACAGACACACACACACACACACACACACACGGTTAGTTTGTACATCGTTTTATAAACTGAACTGCTCACTTAATGAAGACTAAAAAGTCTTAGTTAATTATTTGTTTGTTAAACACAAGTTAAATGGAACATCTTTTTGTTGTATTAGCAATACACACTTCTTTTTTCATGTGCCTATTGATTTATGTTCTTGCCATATTTTCATTTTTTTCTTATTAGTTTTATAATAGTTTCTTATATATAAGGATAAGAGTATCATGTAGCTCATCCATATCTGAAGTATTTCCTTTAGTTTGTTTTTCATCATTTAGCTTTATGGCAATTTTTGCAAGATGTAGCTTTACAGAAATCAAATTAGTTGATATTTTTCTTTGTACTGAGATATGTTACATCCATCTTAGTAAGATGCATTTACTGGTATATCCCTTCTAGAACTTTTAAAAATTTATTTTCTGCCCATAAGTCCTTAATGCATGGAAAACGTATATGAATTTAAGTTTCTAAATATTTAGGAAATTATTCTACTTATTAAGTAATCAATCATTTGCACACTGATTTGAAATGTTACCTTTATGTTATAATAAATTCTCATCTGTACTTGGGTCTATTCTCATACTTTTATTGTTTTATTAGTCAGCCTAATCTGATGTCATTTTTATACTATTTCAAAATTCTAACTTTTTTATATCTGACAAGGATAGGGTTCTCATTGTCTTTTTTCCCCTCTGGTTCTTCATTCATGTTTTTTCTTCTGGATAACCTTTAGAATCAGCTTCACAAAGTTCAGAAAGTGCCATGAAAATTTTATTTGGGGGCTCATTAAACATATTGTTTAATTTAGATTTTTTTCCATTTGATCAATGTTTTGTGATTGCTTATTTATTGATAGCAGTAAAAACTTGGAGTATAAAATTTTAGAGTTTTTTTTTTTTTTTTTTTTTTCCTGCAGCAAGGTCTCTCTCTCTGTTGCCCAGACTGGAGTGCAGTGGCACAATCACAGCTCACTGCAGCTTTGACCTCCTGAGTTCAAACAATCCACCCACCCCAGCCTCCCAAGTAACTGGGACCACAGGTATGTGCTGCCAGGCCTGGATAATTTTTAAATTTAATGTCTACATTATTACAATAATTACTACAATAATGTCTCCCTATATTGACCAGTTTGGATTAGGATTTTGTTGTTGTTGTTGTTGTTGAAATTCTGCACATTTCTCATTCACTTGAATATTTTGTTTTCCTTTCCTGTTGTTTTTATTGATTTGCTGCTACTTTTATTCACTTTTAAAAACCATTCGTTTTTAAATATCAGAGTTTTAAACTCATGCCTGTATGCTTGAGTGACAAATTTCTTGGAAATAAAACTTATTACCTACCCCAAATTTGTTTATTTGTTTCATTATCTTTGTGGTGTAGTAATTTGGAGGAGAAGCCTGGGGCCAGACTGTTTTAAGTTGTACAAAGAGATGACCAAGAATATATATCTCTTCATTCATTTTAGGACCTTTACATCACAGACCTGGATCATTTGTCAACTTGAAAAAATGTTCTCTTATGGTGTCATAACAATTGATTCCAATTCCGTTGTTTGTTTCTTCTTAGGCAATACCATGCACCATATGTCAGATCACTGTTCATCTTTTTCATCAATCTGTCCTTTTCCCATGCATTTAACACTTCTCCAGTTTTTCTTTTACATTACTGGTTTGATTTTCTGCTTTGTCTTCCATTGTGCTTTTTATTGAATCTACTTTTAATTTTAATTTTATGATTGTAATTGTAGTTTTAAAACATATATTTCCTAATTTCTTTCAATCCTTAAAAAAATCCTGCCTGTATTTCAGCCAGCTTCCTTTTTATTTGTCTGTTGACTTATCTTCATTTTGATCTGTTTTATGAAATTCTTAATCCCATGAACTGAAAGTTCAATAGTATGAACTTTCTAAAGGTTACTTTTTGTGTAGTAAATGAAATGCAATATATCCTTTCTACTTTACTTTTATTTAATTAATTTGGAGGAGTCACAGAGTAGTTAATGTGTTCAAATGGAATTAAAAAGTACGGATGTAGAGTCAACTCTCCCAACTCCTACCCTGAAGGTAACCACTAATACTAGTGTTTTATTTATCCTTTCACAAATGCTTCATTTATATACAAGTATATATAATATATATACACACATATAGGTACATAGATACCTTCACACATATATGACATAGACATACATGCCTTGAAGTGGTTTTAAAGTACAAATGATTCATTTAATATGCCCTATAGCACTTGCTTTTTTCACTTGACAATGTATCATGAATATTATTCTATATTATTGTATAAGAACTTTTGTCATTATTTATTTTAATATCTGAGTAGTACCCCATTGTGTTAATATACTATAATTTACTTCTCCATTTAGATTGATTCCACATTTTTTGCTTTTACAAACAACACAGGCATGAGTAACTGTGTACATAAATCATTTGCATGTATATGACAATATCTGTAAAATAAATTCCTAGATGTGAAATTGCTGGCTCAAAGGATGTATATGATTTTAGGCTTTTATTAGAGATTGGCAACTGCCTTTTCCAAGTATTATACTAATTTAGACTAGTAACATTTATGACTGACTGTTTCCTCTCATCCTTACTCTTGTAATGCACTGTCAATCTTTGTTTGTTTGTTTGTTTGTTCTAATCTTTAGGGATATGAATGACAGGGTGTCAATGCTATTTTGTTGGTGTTTTATTTTATGTTTGAATTTCTCTCTGTATTGCCATTATGACAGAAGGTCTTTAGACTTGATGAAATCTCATACTATAAGAAGAGTAGAGTACAAAAATACAGCCAATTCAGTTGGAAAATCTGTATGAGCTCATGTCTTTAAAAAGGACAGATTTTACCACTCCATCACTACTAAAAATGTCCCAATAGCAGCAGCCATGCTTTTTCCTATCACCAACTCTCGTAAGTGCTCATAATACCTGTATTTTTATGTCTTACACTATTTCAACACCAAAATGAAATAGGATTTCCTAGATACTTTTGGTTGGAAACTCAGGATGGGTCTGGAATGTCCTTTTGTTGTCAAAAAGCAAGTATGTATCCCATGACATCAGAGGTCATGTTAAAAATATAAAGGAGTCAGTGTTGGGGGCTTCCACTGGTCAATGTGAACATCAAAAAGACAATGATAATTATGATTAATCAGAATAAGTAGAATGTAAAATTATAATATTCTATAACAGGTAAGCATTTATAACAATACTGAAAAGAACCAAGTTAATAAAAAATGTGTAAAAGGCAAATATAAAAATGACTTTAATATTAATGTTTAAATTTTATTTTAATGTTTATATATATTATGTATGTAAAAATCAAAGACTCATAACTTTACAGAGTTATATGCTGCTTAGAAAGCATTCATTCCAAAAAGCACAATAGCATAATGGTTATAAAGGTGAATTCTAGAGCCGACTGTCTGAATTTATTTCCAAATTCATCATTGACTAATCTCTTTGTATTTCCTCAATTGTAAAATGAAAATGGCAGTACCTATTTCATAGAATTTTTGTGAATTTAAATGACTAAATACATGTCAATCACTTAGAACCATGCCTATATGATAATCATGCTACTTAAAAAAAAAATCTATCCATCTTTTATCTCTCTGTCTATCTATCTATCTATCTATCTATCTATCTATCTATCTATCTATCATCTATCATCTATCTATTCCTAAAGCAAAGAAGGGAAATTGATACCAATTTCTGTGTCAGTTAAAGCACATTTATCATAAACATCAAACATGAGTTTGAATAGGATTTCTGTCACTGTCAATGGAAAACATCCTGATTATTATAAAATTCCTCAAATGAATAATAAATTCCTCAAAGGAATTAACCTCAATATTAACCTCAGATGAATAACTATAAATTCCTCAAAGGAATTTATAAATTATAATATAAATTTATTAGTTAAATTAAATATAAATTTGTATTTATATTAAAATAGAAATTTATTTTATAAGTATAATTATAAATTTATATCATAAATATAATAAAATACATAAATTATATTTTATATAATTAATAAACTTCTCAAAGGAATTTATAATTATAATAGTGCCTGACATACAACATGAAGTTAATAAGTTGGTGCTGAAATACAATAAACTGAAAATACTGGAAGCTAAAATTAATGTTAAAATTTGAAATATATTCCCAATATCCTATTAGAAATAGTTAGTTTTGTTCATCTTTAATGGGTACTGTGACAGATTGCAATATGCCTTCCCTAATATTTCTTTTAGTAATTTTATTAATTGATCAATTAAATTTTATTTGCAATTCCAACACAGGTATCTATAAGACTACATGTATCAACTTCTCTTGTAGTTAGGTGTGGCAGTGTGACAAAGTTCTGTTCAGTAAAATCTAAGTAAAAGTGTGGTGTGGGCCTCTTTGAAAGCCTCCTTAAAAGGAGAAGCCATTATATATTTTTTCTCCTTTCTTTCTTTCTGCTTCCTGAAATAGAGACATGATGACTAGAGTTCAGGCAACCACTTTGGACCTTGAGGCAATGCACTGAATATAACAGAACAGAAAGACAGAGGAAGCAAGACATTGTTGAGTTGATGCACCAGACTTGAACTGCTTACCTATGAGAGTTATTCTGTCTCTCTCATACACACACACACACACACACACACACACACACACACACACACACACAATTTTTTCTCCTAGATCGTATCAGTATAAATTACAGATATCATGACAGGAAGGTAGCATTCTGATAACATACAACTGTAAAATTATATTTCACATTTAACTGCAGCCTACATTGAATTAGGACTACACGCATTTAAATCAACTTAGCTTAGTATTTGAAGGTGTGGTTGCTTCTACTTCATGATTGGGTGGGAGCATAATTTATGTATTCAATATGAAATTACTCCTTATAACTAATCACAGATAAGAACATGAAATGATTGAAAGGACATCAATTCATTGAAAATATACTCATCAGAATGTTAAGAGATGTAAATAATCAATACAATTTCAGAATAAGCTTCCACTAATAAAAGATGATTTATGGATTCATGACAAAACAAACATGTAATTGATGTTGTGTGTTGCCTACTTAGGTTTAAATGTTCCATTTAAGAATGTCTTTAAAGAAATACAAATGGGTGTATTTTTCTAGATCTATTTCAGGTCTAGAAACTGATAAATATGAGTACACTAAATGTTCAAGAATATATCGCTTGTTTTGGTATCATTTATGAATTTATGCTTACATACCTGGAATAAATTATTTGAAAATTCACTGCAGGTTGGGTCAAATTTGATAGACACTCAATTGTTTAGCTGACTTAGGAAATGGTATTTCTTAGAGAAAACAGAATTTTATTTTCATGTCTTATCAGTAAAATTTAGATTCAAAATGAAGATATTTCAAGCTATATTTTTACTTAAGTCAAAAGTGTTAATTTCATTTTCACTGTTCACGGTGCCTTTCAAATTTTGTTGTTTAACTTTGAAACACCATCTTCAACTTTTCACTGTGCCTAAAAGCCAAAGTTTTCTGGTCCACATCGAGTCTGTTTTTTGTTATATACATAAGGAGAACTCAATGGGTGTTAGTAATTAAGGGTTTGTATTGTAGGCTTTATGGTAGAATCTCATTGCCAAAGAAATACTTCTCAGAAAGGCAACCTGTTGATGAAGTGAAAAAGACATAGACTTTGAAGTAAAAAACAAAATAAAAAACAAAACAAGACAAAAAATCCTGGGACTCGGTGTCTTATTAAGTCTATTCTTTATAACTGTGTGATCTTAGAAGTATTATTAAACTTTTCTGTCTTTAGTAAGCTGTGAGCAAATATGCAGTGGTTAAAATGGTAGATATTGAAATCTAACTAATTGGGTTTTGATCCACATTAACTATGTAGCTTTAGATAAATTACTTAAACTCTCTTAGGCAACTGCTTTGTGTGTGAATGGGTGTAACCACAGTACTTGTTTTATAGAGCTGTATAATATATCAAAAGTATTTAGATCACTGTCTGTTACAGAATAGTTATTCAATATATGCTGGATATAATTATATTAAATAATCACCATTGCCTTATAATTTCTATTGCTGTCTATAAAATGGAAACAAATGGTATGAACTTTATGGAGGATTAAGTAAAGTAATAAACATAAACCACCTAAAATGGTGCAGAGCAGATGCTCAACAAATGTCAATTGTTATCTGTAAAATACTTTGCAAGTAATTTGTGAAGAGTAATTAAAATAATACATTTTAAAGCCCAGCATGGGGAGCAGAACAGTAAAAATGCTTAATAAATGTTGATGTCAACTTGGAAATATTTTCTTTTTCCACAGACTTAACTATGAAAACATATGAAATTTAAATTATTAGAAATATATTCCACTTAGTAATATTCCTTGTAGCTTTAATATAATGGCGTTTGAAGACCAACTCAGTCTTCATTTAGGTTGACATTAGAGAAAATCTCTCAGATGTCATTTTAAACATCTAAAGAATTATCTACCAACTAATTAATAAAATTGGCACACCCTGCTATGCTTGTGATTCTTCTAAATTCTCCTCATGCTTCAATTTCTATGAGGAGCTTACAGAGACCTTCCACGTTATCTCCCTTTCTGTGGAAGTCTTGCTTTCTTTGGGACATCCGTCTTTTGTATGAAACTGCTCATGCTGTTTGCCTCAGAAAGAACTTCATTTTGGAACTGCAGGAACCACAATAACATCACTGCCTGGTACACTAGTACTCTGGAGATACAATCATTATCTACCCATGCAACACATACTTCACCTGCTTTCTGCAAGCATTTAACAGGGAAAACCACATTTGGGACTGAGAGAACTGGGTTACAAGCCCTGGGGGATGGCAAGAGGTAAGGTAGAGGAGGGGCAGTGATTGGAAGAGTTCCAGACAATCTGTTTATTTTTATTTTTTACTTTCTATGTGAAAATCATGTACCTCCCAGTACCACAATGTCAATGCTGCTGCCAGAACTACTTAAGTACTAGCCTCATTTTCCGGGCTGAGAGTCATACTCCTCCATTTACAGTGATTATCAACATTTTTTACACCAAAATGCCCTCAAACCCAGGGGACTTGGCAGAGCTCAACAGCCATGTCAGCAGCTTCTCAGTTGTTGGATTTCAGTTTCAGAAATGGAAAATTTCAGAGCCCAGAAGTATGGATACTTTGCTGAACATCTGCTTCCCTCTGCAGGGGGCAGGAGGTAGACAGGGAGAGGTCTTGGTGTTTGTGGTGACTGCTTCCATTGTTTATCTTGGGCTCCCAGGGAGGCAGCAGAGTCTTATGGGAAGAACGCTGGTTTTGGAGTTAGTCAGATCTGTGTTCACATCCCAACTATTTCACTTATTGCTGTGTACTTGAGCAAATTACTTAAGTCTTTCTGAGGTCCATTTTAGTGATCTATAAAATGGATTTTATGAATTCAAAACTTGCAGTGTTGGCATGAGGATTAAATTATGTAATTATGGAAAGGCATCCAAAAGATGTTCTTTTGTCCTTCAACTGTTGCTCAACCATTATGAGATAGGCACATGCAACTCTCTTGGCAACCCCGAACATGGTTTATTTACTACTAGAAGTGTCATAAAACTTGTGTCTGTCTAGGGGAATGTAAGTGAAATAGGCAACTGATCATTTTCCCAGATATCTTTATTTCTATAGGTCCCACCAACCTTATTGACAACAGAGTATAGAGATCTTACATAGGGATTTTTAACTCCAAACTCCATCCCTGTTAACTCCCATCACCTATCATCTTCCCACATTAGTGAAAGTTGATGATTTCTGGCTGCTATTGCTGATATACTTTTCAATCTATTCATCTTTGGCGATCATGTTCTATAGCAGCTGTTGCTGCTCTCAGAGCCTGTCAGAAATGACCAGCTGAGGACCACTGCTGTGGCTCTCAGCTTTGCTGATGGCATTTGTTATCACTTTCTCTCACTTCCTGCTGCTGCCTTTATCACCATGATTCCTGGCACTTCTACCCCTGGAATCTTCTCAGGAGGCCTGTCTCCTTATGGTGATTATAGGCCTAACCAACCTGTAGGATTTTGGACTCTGCTGAGGAACTTGAAACACACAGGTTTACAGAAGTTTGGCTGATATTGTATGAGAGACACCTCCCAGGATTGTACCGTGAACATACACAGTGTCCCTGAACCAGTCAGCATCCAAGAATTGGGTCTGAGAATGTCAAATTCAGCTCCCTTTTACTAAAACATCATTATCCTAGTGTCAGTTCAGGGATCAATTCAGTCTCTAAATGTCTTCTTTGACTCCCAGGTATGACTAATCTGTCATGGTCACAAAGAGGTAAATAGCAAAGTCCTCATCCATGCAGCAACTTGTCCTTAGTGGGGAACTTTGAACTCTACCCTTGGATTTCAATTTTATTTGTTTATATAACTATTGATGCTCTGGGTTGGGGGACAATTATGAATGAAGGGAATAATAGAGTAAAAGTCATCTTGAAGGATGATGGAAGGTCTCCAAGCAGGTGAATGCAGTCCCAAATCATGGATGCTTAGAGTGCTTTGCATGTAGTTTCATATCTGGAAGAATTTGAGTTACACACATTTAAGTGATAGCAATTAGTAACAGAAATAGTAACACTAGACATGCACTTTTTGATCTCTTTATAGAAGAGAAGTAAAGACTTTATGAAGGATTGAACTTTGAGTAATGATATACAGAAAAACTTATAAAGCTCTTTATTCTGTTTATTGAGTATATTGATGTTGTTATTCTAGAAAACCAGGCTAGCATGGACCAACCAGAGATACAACATGTAGAAAACAAGAAAATAGAAGAATTCATGCTAAGACGTCATATCAGCCACTTGAGACTTAGATAATGTGGCCATAAAATTTTATCATCCAAACCAGGAGACTCTTGAGAATGAAAAAGGATAATATTACAGTGAAACTTTCCCAGGCACAAAATTAGAATATATGGTCACCCTAGGCTTACAGCCTTGCCATTGCTAGTGAAGATCTATAGGTAGACACATTGAATGTGTGCCTGTGCATGACTAATAATTTATTGTGATTGTTTACATGTAAGTTAACTGTTGTTGAACTATATATTACACATTCCTTAGGAAGGATTCAAGTCATTTGAATTAGTTTTTTTGTTGTTGTTGCATATCTTCAAATTAAAAGAACCACTTTCAGAATTGTTATGAAGAGATACTTGCTCCTTCTTAAAAATTGTAGTTCCCATCTTCATGCCCAAAGAAAGATTAATTTGATTTTATAATTTGAAATCCTAGTTCACCACCAACTTTATTTAATTCTGTGCTCTGCAAACTCTGGAATAAATGCTGATGACTGAGTGGCTCATTGGAGTAAATACTTATGTTTATGCAACCTACTTATTTCTATTCACTACGGAAATATAGTTCTTTTGGTGCTCCTTTTAGTTGTAACAGATTTGAAAATAAAGTTTCGCTTATTTACCTATTTTACATGTATCATCGTATTTTGTGATTAAAATAAAATGCATTCATCTTCTAATCTGAAGTATAGAAAAAATAAGTTTTGACATATTTCACATGTCAAGAGACTTTACTCCCAACACTAGCCTTGAGATTATACTTACCTCTCTAAAAAGTAAGTCATTTGCTATAGTATGTATGTAAAGTCATTCAACTTAAAAATATTACATTTGGTCTTGGCCAAAGAAAGGTAGGTTAAGCGATAGGCAGTAAAAGCTGAATAAAGGCATGTTGATTCTCACAGCATCTTTCAAAGTAAAATTTTGCTCGATTTTAAAAGCCACTTCTTAGATTACTCAGATGTCGAGTAAGTACATACAATGTTCCAAATTACTTATTTTCTGTTTAGTGGATAGTCTTTCTGCCCATCTCATTTCAAAATTAATCATGTATTTGAAAGAAATAAAGATAAACTCTATACATCTAAGTACTTGTAGCAAACAGTATATGTTCTGCTTACCTCTACCCCTTCTTCATAAATTGAAGGAAGTCACTCTCTATCCACATCTACTGCTGGCATCCTGCCCTTTCTAATACTGAATAGATTACTTTACTTATGGGGCATGTCCTTTTCTCTCTCTTTTCCAATCAATGTCTGATTGGCTTCCTGGTAACCTTATTCCTGAATGTGTACAGCTAAAATGAAGACCTACAATTTCCTTCTTCTAGCCAAGTTTTATTAAAAAAACTAGAACTTAGAAAAAGCTTACTTTCTTTCCTAAACAGTAAGGAAAAATGAGTACTCTTCTAGCAAAATAATGATATCTTCTGTTTTATTTGCACTTTATTTGTCTTCCAGGAGTTCCTACATTTAGAATTTTCTGCTTGTACCCGATTATTTTATGTCACCTATAACACGCTAGTGGCTGCTTGGCTTCTCTTTTCTTCATGAGTTTTGAGATGACCTGGAGAGATTATTGTAGTATAGCAGTGAGTGGAACAGCCATTCTTTGGCCTACCTGAAATGAAAAGCAAGTATACAGAAACATTTCTATTTCTTCAGCAGGAAGCAAAGATAGAGGGTTCTGTTTTTCACTTATCACTAGTCAAAAAGAATTACAATTCTCAGGAGCAAATTGAAAAGTTAGGGGGAAAATATTTTCAAGAGTACAAGTTCTCCAGGTTTTGAAGGGATTGAACACAACAGATCTAATGGATGTATCAACATTGACATTTGTGAAAATGTGCATGAAGAAATATGCATTGATTTTAAATGACATGCCACAAGAGCCTGAAAAATAATGCATGATTTTCCATCTTCTAACTTAGATGGAAAAACATGTGTTTTGCTCACAATTTTGTCTAAGGGAAATGTGAACTCCCAGCCAATTGCATTCACATGCAGGCCCTTCTTCTGAGATTGCTTTCAAATGTAAGCATAACATATGTTGTTCTGTTAGGAAAATAAATGAATAAAGTTAACTTTTACAATGTAAATTCCTAATATATAGGATTATGGGAGTCGTGTTGTTTAAAACAATGTTTAGTTTTCCCTCTAGGTAGATTCACGGGGGTGGGGATGAGGGGTGAGCAATTTTAACCCTTGCATGGTTTATGTTACCCCATAGTGCCTGCATATGTGTCAGAACAACTTTTCTCTGATACAGCATAGAGAGTCAAGCTCAATAACCACTTGAAGAAGAATAATAGGCCAATGGCACATGTGTTGACAGATGTGTCTTACCCAGTGGAAGGGAGATAGAGGAAATTAGATGATGAATTTTAAGAACTGAAGCATATACTGTAGTTTTTAGAAATCGCCAAAGATTGTGTTCTTGAAACCACCAAATATGAGTTGGCTGCCTTCAGTAACGTGGAAAAGCCCTTAGAGTCTAAATGGATGAGGTCTGAAATTGGTCCCATGATGAACTGCTAACCAATTTGTCTCAACTGGTGCTTGAATACAGAATTTAAAATGAAGGTCTTCTGGACTGCATTGCAGCCTGCAGAAGAGCACTGAATGATTTATTCTCACTCATTTTCTCCACTTTCCATGCTAAAATATTTTTACATGGTCAATAAATTATGGAGGCTGACATTAACAGAATGAACAATGGATAAAATTATGTGAGCCTGAATATTTATAAGAATGTGAAATTGAAATTTTACTTTTTTGCCAACTAGCTCTGGACTTGTGGGATCTGTTAAATGAAGGCATCTAATTTACTTAATTCAGATTAATTTAGTAAGGAGTCTTGGAAACTGATGAATCATGGGTTATTAATAAAGGAAAAAGAGGGTGCTTAATACTTAGGACATTTTAGTAAAAGAAGGTGACATGTTTGGAATGAGTAAGATACTTTCACTCCTTTTTGGGGAAGCCTTTGGTATTGATACTGAATTTGATCCTGACCTAGAGCAATATATGAGTTCTGATTTGCCAATAATATATATTTGTCATGTAAAGGATCAGGTTAGCATCTGACAGAGGTTGCTTAGGACCAGAGGAGAAGACTAACGTTGCAAGCTGTCCCAACACTAGGGGCATATTCTAATAAAAAAGGAAAGGAAATTTAATTCAGGAATAGTTAGTTATACATTAGAGAAAAGCTAAAATGTTCTACTTGGAGAAGGTTGTATGACTCACTTCTGAGAAAAAAAAAAACTCCACATCTTTTGAGAAATCAAAATATTACAAAAGAACCATTAAGAAATAATCCAGGCAGATAGGGAACAACAGTACTGGCAACTAACATTTTCAGCTTGTAATATAACATCGTTGGTACAATTTTTACTTCATTTACATTTCAAGACTATATTATGAAGACAGGCAGGTCTTAGGTTCTTTTTAGTTTTTGGCTATGAACTCTGTCTTGCATTTATAATAATAATATCAAATATATATTAAACCTCTGCAGGCCACAAATCTCCATCCTAAGTCTTTGAGCATGTGTCAGGCAGGCAATTAAAAAAATAGCAAGTATTCCATGGTGTATATGTGCAATATTTCCTTAATCCAGTCTGTCACTGATGGACATGATGAGTTGATAGGTGCAGCACGCCAACATGGCACAAGTATACATATATAACAAACCTGCACGTTATGCACATGTACCCTAGAACTTAAAGTATAATAATAATAATAATAATAAAATACAACGAGGTGTCACCTCACAGCTGTTGGAATGGCTATTATCTAACAGACACAAGATAAGTGTTAGTGAGGATGTGGAGAAAGGGAGACTTTGCACACCGTTGGTGGCAATGTAAATTGGTATATCCATTATGGAAAACAGGATGGAGGTTCCTCAAAAAACTAAAAATAGAACTACTATTTGATCCCAGTAATCTCATTTCTGGGTGCATAACCAAAAGAATTAAAATCAGTATCAAGCCAGACACAGTGGCTCACATCTGTAATCCTAGCACTCTGGGAGGCCGAGGCAGGCGGATCATTGAGGTCAGAGTTTGAAATCAGCCTGACCAAGATGGTGAAACCCCGTCTCTACTAAAAATACAAAAATTAGCTGGGCATGGTGGTGCACACCTGTAATCCCAACTACTTGGGAGGTGGAGACAGGAGAATTGCTTGAGCCTGGGAGGCAGAGGTTGCCATAAGCCAAGATCACGCTGCTGCACTCCAGCCTGGGTGACAGAGCAAAGACTCCATTTCAAAAAAATAATAATAAAAATTAAAAAAAAATAGCAAGAGAACATTTTTGCTAAATGCTTTATACTATATTGCTTTATACCTGGATTTTGCACAATCAGTAGTCTTCAAGTTTTATGTGTTTTTCATGCCTGAAGAGGGAAATATATTTTCTGGAATCCATTAGGATCTAAATATTTGACTTTTTTTCTAGATGCCAACTTCCTGAGCTCAAAGGTACTGACATGACAAGCACATGGAATGTATGAAATGCTTGTGACCTCATGAACATTGAAATGAGAGATGACGAAGTTTATTTTTAGCAGAGTGTTTAGAGGAGTCCCATGGGCTAATTTTCGCTTAGGGCTTTATATAACAGTTGAAGATGTGCTAATAGGGAACACTGCCAAAGTCTATGATTATTGCTATTTAGCAATTTAAGAGCTTTAAGCACCATCCAAAAATATTTATTAAGTGCATGTATCTTCAGGGCCAGGCTGTCTGAGTGCTGGACAAGCTTTGTAGATCTAAAAACTGAATAATTTCAGCCTTCAGCACATGAAGAGGGATGAGGGCCATTATTCCCTATGCTCCACTGAGCAGAAGACAGCATGATTTGCTTAGTTCTTTTCACAAAAAGTATCAGAGTTTTGAAAAGTTACAATTCTGCTTTTGCTACTCATATTAACTTATTATTTGCTGTATATTACACATAAAAATTGAGAAATGAAAAATAACCTGGGTAGTTCAATGAGTGTGGCAAGATATTCTGTATCAATGTAGTACAAACCTCCTTCTTTGCCCCATAAAAGCTGTTTGGTGGGTTGTGCTGGGTTTTATGGATTTTTTTTACTTTTCATTTTTCTACTTCCTTGTGTGCTGTAGGGATCTACCCTATCTGGGCAGATTCTATTTTGACTTTTTTTTTTTTTTTATCATAATGGGATAGAAATTTCAGGACAGGATCTCAAAAGACAGACTGGCCAAAGGATTTTATTGCTCTTAATTTGTTATTAAATTTAATGCCCTGCAATATCCAGATGCAATCCATGTTTCTCCTAGTTCTCTGCAAAAATGTGGAAATCCTCAATCATCGAAATGACCTGAAGCTCCAAAGGTGGTCAAATTCACTGATTCTGAGGATGGAGACAAAAGGTATTTGCACTTGTAGGATAGCCATACTCCTGTAGAGATTGTCAAGTGACCTGTCCAAGAAGGAGTGGGATGTTCTGATCACTCTATTACTTTTTCTAAAGAAAAATGTGAGTCTGTGGAGAAAGCTGATTATAACCTCTTTTGCCTTATTTAGACAAAGGAGAGATTTATTCCTCCTCTGTTCATATTTAAGAACACATGGTTTGAATAAACATTTGTGTCCCTGCAAAATTCATATGTTGAATTCCTAACCCCAAAGGTGATGTCATAGTAGATGGGGTCTTTGGAAGGTAATTATTTCATGAAGGTGGAGCCCTCATGAATGGGATTAGTGCCCTTATAAAAGGGATCCCAGAGTGCTGTCTTCCTCTTTCTTTGCACCATGTGAAGATACAAAGGTAAGTCACTGCCTGCAACTCAAAAGAGGATCCTCACCAGAACCCGACAATGCTGTCACCCTGATCTCAGACTTACAGCCTCCAGAACTATGACAAATAAATGTTTTTTTATTCAAGCTATGCAGTCTACGGTATTCTGATTTAGCAGCTTGAAATGAGATGTAACTGAAAAAGCCAAGCAAACAAAATTTACAGGCAAAGGGCTTTGAGAAAGGAACCTCAAGTATCTCTTACTTTCTTCTATGTAAATAAGCATTTTAAATTTAGGAAAAGGGTGCCATGATACCAATATGCCCTTAGAATATTGATCATAATCTAATTAGGCTATGTATTGCCATGAGAAGGAAAAGTCGTTATGTAGGTGTGCCAGAGGTTTAAGCATTGAAGTCTTCCATATGCTTAATCTTACAGGTGTTGTAGCTAAAGTTCAAATGAGTTCTAATGTCCAACAACAATCAGTAAAAAAGTGGATTGTCCTAACTTTGACATTTATTTTCTTTATCTAAGAATTTAATTCTCCTAAAATAGAGATCATTAACACAACACATACTGAAAAAAATTAGCCAAAAATTAGTAATGTGAACAAAAAATAAGTACAAGCATACATTATTATTTTGCTATACTCAACTGCTAATACTTAGTATTGCATAGAATAAAAACCAAAGCCATGAATTCAAATAATTATGTTGGAAAATTTTTATGAAGATTAAATAAAATGTTTCTGTAATGCCTTGCACAGTGCTTGACATACGTAGGTGCTGAATGAATCTTTAATACAATTTTTTTTGTAAAAGTTATTAATCATCTATTAATATGTAGCAATGAAGGTAACCGTCAATCATCATTTTGTCCAGCATATCCATGCTGTATACATTACACTGATTAATGTATGTACACATTAGTCATTGACATTGTCTGCTTCTGACATCCAGCCATCAACATTGTCATGGCCCAATGATCCAGGATCACCCAAAGCAGATGATCCTCCTTTTTGACATATCATCAGAAGGCCAGTAGTAACCTAATGCTATGTCACAACACCTGCGTCATTCACCTCATTTCGTCTAACCAGGTAGGCATTTTATCATCTCACGTCATTGCAAGAAGAAGGGTGCATATAGCACCCTTTGAGACAAAGAAAGACCTCCTTCACATGACTTTTGTTGTAATTATTTTGTTATTATTACTTATTGTTAATCCCTTAACTGTGCTTAATTTATAAATTGAACTTTAACATAGATATGTATATATAGGCAAAAATCACAGTATGTATAGAATTCTGTACCATCTGCATTTTCAGGCATCTGCTGGGGGTCTGGGAATATAAGCCCCATGGTTAGAGGGGAACCACTCTTGGTGTGTCATTTGGGAAAAATTACCTTATTTCTCAGTGCCTGTTTCATTTTTCATACAATAATAATAATAATAATTACTTTATAAGGTCCCAGTGAGCATTAAAATATATAAAGCATGTATATCAAAGTGTTTGTGCATGTGTTTGTGTGTGTGTGTGTTTCACTTTATTATGCTTCACAGATATTGCATTTTTGTTTTTTTAAAATGTATTTTATTTTAAGTTCTGGGGTACATGTGCAGGATGTGTAGGTTTGTTACATATGTAAATGTGTGCCATGGTGGTTTGCTGCACCTGTAAACTCACCACCTAGGTACTAAGCCCCATGTGCATTAGTTATTTGTCCTGATGTTGTTCCTCCCCCACCTCCACTCCCAGTGTATGTTTAAAACGTTAAGTAATACACAATTCTAACTGAGTTATTTTAAGTGATACTTCCATAAGGATAGAAAAAATCAAGCAGCATAGAAAAGTACAAAATAAAAGGTAAAAGCCTACCCATCATTCTCAATAATTCCAAATGACACCTCTCTTAACTATGGAAATAGATATCTATTTGGTTAATATTGCCTGATATATATACGGAGATAAGAGAAGGATGTTTGAATGGATGGACAGAAAAATACACAGATAGAATAAAAAAACTTATCTTATAAAAATAGGATCATACTCTTAAATTGTTCAAACTGGATATGGAATCTCTAATTTAAAATTAAACACCTTTTTGTTATAGAGAGACAAAAGCTGAGTGAGTTGATTAGCTATTAAAAACTGTATGGATACCCCTGTAGTTTTAAATAGCTCATTTTAAGTTAAATAATATGGAGTTCTAGAGTTAGTGATGGTTCTCAGAATTTATATAAGCTTAAGAAAATAAATAGAATCAAGAAGGGTTTAGATGAACTTATGGATCATGAATCTATAGCAGTGAATAAAGGAAATTGGGGATATTTATTGATTTATTTACTTCTGAGATAAAATAACTTGCCATTATGGAAAACATACATTGGTTCCATTGCAAATTTAAATAAGAATTTAATAGGGCTTAAACAATAGGACATTTATTATGGCAAAACTATACAGAGATATTAAACTTCTCAATGTATTTTATTCTCAAGTAGAAAGTCATGCAAGCTTTGCAGTGATCTTGAGAAACTGTGCAAAATAATTAAATGAGCACTGAAATAAGAGTCAGCTGACCTGACTTCCAGTTTTAGGTAAACAAATAACTCCCTGAAAATCCCTGAATTCATCACTGATGCTTTCTCAGCAGAACTTCATCTTTAATTAGTAATGAGACCAAGGCACTTCTAAGACTCTGGTAGCCCTTACAGGAGAAATCACACCTCTCACCTTTCTTGCTCCTAAGAATGACTGCATAGTTCACAGGCCCAGATTATAAAGCATGGTTCAAAATCCCAGTCGCATTTTCAAAAGTGACCAAATGCCCCAATATACTTACTATAGTCACTTTTTGATTATCCATTTTAACAGACAGGAAAAGAAAGGAAAACAATCTTTTTAAAGCAGATGAGCCTTAAAAATATATTTGGCTTGAGATAACACCATGTTTAGTAATATTTTTATAAGAATTTTTTTCTCCATGTTATATTTTACTTTGACTAATGTAACAATTGGTAGATATTTCCTAAGAACACAATTTCATATTTGGAGAAGAGAGTCTTAGAATCGACTTGGTATGAAATGTTTTCTATTTGCTGTTAATAATTCCAAGAGAGAATAATCTGCATCTGCATAAAATTAATAAGGATACCTACACTTTCAGCAATTTTTGGTGGTCTAAAGGATGTTTTTAAAGGATGTGTGCAATTCTTGGATACTCCTCCTGTCTAGAGGTGGAGTCTATGCCTTCTCCTATTCAACCTGAGTAGGACTTAGTACTTAGTGACTTAGTGAAACAGAGGTGATGCTGTGTGATTTCAGAGGTTCAGTTAGGAAAGGATATGTATCATTCACAAGTTGTTCTCAGGATAAGAACAGCTTGTGTTTAAGCCACCATGTGTGCAATCTGGGTATCTCAACATTGCCTTGTAGAGATCCTACATGGAGCAATAACATGTGGAGAGAGACAAATAGCCCCAGCTTTTCCAGCCCCTGGATGTTTGAGCCTTTTCAGCTCAGGCACCAGACAGGTTACTAAGGAAGCTTTGAAGGTGACCCTAGCCCTAGCCACTGTCCAGCTTAAACTCATGAGACAACCTGAACAGAACCTGCCTAGCTGGGTCTTATCAAAACCCCAATTCATTGTGAACAGAAATAATAGTTATTGTTTTAAGTCATTATTTTTGGTAAGTCGTTATGAAATAGATAGCTAGAACACACTTTCAAAATCATTTCATCCCCGAAATTTCCCTGAGAGGGCAAACTTATATTCTTGTTTCACAAATAAGGAAACTGAGACAGAAAAATTAAATAGGTGAACTAGACTAGTCCAAGTTCCTCTTTTTACCAGTGTGGAAAATGAGGACCAGAGAGGTAAGATGACTTGCAAAAGCCATAAAGCCTGTCAGTGGAAAACCTGAGCCTTTTTCCAACCCTCTTTTCAGTAATTAGCTATATATATGTCCCCTGCTCCATTATGGCGACACTCACTTTTCATTAAAATAAGTGGAAGTGTCTAGGATCATTTTTATATTTAGGTCAAATTGTCCTTGCATCAGTAGAAATAGTGGAAAGAGAACTAGCCTTTTCAAATCAATTTGCTGGCTGTGTGTTCACAGTTAAATTATTTAACCTCTCTGAACCACATTTCTATCATCTCTGAAACATGGATAAGAGTGATAACTTTGGAGCAGTGTTAGGAAAACAAGATACATAAGGACTCTAAATTGCCTGGCACAATATAAGTCCTCAATAGATGTATCTTTAGAAAGTCTCTTGGAAAGTAACATTTTAGTACCATCGTTATTATTTTAATTTGTTTCCCGAGGGCCTAAAATGATAAAAGTGATAATATTATAGTATAATAATACTAGCAACTATGATTTAGCTTATTTGATCCTCACAGCATGTGGAATAATGTTTTTAACTTTTCTTAGATGAGGAAACAGTCATGGAGGAATGGTTAAGTAATGTGCCAATGTTACTTGGGATTTGAATCTTGGCAGACCAGGAGGGGAGAAAAATTATTTTTTAGCACAGTGTTAAAAAAGAGAAAACATATTCTGTTACTATTTGACCTCCCCTTCAGGCCCTATAGGGAATAAAACCAAGTGTAATATGCCTGATAACGGCCAAATCTTCTACCAAGCCAGATGATTTCCCAATCATTCTGGAAAGTGAATCAAATTCTATGTAATTGTATGTAACATTAATGTTGCTTAAGATAAGGTCTTTCTGGAATGTCAGGGATTTATTGTCTAGGGTCTTCAGTGTAATTTTCATGTTCCAGATAAGGACTCCTAACCTGAAATGCGTATGCTCTAAATGAAGCTATGAAGTGTATTTGCAAACTGAAGCATGAGACACCACTATTAAGAACTATTTCAGGCTCAGAGTGAACCTGAAATGAATGTTTATTTGCATTGCGCTTTAATTTTTAGATTCATGATTCAACAGTTTTGAAGTAAATTGTCTTTATTGTAATGTTACAGCTATCTGTACATGTGGATCACATTACTTATTAAAAAAATTCTTGGGGCTTTTACATTATAGAAAGCCTTGCCATTGGCCAATAATCCCCTTATTCTTTAAAAATGTAATATGCTTATTACATTATATAATTTTCTAGTGTGAGAGTATCTTGTAAATTTCCATGTTGTCACAAAGTTATTCTAATAGCCCTGATCATTTCTCTTGGCAACCCATTTAGGACTGCTCACTGGGGAAGAGTCTGGGGAAATACCTCAGATGTTAAAGCTCAAAGGCACATTGTAACTGCCGGTCTTCATTTCCTTAGAATTCAGACTGTTAACAAAAGTCTGAAAAGCTAATGTTCTCTACTTTCTCTCCTGTCCTCCATAAACTTCTTCAAACTCTTCCTTTTCATTCCCTGCAACTTACATAGTCAAATGAGAATGTCTTGCTTAACTAGTAGAGTGATGCATATGCTTTTAATTCAGGAGAGGGAGGCTGACAATTTAGCATGTTTATGAATCAAGACCAGACTTGCACTTCACTAGAAACAGTTTGTGCTTACATATTATTGGAGAATGCTGGAAAGCTAAGTGTCCACTCTAAAATTTTTCCCAATTTTGATATGTCTAGAATTTTACTGATGGAGATGATTTCTTACAGTTATAATAACACAAACCCAAAGAAATGATGGATAAAATACACAATTAAGCAAACAAGAAAAGGCACATAGATGTGCTGGAATTAAAAGTGAACAGTAGCCATCGTGATAGTAATGTGAGCTCTTGAAACCATGGATCAGGAAGACATAGCACCTAAACAGAAGATCTAAAATCCTCTCATGAAAAAAAATTTTTTTAAAGTAAATCACATCAAGAAATAATCCATGAAAAACTAGAGAAATAACACAATCAAAAAGAGAATGTGTTCCCTCAAAAACCTGAAAAGACAGAACTACCCAAAAGATCCTATAAAGCAAACATATTTAAAGTAGAGACATAAAATAAGGAAATAAAAATTTTTTAATGAAATGATAAGACCCTGTAAGAAAACAGTAACAGTTATTTGAAAAAGTATATTTTAGAAATAAAAAATAGTTACTGAAATTTAAGCCCATGACCATCCTGTGTGGCAAGTACTGTAATCATTCCCTCCATTTAACAGATAAAGAAACTGAGGTTCTGGCAGGGCACGGCGGCTCATGCCTGTAATCCCAGCACTTTGGGAAGCCGAGGAGGGTGGATCACCTGAAGTCGGGAGTTCAAGACGAGCCTGACCAACATGGAGAAACCCCATCTCTACTAAAAATACAAAAATTATCCAGGCATGGTGGCGCATGCCTGTAATCCCAGCTACTTGAGAGGCTGAGGCAGGAGAATCGCTTGAACACAGGAGGCGGAGGTTGCGGTGAGCTGAGATCGTGTCATTGCACTCCAGTCTGGGCAAAAAGAGCAAAATTCCATCTCAAAAAAAGAAAAAGAAAAAGAAAAAGAAACTCAGGTTCTGAAGATTAAATAATTTGCCCAAGTTCACATAGCTTGTAAATGCTGGAGCTGGACTTGAACCCATGTCTCTGACTCCAAAGTTTGTACTTTTAACTATTATGCTGTAATTATTAATGAAAGTATGACTCTCATAACCGTAATAAAGGTAGATATACACATATATCTTTATAGGTTATCAATGTAAACATCTATGTAAGCAAACACAGAGATACAGTAATGTTAATAGTGGTGAATTATGAGAGTTGATTTACTTCTAATCTTCTCTATATCCAGAATTTTTTTATGCTGTGGACTGAATGTTTGTCTCCCCTCTCCCCAGATTCCTATGTTGAAACCTAATCTCCAATGCGATGGTATTTGGAAGTGAGACATTTTGGAGGTAAGTAAAACATGAAGATGGGACCCACATGAATGGAACTAGTGTCCTTATAAAGGCATGTAATTACCTTCTCCGCTATGTGATGATATGAGAAGACAGCCATCTGTAAACCAGGAGAAAGCCTTCACCAAGAACCCAACCATGCTGGCACCTTGGTCTTGGATTTCAAGCACCAAGAACTGTGGGAAACAAATGTTTGCTTAAGCGCACACCTTATAATATTTTAGCAGCCTAAAGCCAAAACACTTTACTTAAAACATAATAATATAAAAATAAATCGTCATATCTTATGACTTCCTTTGCTGAATAATTGGATGAAGTAAAGAATGAAAAAGCAAAACAAAACCAGACACAATGAAGAGGAAAAAGGCAGTTTGAATTCTGCTGAAGACAGAATGTGTGATATGAAAAGTAGATCTGAGAAATTACCTATAATACAATGAAAAGAAATCTTATACATTCAATTTCTAGTGGTTGCTCTCATATTTTAAACATCCATACCTGGTTTTACATAATCTAGTTACTCAGTATCTTTAGGCTCTTCCCAAGCAACACAATGATATTCCAATTTTTAACTCTGAACATCTGTTTGAAATACAATTTTTGCTAGTATTTCATTTCCAACTTCTGTGTGTTCCCCCATCTTTATTATTATTTATATTGTCCTATATAGTCAACGTTTGTTTAGAGTTATCCATTGCTTTTTATATCTCCAGCTTCCATCTTTTGAAAATACACTGTAATAGTATTCCATAACAGTGTAAGAAATTAACAGAAACTTGGTAGTTTACAACAACATACAGGCAAGCCTTTTTTTGTTTTGTTTTGTTTTTTGTTTTGTTTTGAGATAGAGTCTCACTCTGTCACCCAGGCTGGAGTGCAGCGGCACAATCTCAGCTCACTGCCACCTCTGCCTCCTGAGTTTAAGCAATTCTCCTGCCTCAGCCTCCCGAGTAGCTGGGACTACAGTTGTGTACCACCATGCCCAGCTAATTTTTATATATATTTTTAGTAGAGACAGAGTTTCACCATGTTGGCCAGGCTGGTCTTGAACTCCTGACCTCAAGTGATCTGCCTGCCTTGGCCTCCCAAAGTGCTGGGATTGCAGGCATGAGCCACTGATCCCAGCCACCTTCTTTTATTGTACCTCACTTTATTGTGCTTTGCAGATAATTGTGTTTTTTACAAATTAAAGGTTTGTGGCATACCTGTGTTGATCAAGTCTGTTGGCACCATTTTTCCACTAGCACGTGCTAACTGTATCTACACCACATTTTGGTAATACTCACAATATTTCAAACTTTTTCATTATTATTATATCTGTTATGGTGATCTGTGATGAGTGATTTATGGTGTTACTAGTTACTGTTGTAACTGTTTGGGGGTACCACACACTGTGTCTATAAAAGGAAGAACTTAATTGATAAATGTGTGCATTCTGACTGCTTCACTGACCAACAATTCCCCTGCCTCTCTCCCTCTCCTCAGGTCTCCCTATTCCCTGAGGAACAACAATATTAAAATTAGGCCAGTTAATAATCCCACAATAGCCTCTAAGTGATCAAGAGAAAGAAAGAGTTGCGAGTTTCCCACTTTAAATCAAAAGCTAATTAGCTTAGTGAAGAAAGCATGTGAAAAGCTGAGAGAGGCCAAATTGTATGGCCTCTTGTGCCAAACAGTTAACCAAGTTGTGAATGTGAAGGAAAAGTTCTTGAAGGAAATTAAAAGTCCTACTCCACCAAACACAAATGATAAGAAAGTGAAACAGCCTTATTGCTGATAGGGAGAACATTTTAGTGGATGGAGATCAAATTAGCCACTACATTCCCCTAAGCCAAAACTGAATCTAGAGCAAGGTCCTAACTCTCTTCAATTTTATAAAGGCTGAGAGAGGTGAGGAAGCTGCCAAAGAAAAGTTTGAAGCAAGCAGAGGCTGCTCATGAGGTTTAAAGAGAAAACATAGAAGTTATAAAAGTGGAAGGTGAAGCAGCAAGTGCTGATGTAGAAGCTGCAGCAAGTTACCTAGAAGATCTAGCTAAGAAAACTGTTGAAGGCGGATCCACTAAGCAATAGATTTTCATATATGAAACAGCCTTATACTGGAAAAAGATGCCCTCGATGCCTGAATCCAAAGCTTCAAAGGACAGGCCAACTCTCTTGTTAGTGGCTAATTCAACTGGTGACTTTAAGTTGATGCCAATGGTTATTTACCATTCTAAAAATGCTAGGCCCCTTAATAATTTGTGCTAAATCTATTCTGCCTTTGCTCTATAAATAGAACAATTAAGTCTGGATGACAGTGCATTTATTTGCAGCATGGTTTGTTGAATATATGCAGCTCACTGCTGAGACCTACTGCTCAGAGAAAAAGATTTCTTTCAAAATATTATTGCTCATTGACACTCAGCTAGTCACCCAAAAGTTGTGATGGAGATGTACAAGGAGATGAATCTTGTTTTCCTACCTGCTAATATAACATCCATTCTGCAGCCCATGGATCAAGGAGTAATTTGAAAATCTTCTGGTAAAGGATGACTTTGAGATGTTCAAGACTTCAGTGGAGGAAGTAACTGCAGTTGTGGTAGAAATAGCAAGAGAACTATAATTACAAGTGGAACTTGAAGATGTGGCTGAATTACTGCAGTCTCATGAAACTTGAACTGGTAATGAGTTGCTTCTTATAGATGAGCAAAAAAAGTGGTTTTTTGAGTCATCCATGAAGGTTGGAATCAAACTCTTCCAAACTCCTGTTAATGTTTGTATTTTGACTTCCTTTCATGAACATGAATGTTCTTAATGGCACCTAGAATGATGAATCTTTCCAGAAGATTTTCAATTTACTTTGCCCAAACCCATGATAGGAATCACTGTTTATGGCTGCTATGGTTTTATGAAATATAGTTTTTAAGCAACAAGATTTGAAGCTCAAAATTATTCCTTGATCTATGGGCTGCAGAATGGATGTAGTGTATGCAGGCAGTCTGTTCCTGGTGAAGATGCTGTAAACATTGCTGAGATGACAACAACAACAACAAAAATTAGAACGTTTACATAAACTTGATGGATAAAGCAGTGGCAGGGTTTGACTCCAATTATGAAAGTTCTATTGTGTCTAAAATGCCATCAAACCGTATCTCAGGCTACAGAGAAACCTTTCATGAAAAAGTCAACCAATGCAATAAACTTTGATGTTGTGTTATTTTAAGAAATTGGCACAGCCACCCTAACCTTCAGTAGCCATCACCCTGATCAGTTAGCAGCCATCAGCATTAAGACAAGACCCTCTGCCAGCAAAAGGATTGTAATTCACTGATGACTCAGATGATTGTTTGCATTTTTTATCAATAAAGTATTTTTAAATTAAGATAGGTAAATTGTTGTTATATATAATGACGTTGCACACTTAATAGACTACCGTGTAGTGTAAACATAACTTTTATATGTAGTATAAAACAGAAAAAGTTGTGTGACTCGCTTTATTGCAATATTTGCTTTACTTTGGTGGACTAGAATGGAACCTGCAATATATCCAAGGTATGCCTGTACATCCTTTCAGTTATCTCTCAGTTTCTGTGGATCAAGAGTCCAGACACAGGTGGAAACTGGGACCTCTGCTCAGCTTTTCAAAAGGTTGAAATCAGGTTGTCAGCCAGCCTGCATTGCTTCCTGAAGGCTCTGGGAAATAATATGCTTCCAAGGTTATTCAGTATGTCGGTGACTACAGTTTTTTGTAGTCATAGGATTTAGGATCCCTTTCTGTTGGTGACTATTGGCTTGGGTCTACACTCTCAGCTCCTAGAAGCTGCCCAGTTTCTTGCCATGTAGCCTCCTTCAACTACCCTCACACTTTGAGTCTCTCTGACTTCCCCTGTCTCTGATCCCTAAGCCCAGATCTAAAGGACTCGTATGATAATCTCCTTAAGACCAGTTGATTTGGGGACATCAATACATCAGCAAAATCCCTTCACAACAGCACCCCAATTAATGTTTGAATAACTAGTAGAAGGTATGTTTACAATAGTTACAGGTAAGCATCATGGGTGCCATTTCAGGATTCTGCCTACCACATAAAATGTTAACTTATTTTTTAAATAGAGAAACTATAAAGAGTAAACTCTCTCAGTATTTTATTGTCTTAAAATTTTTGAATGGCTACACTCTTAAATGGTTGTTAAGCTTGATTGAGGATTCTATATTGACAGTACAGTAATCCCCCCTTATTTGTGGGGGAAGCTTTCCAGTTCCTCCAGTGGATGCTTGAAACTATGGAGAGTACCAAATCCTGTATATGCCATGTTTTTTCCTATACATACATAACTGTGGTAAACTTTCATTTATGAATTAGGCACATTAAGGGATTAACAACAATAACCAATAATAAGATAGAACAATTATAACAATATGCCAGCATCACTACTCTTGTGATTTGGAGCCATAAGTGAAATAAGGGTTACTTGCACACAAGCACTGAGATGCTACAACAGTCAATCTCATAACCAATATGGCTAATAAGTGACTAACAGGTGGATTGTGCATGTAGTATGAATATGCTGAACAAAGGGATGATTCACATCTCGCCTGGGCAAGACAGAGTGGGATGGTGAGACATTTCTTCATGCTGCTCAGAAAGGTGCCCAATTTGAAATTTAACATTTTTTTTTCTAAAATTTTCCATTTAGTCTGTTTGAACTGCAGTTGACTGCAGGTAACAAAATGTGGAAAGCAAAACCATAGATAAGGGGGGACTACAGTAAACTCTCGGCTTTAAAATATTCCATTGTCTTCTGGCTTCTCTTGTTGTTGTCCATAAACCTGCTGTATGTTGGATTCTCAAACTTCGTAGCAAATCTGTCTTTTTTACCTTGTTTTTGTTCTTTAAGTTTTCTTTATTTTTGATGTTCTGCAATTTCACTAAGGTATATCTAGTGTGGATTTAGTTTTATTTATTCTGCTTGTTGTACATCCTGAATCTAAGAATTTTTGTCTTAATAATTTTGCAAAACTCTCAGCCACTATCTATTTGAAAATTACTCCTTTTCTGTTTTTTTTTTTTTGAAACATCTATTAAACCTATGTTGTACCTTCTCATTAGATCTTTCATGCCTTTTAATTTTGCTTTAAAAATGTCCACTTCTTTATATTGCTAGGTTGGATTCTGAATAATTTTCCAGAGACATTTTCTAGTATATTAATTCTCTGTTCAGCTGCATTTAATGTGTTTTTAATTCATCCATTAACTTCTGAATTTCAATGACATTGTCTGTCATTTCTGGATGTTCTCTTTAGTTCTTTTACAAATCTGCCTGGTTTTGTTGTTGTGGTTTTCTTTTTATGTTGTCATTTCTTTATTTATACTTTAATTTACTTAAAATACTAATATATCATAATTTGGCAACTAACATAGTAATAAGTGTTTCAGGTAAGAATCATCAAGAGATCCTAAAACTAATGGGTAGAAGTTTGATAGGAAATAAAATATGTACATAGTCTCAAAGTATCTCTCCACATGAAATTTATTAATTACAAAGGAGAAATAGTAAGTTTGTGCTGAAGAAACCTGACACACATTTCTTAACCAAGTGCTCAAAGTTAATCTCCCACAGTAAAAGGGCAAATAGACATCATTTGCCTTCGATATGTTGCACTGAGAAGAACACAATATTATTCTTGCCAAAAATACCTAACTTGAATCTACTCGTGAGAAAATTTGAGAAAACCAAATTAGGAGATATAGTACAAAATAACTTGCCTCTATTCTTCAAAAATATCAAAGTCATAAATGACAAAGACTGAAGAAGGATTTTAGATTGAAGGAGACAAAAGAGACATAGCAACTAAAAGCAATGTATGGTCCTGAATTGGGCCTTAAACTAGACAAACATTTTATTCTTTTACTTTAAAGTATGTTCAATGGACAATTGACAAAATTTAAATAAGTTCTGTAGATTAGATAATAGAGCTATATCAATGTTTATTTCCTGATATTATAATTATGTACAGTGATTATATAAGAAAATAGCCTTATTTTATGAAATACATACTGAGGTATTTAATATTAATGTGCATTACATCTATAACTTACTCAAATGGTTCAGAAAAATATCTGTATATATATGATAGAATGCTTATGTTAAACATTGGGAAAATCCAGATTAAAGGTATATATGACTTCATTATTTTTACAACTTTTCTGTAAGTCTGAAAAATTTTTGAAACATCAAAAATAATGAGTTTTATAGGTTCTATCATATTATATTATCTAATCAGCTGTTTGTAGCACTTATAATGAATTGTGTACTCTTTCATTTTAACATTTGGAACTGTGAACTGATCTTTAGTGGGGCTTTAACTGTCAGACTCAGTACACCTGAATTGACAGCTTTTTGTGGTGGTTTCTTCTAGGAAATCTAGGGATAATATTGGCCTAAGAACAAATTTGGAGTCTTTTGTTTTGGCTTAGAGTTTCCCACAATACAAAGGTGGTAAAAATTTGAGACCAAAGTGCACATGATTTTCAGTTCTGTGGTTAGAAAGTCTTAAGGGAGACTTTTGTCCACTTATAGACAAGTTCTTTGTTATCTTCTTGCCAGCGAGCAGATTGTCCTTCTTTCTTTTTTTTTTCACCCTGTCATTCACTGATGCTGTAGCTCTTTGACTTGTACTATAGTTCCCACTCCCTCCCACATGTGGGCCTAATATCTCAAATTTGTGTGTGAATGTCAAAAACACTTTCTGAAATTATCAATATGCTGTCTCCTCCCTCCTAACCTCATCCCAGTGATAGTTACCACAGATTGGGTTTATATTCTTACCATTCTATCTTTTAGTTACCATCTCACATCTGACCTTTGGGGATTTTGCTTACTTTCTTAAGAACTCAGATACACATTTATTTATTATATTTTTATCAAACAGTTCTTGGCATTTCCAGAATAACTTTTAGGCAATAATTTTCCTTATTTCCAGAACTGAAGCTAACACATAAAAAGATTTTAAAAATGTGTAAGCAGTTAAGATATTTGGAGGATAGAATAAGAAAGGCCAATATATGCCTACAGAACTTCCAGAAGGATATATTAAAAAGAATGGTGAGAGGTACTATTTGAAGAATTTTGTAGAGATTGAATAGCACATAAATAAGGTATTTATTCTTTTTCATTTAAGGCTTTGTTCACTATCAATTGCTATTTCCCTTTTGAGGACGAAGTGCTATCAATCGATCATAATGTAATATATATTACCTACTGCTATGGTTTGGATGTTTGTCCCCACCGAGTCTCATACTGAAATTAAATTCCTATATGAACAGACACTTCTCAAAAGAAGACATTTATGCAGCCAACAGACACATGAAAAAGTGCTCATCATCACTGTTCATCAGAGAAATGCAGATCAAAACCACAATGAGAGTCATTAAAAAGTCAGGAGAGAGCAGGTGCTGGAGAGGATGTGAAGAAATAGGAACACTTTTACACTGTTGGTGGGACTGTAAACTAGTTCAACCATTGTGGAAGACAGTGTGACGATTCCTCAAGGATCTAGAACTAGAAATACCATTTGACCCAGCCATCCCATTACTGGGTATATACCCAAAGGATTATTAATCATGCTGCTACAAAGACACATGCACACGTATGTTTATTGCAGCACTATTCACAATAGCAAAGATTTGGAATCAACCCAAATGTCCATCAGTGACAGACTGGATTAAGAAAATGTGGCACATATACACCATGGAATACTATGCAGCCATAAAAAAGGATGAGTTCATGTCCTTTGTAGGGACATGGATGCAGCTGGAAACCATCATTCTCAGCAAACTATCACAAGAACAGAAAAACAAACACTGCATGTTCTCACTCATCGGTCAGAATTGAACAATGAGAACACTTGGACACAGGGTGAGGAACATCATACACCAGGGCCTGTCATGGGGTGGGGCATGGGGGAGGGATAGCATTAGAAGAAATACCTAACGTAAATGATGAGTTAATGGGTGCAGCAAACCAACGTGGCACATGTATACATATGTAACAAACCTGCACGTTGTGCACATGTACCCTAGAACTTAAAGTGTAATAATAAAAACAACAACAAAAAAAGAAATTAAATTCCTGGTGTGGTGGTATTGGGAGGTGGGGCTTAGTGGGAGGTGTTTGGGTCACGGGAGCAGATCCTTTGTGAATAGATTAATGCCCTCCGTCATGTGTAAGTGAGGGCTCACTCTATTAAGTTCCCAAAAGAGCTGATTATTTTAAAAAAGAACCTGGACCTCACCCATCCCTTGCTTTCTGTCTCACCATGTGATCTCTGCACATATCAGCTCCTCTTTGCCTTTTATTGTGAGTGGAAGCAGCTTGAGGCCCCTACCAGATACAAGTATGGGTGCTATGCTTCTTGCATAGTCTGCAAAACCACATGCCAAATAAACTTGTTTTCTTTATAAATTACCCAGCCTTAGATATTTCCTTAGAGCAACACAAAACAGACCAAGACACCTACTGATTCAGAGCACAGGATTTAGAGTTATATAGACTTGATTTTGAGATCTTGAGCCATCATCCACCATGAAGATATAAAATGTTGAAGCTGAAATAGTTGGGAGAGAGGATTACTATGGAGAAAGCGATTCCACTCCTGTGAGATAAAAGGGGTGCTTTTTCCCCCTTAAGCTAACAAAGAAAGCTTCACAGGAATTATTTGCAGGACTTGTCGTGTAATCCTGGATCCTTGAAGCAAGGGAAGGCAAAAGAAACTAGAGACAGATTGTCCCAAAACAACAGAGCAAGAGAAAGAGGGTTACCTTAGGAATGAAAATCTTATCCTTCAACAGCATGCTGAGACAAGGATGCAATAGTTTTTTTCATAGGCTGGATAAGAGCCGTGTGAGACAGAGAGGTGATGGGAACTACTTTAAATTCCAGCCCCCACCACCACTTCAAGAAACAGCCTGAATATAAGGTGTGACCCCAGGTAGGGAGTTGACTGCCACATGGTCAGAGGCTGAGGGAAGAATTGAAAGCAGCTAGCAAGCGAGAAGTAAGCATCAAGGGAGTTGTGATTAGAGGAATCCAGTTGGGATATCATTAAGAAACTCACCAAAGCATCCCACAAGAGGAAGAATCAGCTTTGGAACACTGCCATACTCAGGGGCTTCCAGCAGAGATTATATCCACGCCACTCAAGTAACACTCAAGTGTTGCATGCCTCTCTTCCTCACTCTCCATCTCCAAGCCTGACAGAACTCAGATATCTAAGTCCTAAAAACAGGAAGAAGAGGATGAGGAAAAATAGACAGAGAAAAGGGAGAAGTGAAATGTCCTCTTCCCTCATTCTGTATTTCCAGGCTTAAAGCAATATCAAGGTGAGAGGTGGTGGTAGTGGTAAGAATAAGGAGCAGGGATTATTACATTCTTAGCCCTGTAATGAGACTATGGGTACACATAGAAGTGAGTGGAGCACTTCTATTAACTGAGCATAATAAAAAGACTTTGAAACCTGCCAAGATTTCATTGTAGCAGTGAGGAAGAAATAGGTCAAAGAGTACATTTGAAGAGACACGGTGAAAAAGAATCGTATTTGGTTTTGGTTTTTCTGCTTGTATTTGTTTCAGTTCAGATCATTCAATGTCCAGGTTTCATCTGCAACTTGTGCAAGGTCATGTGGTGGTTAATTGGCAGAACTGAAATTGAAATTCAGAGACTGTTTACACTATATGATAATGGCTTTCTTTAAAAAGGAGAATATTTGGTACTTATTTGCATAATTAGAAAGCTTAGTTTCATCTCTGGATAATTTTTGGCCCAAAAGATAAACACATGCAAAGTGCTTGATCCACAAAATGTTCTCTCCAAGGACACCCAAGTCTTGGCTGACTTGAGTATGGAGTTTCCCCGGACATGAAGCTAAGATCGAGACGTCAGGATTTCCCTGGTGAGCCAATATTCACCAAGAGAGCAGATGGTTTTCAAAGTAAAACCTAGAGAGAGAGTTCCCAAAGGACACTGGATCTGAGGATTTTTGGCAGAGAAGAGGTTGTTTCACCAGTAGATTGGAAACAAATCACACCCCCCATCATTCCCAGTCTGATTCCCTTCATACACATGCTTGTAGGGTATATTCTCCACAATGACAACACACAGCAGTGTTCACCACTAAAGGATAATCATATCTTCCTGCTGAACGCAGTGGGCTTTTCAAACAGATTATGAGGAGCCTGCGTTTTGTCGATAAACCTCTAGTAAGACTCAGAAGAAAACCAGAACACAGAGTTGGGATTTGAAACCATAGCCTGGCTAGTGACAGGAACCAGGCCTGCAGCGTCACTGTGGAGGGCAAGGAAGAGGGAGTGGGAACCAGGTGCAGCACAGGAAGGGGATTTCATGCAGAATCTGCTTTCAGTTCTGCATCACTTGGAAACATCACTCTTACTGGAAACCATGCTAACGAATGGCAATCAAAGCACACGTGGTGTACTCCTAAAATACAGGAGTTGCTTCCCAGAGCCACTGGCCCAACTATTTGCATGACATTTGGGTTTTAATGTAGTATGGCTTCATTGTGTTATGAGGGGTATGATACCAGGCGTAAATTGGATGTGTTTCCTACAGGAAATTTGCAATCTGAGCAGTGCTCACTCTAAAGTTCTGAAAACCGGTACTTCGGCTCCCTTCAAACAACCTTTCTGAAGTAGAATAGAAAACAATATTGACAGGAGGCTTTGAAGTTGGATTTATTGTTCCCGTCTACTTTACAATAAAAGTTACCTTTCTGCCTCACTTTTACAAAAAGGACAACTTTGAGGAAATTTCAATTTACTTTAATATTTGAGAAGGAAGAATGTAAAACTGATAGTATTAGCCAGAGTTATTTATGTTTGAAATTTTAAAATATTCTTTAAGAACACATTATAATTCTTCATTAATGGTAGCCTATATTTCTTGAACATAATTAGGGGTTCAATGGATAACTTAAAAATGGATAAAAATATAAATATAAAATATATTTAATAGTAATTATTAAATATATAATTAAATATAAAATAACATAGATTATCTATGATATAATATTAATTATCTTATGCAATATTAATTATAATATTAACTATTTGTATATTAATTATTATATATCAATAATTAACGTGTATTAGTTATTAATTTTATAATATTATTAATAACCATTACATATGCTATGTGATAGATATAACTATATAACAATGTATAATTATTATACAATATTATTAATACAATTATGTAAATATAATTATACTAAATTATATTTATTTATTTATTATTATACATTAAGTTCTAGGGTACATGTGCACAACGTGCAGGTTTGTTACATATGTATACATGTGCAATGTTGGTGTGCTGCACCCATTATCTCATCATTTACATTAGGTATATCTCCTAATGCTATCCCTGACCCCTCTCTCCTCCCCACAATAGGCCCCGGTGTATGATGTTCCCCTTCCTGTGTCCAAGTGATCTCATTATTCAATTCCCACCAATGAGTGAGAGCATGCGGTGTTTGGTTTTCTGTTCTTGCGATAGTTTGCTAAGAATGGTGGTTTCCAGCTGCATCCATGTCCCTACAAAGGACATGAACTCATCCTTTTTTATGGCTGCTTAGTATTCCATGGTGTATATGTGCCACATTTTCTTAATCCAGTCTGTCACTGATGGACATTTGGGTTGATTCCAAGTCTTTGCTATTGTGAATAGTGCTGCAATAAACATACGTGTGCATGTGTCTTTATAGCAGCATGATTTATAATCCTTTGGGTATATACCCAGTAATGGAATGGCTGGGTCAAATGGTATTTCTAGTTCTAGATCCTTGAGGAATCGCCACACTGTCTTCCACAATGGTTGAACTAGTTTACAGTCCCACCAATAGTGTAAAAGTGTTCCTATTTCTCCACATCCTCTCCAGCACCTGTTGTTTCCTGACTTTTTAATGATTGCCATTCTAACTGGTATGAGATGGTATCTAATTGCGGTTTTGATCTGCATTTCTCTGATGGCCAGTGATGATGAGCATTTTTTCATGTGTCTGTTGGCTGTATGAATGTCTTTTTTTGAGAAGTGTCTGCTCATGTCCTTTGCCCACTTTTTGATGGGGTTGTTTGTTTTTTACTTGTAAATTTGTTTACTTGTAAATTTGTTCTTTGTAGGTTCTGGATATTAGCCCTTTGTCAGATGAGTAGATTGCAAAAATTTTCTCCCATTCTGTAGATTGCCTGTTCACTCTGATGGTAGTTTCTTTTGCTGTGCAGAAACTCTTTAGTTTAATTAGATCCCATTTGTCAATTTTGGCTTTTGTTGCTGTTGCTTTTGGTGTTTTAGACAGGAAGTCCTTGTCCATGCCTATGTCCTGAATGGTATTACCTAGGATTTCTTTTAGGGTTTTTATGGTTTTAAGTCTAACATTTAAGTCTCTAATCCATCTTGAATTAATTTTTGTATAAGGAGTAAGGAAAGAATCCAGTTTCAGCTTTCTACTTATGGCTAGCCAATTTTCCCAGCACCATTTATTAAATAGGGAATCCTTTCCCCATATCTTGTTTTTCTCAGGTTTGTCAAAGATCAGATGGCTGTAGATGTGTGGTATTATTTCTGAGAGCTCTGTTCTGTTCCATTGGTCTATATCTCTGTTTTGGTACCAGTACCATGCTGTTTTGGTTACTGTAGCCTTGTAGTATAGTTTGAAGGCAGGTAGCATGATGCCTCCAGCTTTGTTCTTTTGGCTTAGGATTGTCTTGGCAATATGGGGTCTTTTTTGGTTCCATATGAACTTTAAAGCAGTTTTTTTCCAATTCTGTGAACAAAGTCATTGGTAGCTTAGTGGGTATGGTATTGAATCTATAAATTACCTTGGGCAGTAGGGCCATTTTCATGATATTGATTCTTCCTATCCATGAGCATGGTATGTTCTTCCATTTGTTTCTGTTCTCTTATTTCACTGAGCAGTCTTTTGTAGTTCTCCTTGAAGAGGTCCTTTACATCCCTTGTAAGTTGGATTCCTAGGTATTTTATTCTCTTTGAAGCTATTGTGAATAAGAGTTCATTCATGATTTGGCTCTCTGTTTGTCTGTTACTGGTGTATAAGAATGCTTGTGATTTTTGCACATTGATATTGTATCCTGAGACTTTGCTGAAGTTGCTTATCAGCTTAAGGAGATTTTGGTCTGAGACGATGGGGTTTTCCAAATATGCAATCATGTCATCTGCAAACAGGGACAATATGACTTCTTCTTTTCCTAACTGAATACCCTTTATTTCTTTCTCTTGCTTGATTGCCCTAGCCAGAACTTCCAACACTATGTTGAATAGGAGTGGTGAGAGAGGGCATCCCTGTCTTGGGCCAGTTTTCAGAGGGAATGCTTCCAGTTTTTGCCCATTCAGTATGATATTGGCTTTGGGTTTGTCACAAACAGCTCTTACTATTTTGAGATACGTTCCATCAATACCGAATTTATTAAGAGTTTTTAGCATGAAGGGCTGTTGAATTTTGTCAAAGATCTTTTCTGCATCTATTGAGATAATCATGTGGTTTTTGTCTTTGGTTCTGTTTATATGCTGGATTACATTTATTGATTTGCGTATGTTGAACAAACCTTGCATCCCAGGGATGAAGCCCACTTGATCATGGGGGATAAGCTTTTTGATATGCTGCTGGATTCGGTTTGCCAGTATTTTATTGAGGATTTTTGCATTGATGTTCATCAGGGATATTGGTCCTAAATTCTCTTTTTTTGTTTTATCTCTGCCAGGCTTTGGTATCAGGATGAAGTTGGCCTCATAAAATGAGTTAGGGAGGATTCCCTCTTTTTCTATTGATTGGAATAGTTTCAGAAGGAATCATACCTTCTTGTACCTCTTGTATCCTCCTTGTACCTCTGGTAGAATTCGGCTGTGAATCTGTCTGGTACTGGACTTTTTTTTGGTTGGTAGACTATTAATTATTGCCTCAATTTCAGAGCCTGCTATTGGTCTATTCAGGGATTCAACTGCTTCCTGGTTTAGTCTTGGGAGAGTGTAAGTGTCCAGGAAATTATCCATTTCTTCTAGGTTTTCTAGTTTATTTGCGTAGAGGTGTTTATAGTATTCTCTGATGGTAGTTTGTATTTCTGTGGGGTTGGTGGTGATACCCCCTTTATCATTTTTTATTGCGTCTATTTGATTATTCTCTCTTTTCTTCTTTATTAGTCTTGCTAGTGGTCTATCAATTTTGTTGATCTTTACAAAAAACCAGCTCCTGGATTCATTGATTTTTTGGAGGGTTTTTTGTGTCTCTTATCTCCTTCAGTTCTGCTCTGATCTTAGTTATTTCTTGCCTTCTGCTAGCTTTTGAATGTGTTTGCTCTTCCTTCTCTAGTTCTTTTAATTGTGATGTTAGGCTGTCAATTTTAGATCTTTCCTGCTTTCTCTTGTGGACATTTAGTGCTATAAATTTCCCTCTACACACTGCTTTAAATGTGTCCCAGAGATTCTAGTATGTTGTATCTTTGTTCTCATTGGTTTCAAAGAACATCTTTATTTCTGCCTTCATTTTGTTATGTACCCAGTATTCATTCAGGAGCAGGTTGTTCAGTTTCCATGTAGTTGAGCGGTTTTGATTGAGTTTCTTTGTCCTGAGTTCTAGTTTGATTGCACTGTGGTCTGAGAGACAGTTTGTTATAATTTCTGTTCTTTTACATTTGCTGAGGAGTGTTTTACTTCCAACTATATGATCAGTTTTGGAATAAGTTGATGTGGTGCTGAGAAGAATGCATATTCTGTTGATTTGGGGTGGAGAGTTCTGTAGATATCTATTAGTTCCGCTTGGTTCAGAGTTGAGTTCAATTCCTGGATATCCTTGTTAACTTTCTGTCTCGTTGATCTGTCTAATGTTGACAGTGGGGTGTTAAAGTCTCCTATTATTATTGCATGGGAGTCTAAGTCTCTTTGTAAGTCTCTAAGGACTTGCTTTATGAATCTGGGTGCTCCTGTATTGGGTGCATATATATGTAGGATAGTTAGCTCTTCCTGATGAATTGATCCCTTTACCATTATGTGATGACCTTGTCTCTTTTGATCTAATTAAATTATCATATAATTTATATGACAGATAATTTTTATATTTAATATAATTACACATAATTATTATATTATGATATTATATATGAAATAATATATAATTTATAACATAATTCTTACATAGGTATAACAAATATAACTATTATTTAATTATACTATTTTATAATTATATAAAATATATTATATAACAATATATAACAATTATATATTTGTTATATGTGATTATATTAAATATATTATTATATAACAATATATAATTATAGTTAATATATAATTACTAATTATTCTATATAACAATATATGATTATATTAAATTATCTTTAATATAAAATTAATAAATGTGTATATAATTATTAAATAATTTCATAGCATAGAAAGTATTATAGTGTAATTATAAATATTACTGTCTTTCAATAATGACCCAAAATATATAACATTCTTAAATTCTTTTTATTCTTTTATTTTCTGCACACAATATTAAGGAATCACATATAAGAAATATTGATCATATCTTCATTATTTTTTGCATCTGTGGTTCCGACTCCATTATTGTTAAAATAAATTATTTTTCAATTTATGTAGTTTTGATGCATTTAAAATGGGAAAGGCATTTTTCAGTTTATGTAGTTTTGATGCATTTAAAATGAGGAGGTAGATTAAGGACAATTTCACTGAGGTGTGTTTCCCCTTAGATCTGAATGTGGTGCAAATGGCACATAAAAATGATCATTTATGTATATAGGGTCACAAACTAATAAATGTAAAATCTGTTACTTGTCTTCCTTTCTCAGTAATGCTCTGAGGGTGTCTATTAGCAAACTGGCCTCCCCTCAAATCTAAAGAAACAATTAATTGCACGCTGGTCTAAGAACATGATTGATGAAAACATAAATTATTTTACTATATTGGGAGATATAAAAATGCAGTGTTTTATGGTTGAAACAGTATTTTTCATTCATATGTTTATGTAGATTATATTTTATTATACTAGTGTTTATTTTAAAAAATACCACACTATCAAATACTTTAGGAGTAAATAATACCAGTCCCACACATATGCTTTCAGAAAATAAAAAGTAGAGAATTGATATGAGGTCCTCACTCCCCTTATTCCAAATGCAGGAATAAAAATAAAAGTACAGTATTTCCCCCCTTATCCGCAGTTTTACTTTCATGGTTTCAGTCACTCATAATCAAACATAGTCAACTGTGGTCTGAAAATAGGTGGGTATAGTACAATAAAATATTTCATATTTTGAGACAGAGGGAGAGTGCAAACATACACATAACTTTTATTTTAATATATTGTTATAATTGTGCTCTTTTATTATTGTTGTTGATAATCTTCCACTGTGCCTAATTTATAACAAACTTTGTAATAGGTATGTATGTGTAGAAAAAAGAACATAGTATATATAGGATTCAGTACCATCTGCAGTTTCACGCATACACTGGATATATTGGAATATATTCCTTGTAGATAAGAGGGCACTACTGTATAAAACAATATCCCTTATCAATAGAGACTCAAAAATCTATAAGAAAATTAGCAAATTAAATATAGCAATACATGAAAATTTACTATATCATGATCAAGTGGGATATACCTCAATTAGTAAAATTTAACATTGGAAAATTTATCCATGTAATTCACCATAGTAACTGAATTTAAAAAGAAAAGACATATTATTATTCTAGTAGATATAAAAAAGCATTTGAAAAAATATAATTACTGTGACTGATTTAAAAATTGATCTCATCAAACTAGGAACAGAAAGGAACTTCCACAACTTGATAAAGTACCTACAGGTAATATTATACTGAAGGGTGAAAGACTGAATGCTTTCCTCAAGATTCTATTTAACATAGTACTAGAGTTCTTAGTCAGTACAATAGGCAAGTAAAAGAAAAGAAAGGCATGCAGATTTGAAAGAAGGAAATAAAACTGTCTTTATTAGTGGACACTGTAATTGAATACATTGAAAATCCCAAGAAACCTAAAGGAAAGCTACTAGAAGGTGTGAGATTTACAAGGTCACAGGATTCAAAGTCAGAAATCAGTGGTATTCCCATATATTAATATAAGCAGAAAACAATCAGAAATTAAAATACTGACGCAATTCATGAAAACCTTAAGTAATGAAAAAAATTGCCATGTCTTTTATGAATTTTTAAAATATGCCATGTCTTTTATGAATATGAATTCTACATTATTGTCACTTCTCCCTACATTTATCTATAGGTCAGTGCAATCCCAGTCAAAATTCTAGTAGCTTTGTTGTAAAAATTGGCTGCTATAGTTTGGATATTTGACCCCTCCAAATCTCATGTTGAAATTTTATCTTCAGTGTTGGAGATAGGGCTTAATGGGAGGTGTTTGTGTCATGGAGATGGATCCTTTATGAACAGAATAATGCCCTCCCTGGTGGTGGAGAGGGGTAGTGAGTTCTCACTCTATTAGTTTCTACACAAGCTGATTGTTTAAAAAAAAGAGCCTGGCACCTCTCTCCTTTCTCTCTTGCCTCCTGTCTCATCATGTGATCTCTATGTACATATCACCAGCTCCTCTTCTCCTTCTATCATGAGTGGAAGCAGCCTGAAGCCATCACTAGATGCTGATGCTGGTGCCATGCTTTTTGTACAGCCTGCAGAATCATGAGCCAAATAAAACTCTTTTTTGTATAACTTATCCAGTCTCAGACAATCCTTTATAGCAAACAGATGGATTAAAACATTGTCTATCTTATTCCAAAATTCATACAAAACTACAAAGAACCTAGGATAACCAAAGCAATTCTTAAAAATAAGAACAAATTTCTATCTAATCTCAAGACTTGCTACAGCATTGTTAAAGATAATTTTATGTGATAATAAACATGTTCTATTACTGTGTGTTGACCTATAGTGTATGAGATAAAGTGGGGAATCCAGAATTATTTCTTCATTTTTCATCCAACGAACTAGGTTTTTGGTGGTACTTTTTCCCATGAAGAAGATGGGAAAAAGAACTGGTTGAGGCAGACAGCCTCTTTTTAGTATGCTTGCTAGACTTCCAAGTAGAAATTTAAATATTTACGTTTCAGTAGTCAGGAAGATTATGGTAGCTTGGACTGGGATGATGTACTGATGGCAGTAGTGAACTTCTGATACATAAACTAACTAGAGGTGTTTTTAGATGTTCTCAAACCTTGTGATATATTAGACGGGAGTGCAAGAAATATTCAGGTATCAGAGATCACACTAGTTTCTTCTGCTTGGGCTGGGATGATGTGATGGCAACAGTGAACTTGTGAGACATAAACAAGGCATTTTTAGATGGTCTCAAACCTTGTGCTATATTAGATGGGAGTGTAAGAAATATTCAGGTGTCAGAGGTTACACCAGTTTCTTCTGGCTTGCAGAGCTAGATGGGTGGTGGCACTTTTGAATGGAAATGGACAAGATTTGGAAGAAGATCATGAATTTCATACTGGATATTTAAAGTTTAAAATGATTGTTAGACAGCCATAATGTGCTGCCAAGCTGACAGTTGTATAGGTGTCTCTGGAGATATAGATTTGGGTATCACTGGAATGTATCAGGTAATTGGACCACGGTCAAGAAAAGTAATCATCTAGGCAGTGAGTATAGAGTTATATGATAAAGAAGCATAAGACTGAGTCTGGAGGGATTCCAGTGCTAAAGAACTGGGTGAAGCATGTTGAGCTTGTAAAAGAGGATGCTGAGAGTCCCAGTAAGATAATTTATGTGGGAAGTATTTTACAATTTGTAGAAGTTCAGGCAAATGATAATTTTGATAATTAAATTAAGCCCATGCTTCTCAGATAGGGATTTGAGTGCCCCCAGATGTAAGCTGATTGAATCAAGGGGCACTTAAAGCCCTGAGATAAGTAATGATACATTTTCTTTGAACATGAATTTTACTCAAGAGTAAGTAATTTTAAATATTGTTTTTATATGGAAACAAACAGATATATTATGGATAAATGGAAAAATCAAGTCAACTTAAAGGCTATTATGTAAGACTTCAAGGAAATCATCTGATTATACCCTCAGAAATTCCTCCCACAGCATACTTTTTCCCTTATCTCTTGTTGTCTTCACAGGAATGTTTAGTGGGGACGTTTGAGATGCACTGAGCAGAGTCTTTAAGGTAATGAAAAACTCTTTCCTCACTTTCAACTCAACATGGTAGCAAACAAGGTGCTTTTGAAAAGACACTGCTTTCTCATTTATAATTTTTAAAAGTAACTTTATAAAAACATTCAAGGTAGAAAAGTGTGAAAAGAAAAGCAAAACTTCTTACTACTCAGAAATCACCAAAGTTAACATTATACAAATATCATTTCTCACAATTCCCTTTGTAAGTATACAAATGGTAGGATACATATTTAAAACCAATTATTTTAAGATGATGCTATGGACTGAATTGTATCTCCCCAAAATTCATATGATGAAGTTCAATCCGCAATGTATCTGGACATACGGTCTTCAGCAGGTAATAAGGCTGGTGCCTTAATCAGACAGGATTGTGGCCTTACAAGAAAAGAAAGATCTCACTCTCTCTCTCTCTCTCTCTCTCTCTCTCTCTCTCTCTCTCTCTCTGTGTGTGTGTGTGTGTGTGTGTGTGTGTGTGTGTTATGTGAGGACACAAAGAGATGGTGGCCATCTGGAAGCCAGAAAGAAAGAGTCCTGACCTACATAGAACTAAAGAGTCATCCACACTGACTGCTTAATATTGAACTTTCCAGACTCCAGAACTGTCAGAAAATAAATTTCTGTTGTTTAAGCACCTAGCCTGTGGTATTTGGTATGGCAGTGCAAGCTAAGGCAGATGAGATGATACTAAGAAAACTTTTAATTCAAAGTATAAATTTAATTCTATCTTTAAGAGGAAAAAGAGAAAGTAAAATGAGATGAAAAGGAATTACTGAAGGTTCCCAGAGGAGGAATTGTTTGTTTCTTGGAAAACAAAGAGTTAAATTTTTTTATGCCAACTTACGCTCTCTTCACAAGGAAATAAAAATTCACATTTTTACTACATCCTTGCCAAAACTGAGCACGCTATTTTCAAAAATTGGATTTTTTTCCAGTGAAATATGTATTGTCTTAATTTATATCACTTTGATTCCTGGAGAGGTAATAATGTTTTTCATTTGAGGAGAATTTATATATTTTTTTCCAAATATTACCTGTCACTACATTTTCTCTGTTTTGTTACTTTGGGGTCTTAGAGATACATAAACTAAATAAATAAAGGAATCAGAGAATTGCTATTGAGCAGCCACAATAATAATAATTATTTGAGATAAGAATCATGTGGATGTGAAAATTGTCCTTTCATGAAGGGAGCTGCCTTGCCCAATGCTGTCCTCTGCTAGGTGATAGTACCCATCCACAAGCCAGGACAGTTTATATGGGACTGGATTCTGATGGTACCAAATCAAAGGGATAGAATATCAAATTGGAGAAGAGAGAGTTTATCAATATGAGAGTGTTTTGCCAGGACACAGGATTTAATGCCCAAGCAAGGACCCCAGGAGACAACACTAGTATGTTCTAGAATGGCTGTTGAAAGCTTGGAAAAACTGATCGCCCACACTAAATGAAATAGAAATGCAGATTTGCTATGGGAGATGGTAGTAGAAGGGATTAAAAGACCCAAGAGGTGAGCACACTAGACTGCCAATCAGCTATGTTCAGCTGGGGAAGACTGCCAAAATAATAAAGAATGTGCTGGAGAAGGCGGCATTAGCATCATCAAGATCAATGATGGCTGTTCTCTGTAATCCAGGACTGTTGCAGAACTAGGCTTTCTGGTAGCAAAGGGATAAAAAGATTCTGAAATAACAGAGACAAAGTGACAACATGTAACCACCAGAAGCAAAATAGGCAAAATTATTTTAATGAGTACCAAGTTCAGAGTGGCATCCAAAAGGTCTGACCTACATAGAACTATAGAGTTTGTCCATGGAACTCAGCATTCCTATGGGCAAGATGGATGGGCAGTCAACAAGCATATGCTTAACTTTCTTAACGAAAAGAAAGTGAGCATGGATGATCAGAAAGCTGAGGGCTCCTGCCCTAGTTAAAAAGTCTTGATTCCGATCTGAACCAGGCAATTTTCAGACCTAAACCCAGCGCCTAAAAAGAGAGGCTATGTCTCCATGAGGAAGAATCTTAGAATAGCAAGGCAAGTTTTATCATAATGATTCTCCATATCTTTCTTGAAAGGAACATATGGCCTTTCACTTAGGTGACCATACATTGGAGTAAGAATACCCAGACATTTCAAGGACTACTGGAAACACTGTACAAGTTGACATTGAAGGAAGTGTCACAATGGATTCTTCTATTAGAGCAGCGGTCGGTGGGATCCAGGTAGTAAATGGAGTCCCAACCTTGATCTCCCTCAGTGGGTCAGTTGTGTTCACAAATGCAGTGGCCACTTTCCCAGGCCTCAAGTGTATAATTGAAATGTCCATGTTTAGTAATTGGCAGAGCCCTCCCATGGGTTCCTTGATCTGTGGGATAAGGACTAGCACAGAGGCAAACACCACACAGAAGACTCTGAAACTGCCCCCTCCATTGGCCAAGATAGAAAATCAAAACTATTATCATATTCTGGGTTGGGTTTCTTTTATTTTTCTTTTTTTTTTTTTTCTCGGGAACATAGATTTATGTTGCCCTGAATATAAACACCTTGAGTTTCTTAGTGGCTTGAAAAAGTATAAAGTAATGTTGGAAGAATTCTTTATGAAGTATTGACATTTTTACAGTATTTAGCCTTCGGCTCCCAGAAGAATAAATGTGACTTTCCATTTATTCAAGGTTCCTTGCATATCTCACTCAGTGTGGTTTCCTATGTATAAATATTGCATGTTTCTTGAGAAAGTTGTTCCTAAATATTTTAGTTTTAATGGCAATTCTGGATGGGAAAGTTCACTACATTTTCTGATTGTTCCTGCCTCTGACCAGCTCTCCAGTTACTAGTGTAATTCCTTAATCCAACAGAGGAATCATCATCTTCATGATTCAAAAATAATATTCCTTTGAGAAACACACCTAAGGACAAAGCAACCAATTCAGTTTTGTTTTGTTTTAGGGAGAAGAATATTAATCATTTATTCGACAAATATTTATTGAAGGCTCATTGTGAATACAGGTTTGAACCAGATGCTTTGTAGGTAGGTATACAAAAAGGAATATACAGACCCTGTCCTCAAGATGGTTACCAGTTCATAGGAGAAATAAATCTGTATTTCATTAATAATAAGAATGACAACAACAAGAAAGGTAAAGGATTATTGAGGTGGGGAAGGTGGGAGAGGGAAGGAGAGAAGGAGGGAGGAAGAATGATGGCAGTTAGAGGAGGGAGAGTTGTCTTCTGTATGACGGGATTGCAGATAGCCTCAAGATACAGGGCACAATATCAGCCTTGGATAGGAAGTTCTCTTGCCTCTGTCATAAAGAGAAGAGTTGCAAGGATGGATTCAGAAAAAGAGAGAGAGATGCTCAAAGAATGGAAACTGAAGAAATGCACCTTAGTTACCTTGTTCTCTGTTAAGTAACACGCAAGGTCGTCTGTAGATAGTGAATACTGGGGTTTAACCCATTTATACCTGAGGTTGCAATTTTTTGAATTTTTGCAATCAGACGTTGGTGATGATCTTGAGCAGTAGGATATAAATCACTCCCACATGCTTAGCATTCCAATAATGGAACACTAGTTAAGGAAAAGAACCACCCGGCACGGTGGCTCACATCTGTAATCCCAGCACTTTGGGAGGCTGAGGCAGGCAGGAGTTCAAGACCAGCCTGGTCAACATAGTGAAATACGTGGGGAGCATTCCTATAATCCCAGCTACTTGGGAGACTGAGACAGGAGAATTGGTTAGACCCAGGAGGTGAAGGCTGCAGTGAGCCAAGATCACACCACTGCACTCCAGCCTGGCCACAGAGCAAGACTTCATATCAAAAAAAAAAAAAAAAAAAAAAAGAAAGAAAGAAAGAAAGAAAGAAAGAAAGAAAGAAAGAAAGAAAGAAAGAAAGAAAGAAAGAAAAGAAGAAGAATAATAGATTTTAAAATTGGTAACGTGGGAGACAGTGTAGAGAACAATTAAAGATAAGAAAAAGCAAGGTTTCACTAAGTGTGATCTTACAGATCACCTATATCTGAATCACCTATGGATATTTGGTAAAAATGAGAAGTCCCCAGTTCCACTCTAAACTTGCATAATCAGAAAGGAGAGGACAGACAAGTGCATTTTAGTGTCCTCTTTAGGAGATTTTTATGCTCACTTTAAAGAAAAAAAAAAGAATCAAAGGAATTCTGAAGCACACCAAGTGTTCAGATGAGGTTAGGTTACTTAAATTTGTATATGAAACATTCAATTAATTTGACTTTTATATTAAGACCGAGGAATTTTTAAAGACTGTCTTTAACACTAATGATCAATACTAAAAATATATTTGGTATCGTGATAAAGACCAGTTAATGACTTCTGGGAAGGGGACAAAATCGTGGGGGGATAAGAAGATAAAGAAGTTAAAGATGGAGTGGAAAGAGAAAAAAGTGGACAAAATGGAAATATTGGAGAAAGAATGAGGAAGGCACATGAAGGAAAATATTAGAAGCAGAAAGGGGAAAAGAGACACAGTTACACAGGGAGAGAAATTAAGGGATTTAATAAAATGTGAAAAGGGGCTAAGTAGATTTTGGGGTTAGTATTAGCATAGCCTGCTTTTTAATTTAGCCTTCAGAATAAATTATCACATTGTTTTCACCTTATTTGCAATTCTGATTAGCTAATTTGCTACTCTCTTTCACAGTTAGGAATTTCAGCCAGCAATGTGTTGGCTAACCACAGCCATCCTGGGAAGGAAGTTGTACTTGTTCTTCTACAGCGCTTTTTGCCACAGGATGACAAAATTACACCCAGAGCTCATTCTTCTGGAGACTTCCTATTATGACTAACCCCTAGGGCTCAAAGATGAGGGAAAACTGGAAAATCTGAGATTTAGGCTGCAGACAGTTATGGTTGGTACCTGACCTTTATTCACATACACACCATCATGTCAGTACTTTTCCTTTTGGAAGTCACTTGTTATGTAAGTAACCAATCAACTAACTCTCTCTAATCTGGATGCTAGATCCCTAAATACATCATCACGTGTTATTTACATTCCTTTATAGAATAAGTGGAGCTAACTCTTCCTTATTACAAGCCCAGCAATCCTGTGTTAGAAATGTAACATAACAGTGGTTGATGCCCATCACAGAGAAGTTAGTGCCTAGTTGACCGATGGTATGGAGACTTTCCTGGAAATTCCTAAGCAAGGGTTTGAAGTGCAGAAGTGAAGACAATTTGGGGAAATTGTTCTTCCAGGTAGCAAAATTTGTGTAAATTAAACTGTATTTACAAAATGGCCTTTGATGAAGTTGAGAGGCATTCACAAACATTCAAAGAGCCATCGGTTGAAGGAGAAAGATAAATTTATCTCAGCAAGAAGTAGAGCAGAGCTGTGGCCTTTACATACTTCATAACCTCACCACACTCTCACTCTTACCATCTTCATGATCAGCAAGCCACCCCCACTTCCTCTCTTCCCTCCCTAGCGGCTTTGGGTGTTCTTTCATGAATTTTCTTCATGTCATTCTTATTGTTAACCTGGTTTAATGAAGATAAAGATATTTCCTGTGGAATATGGTGCCTCTGTAGTTTGTTTGTTTGTTTATTTTTCCCAGAGATGACATACGTAACAGTCTCTGAACAATGTAGTCTGTTGGGAGTCAGTTTTTAGATAGAAGAAATTCTAGACTGTCACTATAACTTCATAGAGGATAGCAGCCTTAGACAGAGCTTGATCAATTTTTTAAATAAGTCTTAATTGCATACCGTTACTATTGCTGAGGACAATTTGAAATTGTATCAATATTCCCATATCACATTGTATGCAAAAATAAAGTATAAAAATAACATGAAATCTTTAAAAGTGCATATGCTTTGGACCAGAAATTCTGATTCCAAATAGCTATCTAAAGAAAACTAGGATACCACCAATGACTGCTATGTGTTTACCAATCCTACTTCTCTTTCTTCCTGGGTGCCTTGCCTATATCTCTGTCTCCTTTGCAGTTTGGTAGAATCAGGCGACTCTGAGATCTAGTTAATACAATGAGGGAAAAGTGATTTACATCGCTTCAACAACTGGGCCATAAAGAAACCTTCCATACAACTCTCCAGGCTCTCTCTTTCTCTATCCATGTGACTTTATGCCGAGGAGGAGAAAGTCCTAGAAGATGGCTGAGTCACATAAAGGAAGGTGCTTAAGTCTGGGATTGATATGGTTTGAATGTGTTCTGTCCACATCTCATGCTGAAATGTTGTCTCCAGTGTTGGAGGTGGGACCTGGTGGGAGGTGCTTAAATCATGGGGTCAGATCCCTCATGAATAGCTTAACACCATCCTCTTGGTGATAAATGAACTCTTGCTTTGAGTTCACATAAGATCTAGTTGTCAAAAAGTATATGACACTTCTCCCCTTCTCTTGTTCCTGCTTTTGCTATGTGACATGAAAGCTCCTGCTTCACCTTCTGAAAAGGGTAAAAGCTCACAGAGGCTTCCCTAGAAGCCAAGCAGATGATGACACCATGTTTGTACAACCTGCAGAACCGTGAGTCAATTAAACCTCTTTTCTTTACAAATTACCCAGTCTCAGGAATTTCTTTATAGTAATTCAAGAATTGCCTAATACAGAAAATTGGTACTGAGGAGTGGAGTACTGCTATAAAGATACCTGAAAATGTGGAAGTAACTTTGGAACCAGGTAACAGGCAGAGGCTGGAAGAGTTTGGAGGGCTCAGAAGAAGACAGGACAATGAGGGAAAGTTTAGAATATCTTAGATACTTGTAAATACTTGTGACCAAAATACCGATAGCGATATTGTCAGTAAAGTCCAGGCTGCCAAGGTCTCAGATGGAAATGAGGAACTTATTGAGAACGAGAGCAACGGTCACCCATGTTATGCCTTAGCAAGGAGTTTGGCTGCATTGTGTTCATGCCCTAGGGATCTGTGGAAGTTTTACCTTCAGAGTGATGATTTAGGGCATCTGGCAGAAGAAATTTCTAAGCAGCAGAGCATTCAAGAAATTGCCTGGCTGCATCTAACAGCCTATATTCAGATGCAGGAGCAAAGAAATGACTTAAAGTTGGAACTTATATTTAAAAGAGAAGCCGAGAGTGAAAGTTGGAAAAATTTGCAGCCTGGCCATGTGGCAGAGAAAGGAAAAGTTTTTCAACGAGAGAAATTCAAGCAATCTGTGAAACAACCACTTGCTGGAGAGATTTGCTTAACTAAAAAGAGCCAGGTGCAGATACTCAAGACAATAGGAAAAAGGCCTACAAAGCATTTCAGAGATCTGTAAGGCAGCCCCTCCCATCACAGGACCTGAGGCCTAGGGGGAAATAATGGTTTCCTGGGCCTGGCCTAGGGCCCTGCTGCCCTGCACAGCTTCAGAACAGCCCTCTGCACACCCAGGCCCACTCTGTCTCCAGCCTCAGCTCAAAGAGGCCCAGATACAGCTCAAGCCACCACTTCAGAAAGTGCAAGCCATAAGCCTTGGTGGCTTTCATGTGGTGTTAAGCCTGCAAGTGCACAGAGTGCAAGAGTGAAAGAGGTGTGGCAGCCTCTGCCTGGATTTCAGAGGATGTATGGAAAAGCTTGCGTGTCCAGGCAGAAGCCTGCTGCAAGAGTGGAGCCCTCACGCAGAACCTCTACTAGGGCAGTGCTAAGAGGAAATGTGTGGTTGGAGACCCCACACAGAGTCCCTACTGGTGCACTGCCTAGTAGAGCTCTGAGAAGGGAGCCACAGTCCTCCAGACCCCAGAATGGTAGATCCACTGGTAGCTTTCACCCCACACTTGGAAAAGCCACAGGAACTCAACAACCTGTGAGAGCAGCCCCAAGGGCTGAACACTGCAAAGCCATGGAGATGGAGCTGCCCAAGGCCTTGGGAGCCCACCCCTTACACCATTGTGAACCCCTGGATGTGGGACATGGAGTCAAAGGAGATTATTTTGGAACTTTAAGATTTAGTGATTGCCATGATATGTTTAGAACTTGCATGGGGCCTGCAGCTTCTTTTTTTTGTCTCACTTCTCTCTTTGGTAACAGAAAAGTTTACCCAATTCCTGTACCCCCATTGTATCTTGGAAGTGAATAACTGTTTTTGGTTTTATAGGCTCATAGGTAGGAGGGACTTTCTTTGTCTCAGATGAGACTTTTGACTTATGAGTGATGCTGAAATTACTTGAGACTTTTGAGGAGCCATTGGCATGGGATGATTGTATTTTGCAATGTGTAAAGAACATGAGATTCTGGGGGCCAAGGGTGGAATGATATGGTGTGGATTTGTGTCCCCTCCACATCTCATGATGAAATGTGGTCTTCAGTGTTAGAGATGGGGCCTGGTAGGAGGTACTCAGATCATGGAGGCAGAGCCCTCATGAATGGCTTGTCACCATCCCCTTGGTGATAAGTGAACTCTCTCTTTGAGTTCACATGAGATCTGGTTATTTAAAAAAGTGTGTGGCACCTCCCCCTGTCTCTTGTTTCAGCTTTCTCCATGTGACATGAAGCTCCCACTTTGCTGTTGCCATGAGTAAAAACTCCCTGAGGCCTCCCCAGAGACTTCAGGGAGCTTTTGAATAGATGCTGATGCCATCCTTGTACAGCTGCAGAACCATGAGCCAATTAAACCTCTTGTCTTTATAAATTACCCACTTTCAGGCATTTCTTTATAGCTATGTAAGAACAGCTTAATACAGGGACTAACTGTATGCAGCAGAGTTCTCCTGCCAATATATGTTGAACTACATAATTGATAATTCAGTTTTACAAAGCCACTGAAAGCTTTCATCTATTTTTTGTAACATTTAGCTTACTTTCACAAATACACATGTTATAACACAATATACGTGTTATAACACTTTAGCAGATTGAGAAGGGAGTACATAAAGATTAGAAATTCGAAACAAAATGGTTAATATTGATTAATAGACTGTCCAAGAGAACACAAAGCATTAGAAACAATAGCAGAGTTCAGTTACATTTCTGGGAATTAAATAAATATTCAAAATTTATTTATGCAGAATCTATACTCAAGCATCAAACTATAAATTAAAATTACAAAATAGGTACCATTTATAATACCAATAAAACCTATATGGTACTCAGGAATAAATCTATTAAAATATGTGAAAAACTTACATGGAGAAAAATTAGAAAAGATGACCTGAAAATGTATATATAAAGACATTTATCATAAGGAATCAGTTCATGTGATTATTAAGGTGAGCAAGTCATAAGATCTGCAGGATGAATCAGCTGACTGAATCAGCTGACCTAGGAGAGCCAATGGTTTAGTTCCAGACTAAAGTCTAGAAGGTTTGAGATCCAGGAAGAACCAGTATTTAAGTTAGTGTCTGAAGGCAGGAAAAAAGCCAATGTCCCAGTTCAAAAGCTGTCAGTAAGGAAAGAATTCTGTCTTATTGGAGGGAGGGGTCAGCCTTTTTGTTCCATTCAATCCTTCAGCTGATTGGCTGAGGCCCACCCACGTTAGGGAGGACAATCTCTTTTATTCAGTCTATCACCTTAAATGTTAATCTCATCCAAAAACACTCTCATAGAAACATCCAGAATAATATTTAGCTAAATATCTAAGCACTCTATGGCCCAGTCAACTTGACATGTAAAATTTGCCATCACAAGCTGCAAGCCGCCATCCTCAGCAAACTAATACAGGAACAGAAAACCAAACACTGCATGTTCTCACTCATAAGTGGGAGTTGAACAATGTGAACACATGGACACAGGAAGGGGGACAACACACACAAGGGCCTGTGGAGGGTAGGGGGAAGGGAAGGGAGAGCATCAGGACAAATAGCTAATGCATGCAGGGCTTGAAACCTAGGTGATGGGTTGACAGTTTCAGCAAACCACCATGGCACACGTTTACCTATGTAACAAACCTGCACATTCTGCACATGTATCCCACCACTTAAAATATAAATAAATAAATTTAAATGAATTATTAAAAAATTCACCATTACACCAACTTTATGGAAAGAGTTACTACTATAAAAACAGCCACTTCTGCCAAATTGATTGGAATTTAATACAATTTAATACAATTCTAATCAAAATTATATTTTTCATATAATTTCATGAAATTCATTCATCATTCATCTAAAGTTCAAATAAAAGAATAAAGGTCCAGAAATAACCAGGAAGATTAGAAAAGAAAAACAGTAGGAGAGAGTTCTTCTTACATTTATTTGTATTGGTTTTCTATGGATGCTATAACAAATTGCTATAAAATTAATGGCTTACAACAATGCAAATATATTATGTTAACATTCTGTAGATTATAATTTCAATACAATTCTTACTGGGCTAACATCAAGCTGTCAGAAGGGCTATATTCATTTCTACAGTCCCTTGGGGAGATATTTCCTTTCCTTTTCCAGCTTCTAGAAGCAGCCAGCATTCCTGGCTCATGCTTCCTTTCTCCATTTTCAAAGCCAACCACCTTGCATGGTTTTCACCATTCTGCTGTAATTATATCTCCCTCTAACTCTAATCTCAGCTTGGAAAAGGTGTATCCTTTTATTGACTGCTGAATGAGGTTGGGCCCACCCGAATAATCCAGGATATCCCCATTTCAAGGTCCTTAATTTAATCAAATATTCAAAGTTCCTTCTGCCATGCATGGTTACATATTCACAGAGTCCAGAGATTAGGACGCGGACATCTTTGGGTAGCCAAAGTGTGATATTGGTATAAAACTATAAAAATAGAGACCTAGGAAAATCATATATATTGGGAAGTTTAGTCTATGAAAAAAGAGAGTTGCAAATAATAGGATGAGGGATAAGTTATTCAATTCTTAACACAGGGACAAGATTAAAACAGACCCCTATATATTATGCAAAAGTTAATTTTAAAAATAGTGGCTCACACTTGTAATCCTAGCATTTTGGGAGGCCGAGGCAGGAAGATTGCCTGAGCTCAGGAGCTTGAGACCAGCCTGGGCAACACAGTGAAACCCCATCTCTACTAAAATACAAAAGAAATTAACTGGGTGTGGTGGCGTGTGCCTGTAGTCCCAGCTACTCAGGAGGCTGAGGGAGGAGAATTGCTTGAACCTGGGAGGCTGAGATTGCAGTGAGCCGAGATCGCGCCACTTCACTCCAGCCTGGGTGACAGAGTGAGAATCTGTCTCTACAAAAAAAAATAATAATTATAACAATATAAAAATAAAAGTTGTAAATCTTTTAAAAGAAAATATTAGAGAAAACTTTTATGGCATTATGTGAAGAAGCATTTCTTTAACAGAATACAAAACGCAAAAATCACAGAGGAAAATATCAATAAATTTAAGCCCATTAAGATGAAAGCAGTTTCATGAAAAAGACATCGTAAGATGAAAAGACTGACAGAAAGACATTTTGCAACCTATGTCTTAAAAACCAACAAGAATAAGAAGACATAAAGTCAGAAGGCAAATTAGCAAAGGATATGAAGAAGCAATTCATAGGACTGTAAATAGTCAAAAAAATATAAAAGAACGCTCAATAGTATTAGTAGTCAGAGAAAATTAAAACATCAATGAGATATAACTTCACAACCATTAAACTGACAAAAAGTAAACAGTTGGTTTACATCAAGTGTTAGTGATGATGTGAGGAAACAGCAATTCTTATTTATTGCTGATGGTAGTGTAAATTGTTACCATTTTAGAGAGGAATGTGGCAATGCATGAGAATGAAGATGATAATTCCATAGCTTCTAGCAATTTGATTCCTAGAAAAACTCTCTTACATGCATTCAAGAATATATACACAAAAAAGTTATTTTCAGCCTTGTTTGTAATAGTAAAAAACAAAACAAAAAATCCCACCATCCTATTAATTGGGATCAATCTAGCAGTTACTGAGACCTATCCCCTTAGGAAGGGAATAGGTTATTCACATAAAGGGATAAAGAAACGTTATTCTGTTGTTAAATCACATACATAAATATGAATAAATTTTAATATGTTAGAAAGTTGCAAGAGGATATACAAAGCATAATACCATGTACGAAAAGTGTGAAATGAAATGATAGCGTATGGAACACATACTAATGTAGTGAAAGTACAAACATATGTACAAAAATGATTTTTAAAAAACTGCAGATAAGTTTTCACCTTTGAGCAGAACTGAGGGGAAAAGGATGACGGGGTGAGGCTATAGCTATATGACATTTATGTCTATGAAAGAGGGAGATATCAAGCATATATTTAAAAAACATTAAAGTCTGTTTAATCTTGGTGGTGGAAAACAGAGGTCTGTTATATTACATCCTGTGCTTTGTGGCATGTTTTATATTTCAAATGAAATGTTTTATTCTTTTTTAAATAAAAAAAGAAAAGCAGAGATGGGCAAGAGATGAGAGAAAAGCCAAGCAGTGAAAACACTTTCCTTGAACTGAAAATCATTCAATATTTTTTTCAACAGGCATTGATTACAGATTTGCTATGTGACTTATCTTTGTGTTAAGAATTTGAACAAAGTCCTGTTTTTTTAAAGTTGTGCCAGTAGTAATTATATTAGTGTTATTTAATAGTAGAACACTATGCCTTATGACTTCAGCCAGCTGAAGTCAAACTCAGTAGGGATGCTTTATTTTGTATAATACAGACTAGTCCAAGTCTTTAGTTTCCACTAGATTGTTCCTGTGTATTTGGATGGCTGCTGAATCTTTTAAGGACATACCCCTGTTCATTAACTCAGCTGCTTCCTCTTCAGTGAAAACTAAACCATCTGTTGTAATGAATATAAGGCTTCCTGCTCTCAATTCTGTGTTCTGATTCCCCTACTAAATGCTGGTTGTCACTTTTAATTTAGAAAAACATCACTATACTCTCCAATTCCTTCTTTAGAATTTTCCTGTGAAGATCTCAAAGCTCTTCATCCACGTGAGGGAGGCATTGCAGTTTTTCTAGGGGATTCAGTTGTGGTGTTAGCCCCATTTTATAGACTGAACAAATGGAGATTTCTAAAAGTTTCAAGGCTTTCTAGTTACTGTTTTGAAAGTTAGTGCCAGTCAAGAAGCAAAGTATTAGTTGCTACTTTGAAACCTAAAATGTCAACATCAGGTAGTGCTCTGTGGAAAAATATCAGCAAAATGTTCACAGCATTAAAATCTACCCTGACTGACTCTCTGTCAGCTGTGGCTGACAGGTTCTCAGCACTTTTCCATTTGTAGGATGTGGGTGGTCTCCAGGCTGGTAGAGCTGGTTAGTGAATTGGATGGGACTTGAGGAGGAGAGAGGTACTTGGAAAAGAGAAGGCCTAGAAATGGTGAGATGGAGGTAGGGGAGAATTTTATCAATGAAAGTAGACACAGCAGAATACCTGGATCTTACAAGGGAATCATTGAACCAGCTATTCATTAATCAAGGGAACTGAGATTTAGAGTTGTAATAGAAAAGGCAGAAAAATCCTCATTTGTAAATAGGAAATGGGAAATTTCACCATAGTAACCACAAAACAAAGAATTTAAAGTGAGTTAAAGGGTTTTCCTAATATACTTCTTACCCTTTCTTTGCTTTCTTCTCCTCTTCCTTTTTTTTTTTTATTTTCTAGAAGTCTCTCTAATATCCATCTGTCAAAGGTGGTCCATGAGATATTGTCAAGAGACAGCTTAGCAGTTTGACCCTATCAGATCTTGAACTATGAGATGCTCATTGATTGGATTCTGTGCCCCCAAGTAACATGATTCATTCCACTCAATTAAGAAATTTAACTTTTCACTTTCCACTCTGTTAAAAAGAAAATAAACCTCTTAGCAATGTGGGACATACCTGTATCTTGAGCATCGAAACTAGCTCAGTGTTTTCAAGGAAATACAGTCTTTATATCATGTTTAGGTATTAGCCTCACAAAAATCATCTAGGAGTAATTAAAGAAGTGACTGAACTGTGCAAGTACAAATTTCTGATTTGTTAATAAAATGAACTTTTCATTCTAAATGACCAAATGCCACTTTCCTGTGTGAACAATATATTGATCTGGCTTATATTCTAAATACGGCCACTCAAAAGAAATCCGGCGAGGTTCTGGCTTGCCCTTTGTATTGACAGATTCAGATCTCAACTATATCAAACCTAAATCTTAAGTCTCTTTGTTAGGGACCAGCAATAAATTACTTGAGGTCAAGTTCTGTTTATACAGTGGACTGTTCTAAGAGAATTACCTTCTTGACTTAATAGCTTCCTTTTGGGTGACATTTCTCCCTGAAAGAAGACAAATTGTCTAAGGTCAGTCTGCAGATCAGTTCTGAGTGTAGGAGGAAATTGTAGTGGATCAACAAAATTGCACCAGTTCTACCAACCAGCATAAGGCAGCATGCCGCCAGTCAGAGGCCGACCCTGAGGGACTGCAGCCAGAGCTCCTTGAAAGGGCAGAGTTTTCAATTCTTTCTCTTTGGGCTGCTCTTGACTTTTATTTTCTCAGGTCCCACTAAAAAACAAAAACAAACAAACGAAAACAAAAAACAACAACAACAAAAAAACAAAACAAAAGAACCCCTGCATTAACAATGAATTAAGATCTATTAAACTCTTCGTTCAGTGCTGAGTTGCTTTAAAAGTTTGTTTCCCTCCATCTACCAAGGCTAATTTGAAAGTTGAACAAAAAGAGAGGGTGAATTACAGACTCAACTTGAGCTTGAATCTGTTCTGTTTCAGCTATTGGAATGACTAAGTGAACCCCAAATTGCCATTTTAAAAAGGGAAACGTTAGAAATCAGAAGTGGATTTAAAGCAATTAATAAGTTTCAGGATACTAAAAATTGAGTAATTTATTCTTAAAGTTAAATGTATTCTACATGAAGAAATTTAAAAACACAACTTCCTCATTACATATTCACCTACAATGGAATTGGTAGATTTGCCTTTTTACTCCTCCTTTAGAGGAAAAACAGAGAAAGAGAGAAAAAATAGAAATACAAGTCTCTTTTTAATTAAGCATTTTATCCTTTGAAGTTATTCTGATTTTTTTCACATTGATGATGTAATTTATGTAAATAATCATCTATCTATGAAAGGAGTGTGTCTGTCAAAAGCTGAAATAAAAAACATCCGTCATTTTGAAGTGATTAACATTCTCCAGATGTTTAAATCATCAGATTTCAGGAGTTTCTCTTTGTTGTGATAATGATATAGTATCCAGAACAAGAATGTTTACTTTTTTCTATGGGTCAAACGCAGATTTTTCACAATCCTATTAAGGCATGCAGTTCATTGTAATTGTATGTGCAGATGAAAGCATATTCAGTTATTATTATTCCCCTTAATTGTAAACTGCTGCTGGTAATTTTACTGTAAAGCTCAAACAAAAGGAGAATACTTGAAAGGACCACCACTGCCCACTTATGTAATCAATTTATATATGTCAAGTTTGTACTGGGATGGTTATCCCCTTCTGTTACCAGACATGTGACATGCTACCACCCTGCAGCTCGGGGCCATGTATGCATGTCTCTGGCTCCTTTTGCAGGCTGCTTGGAAATACAGTACATGTCGGTGATAATGTTAAATGACAGTTTCCAACTATTTCCCTTAGGCCTGCTTGACCCTTGGGTTCAAGGTAAAACAGGAATGGTTCCGCTTACCTTCAAGACCTGAGCATCCTCACCACTGGCAAATTTAACGTGGAAGCTTGGTGAGGTTCCCTGGAGATCCAATTACCCTTGTTAGGGGACCTATTGAAACATTAATGACATGTAGCCACTTCATTCATAAAGTTGGGCTCAACTCATGCCTAGCATTACCTCCCACACACCCCCAGCTTCAGATCTGAAGTGCTTGTAGGGTTTTATTAAAACCGTTTGACTAGGGCACAAACTGACTACACGCTTATTATATGCTACCTCAATGCAGACAAGCCTGAGAGGGGGGGTCTCGATCCCCATCTGCCAGTGCAGTCTTATAGAATTGCATTAATTAAGAACAAGAGATATCAGAATAGTGTCTCCAGAACTGTTCATTATTCGTGTTTTTGGCATTTTGAGTGTGTGTGTGTGTCTATTGTGCTCCTGACATATATGTTCAGGAATTTAATGTGGTACTGTTCCATAAATTGCCACACAATTTTCTCTCTCAAACATAGCAACAGAAGGAGGAAATGTCTTCTTTTAGTGTTCTTATGAGAAATCAAAGCAGTAAAATGGTTAGATGATGATGAGTCAGACGTAGAATACCTTCTTTCTTACTGGACTGAAGCCTTGGTAATAGGCTAATAATTAATAGCTACCATCTGCTATTCCTTGTGCCCTACCTTCAGATCATTCTTCATTTGTATTTGAACACACACATTCCTTTTAATCATTCTATGGCCATTACAGTACTTTGATAAACCTTCAGTCCCTAAAATGTTTCCAAATCATCCCCATCTGACATGTACCCTTGAATTAGAATTTTATTAAAGAGGAAGTGTGTCTAATAAGTGACAAAGGGCTGGAGCATTGGGCTGGGAATCATTGGTAACTGGGGATCTCTTCGTTGTTATGTCCAAGCATCAAAGCAGGCACCTCAGCCAGTCCATTGGCTCAGTGCATTAGCATTTTGTTCTCATCTTTTCTGAACAAACGTAGTGGCCTCTTCTTTCTCATAAGAATGGGTTTCAACCCTCCTGTCTATGTACCCCTCATTTTTCCTCTATCTAGAAGAATGTTGACTCTGGGATTATCATGGGATTGGAACATCATTCTTTCTCTAAATTAGAGAGAAATATTTGCTTCCAGGTTTTTATACATTTCAGTTATGTTTCCACTGGATATTGAAAGGGTCAAAAATGTCTTGAGTAAAAGAAAATAAATGGGCAGCGGAATCTGGGGACATAGCAACTCTATTTTTTATTTATCACCATCATCATCACAGCTACTCTTCACTTACCATTGATAGAGCACATTGTAAATCTTCATATCAAATTAAAATAAGAATATTATTTCAAAAATTTAAAATGGTTCCAGATAGGGTAAATGACTTACCCAAGGTCTTATATTTGTTTATTCATTTATTGAACATCTAGTTTGCTGAGCACTGTACTTTATGTTTATCATAGAGCAGGAGTAAAATAACGATCTCCTGTCTTACGAAAGAAGCAGAGCCAACACTAGAAACTTAGGGTCAAACTGCTTCTGCTTCTCTTTCCCACTTGTTCCCCTCACATCTGAACCCATTGTTTTTAAGCATAAAATGATTTTCTGTTGTGATTGGGTTTTATTTGACAATTAACCTCATGAAAAAAACGGTGGCCACACTTCTCCAAGGAGGATAGGCAATGGCTATAGAGGAGAAAAAAGAGCACGCCATTTATTTTCTCAAATTATTAAACCTTCACATTATGATTTTTTTTTTCCTGAGATCCCAAACTAATGTCTTTACTGATAAACCAAATCATATCATTGACAGAACAGAATTCTTTTTGATAGGATAAAATTTCCTAGACCAATTTTAGACTCATTGGGAAATTTGTAGTAATCTTCAAAATAGCTAAAAATGTTAATGGTGAACCTTTTGTCTTGAGCAATCTCTCACCCACGAGCTACTATCATAGATCAATGATGTTCAAGAGCACAAATATGTAAAATTGAACAAACAACGGGGAAGGTATCAATAGGGCATTCTCAAGACTGACCAGTCCTCCCAGATCTCTAGCAAGTAATTTAGCAGGAGATGGAGACAAGTTTTCTTATTTTTATATTAATGCCATATTAAATAGACTCCTTAATGAAGTCTGTAGATGTTCCCTTCTTTGACTTTTAAGGCTTTTGAATTAATGTACTTAAGTCTTAGGCAATTTTTTTCTGTTTCATTTCCTTGATACAAAAAATGTGATGTACAGTTTAAGTCTAAGAATTTTTTAAAATTTCAGTATGAATGGCTATAGCCTGTTGGCAGAATCAGAATAACGTGTTTTGTTAATTTGTTATGCAAATGAATCTTTTAAAAAATCCCCCCCATTTCTCTCTCTTCGCCTGCCTCGTCTCCCTCTCCGTCCTGCTTTCCCCTCCCTACCATTTGCTTTTCTTTATATATTGGTTATAAAGACTCACTGTCTCTACCTTCTTAGTCTATATTGGATCAAATTGTTTCAACAGGTATTGTATCTAGGCCCTAACAAACATGTCTTAGCTCTTCACTTTAAGGCCATTTTTTTTCACCCCCTCACTCACTGCTAGGTCAGTCTTCCTCATATTCAGTTTTCATGTTAGTAAATAACCATTAGCTAATATAAAATCCAAACTCCTTTGGATTTTTTTTTTGATCATTTATGTGTCCTTTTTAATCATCTCACCCTCTCATAACTCATTTCTGGGTTAGCATCTTTAGTAAGTATATTATGTAATACTTTACCATTTACAATGTAGTTACTCAACTGATAGTCCATAAGAGACTCATAAAAATTGTAGATGAAGCTTGGAGATAATAAACTACTTGTTTAACATCTCACAGGTATTGAAAGAGCATGCATAGGCTTGAACTTTGCCTTATTGGACCCAAACCCTAGGTACAGGGATTGGCAAACTATGACTTAAGGGCCAAATATGATCTGCTGCCCATTTTTGTAAATAAAGTTTTATTGAAATATAGCTAAGATCATCTGCTTTTCCTAATGGCAGAGTTGAGCAGTTGTGACAGTCATTGTATAGAGTGCAAAGCCAAAAATATTTACTATTTGGCCCTTTACAGAAAGATTGCTAACCCTTGGTCTAATGTATCAAAATCTGATCTTTAAATTAACAAAAAAACCCTTAAAATTATAAAACAAATACATGTTTATTGTAAGAACTTTGCAAAATATCAAAAAGTTCCAATATTAATCCTATTTGTCCTTCATTTTCCCTCCCTAAACAATTGGATCTCAGAGCCCATAGGTGGAGCTGAGCCTGGAAGTTGGGTAAGGGTTTAGGAGTTGCAATGGCCCAGAGGAAGGGCACACCTTACCCATTCTCCTTAGTGATTAAGATAAATTAGGAGGGCATATTCATAGGAAGACTGCCCTGCATGGGGAGTTAGAGCCCAAGCAAGGTAAGGAGGGCATTCCTGTGTGTGGACAGCCCAACATGTCTTACAGAGCTCCAACGGGATAAGAAGAGATTGGAGGGAGGGGGTTGCTGTGGGGTGTCAGATCCTGAGTAGAATAGGAGATTGCTACACACACGGGCATTAGTCAAATAAGAAATACTAAGAATCATGGGAACTAGGTTTCTCACTGTCAAGGAAGGGATTTGCAAATATGAAAAGGATGAAAATGGGAAAGAATCCTGTGAGATTTGCTTGGAATTGAAGGCATTGGTATTAATTTATAGATTTCAATAACTATAGGAATATATAAAAATAAATATAGATGTAAATATGGGTATAAATACAAATGTTTTACAGCTCTGTATACTGACGGCCCAAGAACAGTAACAAGCAAGTAATTAGCATATTTGGCTCTAAAATGTTATCTTTTAAATGCCATTCTGCAGTAAAAGAGATCAAGACTCCTTAGAGAAATGACTTGGTCCAGGACTGGAGCAAGGAAAATATAAGATGAGCTCAGAATACCTTGCTGTGACAGAACGCAAAGAAGTACTCAACAAATGATGAGGCATGTAAGCTTCCACTGCTCAAACAGAGGACAAACTAAGCATCAAAATAGCATTTTTAATAGATTACAATAAAACAAAATAAGAAACCAGTTAATAAATTTGGAAGTTTATTGAGAAGTCTGATGAGAAAGGATATTAGCATAGTGCCAAAGTATCTGTCTATAAAACACTTCTTAATTACAAGTAAGAATAGTAACTTTACATGGAGAAGCCTAGAGGACACAATTTTAATAAAATGATCAAAGTGAACATGATTTGTAATGCTGAGAAATCAAAATTGCGAACTACCTGATAGGATACAATGAGAATACATCATTGCTTCCTGTGATATTCGTGCCACAGATGCATAACCAGAATCTAATCATGAGGGAATTCCAGACAAACACCAATTGAGGGACAATCTAAAAATCACTTGCTTGTAAACTTCAAAAATACCAAAGTTATGAAAGTCAAAGAAAGCTTGAGGAACTATAGGAACTATTCCAGAATAAAAGAGACTAAAGGGACATGAGAACTAAATACAATATGTGATCCTGGACTGGTTTTCTTTTGCTACGATGTACATTTCGGGGGACATTTAATGGAAATTAAATGGGATTGAAGATAGATAGTCATAATGTATCAATGTTATTTTCATGATTTTGATAGTTTTCATGTGATTGGGTATCCCTATGAATGTCTTCATTTTTAGGAAATACACGCTAAAGTAATCAGAGATATTGGAGGTAATATGTTGGCAACTGACTCTCAAATGGTTTGTGTTATGACCATTTGAGGGTTGCAAATTAAATTTATTTATATTATACTTACAACATTTCTGTTAGTTTGAGACTGTTTCAAAGTTTAGAAAAATATCTTTCTTTTAAGTTAAGAGAACAAAAGTCACTTGTCAGTTTTCTATCCAAAGATAGGTAACCATTTTTTAAATTAACTTTGGTTTATAGATTTCCAGCTTTTGTTTCTGTGTATGTATTCTAAAATATTATTTATTATTTGTAATTTTAGTAAACTGGATCATACCACTTTTAATATTTCATTTTTTTTACTGAAGATAGTATTTTCTCAATTTATTATTTGTTAAATAATCAAATATTAGTCTTCATTTTTCTACAAGTTCACCAATAATGGCTATTATAAATCATTTTATTTTTAGCAAAGAGTCAAAACAAAATATTTTAATTTTAATTTTTGATTATTAAATAGATTGTATCTTTTAGATATATTATTGGCCATTTGTGCTTCTTCCTGTATAATTATTTTTTGTCTTTTTTGCTAATTTTCTGCAACAATATCCCTTTTTATTGATTTACACATTCTCTTTATATGGAATGATTTAACTCTTTTTTCTGCACACATATATAATAGGTATATTCTTTTTCACTTATATTGACATTGTTTCTATTTTCATTATTTTTAGGAAAGAAAAAACTTCTCAATTGTCATTAGTCTTAATTTTTTGTATTGCCAAATGTATTTATTTTCTTTAGAGTGAGGTTTAGAAAAGCATTTACCACCTGAAGATCAGATAAATATTTATCTATTTATGTATACTATTTTTTAAAAGTGATTTAAGTTTTTCCCAGAAGTAGCAAGTGAAGATCCATTGAGTCACAAAAGACAACACTTTGTTTTTGTTTTTTTTTTTTGAGGCGGAGTCTTGCTCAGACGCCCAAGCTGGAGTGCGGCGGCGCGATCTCGGCTCACTGCAAGCTCCGCCTCCCGGGTTCACGCCATTCTCCTGCCTCAGCCTCCCGAGTAGCTGGGACTACAGGCGCCCGCCACCTCGCCCGGCTAATTTTTTTGTATTTTTAGTAGAGACGGGGTTTCACCGTGTTAGCCAGGATGGTCTCGATCTCCTGACCTCGTGATCCGCCCGTCTTGGCCTCCAAAGTGCTGGGATTACAGGCGTGAGCCACCGCGCCCGGCCAAAAGACAACACTTTTACAAACCGTATACTCTGCTCAGTTAGGTCTGCTCCTGGACTCTGAGGCTTTCTTCCATCCCAGAATAATCCTTGCTTATAGGCTTGGCTTCTTGGAGCTGGAGGAGCAATTGTCTACCTCCAGAAATAGAGTATGACCCTACAATTTGGGGACCCCAGTCTGATGCAATGAAGATTTCCACATGATCATCTTTGTAGTTTTTAATGTTGTTTGTGGTTTCTATCTTGATAAAATAAAAATCTGCTTTTGTGGTATATCAAAACAAATAGAATTATAATAAGTTACATTCTAAAAATAATACAACTGTTTAATAAAATATCTGTAGTATTAAGAGGCAAACATGTCTTGGTGTAACTGACATATATTGTAACACCAGTGATTTGTTTGCTAATAATTTACATCCAAAGGTTTAGGATAGTCCAAGTTTAGCCTCAAACAGCTTAAGGCAAGAATAACTAAGATTAACCCTTTTGAGTATTGTTGGCACCTTGTTTTCTTTCTCAAATTTAGTTTTTAGTTTTATCAAAATTTGTTCATAGGTTAAAGAGTAGAACACTAACACTAATAGTAGCAAGTGTGGTAGTCTTTAGTGCTTTTTGCCAAAATTTCTGCCTCTCTCTTTACTTCTGAATACGTGGTAGAATTGGATGTTTTTGGTTCCCTTATATTTGTGTGGAGCCAATGTGTTGTAAATAGAAGTGGGGTATGAGGTGTGTCACTTCCAGGCTGGAGCATTTAATTACTAATGTGAGGCTCTCCAGTACGTTTTTTTGACTGTGGTGCAGTGGCTGGCAACATTCAAGATGGTAGCTACTTCATCAGCCTGGGTCTATGGGAATACAATGAATAGAGACTGCTCCTGTCAGCAGTGGACATTTAATATGAGCAAGAATAAATATTGATGCCAAACGTCACTGAGATTTTGCGATTTTTGTTACTGCAATATAACGTAATCTACTCTGATACATATAATAATGGTGATACTATAATATATTGTTATTTTATATTATCTATCATAAGTATTTTTATGCTTATTTACTATTATTTTATCATTTTTAAAAACAGTATTATTTTATTAATAGGTTATATTACTTGCTAGTTTATCATTATTATAATAGCAAACAGTTATAATGATGTGTTAGGCACTATTCTAATGTTTTACCTGTATTAACTAATTTAATCTTCACAATTATTCATAGAAGTGCCATTATTATCTCATTTTATATGTGACAAAACTGAGGACAAGGTGATTACATCACTTTTCAAGTAAGTGGTGGAACTGAATTGTGAGCCCAGGCAGTTGTTCCCAGATTCCAGCATCTTAACCACTAAGGCCGTTTTAGAAAGCTTCATTAGTTTTCTATTGTATAACAAATTACTCAAACTTAGTTACTTAAAACAACACTCATTTGTTATCTCACCATTTCTGTGGATCAAGTGTCTGAGCCTGAGTTCTCTGCCTCAGGATCTAAGCAGGCAGCAATAAAGGTATTGGTTTGGAGGCTTGAATGGGGAAGAATTTACTTCCAAGCTCTTTCAGATTGCTGGAAAGATTATATTTCTTGCAACTGTATTACTGACGAATCTGCTTTTTGCTAGCTGTTGGCTAGTGTCTACTCTTAGGACCGAGAGGGCACCTGCAGTTTTTTGCCATGTCACCCTTTCCATGGGCAGCTCATGACATGGAAGTTTGTAATGGAAAAGGTGGAAAACCTTCATGAAGAGATGAGAAATTTAAGCAAAGATGTGGAAACTATAAAATAGAGCTAACCTGGGATAGAGGAGCAAGTCTGAGTACTGTATGCTGCTTGACACTTAGATCAATATTCAGATAATCGCCATGGAGAGAGTGCTATAAATTGAAGGAGGAGAAGATGAAGCGGGAGGAGAAGGGGAAGGATAAATGAAAGGACAAGGGGAGAGGGAAGCGGAGGGGGAGAAGGAATGGAGGAGGTGAAGAAAAAAAGCACTTTTGTATTAAAAGTTCTGTAACACATTAGAGCAAGGGCAGATCTGCAGATGCATCAAATAGAATGTAGTGCAAACAGTCAGAGACATATGTCCCTTTACCATGCTTCTTTGGTGCATTGAGGAATGCAGTGCATTGGAGGTAGCCAGCACCTAGCAGAGCAGTGATAGGGCATGGAGAGAACATCAGGTTCCTGAAAGCAGGCAGTGTTAGTTTCTGACAGGAACAGTGGTGTTTGGTATACACTACAGTATATAACAGAAGCACAAGTGAAGATTAGCAAATGTGTTAGCATCCCAATGGAAAGAGTAGTAAGCAAATATCTCAAAACAATTTACTTAGTTTACACATGGTATCTTCTGGAGACTCCCAGAAAAGGTACTGGGGACTTTTCAGGGCCCCGGTGTCTTGCATAGTATGTGGGGGCAAAAAAAAAATGACACCTGGGTTATTACGGTTAGTATTCTAACTGTAAAATAGGCTGATAAGCCCTGCTTTTACTCCGATTTTGATAAATTAAATCTATTTCCCTTGTTGCAGAACTTTCATGATGAGAGAAAAGTGGCTTTTTTCTTTCCTGTGTATAAAGTTTCTCAGTTGATATAACAGTCACTTAAGAAATCAAAGAATATTCACTCTGTTTTAGAATAAGTCTTGTTGATCCAAACCACAGGTGTTATTCTGCTAATGGTTTCATTTGTTCTTGAAAGAAATCAACAGTCTTTTCCCCTTTCTATTTGGCATTCTTTTCTTTCCAGAGCATAGCTTATTGTTTGGGGGCTATGCCTTTTCCATTTTCATTTATAAAACCTACTAGGCACTGCTTTAGTTACTTTACATTTATTGAGACAATTTCTTATTCTCAACTAACCTAGTTTTATTTCTGGTGAAACTTGACTATCCTTAATAGGCCTTTCTATTTTAATTCCTTGCTTATTAGCACTGCTTTTCAATGTCACTGGGTTGATTACAATCAAGAGCTTTAACTGCACCATCCTTCAGTTTAGGTTTCAGTGTATGGATTTGAACAAATTATGCAACTCTGTCAAAAAAGGATTAACCTGTCCTTAAGATTGAATCATATTCTTAGCAGAGTCTCCATTGAAAGTCACTTTTTAAAAAAGTAATCCAGGTGTCTCATAGTACCAAGCCAAGTATAAAAATAATAGAAATAATGACTTCTTTCTACTGTGTACAATGAAATTTGATGGAAATATTCAGGCCATACAGCACTTGCCATTTTTAACATTATATTTGCAATAACATTTGCAGCTATAAGATAAAATATAATAACGATAATTACTGAATTCTTAGTTATATCCACAGTTCTTGTAAAAAAGAAACACTTTTAAGTTCACTAAGTCAAATAACAGTCCTTAATGTTTTGTGCAATTTTATGTTGTGTTTATTGGGTATTGTTGGCTAAATTCTTATTGGTAAAAGGGTAGGAGAGAAATGAGAGGCTTCTAGAGCGACCAAATTGTGTTATAGTTATATCTTGCTTGTGATATACAACAGATATCAGATGGAAATCTGGACTTACAAAGTAAATTCATTAAAAGTTGATAACGATTTCTAAAAGGATTCACTGCAAGGGGTTTTAAATTGTAGTCTCTAGAAAATAATGAAATGCTTATCAATTTTATTGCTAAAAGCAAGGTACATGTACCTCTGCTACTTTAGAGCTGAGCCGTGGAGATTACAAAAACGTTTTGGGTTTTCCTTCCAGGTAGCTCCCGACATCTGCCCTCTGACCCCCTACCAAGGAACTTCAAAAGCAAATGAATTAATGACCAATAGTTTTGTCCACATTTCTACCACATTTGCCTGGTGAGCTTAATATTCAGCAATGGCTGTAAAGGTGCTGCTGCTGGTAATCAATTTTGTGAGTATTGCTTAGAAGAAAGCATTTTACAGATAACATCCTGCAGTAGGCTTGGGATGGCAAAGCTCAGGGTCTCTTGCTTGAGAATAAGCTTTTTTACATCCTGATTTTTCCTGTCATTTACTGTTACTCAGAGGGAGAAGCACAGAGAGTGGGGTTTTGTGGCGTTGGGTTCATTTACATATGCATTGTTCAAAACCACTTGTGACTTGAGCAAGGCTGAATTTTGAGATTCTGTTGACCTAGCAAGGAAAAGATTTAATGATGAACACTAAATTAGAAGTGAAGATTTTAAACAACAACAACAACAACAAACTTGTTTTAGTGAAAACTTTCATATTACTTTAAAGGAAATGTAATGCAAAACAACTTCTTTCTTCTCAAACTGACATGAATGTGATTGTTGATTTTGTTTTTAACCTTTTACTTTTCTATCCTACTCTGATTTTCTTTAAACAATTATATTAGGAACTGATGGGATATTGTTCTCCATTAAGAGTTCAAAAGAGATTTGCTCAAAGTTAAAAACTTTTGTGCTTTAGAGACGCTATCAAGAAACTGAGGAGTCAACCCGAAGACTGTGACAAAATATTTCCAAATCATATGTCTAATAAGGGACTTATGTCTGGAACATATAAAGAATCCTTACAACTCATTAGTAATAATTTTAAAACACAAAAAAATGGGGAGAGGACTCAAAGAGACATTTTTTCAAAGAAACATACAAATGGCTAATAAGCACATGAAAAGATTGTCATCATTAGTCATTAGGGAAATACAAATCAAAATCACTAGATAAAATTTTCACACACTAAAATGGCTATAACAAATAAGACGGACAATAACAAGTGTTGGTAAGGTTGTGGTAAAATAGGAACTTTATACATTGTGGTGGGAATGTATAATAATGCAAACATCTGCAAAACAGGTTAGCAATTTTTAAAAAGTTAAACATAGGTTTATCTTATGATTCAGCAGTTCTGTTCCTAAGTATCTACACATGAAAACATATGTGTACACACGGATCTATACAGGAATGTCTGTAACAGTAATAAGGAGAATATTCCAAAAGTGGAAACAATTCACATCCAAATGTCTGTCACTGGATTAATAGATAAAATGTGATGCATTCGTACGATGGAATACTATTCATCACTAAAAAGGAAAAAAGGACTGTGCATGCTACAGTATGGAGGAAACTCCAAACCTTAAAAATATCTCAATGAAAGGGCCTGACATAAAAGAACACATATCATATTATTCCATTTATATGAAATGTGCAAGAAAGACAAACATATAGAAATAGAAAATAGAATCATGGTTGCACAGGGCTGGGGGTGAGAATGGAGAATGATTGTAAATGGGTGTAAGATTTCTTTTTAGTATGATAGAAATAATCTAGAATTAGGTTGCAATGATAGTTGTGCAATTCTAGAACTATACAAAAGTTTGTTAATTCATACATTAAATGAATGAATTTTATGGTTGGCAAATTATAACTCAAGAAAACTGGTGAAAAATTCATTACGAGTTTTGACTCAGATTTTGGGGAACTACTACCTACCAGATGGTATTAATCTTTGTGAACTTCCTTTTATTACACAGGTTTATTATGACCCAGACTCGAGAGTGTTTTTAAGAAAATTCATTTTGTGGAAGTTATTTGGACATTTTAATTTGGGGGAACAGGAGCAGAAGAGGGGTGTAGGGCACAGATTCTTACATGTGTATTGTTATTTGAAGATGATCAGCTCATTCCAACATTGAAAGTCCAGTTTCTTTGGTGATTCTCTAATAAGTTTCAAGGTATAAAATGAGCTGAGTTTAACTCCTAATAAAAATATCCCTTACTGTTGACAAGAATATATCTTTTTAAACTTAGAGGAAGTATTAAGTAATTTTTGAACCCAATAATGTAAGTTTCTATTTTAAAGAGTTTTTAAATACCTTCTTTCTATAGGCTTTAAATATGGTGAAAAACTTATAAAATGCCCTCTAAAACAAAGCAAACAAGAAAGCTCTTGTTTCTGTATTATTTTCCAGAGAACAAAGACTATGCTAGTGTTAAAGTTGAGTGTGCCCTCTGATGCCTCAGCCCCAGCTTTGTACCACTATACCTGTTTGTTTGTTTGTTTGCTTTTTGGATAGAGAAATGGGAAATATGCTCTAACAAGCTTCAAGTCGCTTTCCAAACTTATTTATTGAGTGTAGAAGTTCAAGTTCCAACATGACTGTTATTTAGAGCGAAAAACTTCTCTCTGAAAATATAAAATAGGCACATTAATAAGCCAAATGTACATTCGTTACCTGCTCCCATCCCCCCTCCTTTTTTAAAGAGAGATACATTCTGTATGATGGAGGCTAAAAGGTGGCAGCTGTGCCAAAGTAGTGGACCCTAAATCGCTGGGTAAAAAGGAGAGGGGGAGGCTCTGATTGCTCACAGTACAGGAGTGAATATGCGCTCTCAACCACAAATCAAGCAAGCTGAAGAAAAAAAAGGCCCAATCAAGGCAGTAATGGCCTCCACTTCACAATCAGACAAGTGCTTCTTACTTGAAAAATCCTACCATTTATAGCTGATTGCTAACCCGAGCCTCATTTCTAATCTAAAGGGCGAGTAATAATTTGGAAAAGGAATTATAACAACTTCCCAACAATTTAGCAAATTGTTATTATTTCAGGGGAGGGAAGGGTGGAAAGGAGTTGCTTTTGTAATGTGTTTCTCTTGTGGGCTACCATTTTCATGACATCAAATCCCATTGCCACTATGCTAGAATAACAACTAATATATATTGAAAATGTGCTTTTTTTAAAAAAAAAGAAAAAGAAGACAGAGAGAAAGATGATATTGTATGCCATGTCACATGTTTCAATGTGGTCAAAATTAAGGGTCTCTAAAGAAGAAAGGAGGAAGAGGAGCTGTGAATTCTTTTGCATAATTTACCTATAATACTCCCAAATAAGTTTGGGTGATTCTCTCTCAGTAGCACTGTTTGGAAAGGATTTTGACCTTTCAGAGAATTTGACTTCACAAAAGATAATACCTTTAAATGCTTCACTGAGTTTGTTTTTCTTTCAGTGTTGATGAATTTGGATCAGATAAGGTTTTTATTACTGAAAATATTGTAATATACAGTCATTATCTGCAACCTTATTTTTTAGCTTCTAACTTAGAATGTGTATGTACATATGTACATATATTTGAAAGATATATATATAGCCAAGCATTTCATTAATATTTTAAAATGAGGCTCCTTTTACATGGATACTGTTTTGGAGATTCAGCCTCTTTATTATTGTACAAATGAGAAAACAGAGGCTACAGTAAGGTAGTAATTTCCTAAAGGTCACACAGCTAGTCAGTGACAGAGATTAAAATAGAACTTGGTTGACCATATCTGACTACAATACCTTTTGTATTATAACTTACTTTTTCAAGATCATTCTTTCAAATGGCTTTAAATTATGCATTTTTAGGAATGTGGCACATTAGCCTCATGTAGTAAAGGCATCAGTGATTTTTGGTAATAGAATATGCTTGACATTAACATGAAACTTTAAGCCTGAAGTGTAAGCATTAATATTGTTTCCTTGTGTTTTGCCACTTTCCATTATCTTTATAATAAAACCTATCTGTAATTTAGAACCGTTTTGTCCTCAGATCTGAGAATGTTAAATGCCATCTATTGAAAATATGCCTCGTTCTCTTTTATTTCCAAAATTAAAACAAGCTAATTAAAACTGAATAGATAATTAGCAGAACCAAAACACAGTATTGTTCTTTCATTTCCCTTTTATAGGTAGGTAACGAATAACAGAATTTGGTAAGCAGAATGCAGGCCTCTGCTGCAGTTACAGCTATATATGGGGCAACTGTCATATCTGGAAAATCAGGCCGTAATTTTGATTCTAAGTTAGAAAAAGGGCAATTCTCTATCATTTGCATCAATGTAAGCTTAATAAACATTTTTATCACTTATTCATTTTTAGCAGAAAAAATAACTTTCTTTGGAATTTTCCATATGTTAGGATATGCTAGATATGGAAAACATATCTAGTTTTTGAATCAAAGGAAATATTTTGATTTTAGATTGAAAAGGTTAAACATAATATACCATGCTTTCTGAAGCACAGCCGATTTTAAGCAGATCTAAAAAAAATAGATTTAAAGAAACAAATAAAACTCTCTTTATTTATGTGTGTAACTTGAATAAGGCGGCTAAATTTTTCAGATATGCAGAAATGATTTATAGCTTGCAATTACCCACTCCATTCAATATAAACAGGATCATAATTCATATTACATAATCTAGAGCTCATGTGAAAATACATAATGCTATTCTGAAAAAAATAGTTTCTTATGTCATCTTGCATGTCTAGCACCATGCCCTTAAAGTGATTCTTTAAAAATAAATAAGTAATTTATATTATTAAGTCCCAGAGAGGAAAAGCAAAGAACTTTTAAGAAACTGCTTGAAATTCTAAAAACTTTTAAGTGTAGAAAATCTGAGCTATAATAGAATGTGTTCATTTTGTTAAGGGAAGAACACAGTTCTAACAGATGCATGTGCTATACTTCAGAGCAGTTTGAAAATTAGAGAAAAATAAGTAAGACTTCCATTGTAACTCAAGAGGATCAGAATATAAGGGCTTGAAGAAAAGGGCCAAGCAAATCTCTAAAGATGACAAAATAGTAAATAGCAACCAGGGGCAAAAGGTGAGATGAAACATGATGCCTTCAGGAGTGGAACCTGAACATTTTAGCAGAATTAACAAAAATGAACTCGAGATAAGAAACCCAAAGCACTTTTCGGTTTTACTTTTGAAAAGTAGACACTGTAACAGAATCTGTTCACACCTTGACTAGGGGAAAAATTAGGAATCCTAGCCCAGGAAAATGTTTCTCCAGGATAATGTTTTCCTAGGAAATGTCATATTCCTACTCTCTTTTATTAAAACTAAATATCATACACTGTTGCCACAAGCTGAAATGACCCCTAGTGTTAGGAAATAGGTTCCTTACAGTGAATCACAGGCACCAAATATCATCAATAGATACAATAATGTTAGCACACATTTTGTCTGTGCCTCTAATATAATAGGCTGCTTTAGTTAATACAAAGAGACACAATCAAAGCGTATGATCAAGGAAATCACTTTTCTTTTGCCCATTAATAAAAGAATATCGAATCCTCAGAGCCACTCAAGCAATTTGAGATTCTTGTCATCCAGAAAGGACTTTGTTTTCACTATACAATATCTATTTATAGCCATGAGTTATAGCAGATGTAACTACGAGAAGGAAAAAGGAAAGATTTTTTAATAAAAATTCTGGTAGCATCGTCAAGGATAATGTGTGGAAGAATTTCAAGACAAGTTTCTTGAGTAATAAAGTTACTTATATATGGGAAATACTAGCTTTTATGGCTAGATGGAAAAGTACTCAAGCTGTTTTAGCTGTGCAAATCATTAGATACATTATAAGGAGACTCTGAAACTTAAGTATTTAAAAGTACTGTCTCATTAAACCTACATAAATGAAGTCTGTGGTAGCCACTTAAGTTTTATATCTTAAAGAGCAAACTTTGGGGTAGAAATATAATATTAAGGAATACAGTTCTCAGAGGGTATCAAAGAAGTACAACATGTACATTGTATAGAGGTCTCTTTACTAAGAAAATTATTGCTGAAAGAGGATTGCATTACAATCCAATAATTAATAACTAAACTCTACTATGATTCTTTTTGTATTTATATCAAATAACCAAAGCTAGTAAACACCAATCAGTGTGGTTTATAGAAGCAAGGAGAGATTAAAACAAAAATTAACAAAAAACCTTCACTGATTATAATTAATGTGAAATGAAATATTAAAATAGAAAATACAGGCATATACTTAAGCTTTTTAGAAATTATCAATCATAAATGAGATAGATACTTAAGAATAAGAGGTTTTATTTGCACTGCATTATTTATAAATGAAAAATAGAAAGAAATGAAAGTAAGAACTAATGATTTATAGATTTATGATATGGGTTAAAAATAAAAATTACTTACCTAACATCCAAGCACAATGTAATTACATTTAGAAAATAAATAATACTACATACATATGCATATTAGAAATATAGAAATCCACTTTCAAATACATGTTTTGAACTCTGCTCTGAGATTAATTCGAAAGCTTTCCTGGAAGAAAAAAAAATACCAACCTTCTTATGTGCTTATTGCTACCAGAGTAATTATCTAAGAAGAATATGCCATGATGATAAACTTCATTACTCAATAACATTAGTAAACATTAAAATATTTAAAGAATACTGTACTGCATTATGGTTTATTCTATTTAAATCTCACAATTATAGCAGTCTTTTCTAACTTGTATTGCTCTATGGAATGAATTGCTAGGATTTGATAATCTCCTGCTAATGCAAGCTGATATTATAGTCATATGACCTAATTAAACATTAGGATTCATATTTTAAATGTATAATTACCAGAGTGTCATTTTTAAAAATGTAATTACTAGTTTCTACTTTAATAGCAAAATTGGTGTTCATGTCAACAGACTAAGGAAAGTTTTCTGAAAAAATATCTTTTTTCTCTGATTGTAAAGAAACAATGAAAAATCTCAGTGTCGAAAACCATTATTAATATTATTTTCATGAAATAAATTCCCTTGTTTTTTATCATTGTGGAAATTTCTGCTTCCAGAATTACATTACATGTCATTTCTTATTGTCACTTAAAATTCATTCATCTTTTCTTGCAGAAGTATATTTTCATTTTTAGCATTTAAGAAATTCATCTAACAATGCTAACATGATATATAAGTGAAGAAACAAATTTCCATTATTTTAAAACAAAATAGACTCAAAGATTTGGGGCTTTGGGGAAGAATTTTTCATTTCTGAATTGCACAAAATCATTCATAATTACCTCTTAGTGATTTCGATATCACAAATCCCTTCTGATTAGCCCTCTTAAAAAAAGAGACAAATCTGCTTCGGAATTGTTTAGCCCTGTTGGAAGCCCTGTCTTAGAGAACGACAGATTATATAATTAAATTGAATCGTGTATTTTCCATAGAAAGAAGGCATGATACTGGAACTGATGCAAGCTATATGCTCATTTCTATATTTAGATGCTCAACATCAACAGGGCAGCAGCCCACTGACCAACCAACCGAGTTAAGGGATCATATGTAGCTTTACCATTTAAAAAATATGGAAAGGCAGAAAAAGAAAGTGACTATAGAAGTGGCTGATGAAATGCAACCCTTTTAAATAACCGTACTTCATCCCTTGAGTGAAAGAATGTCCCCACAAATAATATTTTCCCATTTAGGAGATTGATTTACTAAGAGTGCAATATAGAAGTCTGGGGAAGCAGTTAAGTTTAGCATCCAAAACGGAGATCCAGGCAAGAAAGCAAAAACGCTAAGTTCACAGAGGAACACATGCCAAATACCTCCAAAAGTTTGTAAGTGAAAATACAAATGTGATATTTAAGAAAAATCCTGCTTTGTTTTTCAAATAAAAAGTGCAAACTAGAGATTACAAGGATAAACCAGACGTTACTGGGACTAAATCTAACACACACTAGCAGTAGCAAGGGAACAAATCGCTAAAGGCTTCTCAGAATTTGGTTATTTTTATCTTTGCATGAAGGACAATATTTCTTATCAGACTTTACTTCCAGAGTCTCTTAATTTATTTCTACTTTTCCGCCACCAACCAAAATTGTAATCCTAAGTACTCAGCTGTGCTGTATTTTGAAATCCTCAGCAGTGTTCTCTAAGCTGAAAGTGTATATTCCATTTTACTTACACCATCACAAAGAGAAATCAGTGTCACAAAATCCCTTAAAATTAAGAGATCAAAAATAATCTATCAATAGTTGTACAAAATCTAGAGTAAGTTTCCATTAGGAATTAATTACTATCAATCTTAGAATGATTGTTTTAAACTGGAAGCAATGGATTATTTAGAGACTTGGTGGCTAAATGTAGGTAAATATTGTAACTACTATTTGTTATTCAAGTATTGAACATTACAGTTAACATAAAGAATAAACAGGACTGCGTGAGGAATGGAAATATTAAAAGTATAAAAGCAAACAGTTTGACACAAAAATCTATAATCCTAATACATTTAACTGTAATTGTTTAGTTACAGTTGTTTAGAACAATTTCCTTAGAGACTTATACACAAATAAATAAGCCCTGTCTATTGTATATAGGCCTCTAATGAAATTGGATAGAATAGGATAAATAAGATTTATCCCTTGAATTTGTACAAAATGATATTGATTATGAATTCCTTACATATATACATGATGTGTTAATAATATATCTAAAGATATGAAGATTTTTTAAATGATTTCACAATTTTAACTAAATGCAGGTTTTAGATGGAAACAGCCTAAAAATTTGAAGTAAATCTTGTTCCCAATATTTCTTTCATTTTACTCTTTAGAAATAACATAATTTTAATGGCATACTTTAATAACAAAGTGAAAACTTCTGGATAGCTTTTGCTGTTAAAATACCATACAACCAAATTATCCTTTGATGTTAGATAATTTAATTTATTAGAAGGATAAGCAGAAATTATGTTTTCCTAATGTTATTCTTTCTTAAAAATAAACCTATCAAAATATTATAGAATTGATTTTATAAAAAAAAAAAAAACACAAACCAGAGCCTACTCCGTCTTAAATGAAGCGCAAACTGCTGTGTCCACTGCGTGTAGTACTCTGCCACCTGGTGGATAATTGTGAAAAATCAGACAATGTGAGTGTTTGGTTTCTCCTTTTTCCTTCTTATCCACCGTTTCATAGAACCTATGAATTAAACTTCAATTTGACAATGTGCCTATTGCTGTGGGAGATAGTGGCTGTAGGAGAGATTGGTTAGTCTATGTGACATATTCATTTGCTTTTGCCTCATTTCAAAGCATCATTAAAAATAACCATGAAGATTAACAGGTTTGAATAATGTATTGACAATTGTTAAGTACAATGAAATTAGCCAATATTTCTTGATCTCTGCAAAGTTATTTTCTCCAAAGAGTTAAGGACAATTTATTTAAGTCTTACCATGTCACAGAAAATAGGTAGAAGTTGGTATGAAAAGCTGAGGAATAAAGGAATTCATTAAATGAATATAATGAGACTATTTCAGTATATTAATGTGAACATTCCTGCTGCTATATGACAGAGAAATGAACTTAGTAGACAGCTTTATATGTCATTTCTGTCAACACATCTCATGGATGATGTAAACTCTAAGATCTAACCTTTGAATAATGATTATTTACTGATTATTATAGACTGATGAATAATTCTATAATTAAAAAAGAGAAAATGCTGTCATGAACACACTTACTGCTTAGGAACTTTGTTTCTAAATGCCAGTTCCCACCAAAATGAATTGGGGTTCTTTGGCTGATTCTATGGCTGGGGGCAATGAATGTACAAGATGAGCCTGGAAAGCCTCCTTGTGCAAGATAATGAAGAAATGCTCAAACACTAAAAGAGATATGTTAAAAAGTAGACAGAGGTCAACTTGAAGGGACTCCCACTGGTCAAATCTGGAATAATATGAACATTAAAATAAATAATGATAGCAATGGATTATAAGCTTTTGAATCAAATAAGAATCCATGAGTTCATATGATAGTTGATGTGGGGAGAGTGTGTGAAAGTGAAGCTATCTTTTAAAGTCGAATGCCAATTAATAAATGTAGAAGGAATAATGGAGGTAACAAATCATTATTTTGCAATCATAGTAATAACTTATTTGCAGAAGAATAATCAACAGATGCTGAAACTAGTGGGTAAAAGTTGGATAAAAATAGGTTATTTACATATTCTCAAGGTAGAGCATCCTTCAAATTTCTTATTAATTACAAAAGGGAAAATTACCGTTAAACCTAGCAGACACCACATTAGCCAAGAGATCAAAGTTAACATAACCAATAATGGGACAAACTGAAATCCTGTACCTACTGAAGTCATGCTTTGACAAGAACACATCACTTATATGATATTCTTGCCCCAAATGCGTAGTTTGAATCTAGTTAAAAATGAATATTAAAAATATAAATTGATGGCTATTAAATTTTCCTGTATTCTTCAAGCCTATAAATGTTATCAAACACAAAGGCTTATAACCAATTATGTACTTACTATTAAACAAGATTAAAGAAACATGAAACAAAATGCAATTCAGTTTATCCTACAAAGAGTATCATTGGGACAATTGATGACATTTGAGTAAGTTTTGTAGATTATATAATTATGTTGTATAACTGTTAAATTTCCTGATTTTATAATTGTGCTGAGATTATATGAGACTGTCCTTGTTCTGAGGGAATATACATTGAAATATTTAAGAGTAAAAGTAAAATATCTTTAACTTACTCTCAAAAGTTTATATATGAAATTATTCATATGTACTATATGTCTATATATGAGAGAGAAAGAGAGAATGGTCACTCTGGGTACAGTATATTCAGGAATTCTTCATGCTATTATAACTTATTTATAGATCTGAAATTATTTCAAAATAAAAAGGCTTTCAAAAGGCTTAGTGTGAAAAAATAAAGACAAGATATATCACGTTTAGTCACAAGGTATATCTTGAAATACTAACATCTGGAAATTTGGATATTTCGTGAGATATAAAGAATAGTATTATGGACATGTTCAGTGACTTCCAAGTATCTTTTTTTTTTTAACTTCAGTCATTTAACTTTATCAATTTCAAGATTCTTTCAAGAAGTGAATAGTAATAGAATTTGGTTAGGGATTTTGTCATTTGCTTATAAAATGATAAATTAGATAATACTCATGAACTCTCCCATCTACAATGCATTTATAAACCAGAATAGAAAGTACTTGTTAAAAAAACAATGACGTCCAAGACGCTGCAGATATAAAAATGTTGGAAAAACAGCTTTGTCCCTCAGTTAGTCAAAGTTTAATAGGATGGTGGTGATGGATACATACGTATGTATGCAATTAATAGCTATCAAGAGACTCCTTGGTTTGTGTGGTTATGTAAGTATAAACAAAATGCTATGTATATATAGTAATGGGAAAGTGCTATGGAAAAACAGGAATGGAAGAAGTTAATTATGAAATGAGCTTTTAGGAAAGCGTCCCAAAAGAGGTAACATTTGAGCTGAGCCCTAATTGATAAGTAAAATTTAAAGAGCACTAAAGATCCTAGGCAAGTGCCAACACAAAGTCTTTAATAACGTTATTAGAAGGAAAGCTCTGTGAAGGCAGAGACCTTGTCCTGTTGCATGTGACTGACATATAGTAGGTGCTCAATACATATTAGTCATGTAAATGAATAAATAATAAAAATGGCATGTAAACAATCTGGTTATTGAGAAATAGTTACTTTCTTCTTGCATGGCTTAGATTTGGTAGTGGTGATGACATTCTTTTCAATTATCCTTGGAATAGCTAAAGAACGTAGATCATTTCTGTAATATACAAGTGTATGAAATGTTTGTGTAAATACAATTTATTGAAATATCTGGGAAAAGGTATATAGAAAGAAATAATTATTAGAAACTTTAAATAATCTGTCTCTGATTTGAAAATGAGCCAAAAAGAACTAGAAATAATAAACTATAATCTTTGAAATGTAAAACTCAATGGACTGGATAGGCAGTAGATTAGACACAGTTGAAGAGGGTGTGAGTTACCTAAACAATAACCCGAATGAATGACACAGAATGACACACATATAGATGAAGAGAAACTGGTGAAGGGGGATTAAAAGATTAGACAATATGGAGAATAGACCCATAAGTAGGTATAATATATGACTAATAGACTAATAGTCCCAGAAGGAGAGAACAGAATTGAAGAGAGATGAAAAGAGGCATAAAATATGGACTTTAGTCAAGAAATATCAATATTGGCTTATCAATTGTAGCAAAAGTCCCATGCTAATGTAAGATGTAGGATAAATAAGATAATAGAGGAAATTGTGTGCAGGCAGATGAAGTGGGTATGTGGGAACTATCTGAACTTTTCCTCTCAATTTTTCTGTGAACCTAAAACTGTTCCAAAACTGTTATTAAAATAAATGAATAAATAAGTAAAATGTACAATGAGTTACAGTTATAGTTTAAATTCAACCACATTAAAGGCAAAACCAAAAAGGGCTGAGAAATACATGCTTAGCAAGAATAGAATGCATAAAAACCTAGGACATTAAAGGACTAAGTTTAAAAACATTAGCATTTGTGAATATTAAAATCCTATTGTATTAGAGAAGCGTGAATGCTGACAGAAGCACAGTAGAGTATGGAAAGAAGAGGGCTGAAGGTCAAAGCCCATTTTTTGAAGCCAAAAACTGTAACCAAAAAATAGTCACTATTATACACCTTATATGGGAGTGTAATGTTTACTCCCCGCAACTCCAATCAGATTAAAGCCTGCTCAAGGGCCCATCTATAAGAAGAATGATGGTGATCATTTTTCATGGTTCTTCAACACTTAGCCCAGGAAATCATATAACTCCTCTCAAAATGGAGAAAGCCCTTGTTTTCAAAACGTGGTGCTCATCACTGCCTTTGTTCACATTTGAAATCAAGTGGCTCTGAAAAGGACAATGGTTTACTCCATCTAAGGGTAGCCACTGAGACCTTTGCCCTAGCTTCCAAAACATCCATCCTTGCAGGCTTCCAAACATCTACTCATTGTCCTGGAACCTAAGGATGCCAAATGTGAGCAGGTGTCAAGTCCTGGCACCTCACAGAACCTGCAGCACTCTGCATCTTTCTCAATGTGGGAAGCAGGGGTAAACACCCAGTTGAGTGGGAAGACACCGATTCCCCTTAAAGCACCAAGCCTCACGTATGTGCAACCTGTGCAGCTTGCATAGGGCCCCGTGCTTAGATGTGCCTGTACTTGATTTAGTGCTCTGCTGTTGCCATCTTGTAATTCTTAAATCTTTTATAAGGGGTCCCACATTTTCATTTTGCACTGTCCTTGGAAAATTATATAGCTGGTCCTGCTCTCATCTCTCATTTATTATATAATATACTAACATAGTCATAGAGTTTAATTCTCCCCAAAGATCTAACCAAAGTTTGCCAATGTTGGTGCCCACAGGGACCAAACAATGTTTAAATGATTGAAGCAGTTGTGACAGGGAATCAGTAGGGGGTGCTGGGTCTGGGGTGGATAGGAAACCAAGTCTTATCCAGAAGGAGGAGCTAGTACTTGACTGGCTAAGTGTTGTCCTGCGGGAATGCGAGACTGCTGTAGCCAGATCTCCCAATAAAATCACACACACAAAACAGAGATGCACTTTTTATTTTTAAATATGAAATCATGATATTTTAAAATGTTGATTCAATTAGAAAAAATATACTCTGTGTGGGCCAAACAAAACATATCTGCTTGGCCATAACTTGGCCAAGTCATAGTTTATGACTTCTGGCCTAGGACCTCAAAAGCAAAAGCATGTTCCTTAGTTTCCCTCTTTTTTTTTTTCCAATAAGATTGACAACTTCATTTTTCCTCTCTCTTTTAGAACACAAAAGCAGTTAACTTGTAGGTGATATGGAGAATCCAGACCTTAGGAAGAAATGTTTGCCTTTATCCTGGAGGAAGGAAAAAATTACTTTTATTTTGGATGGATCCACTACAATGAAAACCAATATAAAGCCATTCTCAATAGGTAGGTTATCGTGTGTATTAAATTATTACTAAACTGCTGTGTTTCAGTTATTGATATTGTTGATCAGGCATAAATAAAATACATAAATAAAATAGTTGTGTGTTGTTTGACAATAGAAACATGTTCTGAGAAATGGGTTGTAAGGTGATTTAGTCATGCAAATATCACTGCTGGGCTACATGGTAGAGCCTATTGCTTCTAGGGTACGATACCCGTACAGCATGTTAATGTGCTGACTACTGTGGGCGACTGTAACACAATGATAAGTGTTTATGTACTTAAACATATCTAAACATAGAAAAGGTACAATTAAGATATGGTATAACAGGTGAAAAATAGCACACCTGTACAGGGAACATGCCATGAATGGAGCTTGCAGTACTGGAAGTTGCTCTGGGTGAGTCACTGAGTGGTGAGTGAATGTGAAGGCCTAGGATGTTCTGTATAAACGTATTACTCTATAAATTTTATAAACACTGTACACTTAGGCTATACTACCTTTCATTAAACATTTTTTCTTTCTTCAAGAATAAATTAACCTTAGCTTACAATGAACATTTGGTTTATAAACTTTAATTTCTTAAAACTTTTTGACTCTTTTGTAATAATGCTTGGCTTAAAGCAAACACATTATACAGCTATAGAAAATATTTCTTTATATCCTCATTCTATAAGCTTTTTTTTCTATTTTTTTTAACATTGGAAAAACCATTTGTGAAAAACTAAGATATAAACACACACATTAGCCTAAGCCTACACAGGGTCAGAATCCTCAGTATCACTGTCTTTCTCCTCCACATCTTGTCCCACTGGAAGGTCTACAGGAGCAATAACACACAGGAAGCTGTTATCTTCTATGATAACAATGCCTTCTTCTGGAGTACTTCCTGAAGGACCTGTCAGAAGCTGTTTTACAGTTAACATTTTAAGTAGAAGGAGTATACCCTAAAATAATGATAAAAAGCATAGCATAGTAAATACATAAACCAGTAACATATTTATTATCAAGTATTATGCCCTGTACATAATTGTATGGTCCACAGTTTTATATGACTGTCAGCACAAACATGTGAGTAATGTGTTGTGCTACAGCTTTACAATGACCGCATCACTAGCAATAGGAATTTTTCAGGTCCATTATAATCTTACGGGGCCACCATATGGTATATGGCATATGGTCCATCATTGATTGAAATGTTGTTACATAGCTCATGACTGTATATGAAGGAATGTTAAGGAGTGAATGGGATTCAATGTCTTCTCAGTTTTATGGCCAGCACCTGGTATCTCCTCACTACTAACCAAAGTAATTCTGTTACCTTACATAAACAGATTGGCAAGCAGCCCCTCTCTTCTTGGTCCTCATTCACATGTCAGTTTATGGAATCTTTAAAATACATAGTTCTTTTGGAGATCAGTTTAAATGAGTGAAGAAAAGTCAATGAGCCTCTTAGAGAGATTTTAACACTGTAGAATGTGTTGTCACTTCACCACAGGATAGGCTTGTTCCACCTGCACTCTGTCTTTCCTATGGTTCTTATTTATAACTTTTTTTTTTGTTACTATTCATTTCTCTTTTCATTTACTGTACTGCCAGGCAGATATTTCCATATTCTGTCCACTAGACTAGAAGAAATGCTCCAGGCATTCTGACACTGAGTATCCTTTCCTGACAAAACTCCCTTCCCAGAAGGGCTGCTGTATATGTTGGTAGATAAGGATGTGCACTGCACAACTTCAACGAGCGCCATTGACATTGTCGTCTAGGGGAATGTTCCCTCCCAAGTGGTACAGAGTTCAACTTACACAGCTGAACAAGTTGCCAAGGTTTCCTGGACACTGCCTTAGACCCAATGGTAAGGACTATAGCTTACCTAAGCTCTTGCTTACTCTCCTATAAAGTGTACGCACGAAATCTATGGCACAGGTACACTGCAACATCTGTTCATGTGACCCCCCCTTTTTTTTTTTTCATTAGAAAATCTTCAATTTCTCCTCAAATGCTGTCTTCAGGAATAAGTCTGTTATCAGTGAGTTCTAAAAGTGCTGGGCTGATTTTATCAGAAAAACTTGGATGAGTTGTTTGAAAAATAAAGATTCCTAGGCTCCAGGATTAAGATTCTGCTTTGGAAGATCTGCAGCAGGGCCCATCCTCTGGGCAACAGAGTGATAGTCTGAAGCTCCACACTTGTCATTACTGGCTTATGAGACAAGGAGTGTGTGCACGTGTAGTGGGGGGTGCAGGAAAGACAATGAGTGTGTGTATGGTTGGTGGGGGGCACCGGATACAGGCTTCCAGGGATTTCCTTCTCTCCTTTAGGCTGGAGAGGATCCAGTAGCCTGAAGCGAGAGCAGCAAAGCACACAGGCTGGAAGATGGGGCACAGCATTGAAATAAGGAATCCGTGGCTATCTGAATGGCTTTGCAAAAGTGTCCTCAACAATGTACCCCAACAATTTGATATTTGATATTATCAGTACTTTCTTAAAATAGACTTCTGATTCTGGGAAGATGGAATAGGCATACTTTTCTCTATTCCTTCTATTGACTGCAACTAAATACTCTGAGCATTGTATACAAAACAAACATAAGACTCTGACAGGTAGAGAGAAGAAAGTGGACCAGATAGGGATTTGGGGGATCTGAAGAACAACACAGTGGCAAGTTCCCGTTTTTTGTTTTTCCTCCTTACATACCCTAGACTAGGCACTGCAAAAGCCAGCAAACTTCAAGTGTCAATGGGCTCAGACAAAAAAAAAAAAAAAAAAATTCGCAACCAAGGGCTGCTCTCTCTAGCCCAAGGAAAGGAGAAGTCTAACAAGAGAGAAAAGTTTTAGAAAATAACAGCTCTACTGGAGAGATCCAGCAGTTAGCCAAAGCTTAGGAGGCCAGTCAGGGCAAGAAAGTTGGGAATCACCGTCTGATGGGTTAAGTCTACTGGAATTAATGTGATGGCTGGGATGAAGAAATGCAAAATGAGGGCCAAAGACAGACATCTGGTAATGCCTACAAAGTTATTACCCTTTGGTTTACAATTAAAACCACTTCTGAGTATATACATACACACACACACATATATATATATGTATGTATGTATATATAATACCTAGTGTCCCTCCCTGGAGATTCCTGGGTTCTTTTTATATTTTTTTCAAGATGCAATAAATGTTGAAAACTGCTACAAGTATTGGAGGGAAAAAGAACCAAGGACTTGCCATAAACAGCGAGGTGATTCAGAAGACAGCATTCAGGAAGGCCCTGACAGGGCAGATCACGAATGCAAGAATGGCCAACAGCACCACATGCTGCAGAACAGCAAGGAGATCGAGGACTCAGGGGAAGTCGTTTCTCAAACAATGAAACAAAAGATTGTTTGAAGATGTCCTAAATGTTGTGGGAATACTAAAAGAAATTAGGTCAGTAAATATCAGCATCTTATTTTATAGGCCCCAAAGAGAGCAGTCCAGAACAATGAAAAAAAAAAAAAAGAAAAAAACCTGACAATAACTTCAGAGCTGCCTGGACACCGCCTCTGATTTTATTTAGAGGACAACAGATGTCCACGAATTCTACCTATTTGGAAAATGAGAATACAAACTGCTACCTGTTAAGACAAGCAAATGGGGGGCAAATCTAATTCACGTAGTTAACTTAGATAAACTATAACAATATTAGGAAATGCCCAAATCACAACTCAACGTTCACTACCTTTTATAATTTGACACTCTAGTATTTTTATAATTTATTAGTTCCATGATTAGCAATTTCCCTTTAAATATATATTTTTATGACTTGGTACATTCTGAAAAAACAGTATGAACTCATTCTCATTTTATCCTAAAACAGTAGATGTGCATAATGATCTATTAGTAAATGCTTTCGCATTTTAAAACTTGATACTGGCAACACTCCTATGGTATAAATAAGGCAGGTAATAGAATCACTATTATGGAGAAGAGAAAATAGAAGCCCTAGGAAATTAAATGATTTGCTCAAGGACCTCTAACTTCCATGTAGAAGTCAGAATTCAAACCCAAGGCTTTTGATCCTTAAAATTTTTCATAGCACATTCGTTCTATTAGGATGCTTGGTCTTAGTAGTCACTTCTCATCAGGCTTAGTGAAAAACTACGCCCATGCGTTTCACAGAGACTGTGTCAGTGGTAGGCTCTGGTTTGTGAAAAATGCTGGGGAGAGAGGGTTCAGATATTTTGTCCTGAACAAAAATGTATCAGTTTCTTTATCCACAAAGTCCAAAGGGAGGAAAAAACTTGTTACTGGACTCCACGGCAACAGAAGCAAACTTTGACCCCTCCTTTAAAGGCTGGAGGTTTCAAAGTTAAAAGCAATATTATTATAATTTTTATTTAAATATCTCTGATGTTAAGCATTTCTTGAAAAGGTGTACTTAGTTTTCCTGTTTTACAGAAGTAGACATTAAAACAAATAAAAAGAGAGTCATTAAAAAAATCACAATTTTATTTTTGCAATAAATCTCTGTGACTAAAAAAGGCAGTATTCAATGAGCAAACACACAAAGCTATTTTAAAAAGACATCTATTTTCATAAGATAGGTTTCTCTAAAATGTAGAGAAATTACATCTTATTTTTCTAAATGGCTGGTACACTCAACAAACTAAAATACTCTTATAAAGAGCAGCTTTATAAAACCTACTAGAAAGGTTACGACCAAGACACGTCAGAACCAAAGCTTAGTAGCCTTCAGGGAAGATGGTAATATTGATTCCTAGATCGTCATCATCATTTTCAAGTTCTTTATCATTTTCTTTAGTAATACACTGGGCATGTGCTTTTTCTGGGTTTCTTTGTTTCTTATGAGTATATGATGAGTTATTTTTCTCTTTGATCTTGGGATGTAAGTTAGTCATAGTTTCCCTTTCCAAAGCATGATGTAGGCAGTTATAAAACCTGTAAAGAAATAAGTACTACTGTTATATCTGTGTGTACTGAAACCAAATGATGGAAATACACCAAGAGCTTACAAGTTATGTAAATCTGACTATGTCCCATATTAGCTTTATAAATATAAAATAAATCAAATGAATAATATGTTTTATAGGGAAATAAATGCACTTTAGTTCTTTAAGAACAGCCCTGAAAATTGGATTGGAATCACCTCTTGACAATCTCTGTCCTACCTCACTTTCCATCCCAAATGTAGGGGTCGAAGAAGAGGGTAAAAAAGAATGGAATTATAATTACATAAATGTAATGGCTCATTTTAGGTAATTTGTGTAATATATGGGGTTACAAATACAGATCACCTCTACATAACTAGAAATAACTGCTTTCAATATTTTTCTTTTCAGTTTATTAATGTAGTCTGAATTAATGTATTTATTAATCCATATACCTATTTTTTTCACAATTAGAATATTACATATAAAGTTTTACATTGTTTTTTCAAGTTTAACATTTATTGAGAACGGCAGTATAACATTATGTCACCTAGATTGGCCTTTATTTATATTCAAAATTTTCCTGATACAAACAAAAATGTGGTAAGCATTTTTGAAAGTGATGTGAGTTTTTAGCCACTTCTTTACTACAGACACCTAGAAATATCATTACATGGTTAAAGGGCATAAACATTACAAGACTCTTGATAAATACTGCTTGTTTTCCACAATAGATATTCAAAGAAATATGCTTCTAATAGCTGCACTTGAGAGAGATCACTACACCCATACACTCAATATTCCTACCCAAAAGTACATTCTACCTGGATGAGTGGAAATGATATCGCATTATTTTAACTTTCATCTCTTTGTAAGTAAAATAGAATGTTTCTCATTTATTAGCTATTTGAATATTTAGTGTAAATTATTCTTTCCCTTTATTCATTTTTCTATTGGAGTTTTAGTGTTAGTTTTGTGATACAATAAACTGTAGGCTCTCTGAAAACCAGGCCTCGTTTCTTTTCTACCCTCATGTTAACACCTAACACAAAACTCTGTTTGACACAGTAGCCTTCAGTCTATGTTGGAAGGCAGCAGGCAGCTGGTGTGTTGCATGCATTTGATACCAACATTCCTTTGGGAAAGAGGATGTCAGCTAATTCCAATTAATTTCCCACAGTCTTGATTTTTCACATTTATAAAGCTGGATATTATTATCCTGTAGTTATCAGGGTTGTCACAGGATTACAGATGATATATGTAAGTACCCAGAGAATTAGTTATCAAAAATGACTACTTTTATAGAATATAGACTTCAAGAGACCAAGGATCTGTCTTCTGTTATATCTTAGCATGCAGTAGAGTGCTGGCATCCTCAGTAAGACTATACTGAATAAATGAATGAATAACCCCAGATTAAAAATGTAACTATAAATGTATTATCCTAGGTCCCAAATTAGAATGATCTGAAAGTTAAGAAACCCCCTTGCCACTGCAGAGATCTCATCTTACTTTTATGTCCTATTATAATGGGAGACTATGGCAGGAAATTTTTGATATCTACAGAATAGATCTCTATTTGGACCAATTTTCATCTTTGTTTGATTCAATAAACAGGCTAAGTTCTACTTACAAAGCCTATAAAACTCGAAAACTCCAAATATCCACCTATTCCTAAATACATCACCTAACTCTAATACATATACAACATGATGAGTACATATCCTGTCCATTTTCAAGAACTTACACACTCATCACTGTACACGTTGATATCTAGTGCTGTGCTTGGCAAATAACAGATGCCATTCATCACATTAAAAAAAAAAGTAATTAAAAAAGAATGCATGCCTTACTTTAATCAACCGTTAAAGAACCTGAGAATTCAAAGCTAGGTCCTTAGGGTACCAAAACAACCGGTAAAATGGAACAAAGATCCATAAAACTGAATGCCTTTAACAGCACCCAAGTCACCTGTTGAATGCTTTGCTGCTTAGAAATTTCTTCTGCCCAATACCCTAAATCATCTCTCTCAACTTTAAAGTTCCACAAATCTCGAGGGCAGGGGTAAAATGCTGCCAGTCTCTTTGCTAAAACCTAACAAGAGTCACCATTGCTCCAGTTCCCAATAAGTTCCTCATCTCCATCTGAGACTACCTCAGCCTGGATTTCCTTGTCCAAATTATAATCAGCAATTTGGTCAAAGCCATTAGATAAGTCTTTAGAAGTTCCAAATGTTCCCACATTTTCCTGTCTTCTTCTGAGCTCTCCAAACTGTTCCAACCTCTGCCTGGAACTGGTACCCAGTTCCAAAGTTGCTTCCACATTTTTGGGTATCTTTTCAGCAGTGCCCCACTCTACTGGTACCAATTTACTGTATTAGTCTGTTTTCACACTGCTGATAAAGACATACCTGAGACTGGGCAATTTATAAAAGAAAGAGATTTAATGAACTTACAGTTCCATGTGGCTGGGGAGGCCTCAAAATCATGGTGGAAGGTGAAAGGCATGTCTCACATGGCAGCAGGCAAGTGAAGAGAGCTTGTGCAGGGCGACTTCCAGTTTTAAAACCATCAGATCTTGTGAGACTTATTCACCATCACAAGAACAGCACAGGAAAGACCTGCCCCCATGATTCAGTTACCTCCTTCCAGCCCCCTCTCACAACACATGGGAATTCAAGATGAGATTTGGGTGGAGACAAAGCCAAAACATAGCACTATCTCTTTCTCCTTTGTTCATGCTGTTCTTTTTTATCTATCATGCTATTTCCCCCTTCCGCAGAGCTCTTCATATAATAACCCTGCCTGCATTTTAGGCCCTGCTCAGTGACTTCTTCCATGAAGCTTTATTTGATTACACTATACCACTTCTGAGTATATATCCAACAGAACTGAAAGCAGTGACTCAGATACTTGTACAATCACCATCAATCATCATTTATCACCAGTGATGTTCAGAGCAGCATTATTTACAATAGCCAAAAGGCAAAGACATTTTAAATGTCCATTGACAGATCAATGAATAACAAAATGCAGTCTATAAATACAATGGAATATTATTCAGTCTTAAAGAGAACCGAAATTCTGATACACGTTACAACACGGATAAATCCTGCATTAACTAAGTAAAATAGGCCAGATACTAGAGGATGTATATTGTATGATCCCACTTAGATGAATTATCTATAATACTGGAATTCATAGAGAGAGAAAATGGAATAGTGGTTACCAGGGGAATGCAGTATGAGGAATGGAGAGTTAGTGTCTAGTGGGAATAGAGATTTAGTTTGTGATAATGAAAACGTTCTGGAGATGGACAGTGGTGACAGTTGCATAACAATGTGAATGCACTTAATGCCACTGGTAAAATGGTAAATTTCCTATTACGTACATTTTATCACAAAATAGAGTAAAAAAAAAAAAAAATCAACCATTGAAAGTGGATTCAATTACTTTTCTTCCAGATTTGTTTTATCAACAATATTACATGACAATATATTCTGCCCTTTTATTATGCATTTTATGTAATATTTTCTCATTACACAGTTGGTGAAAAGAACATGGCTAGTTTTATGCTACTCATAGCCAGATGGTGGTTTCATCTGACCCATGTGCTGACTGCTTATTAACAGATTCAAAGATAGCCTTCCTCTTGTAGTTAGTCAATAGCTATCCAAAGTTCTCTAGATCGTTATGTATGGATTGTCTTCCTACATCTGGTGCCAGTTCCTGTCTCTTCCAGTCTCCAAATTAGCTGTTTATAAAGCAGGCTGCTGTTTGAAGGTCTTGTCTTGACAGCTCCAGAAACAGGAACCCAATGGATAAGTCTCTTCCCACTAAGAAGTGGGCTTAGGAATTGTTTCTCATGAATAAGGCCTTCTTTTTATTAAAAATATTTTACCTGTCTAGTTTTCACATTTCTTCAATATTTCTTATTGCTGAAATGTTTCTCAAGAGTTTTTGAGTTTTTGAAATTCTCTGAATTGTGAAACTTTGGTCCTTTGGCAAACCAATCTTAGTACTTAATTAATGTCTGATTGCATAACTCATCACCTCCAGTATTTTTTTCTCTTGTCAACATCAGAAGAATAACTCTTTCTCTGCATTTGGTTGAACATACAGCTGTTCCCAAAGGAGCTCCTTAATTTGTTCTCACTTTCTAAATTCACATGTAATCTTCTAATCAGTATCTTAAGACATTTTTACCCTTCTTTAATTTTTCCCTGATTTTATATGATAAGCATGGCTCTTAATGGCAGCATGCACATTATAATCTCAAAACATATTTTTGAGTCAATGGATTTAAGCATAATTTGATTTTATAGTTGGTGAATGTGGCTCAATTAACTTCACCAGGTGTATAGTTAGTTGATCTTGGGCTCTATTTATAAGCTTGTTAAAATTCAAGTAAGGAAATGGAGAAAACTGATTTGCTACCTCCTATGTTTTAGCAAACAGTCTCACTGGATTACAATTTAGTAAATGGTAAACTTATGGAATGGTACCAGTAAATACTTACGTATAGTAGTCTGTAGTCTGGTGGAGTGGGTTGTTGCTTATTTAAAAGTATTACTTTAGTTAGAATACTTGCTCAAAGCATTTTGTGGTCAGGTTTTTGGTTTTTCTCAACCAGGGTGTGGCTGGAAAATTAAGCTCTAGTACCCTAAGACATCCATTGTAAGTAATGAATTAACTTCTCTCCAACATATCTAAAATAGTACATGTTACATAAAATCCTTGAGAGAATTCAGAAAATAGTCACTCAAATAACTTGGTGAATTGTGTGGTTCAAATGAGGAACCCCAGCTGAGAAAGCCTGGATGGTGATATTTTTATGGTTACAGGTTTATTCTCCATCAATCAAAGATGGAGAAGGGCTATCCTGTCCTGAGAGTCCAAAACATAACAGGGTCAGGGCAGTCATTATAAATACACTACCTAATGAATATAATAATTATTCTTTAAGATAGGTATTTCCCAGAAGTCAGAGATAAGAAAATTGAAGTCCAGAGAGTTGAGCAATTTGGTGGAACCAGACTGAGTAACTCAGAACCAGGATTTGAACCCAGTTCTGCCTCGGTGGCCTACTTCTACTTCACTTCACCCTTTTACACTGCCACCACTAGCACTCCTGGCCTTCAATGCTTCAAAAAAAGTTCTAAGTATTAAAGAATCTTAAGCATGCAAGTTAAGCAATAGGAATCCTTTGCACTTTACAAACATGATTTGATAAAGAATGGCTTAGCAGACAGGCATCCTAGAAGCATCCTGAATGAGGCTATTGCGATGGTTGTGAAGGAGAAAAGCAGCAGTATGGATGGAGACAGAATGACTGAAGAGATATTCAGGCAGCGATTGACTGAATGGAGGTAGCCAAAAGGGTGGGGAGAAGAAAAAAAGAAAATTATAAATGACATCAAAATGGCTATTACTCCTTGGATAACTCAAAACTGTGCATCTAGCTGATGGCAGGTCAGTGGCATTACTTTCATATATGAAAGACAGCATAATATTTACTACTTTATATAAAATCTTTATTCTTAAGAAAAAGTTGTAAAAGAAAATAATATAAAAGTTTCCTTTGCCAGGAGGTAACGATGAAGAACAAAAGAAGTATGGAGATGTGAAGTGAAAGCTATACCTTCCTACTTAGAAAGTTACGGCAATTCTAGATCTAATCCATGACAAGAGTTTGGTATTAAACTAGCCTAAGCCAGAGAAGTGAAATATTTATCAGACAAAAAGTCAACCAGGCTGTTCCCCTAAACAGGAAAGTCTAGGTAATCTCTGATAGGTCACATCTAGGGGCAATGTGCACCTCTTCCCTGGCCGCCTTCAAATTGATCAGTTACAGTTCCTGTGGTGCTGGGCTCTTTCTGGAATGATTATGTTTCTCCCCTTTATGCCGGCTTCTGGTGGTCATGTGCCCTACCATTCCCCAGAAAGCCTCTCCCGTATGCTCCATTTAGTGCCCATGGCAGCCTGACCTACTCTAATCTATTACTTTGATCATCTTTTTATTATTAATGATAATAAAAGTATTTTTTAATTATCTACAAATAGATGAGCAATTAGCATTATAAACTGAAGATGGTATGTATTAATGTTTTCAAAGATGACCTAGGCATATAAGAATAACATGGAAATACCCAGTTAATATACCTCTCAATTCTTTTCTTGTTTTCCTCCATTTTTTGATTTGCCACATTTAACAGGAAGTCAATATATTCCTCTGTCACCATCAGTTTTCCTTTATGGCTTAATGGAACTTCTAAGCCATGTGTACTCCGGACAGCCTACAAGGAAAAAACAATTTAGATATGAAGACTTAGATACCAGAGACACTGAAAAAATAACTCAAGAAAAGTCCCAGTCAGGGCTGTGTTTGAACATACTTTAGTTCCATTACAGCAGTTAGGTTAGTGCTTTGATAGAATTTAGCTGAACACAGTTAAAGGAGATTAAATAAAATTTTTTCCATCATCTACAGTCATTTCTAAAGAAAGACATTCTATACATTATCTTTCAGAGAGGCAGATGATATCAAAGAATCAAATAACTTTTAACAATTTCAATCTCACTATAGCTTAGAAAGCCATAATACACAACTTAAAGAAATAAAACTCAACGGAAATCTCAAGGGAAAATCAAAAGGAACTGGATGCCAAAGAGTCTCAGTGCTCTTGGAGCAGAGCACGGTTACAAGAGTAAACCATGCCTCCTCTATCATACACAGGAGCTGCTTCTCAGTGCTTTAGGGTTCACAGTCTTAATAGCCCTGTTGATGAAACAGTCAACGTGTTCCAAGTAGAGGCAAACACTGGATAGAGGTTAAGAACAACCATACAAATGCTGTAAAAATTATTATGAGAATAAAAATTCACTCCATAAACTTTTTTTTTTTTTTTCAGAGTTTTGCTCTTGTTGCCCAGGCTGGAGTGCAATGGCACGATCTCAGCTCACGGCAACCTCTGCCTCCCAGGTTCAAGCGATTCTCCTGCCTCAGCCTCCAGAGTAGCTGGGATTACGGGCATGTGCCATGCCTGGTTAATTTTGTACTTTTAGTAGAGACAGGGTTTCTCCATATTGGTCAGGCTGGTCTTGAATTCCCAATCTCAGGTGATCCACTCGTTTGGCCTCCCAAAGTGCTTACAGGCGTAAGCCACCGTGCCTGGCCACTCCATAAACTTTTATTGAGCATCTGCAATGTTCTAGGCTCCCTATAAGGCATGAAGATACAGGGTGCCTATAACATGACCTCTGACTTTAAGAGTTATGACAAGACGAAACACACATGCATGCATGTACATGTACGTACACACACATACACACACAATGGCAAGAAAATGTTGAAGAGAAGCAACTAACTGAGTCTAAGAACTCAGCTTTATGGGAAAGGCAGCAATTGAGTTGGGATTTTAAAGGATGAGTGCAATTTCAACACACAGAAAAATTAAGAAGGGGCTGGGCATGGTGGCTCACGCCTGTAATCCCAGCACGTTGGGAAGCCAAGGAAGGTGGATCACCTGAGGTCAGGAGTTCGAGACCAGCCTGGCCAACATGGTGAGACCCAGTCTCTACTAAAAATACAAAAATTAACCGGGCATGGTGGTAAGTGCCTATAATCCCAGCTACTTGGGAGGTTGAGGCAGGAAAATCACTTGAACCTGGGAGGCGGAGGTTGCAGTGAGTCAAGATCGAGCCATTGCACTACAGCCTGGGCGACAAGAGCGAAACTCTATTTCAAAAAAAAAAAAAACAGGCGGAGGAGGAGGAGAGGAAGGCAGAGGAAGAACTCCAGCCAGAGTCCAGCCACAGGGACAACTTATCTGTGGGCATAGAGATATGAAAGAGCATGATACCCTTGGAAAACAACTAATAGTTCTATGTGGCTGGAGCATAAGTATGTAAGTGGGAGATGAACATAAACAGGTAGATGCAAAATAGTCTGGGTAAGACCTTGAATACCAGGAAAATGTTTGGAGGACCTGAGATTTTTTTTTTTTCTTTTTTTTGAGACGGAGTCTTGCTTTGTCGCCCAGGCTAGAGTGCTGTGGCACGATCTCGGCTCACTGCAACCTCTGCCTCTCAGGTTCAAGCAATTCTCCTGCCTCAGCCTCCCAAGTAGCTGTAATTATAGGCACATGCCACCATGCCCGGTTAATTCTGGTATTTTTAGTAGAGATGAGGTTTCACCATGTTGGTCAGGTTGTCTCAAACTCCTGACCTCAGGTGATCCACCCACTTTGGCCTCCCAAAGTACTGGGATTATAGGCATGAGCCACTGCACCAAGCCGAGGCCCTGAGCTTTTTAAAGGGGGATTCTGATAGCGCTGGTTGGACGGACTCAAGGAGAAGGCCCAAAGTAGGAAGACTAGTCAGGAGACAATGTTAAAGACTGAGGTTAGGGATCCTGAGGACTGGGCAGTACCAGAAGACCTAGGGTGGGGTCAAGTATTAGAAACAAGGGGCAGCATGGATAGGACCTATAATGAATTGAATATGGAAACAAAGAAGAAGGTGAAAGAATGGCTGTTTTCACTTGGGTTACTAGATGGAGTAAAGAGTGAGATGGGGACACAAACCAGTACCACGGGCTTTAATTTTCTTTTCTTTTTTGTTTGAGACAGAGTCTTGCTCTGTCCAGCTGGAGTGCAGTGGTGTGATCTCCGTTCACTGCAACTTCCACCTCCTGGGTTCAAGCGACTCTCCTGCTTCAGCCTCCTGAGTAGCTGGGACCACAAGTGCGCACCACCAAGCCCAGCTTATTTTTGTATTTTCAGTAGAGATGGGGTTTCACCATGTTGGCCAGGCTGGTCTCAATCTCTTGACCTCATGATTTGCCTGCCTTGGCCTCCCAAGGTGCTGGCATGAGCCACCACATCCGGCCAGGCTTTGATTTTCTATTTAGCCATGCTTTAAGGGTGTCCTCTTTTGTCATCCACCCCTATTTGGGAAATACGTTATTGTTAAAAATAGGTAGAAAATAGGAGAGTATAGGAAGATAGAAGGAGGGTAATCTCAGATAGTTCAAAAACATGCCATGCCAAACAGTAAATACCAAGAAATCAGAATAGGGCAAAATACCTAAAGGCTAGCTTGCCTAGAGAAGGACTCGAAAAGAAAGCAAGTCTTAAAGATCATCTAGTCGAAAGGTCGGCAAATCTTTTCTCTAAAAGGACAGATAGTAAACATTTTTTGACTTCGAAAGCCATATAGTATTTGTCACACCTACTAAAGTTTGCCATTGTCTCACAAAAGCAACCTTAGACAATAAGTAATCAAATGAGTATAGTGGGATCTGGCCCCATGTGGGCTGAATGTGGCCCTAGGATAGTAGTTTGCTGGACCACTGATACTGCTGAGAAAATTCAAAACCTGAGGGACCGAGGAGCTTGCCCAAATTCACACAGTACAGCTGTGATCCAGCAGGTATCAGTACACTCTCTATGACTCTTTCCATGATGTCACAGTGCTTTTGGGCTTTGCCTACTTAATGAGGAGGGCAGAGTTAAGAATCAGGTTAAAAGTAAATGGAGAAGAATATTATAAAATAAGACCTCAAATGTAAATCTAAACTCTGGACTTAGCCCTGTAGGAAGGAGTAAGTCACTGAAGGTTTATGAGTAAGAGAATGGCAAGAAGATTTGAGAAAGGAGACATTAAAGGAAGGAGTCTAATTAGGTTATTCAATCTCTGGATCACTTTACACTAAAAAAAATTGCTCTTTGACAAAATATCTTACCAACATAATTTTTCCTCTCTTTCCCACTGTTATGCCAGAGTTCCTGAAACCAGAATCTATTGCCACGGAATGCTGTAAGAAAATAAAACTTGTTAAATTTTGATACTGTGGGTAATCAGATCATCTGATTGATTTGATTAGCTCCACAAACTACAGAAGCATATATGACTCTAAAACCTATTAAGGTTTTTAAAAATTTTTTTTTGGCCAGCCAATACTGACTATGCTTAAAAACGACTTTGATCAAACTCCTAACATCAGGAAAAATATTTAAATATGAACTACAGACATGTCATTGAGAAAGAGTAAAAGTAGAATTCAATCACAAACGGTGACATTTGGCTAGTGATTGCTTCCAGAAAGCAGAATGTAACCAAAAAACAGTCATTCTTCTAATTGTGTTGTGTAAAAATAAACAAAACAAAATCTTTTAAAATAAGTAAAATGTTTCTCAGTTTCCTTTCTATTGCTTAAAAATCTTTGTTGAAATGATAGAAGAAAGCATAGAAAGCACAAAAATTCTGATCCGACTGGGGTGGCTTTGTAAGTTATTTTATCAGTCTCTAAATGTTAGAGAGCCCTGGGGAGCAGACGTGGGTCCTTTCTTTTCTCTAGCTCAGTAGTTCCTAAGCAAGAATAATTTTGAACCCCAGGGGCCATCTGGCAATGTCTGAAGACATTTTTGTTGTTAAGTTGTCACCACTCAAGGGAAGAGGAAGGGGGATCTCTAGCAAATAGTGGGTAGAGGTCAGGGATGCAGCTTAAACATTCTCCATTGTATAGGACAGCCCCCACACAAATAATTATTTGATCTGAAATGCCAGCTGCGCCATGGTTGAGAAATCTTGATCTAAGTACATGCTCTCCTTTTGAGATTCCCTGGTTTAAATATCATATATATACATATATGTTTACCTGTATATATGTATATCTATAGATCATCTATATACCTATAGATATATAGCTATATAGATGAATCCCATTTCCAATTCAGATCTCTACCCTGAAACTGATTCTCCCTAATATAAATCTATTTCTCTCACATCCAGTCTTTCTAATTTCAGTAAATGACACCATCATTCATCTAGCTGCTCAAGCTTCAAACCTAGAGAACCCTGATGCTTTCTACCTCTTTATCCCCTATACCCAATTCCCATTGATTCTACCTCTATGATTACCTCAAATTAATCCAGCTCCTGCCACATCCACTGCTCACTCTTTTCAAGTCTCCATCACCTTTCTCCTTAACTTCTGGAGGAGTCTCCCAATTAGTCTCTGCTTTCATTCTTGCCCCTTCAAACCATCCTTGCAGACTAGCCAGCGACAGAATCCAAGCTCTAAACCATGACTAATGATGTTCTATTTGCTCTAGCCCTGGCTATTTTCTCTAACCTTGAGTGGCTTCCCTTCTGTTCTTTGAATATTCCAAACCCTTTCCTACATCAGCTTCTTTATTTTTGCTGTTCCTCTATCAGTACTACTCTTTTCCTGGCTGGTTTCTTGTCATTCATCCTGTTTCCATTTAACGCTACTGCCTAAAAAGGTCGTCGTCTTCTTTTTTTTCTTTTTTATTTTGAGATGGAGTTTCACTCTTGTCACCCAGGTTGGAGTGCAATGGCGCAATCTTGGCTCACTGCAACCTAGTGATTGCTTTCAGAAAGCAGAATGTAACCAAAAAACAATCATTCTTCTAATTGTGTTGTGTAAAAATAAAGAAAATCTTTTAAAATGAGTAAAACATTTCTCAGTATCCCTTCTATTGCTTAAAAAACTTTGTTGAAATGATATAAGAAAGCACAGAAAGCGCAAAAATTCTGATCCGACTGGGGTGGCTTTGTAAATTATTTTATCAGTCTCTAAATGTCAGAGAGCCCTGGGGAGCAGACGTGGGTCCCTTCTTTCTTGTAGCTCGGTAGTTCTTAACCACCCTCTTTAAAGGCAGCTCTGCCCTGACTGTCTAGTGGAGTGCCCTGCTTATCTCCTTCATAGCATGTCTCACAGTGAGAAATTATGTTTATTTATGTACTTACAGTCTGCCTCCGTCCCCTAGAATACAAATATAAGTTCCTTAGGTAAGGACCCCCCTCAAAAAGGGGCTGTGAAGAAATGAATTTCTCAGTTCCTCTAAGTCTACTTCAATTTGCTCCCTAAAATGTTGGCCTTCCAATGAGGCTTAGGCCCAGAGAAGAGCACAGCTGGGCTTAATCAGGATTAGCACAGAGAACAGAACATGGATATAGAAACAGGAGAGTTAAAGTCTGGAGACACATCAGGGATGTGATGTGGTATAATGAGACTAAAATAAGGTTAGATAAAAGTTCAAGGTTAGAGCAGAGACTGAAGCCATGAGCCACTGAATGATTAAACACCATGTTTTGGAGACTATCTCTAAATGCTCATGTTCCTCAGGCCCTCTTCTCTTTTTCTTCTGTACTTTCTCCACAGGTGATTTTATCTAGGCTCATGGCTTAAAAGAATAATTGTGTATTGGTGTCTTCTCAATGTTTGTCCCCAATCCACATGAGTTCCAGACTTCTACCCAAACATCTATTTGAAATTTTCACTTAGGTGGTGGTGTTAGGGACTGAATTGTGTCTACAGGGCTTCAAAATTCAAATGTTGATGCCCTAAACTCCAATGTGACTGTATTTGGAGATGGGGCCTTTAAGGTGCTAATTAGGGTTAAATGAGGTCATAAGGATGGAGCCCTGATCCAACAGGACTGGTGTCCTTACAAGAAGTAGAAGAGACAAGTGACGTGCATACACAGAGAAAGGGCCATGAGAGGACACAGGGAGAAGGCAGCTGCTGCAACCCAAGGACAAGGGCCTCAGAAGGAACTACCCCCTGTCAGTACCTTCATCCTGGACTTTCAACCTCCTAACTGTAAGAAAAATAAATTTCTGTTGTTTACGCTGCCCAGTCCATGGTATATTGTTATGGCAACATTAGCAGACAAAAACAGGTTTCTTATAGACATTTCACACTTAACATATGAATCACATTCTTGATTCCCATTCCTTCTGAGAGCTGAAGCCAACTGGACTTCCTGAGTCTACTTGGGAGTTGGAAAACTTTTCTGTCTAGCTAGAGGATTGTAAATACACCAATCAGCAGAAGATTGTAAATGTACCAATCAGCACTCTGTAAAAAAGCATTAATCAGCACTGTGTCTAGCTAAAGGATTGTAAATCCACCAATCAGCACTCTAAAAATGCACCAATCAGCGCTCTGTGTCTAGCTAAAGGATTGTAAATGCACCAATCTGCACTCTGTAAAATGGACCAATCAGCTCTCTGTAAAATGGACCAATCAGCAGGACATGGGCGGGGCCAAATAAGGGAATAAAAGCTGTCCACCTGAGCCAGCAGTGGCAACCTGCTTGGGTCCCCTTCCAAGTTGTGGAAGCTTTGTTCTTTCATTCTTCACAATAAATCTTGCTGCTGCCCACTCTTTGGGTCTGCACTACCTTTATGAGCTGTAACACTCACTGTGAAGGTCTGCGGCTTCATTTCTGACGTCAGCAAGACCATGAATCCATCAGGAGGAACAAACAACTCCGGATGCGCCACCTTTAAGAGCTATAACACTCACTGTGAAGGTCTGCGGCTTCATTCCTGAAGTCAGCAAAACCACGAACCGACTGGGAGGAACAAACAACTCTGGATGTGCCACTTTTTAGAGATGTAACACTCACTGCGAAGGTCTGTGGCTTCATTCCTGAAGTCAGCAAGACCACGAACCCACCGGGAGGAAAAAACAACTCCAGACGCGCCACCTTTAAGAGCCGTAACACTCACTGCAAAGGTCTGTGGCTTCATTCCTGACATCAGCGAAACCACAACACCACTGGGAGGAACAAACAACTCTGGACGTGCCACCTTTAAGAGCTGTAACACTCACTGTGAAGCTCTGCGGCTTCATTCCTGAAGTCAGCGAGACCATGAACACACTGGGAGGAAAAATCAACTCTGGACGTGCCCCCTTTAAGAGATGTAACACTCACTGCGAAGGTCTGTGGCTTCACTCCTGAAATCAGTGAGACAGCGAGACCACGAACCCACCAGGAGGAATAAACAACTCCAGACATGTCACCTTTAAGAGCTGTAACATTCACTGCAAAGGTCTGCAGCTTCACTCCTGAAGTGGGCAAGACCACAAACCCACCGGAAGGAAGAAACTCTGGACACACCCATCTTTAAGAACTGTAACACTCACTGCGAGGGTCCGCAGCTTCATTCTTGAAGTCAGCGAGACCAAGAACCCACCAGAAGGAACCAATTCCAGACACATTTTGGCAACCCAGATGGGACATATTTTGGCGACCCAGATGGGACAATCGCCTATTGCCAAGTGTTGAGTACCATTGGATCCCTTTCACTTGGTATTCTGTTCTATTTTTCCTCAGAATTTGGGGGCTACATACCGGGCACCTGTGGGCCAGTTAAAAGTGACTAGCGCGGCTGCCGGACTAAAGACATGGGTGTCAGGCTTTCTGGGAACGGGCTCTCTTCAGAGTTGGGAGCGTTGGTTTGCCTGGAACCAGTTTCCACTTTTCCTGTACTTCTGGGCTGAGCCGAGGGTCGACAGAGAGGAAAGCCATTCAGCTCTGGGGTCCCAACAATAAGTTGGTTGGCCCTGCAGCCATGAGCAGAACTCTCAAAGTCACGTTGCCCAAGCAAGACTCACCCATCTATCCTATCTATCCTGACCCTTGCCTCCTGGGTCCTAATACCTGTCAGACAAACTTTCTCTTGTCTCTCTTCTCCAAGGCTAGTCCTGCTTCTAAAAACCACTCCCTGTCTCTGGTGCTTTTCTAGTTTCTCCTATAAGAATGATTTCTAGTATAAACTTCAGGACTCTGTTCCCTTCTTTAGGTACCCAGGCTCACCAATCAGAAAGACATAATTTTTGCCTAAAGCCTTGTCAGTTTGGGGGAACTATCTGGAATTTTAGGATCCCTTCTCAGACAAGCAGACTAGCAAAAGCTATTTCTGAAGCTATGATATGGGGAGCTTCAGAAATGATATTCTTCCTATTCAAGTGAGGACAAAAGGCATCACTCTTCCAACCCTGGGGATACCTTCCCTCCCTCAGGGTATAACCCTCCACTTCATTTTGGGGGCATAACATCTTTACAGGACAGGGATAAGGTCCCAATACTAACAGGAGAATGCTTAGGACTCTAACAGGTTTTTGAGAATGTGTCGGTGAGTGTAACTATTCCAATCAGCAGGGTCCAGGGACGTCGCAGGTTCTTGGGCAGGGGGAGAAAGGAACAAACCAAAACCATGGCAGTTTTGTCTTTCTGATGGGAAACACTCAGGCATTAACAGGCTCACCCTTGAAATGCATCCTAAGCCATTGGGACCAATTTGACCCACAAACCCTGAAAAAGAGGCAGCTCATTTTTTTTCTGCACTACAGCTTGGCCCCAATATTCTCTCTCTGATGGGGAAAAATGGCCACCTGAGGGAAGTATAAATTACAATACTATCCTGCAGCTTGATCTTCTCTGTAAGAGGGAAGGTAAGTGGAGTGAAATATCTTATGTCCAAGCTTTCTTTTCATTGAAGGAGAATACACAACTATGCAAAGCTTGCAATTTACATCCCACAAGAGGACACCTCAGTTTACTCCCATATCCTAGCCTCCCTATAGCTCCCCTTCTTATTAATGATAAGCCTCCTCTAATCTTCCCTGCCCAGAAGGAAACAAGCAAAGAAATCTCCAAAGGACCACAAAACCCCCTGTGCTATCGGTTATGTCCCCTTCCAGCTGTAGGGGGACGGGAATTTGGCCCAACCTGGGTACATGTCCCCTTCTCTCTCTCTGATTTAAAGAAGATCAAGGCAGATCTGGGGAAGTTTTCAGATGATCCTGATAGGTATATAGATGTCCTACAGAGTCTAGGGCAAGCCTTCAATGTCTCTTGGAGAGATGTCATGCTATTGTTAGATCAAATCCTGGCCTTTAATGAAAATAATGCTAATAGCTGCAGCCTAAGAGTTTGGAGATACCTGGTATCTTCGTCAAGTAAACGACAGAATGACAGCTGAAGAAAGGGACAAATTCCCTACCGGTCAGCACTGTCCCCAGTATGGATCCCCACTGGGACCCCGACTCAAGATCATGGGGACTGGAGTCATAAACATCTGTTGACCTGTGTTCAAGAAGGACTAAGGAGAATTAGGAAAAAGTTCATGAATTATTCAATGATGTCCACTATAACTCAGGGAAAGGAAGAAAATCCTTCTGCCTTCCTCGAGAGGCTATGGGAGGCCTTAAGAAAATATACTCCCCTGTCACCTGACTCACTCGAGGGTCAGTTGATCCTTAAAGATAAGTTGATTATCCAATCAGCTGCAGATATCAGAAGAAAGCTCCAAAAGTGAGCCCTGGGCCCTGAACCAAATCTGGAGGCATTATTAAATGTGGCAACGTTGGTGTTCTATAATCAGGTCCAAGAGGAACAGGTCCAAAGGAAAAGCAAGATCAGAGAAATGCCACAGCCTTAGTCATGGCCCTCAGACAAACAAACCTTGGTGGTTCAGAGATGACAGAAAAGGGAGCAGGACAATCACCCAGTGGGACCTGTTACCAGTGTGGTTTGCAAGGACACCTTAAAAAAGATTGTCCAATGAGAAGCCGCCCCCTCGTCCATGTCTGCTATGCCAAGGCAATCACTGGAAGGTGCACTGCCCCAGAGAACAAAGGTTCTCTGTGCCAGAAGCCCGCAACCAGATGATCCAACAACAGGACTGAGGGTGCCCAGGGCAAGCACCTGCTCATGTCATCACCCTCACTGAGCCCTGGGTACGTTTAACCATTGAGGGCCAGGAAATTGACATCCTCCTGGACACTGGCACAGCTTTCTCAGGGTTAATCTCCTGTCCTGGACAGCTGTCCTCAAGGTCCGTTATCATCCAAGGAATCCTCAGACAGCCTGTAACCAGGTATTTCTCCCACCTCCTCAGTTGTAATTGGGAGACTTTGTTACAGATAGTAAGTATGCTTATCTAATCCTACATGCCCATGCTGCAATATGGAAAGAAAGGGAGTTTCTAACCTCTGGGGGAACCCCCATTAAATACCACAAGGAAATCATGGAGTTATTGCACACAGTGTAAAAACCCAAGGAGGTAGCAGTCTTACACTGCCAAAGCCATCAGAAAGGTGAAGGAGAAAAGGCAGAAGGAAACTGTCAGGCAGATGCCAAGGTCAAAATTGCTGCCAAGAAGAACCTCCCATTAGAAATACCTACAGAAGGACCCTTGGTATGGAGCAACCCCCTCCAAGAGATTAAGCCCCAGTATTCCCCCACTGAAACAGAATGGGGACTTTCACAGGGGCATAGTTTTCTCCCCTCAGGGTGGTTAACGACAGAAGAAGGAAAGGTACTTACACCCAAAGCTAGCCAGTGGAAAATACTTAAAACCCTCCACCAAACTTTTCATATGGGTACTGAAAACACTCATCAAATGGCCAAATCCCTATTTACAGGGCCAAATCTCCTCCGGACCATCCGACAGGTAGTCAAAGCATGTGAGGTGTGCCAAAGGAATAATCCCTTGGTCCATCCTCAGGCACCTTTGGGGGAACAAAGAATAGGTCACTATCCCGGAGAGGACTGGCAGTTAGACTTCCACCCATATGCGTACGTCAAAGGGGTTTCAATAATTGTTGGTCTGTGTTGATACCTTTACAAATTGGATAGAAGCTTTCCCCTGCAAGACAGAGAAGGCTCAGGAAGTGATTAAAGTCCTAATTTATGAAATAATTCCTAGATTTGGGCTTCCCCAAAGCTTACAGAGCGACAATGGTCCAGCTTCTAAAGCCACGATAACTCAGGGAATTTCCAGGGCACTAGGGATACAATATCACCTTCACTGTGCCTGGAGGCCACAATCCTCAGGCAAGGTCGAGAAGGCAAATGAAACACTCAAGAGGCACTTAAGGAAACTAACACAAGAAACTCCTCTCCCATGGCTTACTCTTTTGCCCATGGCATTGTTGAGAATCCAAAATTCTCCTCACAAAATGGGGCTCAGTCCATATGAAATGCTGTATGGACGACCTTTCCTAACAAATGACCTGCTACTGGATCAGGAAAAGGCCAACTTGGTCAAAGATGTAACTTCTTTGGCAAAGTATCAACGAAACCTTAAAAATCTACCTGAATGATGTCACAGAGAAAAGGGAACAAAGTTGTTTCAACCAGGAGCTCTAGTGTTGGTTAAATCTCTCCCCTCTACCTCCCGATCTATGGATTCTTTGTGGTAAGGACCATACTCGGTAATCCTCTCTACTCCCACTGCAATTAAGGTGGCAGGAGTGGAATCTTGGGTTCACCACACCCCAGTTAAATTTTGGATACCCCTGAGAAACCTGCAGGACCATCAGCTCAGGAGTCCCAAGATCAGCCAGACCAGCCTCGATACACCTGCAAACCACTAGAGGACTTGCATCTCCTATTTCGGAAGGAAACATCCCAGACTAAAAAGGCTCCTATCACTGATCCTGAGGAAGAAAAACCCCTTCCTCCTTAAAAAAGATAAGTGAAAATCTACATAATCTTTAACACCTCTCCTTGTCCCTTTAATGGAATCCTTTTACTATTTCATCATATTATTAAGCAGCATACTAACCATACTCTTTGCCATAGGACTACATACCGTAGCCAAATGAGTTCAACTAACAACTTCTACCAAGGACCCCTGGATCGACCTGCTGGCCCTTTCACTGGCCTAAAGAGTTCCCCTCTGGAGGACACTACAACTGCAGGGCCCCTACTTTGCCCCTATCCAGCAGGAAGTAGCTAGAGCCGTCATCGCCCAATTCCCAGCAGCATTTGGGGTGCCCTGTTTGGAGGGGGGATTGAGAGGTGAAGCCAGCTGGACTTCCTGGGTCGAGTGGGGACTTGGAGAACTTTTCTGTTAGCTCCAGGATTGTAAATGCACCAATCAGCACTCTAAAAACGTACCACTCAATGCTCTGTGTCTAGCTAAAGGACTGTAAATGCAGTGATCAGCACTCTAAAAACACATCAGTGCTCTGTGTCTAGCTAAAGGATTGTAAATGCACGAATCAGCACTCTGTAAAAATGCACCAATCAGTGCTCTGTGTCTAGCTAAGGGACTGTAAACGCACCAATCAGCACTCTGTTAAATGGACCAATCAGCACTCTGTAAAATGGACCAATCAGCAGGACATGGGCAGGGCCAAATAAGGGAATAAAAGCTGTCCACCTGAGCCAGCAACAGCAACCGCTCAGGTCCCCTTCCAAGCTGTGGAAGCTTTGTTCTTTCATTCTTCACAATAAATCTTGCTGCTGCTCACTCTTTGGGTCCACACTACCTTTATGAGCTGTAACACTCACTGCAGAGGTCTGCAGCTTCATTCCTGAAGTTAGCGAGACCACGAACCCACTGGGACAAACAAACAACTCTGGACGCGCCACCTTTAAGAGCTGTAACACTCTTTGAGAAGGTCTGCAACTTCACTCCTGAAGTCAACAAGACCACGAACCCACCAGGAGGAACAGATAACTCTGGACGCGCCACCTTTAAGAGCTCTAACACTCACTGCGAAGGTCTGTGGCTTCACTCCTTCAGTCAGCAAGACTGAGAACCCACCGGAAGGAAGAAACTCTGGACACATCTGAAGGAACAAACTCCAGACACACCATCTTTAAGAACTGTAACATTCACCGCAAGGGTCCATGGCTTCATTCTTGAAGTCAGCGAGACCAAGAACCCACCAGAAGGAACCAATTCTGGACACACTTCAACTTCAGCACACTCCGTCTGGATAAAGGCTACTACCATAGAGCCAGGGTCTCTAGCCAGACCTAAATAGTTATCCTTGATTCCTCTTTCTCCTCCTCCCTCTGGCTGTCCTTCCCCAGGCAACCTTACAAGTCTGTTGATTCAAACGCTGAAATACATTTTGAATCTATTCCTTTCTCACCTGCTTTGGTGCTATCACTTTAGGCCAACCCACCACCACTTCCCACTTAAATCACCACAAACTACTCCTAACTCATCTCTTTTCACTTACTGCACTCCTTTCTCTATGCTGGAGCAGAACTGAGTTTTTCAGAACAGAAACCTAGAAAGCCACTCTTTGCTTAAAACTGTCGCTTCAATAACTTTTCCCTGAACTCAGAAAGCAATTCAAACTCTTTAATCTGGTCTACAAAGCTTAACTGACCTGGCCTCAGCCTCCTTCTCGCACTTTCTTTCCACTCTCTAGACCCACTGAAACCTTGTATATACCTTTCCATCTTCCTGGAACGTTCATTTCTCAGCTACATGCCTAGCTCTTTCTGTTCCTTGTAAGTCCTAGCTTAAAGAAACGTTTTCAGAGAAGCCTGTCTTCAAGTCAGCAGCTTTTTGCACTGTTCTCTATTACCAGGTTGTTTTTTCCTTTGGTAGAACATTTTGAAACTTGCAGTTTTTTTAAATTTAATTTTATTTGCCTGTTCACTTGTTTGTATTTGCTGTCTCCTAACTTTGGGAGAGGAAGCAAGACAGTCTCTAATCTTGTTTATCGCTGTGCCCCTAGTACTTGACACACTGAGACTCAATACATTATTGTTACTTAAAATACAATTTAGTTTTATATATAAATATACAAAAGGTATAAAAAGGAGAATCAAGACTAAACAGATATTTACCTCATGCTCATTTAAATGGGAAAAATGAAATATTCTTTAAAATGCTTAATTGCACATGTAGTTCCACAGTATTTTTTCTTAAAGCTTGGCAAACAAAAACAAAATATAGAATGCTGAAGTACAATTTATAAATAAAAATGTTAAGAAAGAAAACAGAAGCCATAACCTGGGACTTATATTTTCCTAGTAATGATTAGGTACTCTTTTTTCCTAAAATTAAAAATGAATAGATTGAGCAGACCAATTAATAATAAATATATAACTAGTTGAATAAGGTAATATCTCATTGATGTTTATAGCAGGTTAAAAGCTTAAAATTGCATCTACCCACATATCTATAAATTTAAGTACAATTACAACAAAATTTTACCAGAATCCGTGCATCCTGCAATTGTTGACACTGCACGTGAAGAATAAATGGTTCAAATTTCAAAGTGGCATCACCATTTGCTTTCTTCAGAGCCACAATCTAAATAAAGGAAAAGTGGTATCAGACACAAGCCTATGGCTTGTCCTTTGATTACCCTTTACCCCATACATAACTTCAATTTCTCTTAGAAATTTTCAGAATCACTCAGCGTATTTTTTTTCTGCAGTAACTTTTCCCTCTGCTTTCTTGGTTCTTTTTCACCCAAAATTTGCTTATTTTCTTAAAATTTCTAGTTCTCCCATAAATCTTCTATACCATTCTTTCCATCTATTAGTGTACTTTGAAGAAGTAAACTATTACTTTATTTAATTCTGTAACAGATCTTTCATTAAGGAATGGAGTATAAAAACTGTATTAGGATTGTTTAAATTTTTTGTTAGATTGAGATACAGAGAAATGTAATGTAAGAGAAGGGTCCAAACAAAGCCTAACTGCCACCCATGTTCCCAAGAAGCATTCTGTACCAAGCACCAGTGCTTACCAGCTGCACTATTAAGCTCACAAATAGCCGTGCATGCAAAGAGCTCAGTGCACAGCCAGCAAGTTCCTGTTCCCTCTGTAATAGGCACACATACAATTCCCTTGGAACTGCTTAGCTACATGAGAACAAATGGCTCCTGAGCATGTTCCTAGCTTTCTGTATTTCAGACCCTATGGGGCAGTGGTCAGGGTCTGGGGGCTACTGCAGCACAAAGTGGGGTACATGCCATCACTCTGCCCTGATCAGCTGTGGAACCCATCTGCTAGCCATGGGGACTGACACATTGAAGGGCTAGATCTTGTGTACTCTCTTTCCTCCTGCTGTAAGCAAATGTTACAACACTTGACCCTAGCATGCATGTTTGTTGTTGTTAGTGACCTTAAGTCATGTACTAGTCTCTTCCCTAGGTAGCACTTGCCTGCCTTTTAACTTTGGCTGCACCGATGTTACAGTGCATCCGGCGGCATAGTCTGACCACCTAGTGAAACATGTAATATTGTGTCTGAGCTATAATTTATACAAGACAGTTATTATTTCTGTCTGCCCAGTATCCCTGGGCAACATCGTCCGTCCTTCACGCCATTTGATTTCTGGTAGGGCTGTCAATCATTACCCTGTCACACATCACTCTCCCTATCACAGTATCAGAGGTGCCAAGTGCTTGCTTATGTCTGATCAAGGATATTATTATAGTCCACTAGCAAAATTAATTGACCTAAGAGAGAGAGCACCTAATGTAAGCAGGACAACTCTGAGTCCTTCTCTAGGATGAATACATGAATTGCAGGAAAAGGAATTCTTTTTCTACTGGTGTTGCTGGCAGCTACCATTTCTGCAACAAAGATTATCTGCAGCAGAAGAGAATAAAGGCACACTGCAAAGAGAACCACTGCCCAAAGATGGAGATGAAGTGGGTACTCAGAAGATAAGATTTGAACATCTGAATCAGCAATACTTGATTCAAGCTCTATCCGTCCTTTCCAGTTAAATAATCTTTTTTGCTTAAAACAGAATTGGATTTGTAAATTCACTGGGAATAAAAAGTGCCTGGCTGATAAAAACTTATGAATTCATCTAAACTCTTTATCTTAGAGAACTCAATAACCCAGCAGAGATATGAAGATTTTCAAAAAGCAGTGCAGGTAAGTCATGTATAATTTATTTATATCAGTAAAGCTGGTAACACAGAGATAGTGCTAATCCCCTTCTCTTTCTACAGTTTGTTCTAGGTTACAGGGTTATCAAATAGCAGAATTAAAATTCAAAATTTGGATCCAATAGGTGTCCAATATCTATGAACTTTCTGCTATGTCCAAAAGGATGTGTTGAGTAGCAGTAAGTAATGCTTCCATACTTTTATCTCCTACAACCCAAAAAAAGTCATTGTAATGAAAGCTCTCTAGGTTTCATAATCTTCAGCCATTATAATTCTGCATATAAATTACTTTGAATTTTCTATTCTTGTCATATGTATTTAAAGTACCTGAATTTAAAAGTTTATTTCCAAAACTTACCACATCATCTTTTTCACAAGGTTTGTGTGTAACTAGTAGCCAGCCACAGTTTTGTTTCTGAACCTCAAAACCATTTATACCCTAAAATAAAAAGTAACATAATTTGTTAATCATACAATATTTTACAAAAATAATAAGCATAATGTATAGCATGTTGTAGGCTTTCTTAAACTAATAATCCCAAGTTAGGATTTTAAGTATTAATAAAAACAATTCGGTATTTTTTGGGTAATGTTAACCCAGAATAAGAATGAGCCCAAATAACCTGAGGTAGAAAATTATTTGAAAGGTAAAACTACTTGATAAACATCTTCTGAAATACGGTCATGATTTTGCAACAAGAAAAGGGATTAGTACAAGGGATAATACTAGCAGCACCTGAGTTGTACTCTATTTGGCTAGCGAAGTATTTAAAAAATGAAAAAAAAAAAAAAAAAAAGTATTTTAATTCCTTTTGTAGGACAGCACTGTCCTAATTCCACACAAGACCTACTATCCTTAATTGTACCTATGCCATTTACACATTTATAATACTTTCTTAGTTTCTAGAGGCATAAATTCGTGACCTCTGAATTAGACTGCATATGTAGTCCTGAAGGATGGGGCTAAGACTGAAAGGTCAAAATTTCAAGAAGGCAAACATTTTAATATTAACTTAAATTGGACAAATGCTTATTTGCAAAATTCTATTAGGTACTTTGGGTATACATAGAACCTACCCCTCAAGGACACTGGAAAGAGGATGCAGGAAACCACATGAACAGAAATCACTATACTCAAAGTAACTATAATTCATACGATGGATCCACAAGAGACTCTGCTGTCTGGCCTTGGAACGGGGAATTGCTATGCATGTCCTAAGTAAATATTCTGACTTCATTGTATGACTTCGGTGATGATGACTTATGTATCTGATGTTGTGCTGGCTACTCTAAATCTTAGAGCCAAATATATGGCCCACTTCTAGCCACTTCACAGAATCTAATGGTAGGATTGGAAACTAATGCCATCACTGGCTTCATCTTATCTATATTTTCTTTATTCAGATTTTCCCACTTTTTATTTTTTTGTGTGTGTTGCCTGTTTGTAAGTTGCCCAAAATCCTTACTGAAATAAGGCAGATTTTAAAATAAACTATAATACAAGGTGTAAGATAAGAAATAAAAGTCTAACCAGTTCAGAAGCAGTCATTATTCCCAAGTAGGTAGTATGGGTTTGTGAGTGTGTTCAAGTGGGAGAGTGGAGTTTTTGGAATCATGCCTCAGATATGCAGAGATGGGAAAACATTTCAGGAAAAAAAAAAAAAAAAACAACACCCAAAAACGTGAGCAAAAGCAAACAAATGCAAGATGAAAAAGAACAGTTCAGTTTCAGCAACTAGCTAAAGATGAAGGAAAGCAATGAAAAAAAAAGGTTGAAAGGTATACTAGAGTAAGCATTTGGATATTCCGATGTAGAAAAATGTGTAATAAAATACAACATAGGTGAGAGATAAGCAGAGTTGTGATTTGTCAAACATGGTTTGGAGAAGAGCAGTTAAGTGGCTTGTTAGAGAATCATTGCAAAAGTCAAGGTGAGATAGAGTTGTGGAAATGGGGCAAGTGAGAGTGTGTGGCAAGAATGCCATTGCTCTGGAGGTAATGGAAGTGATTTAAAAATGAACAGGCCCTGCTAACTTGAGAGATGAGCAAATAAATGATCAGTCAATAATGGACCTAAAGAATGAGCCTAATAACGTGCTGTCTTCCATGCTGTTAACCTAATATTACAAATAAAATCAGTACATAGCCAACTTTTACAGTGCATGGGCCAGGCACAATGCCAAATATTTCAAATAAATTATCCTATTTTCTCCACACAAAATCCCTATAAAGCAGATACTTTTCATTATCCTCAGTTCATAGAACAGGAAGGGCAGAGTTGAGATAACTTTCCTAAGGTCACATTAAAGAGAAGACCACCCCTCATACCATCTTATGCCCAATTTCTGCCTCCAAAGAAAGAAGTAAAAACTAAAAGGCAGAAATGAAATCCACGGCAGACAGCCCGGTGCCACGCCCTGGGCCTGGTAGTTAAAGATCGACCCCTGACCTAATAGGTTCTGTTATCTATAGATTACAGACATTGTATAGAAATGCACTGTGAAAATCCCTATCTTGTTTTGTTTTGATCTAATTACCAGTGAATGCAGCCCCAGTCACATACCCCTTGCTTGCTCAATCAATCACGACCCTCTCACATGCACCCCCTTAGAGTTGTGAGCCCTTAAAAGGGACAGGAATTGCTCACTCAGGGAGCTTGGTTCTTGAGACAGGAGTCTTGCCGATGCCCCTGGTCGAATAAACCCCTTCCTTAACTTGGTGTCTGAGGAGTGTTGTTTGCGGCGCGTCCTGCTACATTTCTTGGTTCCCTAACCAGGAAGTGAGATGATTGGTGGACGGTTGAGGCAGCTCCTTAGGTGGGTTAAGCCTGCCCTGTGGAACATCCCTGAGTGGGACCCCAAGCAGCCGGAGCGACCCGGATCCTGAGAGCACTCCCGGGTAGGTATTTGCCCCGGTGGGGTGCCTCGCCAGAGCAGTGTGTGGCAGGCCCCTGTGGAGGATCAAAGCAGTGGCTGAATACCTGGAAGGAACGGGCACTTGGAGTCTGGACATCTAAAACTTGGTAAGACTAGTCTTTGAAACTTGCCAACTCTGAGTGGAAGCGTGGCCTGATCACCCATGGTGTGCCTTTATCAGCACTTTGGTTTTGGTTTTGACTTGGTTTGAACTGCTTGACAGGATTGGTCTTGGGAACTTGCCTACTCCATTTGAGTGGAAGCGTGGCCTGATCACCCATGGTGTGCCTTTATCAGCACTTTGGTTTTGGTTTTGACTTGGTTTGAATTGCTTGACAGGATTGGTTTTGGGAACTTGCCTACTCCATTGGAGTGGAAGTGTGGCCTGATCACCCACGGTGTGCCTGTACCAGCACTTTTGTTTTTATTTTTGACTTGACTTGGCTTGCTTGATACTTTGGTTTTGGTTTTGACCTGGCTTGGATTTCTGGATACTCTGATTTTGGTTTTGATTTTGGTTTTGCGCAAACTGCAAAAGTGTGCGTGTGCCCTTTTTACTCGTTCTCTGTTTTGTGGTGTGCGTGTGGTGTGAGTGTGGTGTTTTGTCTTGAAGAAGCGTAGGTCAGGCACAAATAAGTCCACCCTACTAGGAACCATGTTGAAAATTTTGAAAAAAACATTTAAAGGAGACTATGGAGTACTATGACACCAGGAAAACTTAAAACTTTGTGTAAGATAGACTGGCCAGCATTAGAGGTAGGTTGGCCATTAGAAGGAAGCCTGGGCTGGGCACAGTGGCTCACGCCTGTAATCCCAGTACTTTGGGAGGTCAAGGTGGGTGGATCACGAGGTCAGGAGATCGAGACTATCCCGGCTAACACGGTGAAACCCCGTTTCTATTAAAAATTCAAAAAAATTAGCCACGTGCAATGGCGGGCACCTGTGGTCCCAGCTACTCGGGAGGTTGAGGCAGAAGAATGGCATGAACCCAGGAGGTGGAGCTTGCAGCGAGCCGAGATCGCACCACTGCCCTCCAGCCTGGGCAACAGAGAGAGACTCTGTCTCAAAAAGAAAAAAAAAAAAAAAAAAAAAAAGAAGGAAGCCTGGACAGGTCCCTTGTTTCAAAGATATGGCACAAGGTAACCTGTAAGCCAAGGAACCCAGACCAATTACTGTACTTAGACACTTGGTTACAGCTGGTTTTAGACCCCCTGCCCCAAACACACAGTGGTTTAGAGAACAGCAGCATAAGCAGCTGGCAGAGGCAAGGAAAGATCAGCAGAGAGAAAGAAAGGAAAGACGTAGAGAGGAAAAGAGGCAAAGAGAGAGAGGAAGAGATAGACAAAGAGGGAGTCGAGGAGAGAGAGAAAGAATGAGAATGGCAGAGAGAGAATGGCAGAGACAGAGAAGAGATGGAGGCAAAAGGAAAGTCAAAGAGAGAGAACAAAGTCAAAGAGAGAAAGAACGAGAGATATACAAGTAGTTAAAAAAAAAAGAAGTGTACCTTATTCCTTTGGAAGTCAAGGTAAATTTAAAACCTATAATTAATAATTGAAGGTATTCTCTGTAACCCTATAACCCTCCAATACCACTTTGTTGTCAGTGTAAACAAGGGCATATCCCGAAAGCACTGAGGCTTTCCTATCAAAAATCCTTAACCCAGTAACCCATGGATGGCCCAAATGCATTCAATCTGTAGCAGCAACTGTTTTGCTAACAAAAGAAAAAGAAACCAAGGGGGGGGGGAGGGGATTTATATAAAAAGAATGTTATATAGTAAATTCTTGTCCTGAAATAAATTAACTGGTTGTTTAAAGAAAGAAATGTTTGTAATAAGTCAGAAAGTTAAGGCATGTCAAAAAATTGCCTGTAAAAGTCATGAAAGAAAAAAAGGTTATTAAAAAAAGTTATAAAAAAGAATTTATGCAAAAAATGTTGTATAATTTAAATGTAACTAAGCCTTCTGAATGTAAAACTATGGGGGAATAAAACAGTTTATGTGCAAGGTGTGTAAGAAAAATAAAATATACCTTTGGTAAAAGGATTATAAGGTGGCATAAGAATGTACATTTTTACCTACATTAAAAACTTTTAAAAAAATTATTGTTTTGAAGGTTTAAGCAAGTTTTAAAACATTAATTGTAAAGAAAATTCTGTGTGTAAACATATTAAAGTTAAAGAAGTATCATCCAGTTTTTCTGTGAACTGGACATTAAAGTAAAAGCATAACACATTTTTCTTAAAGCACCAACCTTCTCTTTAGCAAATATTATAAAAGGTTAAAAAGAGTCTACAAAATCTTACCTTATGGTCAAACATTAAAAATTAGATAAATATGTCTACAAGGTTTTATTACAATTATGTTTAACATTAACAACCCACTAATATAAAGATAAAATTTAGCTTATCTCGTATAAAAATCATATGAGAAGCACTGTTAAATGTAAAATGGTATTTGGCTTTCTTTGGTTTAAAAACTAATAAAAATAGGTGCTAAAGGAAATTTCTCAGTAGGCATTAAGGACTATGAAGTCCACTGCCAAGGTCCCCACATTTGAAACAAAAGGTCAATTTCTTAAACATTATATACTTAGTTTATCTTCCACTTTCCTTTGTCTCAAAAAACAAAACAAAACAAAACAAAAAAACACTAAAAGTCTTTTAGCACATGTACCACCCCTAGAATTTCTGGTAAACCAGCACCAGCCTGAAGATCACGTTCTCATCTAAAGGTGGAAAGAAGAAAAACTTGAACCAGCCTGGGAAGGACCCTACCTTGTGCTGTTAACCACCAAGACTGCTGTTCATACAGCAAAAAAATAGACTCATCACACCCAAGTCAAGAAAGCACCACCCCCTCCAGAGTCGTCGGCCATAGTCCCAGGGGAAAACCCTACCACATTAAAGCTAAGAAAAATTTAACTCTTTTCGTCTATTCTATTACTCTTTATTCTTTCCTTGTTCTACTGCTGACCATCTAGTTATTAACATAACCAAGTCAATTTCACCTCAAACTATTGCATTTAATGCTTGCCTTGTTATACCCTGTGGGGACTTGCCAAGTCAAAGACAGCTTTCTACTTCAGAAAAGTACTTCTGTCCTCCTGACTCTCCTCAGACTGGGCATTAGTAAACTAGGACCATTTAATCCAGGGAGATTTCGATAAAGACCCCAGTGCCAACCAGGAGTCTTGCCCCCCGATGTAGTCTCCATAGTTGGTCCAATGTTCGGTGGACCACTAAAGAGCAAGGATGGACTGCCCCAACTGGATTTTGTAATTTCCTAAAACCATATATTCATTTTACTAGAGGATCACAGAAGTTAAAGACTTAAAACAAACTTTAGCAATTAAGACTGGGTACCAAGATGCAAACGCCTGGTTAAAATGGATCAAATATTCCATTTGCACATTAAACAAAAGCAATTGTTACGCTTGTGCACATGGCAGGCCAGAGGCCAAGACTGTCCCCTTTCCACTAAGGTGGTCCTCCAGTCAACCAGGTGTGGACTGCATGGTAGCTCTTTTCCAGGATTCTACAGCCTGGAGTAATAAGTCATGCCAAGCTCTCTCTGCTATATCCCAAAGTCCAGCACCCCACGGGTCAGCCCCCGAAAGCCATCCAGCCTCCATCTCCCAAGTTCATTTTGTGTCTCTCACGATAGGGAGGAAACTTAGCGTTCCTTGGAGACCTGAAAGGATGCAGTGAGCTTAAGAATTTTCAAGAGCTTATCAATCAGTCAGCCCTTGTTCATCCCTGAGTGGATGTGTGGTAGTATCATGGTGGACCTTTACTGGGCACTCTGCCGAGTAACTGGAGTGGCACTTGTACTTTAGTTCAATTGGCTCTCCCTTTCACCCTAGCATTTCATCAACCAGAAGGAAAAATAATAATAAGACATCAAAAATCGAGAGAAGCTCCTTATGGGTCTTTGAACTCTCATGTCTATTTAGACGCAATTGGAGTCCCACGAGGAATACCAGACCAATTTAAAGCTTGAAATCAAATAGCTGTAGGATTTAAGTCAATATTTTGGTAGGTGACAGTTAATAAAAATGTAGATTAGATAAACTACATCTATTACAACCAACAGCAATGAGGTTTTCATGAGTTAAAAGAAAAACTCATGTCGGCCCCGGTCCTGAGGCTACCTGACCTGACAAAACTCTTTACACTCTATGTGTCAGAAAGAGAAAAAATGGCAGTTGGAGTTTTAACTCAGACTGTGGGGCCCTGGCCAAGGCCAGTGGCCTATCACTCAAAACAACTAGACAGGGTTTCCAAAGTCTGGCCCCCAGGTCTAAGGACCCTAGCAGCAATGGCCCTTTTAGCACAAGAAGCAGATAAACTAACTCTTACACAAAACCTGAATATAAAGGCCCCCCCTGCTGTGGTAACTTTAATAAATACCAAAGGACATCACTGGTTAACAAATGCTAGATTAACCAAGTACCAAATCTTGCTATGTGAAAATCCCCAAATAACCACTGAAGTTTGCAACACCCTAAACCCCACCACTTTGCTCCCCGTATCAGAGAGCCCAGTTGAACACAACTGTGTAGAGGTGTTGGACTCAGTTTATTCTAGCAGGACTAACCTTCGAGACCATCCTTAAACATTAGTAGACTGTAAGCAGTATATGGATGGGAGCAGCTTCACCAACCCCCTGCAAAGTGATTCCGAAAAAGACGACAAGCCCTGCTCCAGTCACACCCGGAAGCTGACTGGTCCACGCACAGCCAAAGCATGAGGAAACTCATCGCGGGACTCATTTTCCTTAAAATTTGGACTTGTACAGTAAGGACTTCAACTGACCTTCCTCAGACTGAGGGCTGTTCCCAGTGTATACATGAAGTCACTGAGATAGTATAAAAGGTTGCTACGGTCCTATAATTTTACGGTTATTATAAGTCTCCTGGAACTCTAAAAAGAACTTGTTTGTATAATGTTATTCTACACAAGGTATGTAGCCCAGGAAATGACCAACCTGATGTGTGTTATTACTCATCTGAGCCTCCCATAACCACAGTTGTTAAAATAAAATTAAGAACTGAAGACTGGTAGGAGCTCATAAATGATATGACTAAAGTATTAGCCAAAACAGAAGAAAAAGTGGTGCCCAAACAAGTCACCTTAAAATTTGATGCCTGTGCTGTCATTAACAGTAAGTTAGGAAGGGGATGTGGCTCTTTTAGTTGGGAAAAAGGCTATATGACTGAAAATAAGTATATTTCACATGAATTAGGACTGTGTGGAAATGAATGTGGATCCTGGTCTTCTGTCATTTGGGCCACTTGGATAAAAAATAAAAAGGATCCAGTCCACCTTCAGAAAGAAAAAAATGGCCCTTCCTGTACTAAGGGACAATGTAACCCCTTAGAGCTAGCAATAATGAATCCCCTTGATCCTCATTGGAAAAAAGGGGAGTGTGTGACCTTAGGAATCCATGGGGTCAGACTGGATCCTCGAGTAAATATCTTGGTTTGAGGAGAAGTTTACAAATGCTCTCCTGAACCAGTGTTTCAAACTTTCTATGATGAACTAAATGTACCAGTACCAGAAATTCCAGGAAAAATAAGAAATTTGTTTTTGCAATTAGCCAAGCATGTAGCCCAGTCTCTCAATGTCACCTCATGTTATGTATGTGGAGGAATTGAATGGGAGATCAATGGCCATGGGAAGCCCGAGAATTACTACCTACAGACCCAGTTCCTGATGAATTCCCGGCTCAAAAGAATCACCCTGATAATTTCTGGGTCCTAAAAGCCTCAATTATTGGACAATACTGCATAGCTAGAGAAGGAAAATAATTCACTCACCTCGTAGGACAACTTAGTTGTCTGGGACAGAAACTGTATAATGGTACCACAAAAACAGTCACTTGGTGGAGTTCAAATCAAACAGAGAAGAATCCATTTAGCAAATTCCCAAAGTTGCAAACCATGTGGCCCCACCCGGAGTCCCACCAGGACTGGACAGCCCCCACTGGATTATACTGGATATGTGGGCATAGAGCTTATACGAAATTACGTGACCACTGGGCAGATAGTTGTGTTATTTGCACTATTAAACCATCTTTCTTCCTACTGCCCATAAAAATAGGCCAACTCCTGGGTTTCCCTGTTTATGCTTCCCACGAAAAGAGAAGCATAGCTATAGGAAATTGGAAAGATGATGAATGGCCCCCTGAGAGAATTATACAATATTATGGGCCTGCTACTTGGGCACTAGACGGCTCATGGGGATACCAGACTTCCATTTACATGATCAACCGAATAAGGTTACAAGCTGTCTTAGAAATAATCACTAATAAAACTGGCAGAGCCTTGACTATTCTGGCCTGGCAAGAAACTCAGATGAGAAATGCTATCTATCAAAATAGATTGGCTCTCAACTATTTGCTAGCAGCTGAAGGAGGGGTGTGTGGAAAATTTAACCTTACTAATTGCTGTCTACACATAGATGATCAAGGGCAAGTAGTTGAAGACATAGAGATATGACAAAACTGGCACATGTGCCCGTGGAAGTGTAGCATGGATTTGATCCTGGGGCCATGTTTGAAAAATGGTTCCCAGCGCTAGGAGGATTTAAAACTCTTATAATAGGAGTTATAATAATAATAGGAACCTGCCTACTGCCCCCTTGTTTGCTACCTGTACTTCCTCAAATGATAAAAAGCTTCATCGCTACCTTAGTTCACCAAAATACTTAAGCACAAGTGTACTATATGAATCACTATCAATCTGTCTTGCAAGAAGACATGGGTAGTGAAAATTAAAGTGAGAACTCCCACTAATAAAATGAGTGAGAGTCTCAAAATAGGGGAATAATGGAGGAGACCACCCCTCATATCGTCTTATGCCCGATTTCTGCCTCCAAAAAAAGAAGTAAAAATTAAAAGACAGAAATGAAATCCACAGGCAGACAGACTGGCACCACACCCTGGGCCTGGCAGTTAAAGATCGACCCCTGATCTAATCGGTTATGTTATCTATAGATTACAGACATTGTATAGAAATGCACTATGAAAATCCCTACCTTGTTTTGTTCCAATCTAATCACTAGTGTATGCAGCCCCCAGTCATGTACCCCCTGCTTGCTCAATCAATCATGACCCTCTCACATGCACCCCCTTAGAGTTGTGAGCCCTTAAAAGGGACAGGAATTGCTCACTTGGGGAGCTTGGTTCTTGAGACAGGAGTCTTGCCGATGCCCCTGGTCGAATAAACCCCTTCCTTCTTTAACTCAGTGTCTGAGGAGTTTTGTCTGTGGCTTGTCCTGCTACAACACAGCCAGTGGTTTTTACTCTAAGCAATATCACTCCCAAGCAGCTTTATCCTCAGGGGATATGTCCCCAGACCCCCTAATGGATGCCTGAAATCTCAGAAGAATGAATTTCTTTTTCCTTCTTCACAATTTCACTGACACAGACTCATTCTTTCCATAGATCTTAGCAACCTCAGCATATGTTGTTTTTTCTTTCCTTAAGAACTTTCACCTTTTCACTTCAAAGAAGCACTTTATGACTTACTGTTGTCAGATCCAAATAGCCAGCATCATTACTCTCATACTTCGGGGTCATTATTAAGTAAAATAAGAGTTACTTGAACACAAGCACTGTGATACCACCACAGTGGATCTGATAACCCAGAGGGCTATCAAGTAGCTAAAGGGCAGCAAGAGTATATAGTGGAATATTCCGGACAAAGGGATGATTCACCTCCCATTCCGGAAGGAGCTGGTTGGCTCAACATTTTATCACACTACTCAGAACAGCATGCAATTTAAAACTTACTAATTGTTTATTTCTGGAATTTTCATTTAATATTTTCAGACTGCTGTTGACTGGGGTAACGAACCTGCAAATAAGGAGGTATGGCTTGTACAGCTGCTTCTTGATTTACGATGGGGTTACATCCCAATAAATGCGTCATAATAAGTCAAAATGCATTTACTACCTCTGTAAGCCTATCACAAAGTTAAAAATCATAAGTCTAACCATCCTAAATTATATACAATCTTACTTATCTGCCTAAAACTACCAGAAGGGTAATAAGAGTTGTAATAATGGAGGGGCTCACTAGGAGGCAGTGAACTCCTTAACCCTGGTGATGTTCAAGCATGTAGTAACAATGTCAGAGCTGTTGATGAGCGGATTCCAGCATTCAATACCTTGGCAGGCTACAAAGTCTTTAAATTCCCTTAGTATTCATAAAATAAAATCAATTTTCTAACCTTTGCCACACAAGATAGTTCCCAGGTCAGCAGTTTCAACATCATTTGGGCACTTGTTAGAAACGCACAGGATCAGGCCCTACCCTACACCTGAAGAATCATAATCTGTATTTTAAAAGATCCTCAGCTGATTAATTGCCACATTAAACTTTTAGAAGCACTAATCTAATCCCCTAAATTACACATATAAAGAAACAGACCACCCTGCGGAGGAACAAACACAGACATGCTGGATCCGGTCGTCACTGGGTAGGCACAGGGCTCCTAAAGTTTCGCACTAGAAGGCAGGCGATGGACGGGAGCAAAAGGGCCCTCACCCCGTCAAGGAGTAGGATGCGGCCAGCGCAGGAGCTAGTGGTGAAAAACTGATCTCGCGTGTTCAGAAACTGCACAAGCTCTACCACATCCTTGTCCACACTGCCCTTCCGGCTGAGGTCCGCTTTGCTCAAACACTGCGCCTTCCATTTCCTGAACTCCGCGCTGCGATCCATGTGTGAGGGACTCAGGGTCCGCGCTCTGCTCCTTCACGGTTGCCTAGTCCCTCCCCGGGGGCGGCCATATTGAAGCGAGCGGTGGCCGAAAAGGTCCAAACTTCCTCTGCGTTCTTAATTTGGGAAATTCTAGTGCCTTCGCCTGGGGTTGGGGAGAGGCGCACAGCGTGGGCGGAGCCTGCAAAAGTTGGAGAACGTGTAGCAGGCCTCATCCTGTGCAATCTCAAGAGGCCCACGCAGATTTAAATTCCCACTCTAGATTCTGGTAAGTGGTTTTAAAAACTCTCCTTAGTTGTTCAGACAGCGAATCTCCCCACTGCTCGTCCAAGTGCAAAAGAGGTTGATTTTGGCTGCACTCCTTTCCTGCCCTCTGTCCTCTCAGAGAGTTAGTGCGTAAAGACCTCCCGACCAAAGCCATTCCCCTCCAGGGGCTGCAAGTTCCCATCCATAAATCACGTAGGGAGTTTTGCGCTCTGGTCCTGCGTTTAGTGTCTGAGTTTAGGCTACCACACCATGAGGCGTTCGTTGGAACTACCCCTGCCCAGCCTCCGCCCCCCGCACTCCCCGACCCCCAGTCCCACGCTGCATCCCCCACGCCAGTCACCCGCTTGATTTTCCCTGCAGCCAGTGCCTGGGTTTGGGGATTCCTGCAGCAACGCGCAGCGGTCTGTCCGGGGCCCCTTCCCACAGCCTAGCTGTAGGGGATTTCTCCTAGGTAGGGCCCCTTCCCACAGCCCAGCTGTAGGGGATTTCTTCTCCTAAGTAGGGCGCCTTCCCACAGCCCAGCTGTAGGGGATTTGATTGCTTCTAGGTAGGACCCCTTCCCACAGCCTAGCTGTGGGAAATTTTTTTCTCCTTGATTCCCACAATTACAGGTTTCCCGGAGCTTGCCGCCTGGTCTTCCTTGAGCTTTGTCATCAGGATTGCAGTCTTACTTTGAGAGAAATGTATGTTTTTATTTACCCTGTGACGCCCCCCACTTAAAATAATCTTCAAAAGAAAATTACGAAACACCCTGTTAACACATCGTTGGATGTTCATACTGAGTTTCTAGAGGAGACTCAGTGACCAGGGAAGGTGTGTCAATGATTAAACCTAAAGGCTAAAGTTTGGAATGCTTGTCCGTAGCTAATGGAAATTGCTGTGTGAGTCCCACTGAAGCCACTGTGATTACGTGTCTGGTTAGCGCAGCGAGTTCAGCAGCAAATCTCTCCGAGCTCTACTCCCCCAACATTAGGAAACAGACTGCCCCGTTCCATACCATCAGGGAACCTGGAGGAGTCCGGAATTATCTATTAAACTCCTCCCTTCTTCATACCCCGTCCTGTCACAAGTGAACAGAAGTGGCCTGATAAGATCACACAGCCAGGAAGAGACTTTCTCTGACCACTTGTAATTCTTGACTTTTTTACCTTCTGGATTAATAATAAACCATATGCTTACATGAGTCATTTTTTATTAGCAACAGAACATTTTGTAATGATTGATTTTTTTTCTAAGTTTTCAGTTTTTTAAATTCTTGCCAGAATTCTTATTTAATTTTACTTTTGCTCTTGTCTCATCATGTTCCTTTGTCCTGGCTTTGTGAATTGATCTGTTCTTCCTATGTTAAAATATAATCCTAATATTTTCCCAATTCCTTTAATTTTCATTTAAATCAAATGGATACAAGCATGGCCAGGAAAAAGATCACTGTTGGAGGAGGGATTTTAGATTTCCTATTTCCTAGATTTGTAAGGCATATTGGCAACCTTTCAGAGGTAAAATAAAACCAAAAATTAAACCAAGGGACTCCAATTTTTAAAAGTTTATATTTGATAAACAGGAAGGCCTGTTTGAAGTATAGTTCAATTAAAACCACAAGCAATGGAAAGGTCTGTCCTGTCCACAAGGATCCGATGCTAGGGAGTAATTTTTTTTACACATTTTAAAAAATAGAATCATGTCCTTTGTATTTCTGCTGCATTCCCTGACTTAGTGGGTATTTGATAAATTTCAAACTCTAAGCAGATGCCTTAGTCATAAAATATGTGATTCTCCCCGCAGGTTAGTTTGATTTCACATTTTCTAGCTCAATCTTCCTCACTATCACTATTGTAAAGTTTCTTTCTTTCCTTCCTTCCTTCCTTCCTTCCTTCCTTCCTTCCTTCCTTCCTTCCTTCTTTTCTTTCTTCCTTCCTTCCTTCCTTCTTTCCTTCTTTTCTTCCTTCCTTCCTTCCTTCCTTCCTTCCTTCCTTCCTTCCTTCCTTCCTTCCTTCCTTCCTTCCTTCCTTCCTTCCTTCCTTCCTTCCTTCCTTCCTTCCTTCCTTCCTTTCTTCCTTCCTTTCTTCCTTTCTTCCTTTCTTTCTTTCTTGGCGGAGTCTCGCTCAGTCGCCCACGCTGGAGTGCAGTGGCGCGATCTCGGCTCACTGCAAGCTCCGCCTCCCGGGTTCACGCCGTTGTCCTGCCTCAGCCTCCCAAGTAGCTGGGACTACCGGCCCCCGCCGCCTAGCCCGGCTAATTTTTTGCGTTTTTAGTAGAGACGGGGTTTCACTGTGTTAGCCAGGATGGTCTCGATCTCCTGACCTCGTGATCCGCCCGCCTCGGCCTCCCAAAGTGCTGGGATTACAGGCATGAGCCACCGCGCCCGGCTGTAAAGTTTATTTCTATGAAGTAAAGGGTCTTATATGCCAGCATCTCAAAGGGTGAGATGAAAAGGATTGTAAACTTAAAAAAAAAAAAAAATCAGCTAACACCATTTAATTATAGGACTTGGGTTCTAGCTTTGCTTCTGTGTGACCCTGGCCAAGTCTCTTAACCTCTTGTGATGTTTTCTCATCCATAAAATGGATGGCGATTTTATTTTTACTTCTGCATAAAATAATAGTTTAAATAACTTCTCTACTTGTTGTGAAAATAGTTATGTCAGTGAAAGTGAGAGACTTATGCTTTTTAGAAGAAATCCAGTATTACAGGAGTTTAAGTATTATCCTATTTGCTATCAGTATGCCACGTTATTTTATTAATTGTATAATCTCTTTTGACAGGCTTCATCATTATGAAGCATATGATGATCCCGTGGATAGATGAGTTCAAAGGCAATGAGTGCAGGTTGGAGCCTGATCAATCAGAATGCTAAAGGCTCAGTGGGAAATAAGATCAGCTGAAGCAAAGTAGGAGATAGTGTGGTCAGGCCATGCCCCATCACTTTCAAGCCCACTAGTGTAATGTGGTAGTTTAGTACTGGGCAAAGCAGATGAGTCCTCTTTCTTTATTCCTTTCTCTCACTTAGCCAATGCCAAAATGTGTGTGTTTGGTGGGTGGGCGGGGGGGGGGCGGTGTGGGGGGGGAGATACAGCTCCTGTTTCAGAGTAATTTTACTTTTATTATTACAACAGTTTTTTTTATGGTAATTGTGAGATGTGAGTGAAAGACATAGGTAGGAAGTAGGTAGATATGGAAAATGGAAAAAGAGCAAGCATCTCATAGGGTATGTGTGTAGGTGTGTGAGAGAGAGAGAGCACCCAGCTTACAGAAGCTAGGGGCAGGGGGGGGCATATTCTCCTTGCTCTTTGTGTTCTCTGAGTTTAACACACTGCTTCATGCACAGTTAAGGTTCAGAAAAATACACATTGGGTAACAACCAATGTTTGGTATTAATGTTTTGTTTAAGTCATCTTCACCGAATTCTTTGAGAATAAGAGCTTGTTTTGACAACCAGAGTCGTGTAAATATCATTATATTAAATTAAAGATAATTACAGAACTATAGAATATATTTTTTTCATAACATTTTAGTGACTTCTGTAGTCTGCTTTTTTTTTTTTTTTTTTTTTTTTTTTTGGGACTGGGTCTCAAACTGTCATCCAGGCTGGAATGGTGCAGTGCCACGATCACAGCTCACTGCTTCACTGCAGCCTTGACCTCCTGGGCTCAAGCGATCCTCCCAGCTCAGCCTCCTGAGTAGCTGGGACCACCCGTGCTTGTCACCACATCTAGCTAATTTTTTTTTTTTTTGTAGAGATGCCATTTTGCCATGTTGCCCAGGCTGGGCTGGGTCTCCTGGGCTCAGGCAATCCTTATGATTCAGAAACTGAAAAGAATAGAGGGGAAAACAATAATAATGTCTACTATATACAAGAGCATGTGTTTGCTAAGTTCTGTGCTTGGTGCTTGCCATGTCTCTAGCATATAACTCTGAGTGGGAGCCCAGATTTCAGATGAGGAAACAGCATCAAGAGGTTGACTGCCTTGCCCAAGGCCATGTGGCTGCTACATGATAGAGCTGGGACTCACACCTCGAGCTGCGTATTCCAAAACCTGCTCTTCCCATAACACCATGTTGAAAAAACAAAACAAAAGCAACCTCTGTGTTCTTATATCCACCATCTCATCTGGGCAACCTGTTTCTTTTTTATTTTCTTGACACTTTCACTTTCTTGTCTAAAGAATTCTCAGCTAGAGTGAAGACCTGAATGGAAGTAGAGTGGTGAGATTGCTGAGTAGGAGTGGGCTGTTTTTCCCAGCCCTGCCCTCTGACAGATCATCTCCCTGTCAGACACTGCCAAGCTGTTTTAAAGTGCAATCTTTATGCCGTCTGCCTGCTTCTGCCTCTTTTTTTCCCCCGAGGACCACCCTTCAGGATATGTCATTGCTAAACAACCTTTGGAAATGTCACTTTCTCCTTTGTGCTAGACACTGTGTTAAATCATTTTAAGGGTTTTAAAGGGACACAAACTTTTGATTAATTATATCAGGAACTTTCCGTCAATAACACTACCAAAATACTTCTGATTCCACCCCCTGCCCCAGCCACTGTGTGTGGAAATGTGGAATGACATTTTATAGCCAGTATGGGCTCTGTTCTGAGTAGTCCTGTATGGAGTTCTGATACAGTAAAAGTCTGAAGTCTTTCGTATCAGGTCCTGGTTTCTGCAACTCTTCTTAATGTTTAAACTTCTTGTGGTTAAAGCAGATGTTTTAGGTGATGGCAGAATCTAACACTATTTGGTTGATTTCAAGAAATTATGATAACCCACAGATATAATTATGGGGATATAGTCAAAACCTTTCATTACATCTTTACAGGTACAGAAAATTTTCTAAGATTATATAATTTTCTGTACAAATGTTCTTTGTCTTTTTATAGGTTATTTGAACTCTGAGTTTCCATTTAATTTGATATTAACAGTGATATGACAGAAAGGTTAGCTGTGCCCTTGTAATTTATAAAAGATTGCATATGGTGCACTGTTTTTAGTGTTTGACGTTTTTCCCCTTTTGTTAAAATGAATGAACTACAGAAAGCCAAGTGTTTCGACATTGATAAATCTCAAAAACTTAATGCTGAAAGGAAAAAGCAAATTGTAGAATTATTTTTCAAATCAGAATTTGCTTTTTCCTTTCAGCATTAAGTTTTTGAGATTTTTGTGTTCCCTAAACTGTATGAATTTTGAAAACATGCAAAACAATAACACATTGTTTAATATTACATACACATGTAGAAGTGATATTAAATGTTTGAGAATGATGAGTACTGAATTCATGGTTATAGTCACCTCTTGAAAGGGTGGGCCAGAAGCAGGTTTGGCTTCAATTATATCTATAATGGTTTAGGTTTTTTAAATGTTAAGATTTGTTAAAGCTGGGTAATATGGTTTGGCTGTGTCCCCACACAAATCTCATCTTCAACTGTAGCTCCCATAATTTCCACGTGTCATGGGAGGGACCTGGGGGAGGAATTCAATCATGGGGCAGGTCCTTTGCATGCTGTTCCCATGATAGTGAATACGTCTCATGAGATCTGATGGTTTTTTTGTTTTTTGTTTTTTGTATTTTTTTTTTTTTTTGACAGTCTTGCTGTGTTGCCGAGGCTGCAGTGTAGTGGCTGGAGTGTAGTGGCACGATCTCAGCTTACTGCAAGCTCCGCCTCCCAGGTTCATGCCATTCTCCTGCCTCAGTCTCCCAAGTAGCTGGGACTACAGGTGCCCACCACCACACCTGGCTAATTTTGTTTGTTTTGTATTTTTTAGTAGAGACAGGGTTTCACTGTGTTAGCCAGGATGATCTCGGAGATCTGATGATTTTATAAAGGGGAGTTCCTCTGCACATGCTGTCTTGTCTGCAGCCATGTAAGTTGTGCCTTTGCTTTTCCTTTGCCTTCTGCCATGATTTTGAGGTCTCTCCAGCCACGTGAAACTGCGAGTCCGTTAAACCTCTTTCCTTTGTAAATTGTACCCAGTCTCAGTTGTTTTTTCATAGCGGTATGAAAATGAACTAATAATAGTAAATAGGTACTATTAGAGTTCGGTACTGCTGTAAAGATACCTGAAAATGTGGAAGCGACTTTGGAACCGGGTAACAGGCAGAGGTTGAAACAGTTTGAAGGGCTCAAAAGACAGGAAGATGTGGGACAAAAGTTTGGAACTTCCTAGAGACTTGTTGAATGGCTTTGACCAAAATGCTGATAGTGATTTGGACAATAAAGTCCAGGCCAAGGTGGTCTTGGATGGAAATGAGGAACCTGTTGGTAACTGGAGCAAAGTTGACTTTTTTGTGTTTTAGCAAAGAGACTGGTGGCATTTTGCACCTGTCCTAGACATCTGTGGAGCATTGAACCTGAAAGAGATGATTTAGGGTATCTGGCAGAAGAAATTTCTAAGCAGTAAAGCATTCAAGAGGTGACTTGCGCATTGTTAAAAGCATTCAGTTTTATGTATTCACAAAGATATGATTTGGAATTGGAACTTATGTTTAAAAGGAAAGCAGAGCATAAAATTTCAGAAAATTTGCAGCCTGAAGATGCAATAGAAAAAAATCCATTTTCTGAGGGAAATTCAAGCCAGCTGCAGAAACTTGCCTAAGTAAGGAGGAGCCAAATGTTAATCATTAAGATAATGGAATGGGGAAAATGTCTCCAGGGCATGTCAGAGACCTTTGCAGCAGTCTCTCTCATCACAGGCCCAGATGCCTAGGAGTTAAAAAATGGTTTCTTGGACTGGGCCCAGGGCGCCCATGCTGTGTGCAGCCTAGGGACCTGGTGCCCTGCATCCCAGCCATGGCCTAAAGGTGCCAACATACAGATCAGGCCATTGCTTCAGAGGTGCAAGCCCGAGGCCTCTCAGGCGTTCATGTGGTGTTGGGCCTACCAGTGCACAGAATTCAAGAATTGAAGTTTGGGAAGTTCCACCTAGATTTCAGAGGTATGGAAATTCTTGAATGTCCAGCCAGAGGTATGCTGTAGGGATGGAGCCCTCATGGAGAACCTCTGCTAGGGCAGTGTGGAAGGGAAATGTGAACCGGGAGCCCCCACACAGTGTCCCTTCTGGGGCACCACCTAGTGGAGCTGTGAGAAGAGGGCCACTGTCCTCCATACCCCGGAATGGTAGATCCACTGATAGCTCACACTGTATGCCTGGAAAGGCTGCAGACACTCGATGCCAGCCCATGAAAGCAGCCAGCAGGGAGGCTTTACCCTGCAAAGCCACAGGGGCAGAGCTGAACAAGACCATGGGAACCCACCTCTTTTTTCAGAGTGATCTGGATGTGAGATGTGGAGTCAAAAGAGTTCATTTTGGAGCTTTAAGATTTGACTGCCCTTTTGGATTTCAGACTTGCATGGGACCTGTAGCTCCTTTCTTTTGGCCAATTTCTCCCATTTGGAACAGCTGTATTTACCCATTTCCTGTACCCCCATTGTATCTAGGAAGTAACTAACTTGCTTTTGATTTTACAGGCTGATAGGCAGAAGGAACTTGCCTTGTCTCTGATGAGACTTTGGACTGTGAACTTTTGAGTTTATGCTGAAATTAGTTAAGATTTTGGGAGACTATTGGGAAGGCAGGACGTGGTGGGAGGTAATTGAGTCATGGGGAAGGGAGTTCCCTTGCTGTTCTAGTGATAGTGAATAAGTCTCACTAGATCTGATGGTTTTATGAAAGGGAATTCCCCTGCACAAGCTCTCTTGTCTGCCACCATGTAAGACATGCCATTGCTTCCCCTTTGCCTTCCACCATGATTGTGACACCTCCCTAGCCATGTGGAACTGTGAGTCCATTAAACCTGTTTCCTTTATAAATTATCTAGTCGCCAGTATTTCTTCATAACAGTATGGAAATGAACCAATACACTGGCTGTCACGTAAATGTTTGAAATGTTTCATAATTTAACAAAAGGAGGGCGGTTTACCTAATGTTAATAAAACTAAACTCATAAAATTTCTAAAATCGCAACCCAAGCAAGAAAACCTAAATATAGTATCATGCTATGTCTATCCAGATGTTTTTGTTTGCATATTTGATTCCTTTGTTGAAGGCACTGAATCCCTACAGTAAGTATCATGAAGTATTTTGCTTTGTAGCTGAGGGATTTGTAAGATGAAAGGTCCTTAAACATGAAATGAGATCAGTGGTAAGCTCATGATTTAAATTGTTATTTGAAAAAATTGTTTGATCTGCTCCCTCCAGGGGGGAAAAAACATGATGATATCTTAGATACAACGTGACAATACATTAATTTTTTTCTTTCTTAGTATCTAGATCACCATGGCGACCAGACAGAAGTTGATGAGAGCTGTTAGAGTTTTTGAATTTGGTGGACCAGAAGTCCTGAAATTGCAGTCAGATATTGCAGTACCAATTCCAAAAGACCATCAGGTAGAAATAAAATTACTTTATTGAGGCCATAATTATACTGAGTGTGAGTCTCTTGCAAATAGTGTTCAAAAGAAGCAGAGTCACAATTATTTTTAAAGACATTGAATTAGGATGCAATTTACACTACATATACATATGGACATTGATAAAGTTAACATAAACCTGATAATTAGTGAAGTAGATATATGAAAAAGAATAACCTTTGGTTATAAGAAAATTTTTGATGTAGGGAATGATCTATGTAGTGCAATAATTGGATTTTTCTGAATGGACACATAAGGAGTTTTGAATAAGTTATTCTATTACAAACATTCATGATTTTTATTTTTTGCATGCTGGGAAAGCAATTTTCTTTTGCATTCATGCTTTTTCATGTGTGATTCATGAGAATTTAAGTGTATAGTTTAATCACCTCCAATGACTTTAATAATATACTTTTGATTTTAAATTATGTATTTTTATTACTGCACCCTCCATGCCTCCCAAGTCTAATTTTCTTAGCAAGCCTATGAGAGTTTTTGCAGTTTGGCTGTAACCTATCTTTACAAATTTTTTTCTCATCACTCCCTCTCCATATAGAGATATAGTGCTGTAACAACATGAGATTTTGTCCAGTTTCCTTAAGACTCCCTTTCATTCCTCTGTCTTTGCACATGCTATTTTTTTTTACCCAAACTATCCTTTTTCTCTCATTCCTAATTTCTACTTATATTTTAAACCGTAACTCAAATACCACTTCCTTTATAAAGCCTTCCCTTACTTTTATAGCAGAGGTAATCATTCTGTGTTAATTAAGGTAAAATTAGCTCCTACAATTGCTGTAACCTAAAAATTACAATGGTCCAGCCAGGGATAATTATTTCTTATACACTAAATTTAAAAGTTCTCAAATGTGGGTGGGTAGCTGTTCTCCAACAGTGACTTAGGGACTCAGCTTCTTCTTTCATGTGGCTCTGCCACCTAACCCCTGTCTTCTGGGGTCTCCATAGAAGAGGAAAAGCACAGTGTGGCTTGGCTAGGAAGTTTTAATCGGTCAGGCCTGCAAGTGTCTGCTGTCACTTTTGCTAACATTCCATTGGCTAGAACTCAGTCACTTGGCTAATCATAACCATGAGGGAGGTGAAGAAGCACCACTCTTTCTGTGTACCCAGGAAAAGGAAAAAATGGGTTTGACGAACATGCAGAGGTCTCTACCACATATCCCCTTAAATATTTCTTTCACTATTTTCCCCAAAATGTTTTTAATACAGTACATAGCCATTCTGTCATACTTATTTATGTTAGCTTGTAAAACTGGAATGTGAGGTTGTTGAAGGCAAGCACTTGTTTGGCTTTTTTCTCCCATTTTGATAGCTCCCATAATCAGCACAGTCCTAGCATAAAGTTAAATGAATGCCTATATTCTTTCTGTGAACTAAAATACATTGTCATTGCAGGTTCTAATCAAGGTCCATGCATGTGGTGTCAACCCTGTGGAGACATACATTCGCTCTGGTACTTACAGTAAAAAACCACTCTTACCCTATACTCCTGGCTCAGATGTGGCTGGGGTGATAGAAGCTGTTGGAGATAATGCATCTGCTTTCAAGGTATTGCATTTTTAATTATTTCCATTTGGCTTAATTTATTTCCTTAAAATATTTGAACATAGCTTTCAACTGCATCTTATTTAAGGCTTTAAAAGGCCCTGTTACACAATTTCTGCCACTTGGGGGACTCCTCTAGTCAAAAAAGAAATTAGATTTTATCCAGAGGCCTTATTTGTTTACTACATTGTTGTGAATAGGTGCTGGATGATTTCTGTATCTTCATGTCCCCACAGAATGAACTGTGATTTTTTTGATTTAATAGAAATAGGAAAGAAAGCACACAAGGAAGTTAGACTATTTCCCAACTCTTGATGATACACAAGCTAAAATAATTTTTAATACCTTTTATAAATTTTGCTTCGTAAGATAAGGTTAATTCTTTTGAAAAATAAGTAAAACATGAAAAAATGCAAGGTCACTATACAATTTTGGAGCTCTGACTCAGTCACTGAAAATGTTATGATCAGGATATATATATATGTGTGTGTGTGTGTGTGTATATGTATATATGCCAAAAGGCATATTCATAGTAGACTCATGTCCTATCATCTTTCTTCATAATTCCTTGACCTACTCAACTTTGGCAGCACCTTACCAAAATTAGGTTGAGACAGAAGATTACTACAGGAAGACTCGCAAATTCGTACAACCTTCCACTCCTCAGCCTGTGGCAACCTGGTTTCTGCCCCCATCACTCCACTGAAAGGACTCTTGCTAATGTCACTAATGGCCTCTGTTTTGCTGGAGTTAATGGGCCCTTTTATGTCATTATCTTTCTTGACTTCTCTGTGACATTTGACACTCTCAGCCACTTAACTTTTTCTTTAAAAAACTTTTTCTGCAGCTTCTGTGACATCATTTTCTTCTGTTCTCCTCTCCCCTTCCTTTCTGGGCCTCTGTTTTCCGGCCTCTCTTTTTCTCTGGATATTCCTCAAATCTTGGTGTTGCCTAGGGCTCTCAGTCTCTATTTAGACCTCTGCTTTCTGTATTCTTTACCTTTTTCGCAATCTCATACACTCTCTTTGTTGCCGTTATCACATGTTACATCTTTAGCATAGAATTTTCTGCTGAACTCCGGATCTGTGCTATCCAAAACGGTAGCCACTAGCCACATGTGGCAATTTAAAATTCAACTTAAATTCATATTGAAAATTCAGTTCCTGAGTCACTCTAGCAACATTTCAAATGCTTAATAGCCTTCTGTGTCCAGTGGCTGCCCTGCTGGACAGTACAGATGTGAACATTTCCATCACTGCAGAGAGTTCTGTTGGAGACACTGGACTCACATGGTCAACCTCCAGAAATCTCGTACAAAACGTGTCTAAAACTAGCTTATCTTTTCTCACTGCAGATAGTGCCTCTCTTGTGTGACTGTCCTGGTGACTTCTGGGATTTGAGGATTACTCCTCGCTTTCCCTTACTAGAACTGTTTTCTCTCTCCTTTCCATTTCCACTGCCAGTAGTTTAGTTCAGGCTATCTTACCTACTTAACTACACCCCTGACCTGGATTTCTATAATGGCTACATAACTTTCTCTTTTCCCTGGAATTCGTCCTTAATCTAGAATGAATCATTTTATAAAATTTAATTATGATTGTTATACACCTCTGTTTTTATTCTTGCATCCATGTCTTGTAGACTTCAGGAAGACTCTTAAAATTCCTTATTGTTATGAAATAAGACTGTTTCATGCTCTCTCCCATCTATTTTTCCAGTCTTACCTCCCACTCCTCTTCACAGTGTAGTTTATTCTTCAGTAATGAACTGTTTGTCCTTCCCTGCACATCCCATGCTCTCTCATCTCTGTGTTTTTGTTCATATTGGTTCTTCTAATGGACAAAATTTAATTGAAACTTAAAAACATGGATTCAAAGGATTTTACACTTTAGCTTCAGTTTCTTTTCATTTTATCTCCTGAAACGGTTACATACCACACGTTAGTCTGCTTACTCGTTGGTAATAAATGCTGCTAATTTCTTGGCATTTATTCCTGTCCTTATCATTTTGCCAACTTTGTTTCCTTCACCCATAATGACTCTTCCCCATTCTAGTTTTCAAAATCTTGTCCTGTTCTTCAAGATTTACCTCAATTATTAGCTTCTCAATGAAGCTATTCCTAATTTCCTCTACTTAGAAGTAATTTCTTTCTTTTTCTTTTACCTATCCTCAGTGGCTGATCATGTTTGCCTTGCTTTTTATAATTATTTCTATCCTTTGCTTTTCTCTCCCCCTAGAGTCTAGGATGCTTGACATTAGGGACAGTGGTATTGATGTCCCTCACATAACTTGAAATAATGCTTTCTATATAGTATATTCGCAGTAAATGTTTGAATTATATTGAAATCAATTCAACATGTTTTTTAGCTGTAAAAACAGGATTAATCTTCATCATATTTGACATTTCTAGGCAACCATATTAAGTGGTGGTACTTGTCCTTGATTCTTGGATGGCTTTTGAATCTTTTTTGTCTTTATCCTATCAGATAGCATTTCTACATTTTCAGATTTCTGTTAAAGTATACTGAGCAATCATTGCCTTAATAATTTGCCTCTTCTAAGGAATATTTACTTTTTTTTAAGAAGGAGGAGTTAAGGCAGGTGGTTATAGTGGGCAGTCCAATTTTCCCTAACGTGCGAATTCCATACTGGACCAATAATGCCTGGCTGGGGCATTACTTCCCCCTGAGTCCTGCATCTGCTTTTTAATAGTGAGGTCCAACAGACATTTGTTGAGACTTTACTGTGTATCTGGTGTCGTGTCAAGAAGAAGGCTGTCCTGGGTCATCATGCTGTCAGGGTCCTAGTATGGTTTTCTGCCTTTGGGTGTTTGCATGAGACATAGTGGCAATGCAGGGGTGAGGAAACTCATGGATGGGATTTAGAGGAGGTGTTTGGTGTGTGGAAGAAACTTCAGATTTTATTTGTTTCTTCTCCCTAGCATTTTGGGCAAAAATAACAGTTTATGTTGACTGCTATTTGCTAGCTGCTTGATCTGAGGAAATTATTGAACTTCTTTGTTCCTCAATTTCCTCATCTGTGTAGTGGGGATTGCTCTAAAATAAGAGAGAATAAACATGCCCACCTCACTGGCCGTTGTGAAGATGAAATTAGATAACACTCCAGAGACACTTAATGCAGTGCCTGACATAGCAAGCTCTTCATGGACTGAGCCATCAGCATCATCATGATGCCATTCAAGGAAGTTTATCCTTCCTTATGTTTTTTTCTGTTTTCCTTAGATTTTCTTCCCATCGGTTCCCATTATTAAATATTTTTAAATGTTCAGTATTTTAAAATGATTTATGGCTGGGCACGATAGCTCACACCTGTAATCCCAGCACTTTGGGAGGCCAAGGTGGGCAGATCACGAGGTCAGGAGTTCAAGACCAGCCTGACCAAGATGGTGAAACCCCGTCTCTACTAAAAATACAAAAATTAGCTGGGCGTGGTGGTGCGTGCCTGTAATCCCAGCTACTTGGGAGGCTGAGGCAGGAGAATTGCTTGACCCTGCGAGGCAAAGGTTGTGTGATGAGCTGAGGTCATGCCATTGTACTCCAGCCTGGGTGACAGAGCAAGACTCCAACTCAACAAAACAAAAATTATTTATATGAGACCCTAGATATAGAGAACAATAGATAAGTACTCACTTATTTCTTATTATAAAGGATTATACCTATTTTGATGTAATATTTTTAGAATACAAATGCATGTATTCATTTGTCTCTTCCCCTAGAAAGGTGACAGAGTTTTCACTAGCAGCACGATCTCTGGAGGCTATGCAGAGTACGCTCTTGCAGCAGACCACACTGTTTACAAACTACCTGAAAAACTGGACTTTAAACAAGGAGCTGCCATCGGTATCCCATATTTTACTGCCTGTCGAGCTCTGATCCACAGGTAATAACACACTTTGTCAATTTTATGGCCAATGCCAAATGAGGGCAGTGTTAACTGCCTCCCTTCTAGTTGTCTGTCCATCCATCTGTTCATTATTTTTGGTTACCATTTACTTACCATTAAACATTTATATAATGGAAACTGTGAATTTGGGAAATTGTACTAATCACTGGGGATACAAAAAAGAGCGAACACTGTGTTCAAGATGCTCATAGTCTAGTAAGGGAAATGACATTAGAATGATCATATTTATATATAATGTGGAAAGTACAGTGGTAGAAATGTACATAGGGATATATAGGCTCAGAAGGCATGTGCCTGTGGTGATGAGGTAGGGCTTCCTGGCAAGGTGTAAGACTTATTATTTTCACGGTGGCTAACGCCTGTAATCCCAGAACTTTGGGAGGCTGAGACGGGCGGATCACCAGGTCAGGAGATCAAGACCATCTTGGCTAACATGATGAAACCCCATCTCTACTAAAAATACAAAAAATTAGCCGGGCGTGGTGGCAGGTGCCTGTAGTCCCAGGTACTCAGGAGGCTGAGGCAGGAGAATGGCGTGAACCCAGGAGGCGGAGCTTGCAGTGAGCTGGGATCGCTTCACTGCATGCCAGCCTGGACGACAGAGCGAGACTCCGTCTCAAAAAAAAGGAAAAAAAAGACTTATTATTTTAACTTACTGTTTTAAAGCCATGGTTCAAGAATCTTGTTATCCATTAGAATCATCCAGGCAGCAATTTAATAGTACACTATAGGGCCCTACCCCAGACCCTCTGGTCAGTTTCCATAGCTGGTGCCTGAGAATCTATATTTTAATCCCATCTACTAAGTATTTGAAAAGCATCAGAGGGAATTCACCTGAGGAATGGTAACTAGAAGGAGAGAGGACATTCTAGACATTGGGGATAGTATGGGGAAAAACAGTGTGGTGTGTGGGAACAGCTATAGCAACTTGATTTTGCTAGAGAGGAAATTTCAAGAGAAAGAGTAGTGAAGAATAAAGTTGGAACAGAGTAATCTTTCAATAAATGTTAGCTGTCATCAAATAGATAGAATTCAGATTGTAAAAGACAGATTATAGAGCTCATCTATTGCACTTTAAAGGACTGGAAGTAATGAAATGCTTTATTCAGGAGACTACCATTGTGATATTTGTGTTTGATTGAGATCACTTATCTGCTGTGTGTAGGATGAATTTGAGGATAGGAATGGAGAGAGAGATAGGAGTATCTTATAGGAGTCTCCACTAGACAAAATCCTTATGGGTCAGAGCAAGGGTTCTGGTAGAAGAAGTAAGGAGAGAGGAAAGAATAACTATTTAGTGGGGGTAAAATCAGGGGTATTTGGTGATTATTTGCAGGTAGAGAATGAGGAAGAGCTTAAGAGTAGTCTAGCTTTCTAGCTTGGTTCATGTTTAACTGTGACAAAGAAAAGAAGGAGAAAGTTTCAAAGGGAAGCTGTATTCAGTTTTGGATTTGAAATTATGAGAGACACATCCTAATGGAGAGGTTCAGTAGCCTATTGGATAAAAAAGTCAGAAGCTTGAAGACTGGAGATAAAAATTTGGGGATAGCAGCATGTAGGTAAGAATTGACAAGAAGAAAAGTGATTGAAATCCCTCAGGGAGTGAGAACAGTGGAGTGAGAATAAAACCCTCGTGAACATCACCATTTAAGAATGTAGTCAGAGAAAAAGGATAGACTCGTAAGAGACTGAAAGGATTCCATGGCCGGCAGAATCTAGAGGTCATGGTATCCCTTAAGCATCCAGTGAATGCATGGGCTTTGAAGACAGAAAGGCCTGGGTTAATGTCTTCACATAGTGCTAGTTGTATGACCTTGGTTAAGTTACTTAAACATCTCAGGTGCAGTTTACTGGTTTGAGAAACATAGATAATAACAGCACCTACCTGCTAGGGTGTGGTAAGAATTATTTGGAGGTAATGTGTATAAAGTTCTTAGTACAGGGCTCACACAGGGTAAGTTCACAATCACTGCTGGCAGCTTTAGGAGTGGCAATTGATAGTGCTACTAAGGAGGGAGGCCAGCTGTCAAATGCAACACAGAGGTCTGTTCAGAAGCAAATAACAGTTGGGCCCAGCAATTAAGAGGTCATTGGTGACATTAGTCAGTTCCTTTTCAATAGAATGGTGGGAAGAGCTTGATTGAGTGGATTGAGGAAGGAAGAGGAAATCAATTCCTTGAGTGACGACTATTCTTTTAAAAATCGGGGAGACAAGGAAGAGAGAGTAGAAGGTTACCTGAGGAGAGTATGTGGGAAAAAGGGATTTTTTTTTTTAAGGATAGGCAAGACTTGAACATATTTACAGATCGAACAAAATCTGCGTAACGTAAGATGGAAAGGACTTAGGACATAGGTAGAGAGACTGGCTTCCAGTATGGAAAGGACAGCTTATCCGTAAAACCTAGAGGGGTAAAGATGATATAATTATGGGAAATATTTATGGGTAGGGAGGTGGAGTGTTGAAGGTACTTGTATGTCATTGCCTCACTTTTCACAATTAAGTAGGAGGCAAAAAGTGATATTTTAACAGAGCTGAAGTGGCACCAAAATGCATGGTCATGTGATTTTTTTTTTTTTTTCTGTAATACTTAGTCATTTGGATAAAGTATCAAGGAAGCTAGATTTGAACATTAATCCAGGGCTGGAATATTGGTGGCAAAATAGAATGGTGCAAAGGAAATGAGAGCACAGGGGACTGTGGGGAGAGGAGGTTGGGCAATCTACTATGGAATCCAGGCTGAGGAGGGATGGAAGGAAGGCCAGGAGCAGCAAGCGGACAGAAATGGAGCTGTTGAGAGTCAGTAATCTCTGCATAGTTGAAGAAAGATTTTGAGAGAATATGGGTTTTCAGAATTAGGATAGATTAGTGTCATAATCCCGGTTATTGGCATCTGGTACTTCTCAGGGGGAATGATTGCTGATAGTTATAGCCCTGGGAGACAGTGGCTATAAGTGGAGGAAAATTCAGGAACTGTGGTGCTTGATTTTCTGGGGAATGCTGAATCTCCTTGATTGGAGCTGGATTTGGGGTGGAAGAGAAAGGCTATGTGCCAGGTCTTAGTCTTCAGTGACTAGAAGATGGTAGGGAACAGCAGCGTGGAAGTCCAGGCTGAGTGCTGTGAGCGCCAGGGAAGATGACTGTATTAGTCGGGGTCCTCCAGAGAAGCAAATAACAGGATGTGTGTCTCTTTGTCTGCCTGTCTATCAGTCAGTCATCTATTTGTTCTATCTAACCTATCATTTATCTCTGTATAAATTCCTTAAGAGTCAGTCACTGTGTACACACACAGACACACACACACACACGCACACGTGCGCACGCACACAGATTGATTCATTTTAAAGAGTTGGCCCATGAAATTGTGGAGGACTGGTGAGTCTAAAATCTGTTGCAGTGGGCCAGCAGGCTGGAGACACAAGGAAGAGGTGCAGTTTAAATCCCTGGAAAGTTTGCTGGCTGAATTTACTCTTGCTCATCAGAGGTCAGTCTCTGAGAACAAAAGCCTTCAGCTGATAGGATGAGGCCCACCCACATTCTAGAGTATCGTCTGCTTTACTCAAAATCCAGCTATTTCAGTGTTAATCTCATTTAAAAAAACAAAACAAAGCAAAACAAACAAAAAAAAACACTTACAGAAACATCCAGAGTAATGTTGGAACAAATATCGGGTTCCTTGGCCCAGTCAAGTTGACACATAAAATTAACTGTCACAGCGACTCTGCACAAGGATTCAGGAAAGGATTTGCCTGCTTTTTCTCCCCTCACCCCAGGCCTAGAGATTTTTATGAGAATGTGTCTTTAGTGTTTGAGGGACATCTTACAAGAATTTTTGAAAAATTTCGTTGGAAGTATTTCATATCCCATAGTTTAACACTAGTGATCCTATCCCCTTATGTTTATGTTTTACTTTAACATATTGTCCTCAGTCTCTTTAGCTCCAAGAAAGAGTGTGGGAGAAAGCTTCTCTTATTGCTCATTGTTGCCATTTCTCAGTTGTTGGTGCACAGCTGGGAGCAGGACTCTGGTTACTGTGCTCTCTTTCCCAGATGGAGCATAATGTTCCATAATGTCTCTACAGTGTGGCCACCCCACATTGTTCAAGGAAGTAAGAGATCCTTCCTAAGAGTCAGATCTGGATCCCACAGCATCTGCTGGCTTGTGACATTGGCACTGTCCATCTGGAATAGTGAGGCATCCCCTCATGCCTTGCTGCATGTCCCTTCTTTTCAGTATATACTAGAAAAGTAGTCATGTGAACCAGAGGTAAAAAGAAAATGCCATTTCACCAGAGAATCTGGACATTTTAGGGGATGACATGGGAATCTTTGTGATAGGATTTATTGCATTTCCTACTCTCTGACCTTTGCTGACTCAGCTTTGCTCTCTGAAGTGAGAGTACAAGGCTGGTGCAACCTGATGTTCGGAGACATGGAGAAGAAAAAAATACTTTCTTTCCTCGGGCAAAAAAAATAGCTACTATGTTTACTTGGACATTACTCTAGACCACAGAATAAAGACTGAGCTATAATAAACCTGCTTTGAGGCCCTTTCTGTGGGGATATATGGGAATGAGAGATTCCAGATCCTCCAGGCTCAGCAGTTTCACTTCATGACCTACAAGGACTGTAGCTACTCAGAAGTAGCGCCGCATAGTGATCCCAGTGTCCAGTAGCATAGTGCCTGGAACATAAAAGACTCCCAGTAAATACTTGTTAAAGGAATAAATGAATTGAAGGCTTTGTTTATTCTGTGAAGCTTAGGGAATATTTGGGGCTGTATATCAGGTTGCATTTGCTCTTTGTGTTAGTGTTAGCCAGACTAAGGGTAGAAATTCCTTATGATGATGAAAACACCTAAGATTAATTAGCTTCAAAATATAAGATGATGTAACTTATACTTTCTTTTGCAGTGCCCGTGTGAAAGCTGGAGAAAGTGTTCTGGTTCATGGGGCGAGTGGAGGAGTAAGTATTTTTTTAGTATATTTTGAAACAAGCTTGAGTTTATTTCATTATAGTTCCTTTGGTCATTTTTAAAAGTCAGATTTATAAATATAGTCAAAGATGCTTTTTTTTTTATGTAGTAAAACTTTTTTGATTTTGGTCTTCTGAAGGTGATATTTAGTCATTAGTTTAGCATTTCTTGGTTAATAAACCCAACAGAGCACCCCTTCAAAAATATGTTAGATTTCCCACCTATAGTGGGTGTGGACTAAGATAAACTGGCCTTGTTTTTGCCTTCAAGTAGCATATAAAAATATTTATTTAGAATTTTAAACAGTTCTTTAAGGTCGATATTAATTCCATATTCCCTTAGATAAGGAAACTAAGGCTCATTAAAGCTTACCTATGTTGCCCCAGACAGCACGGTAAAGCTACACTGTGAATTCTTAGTCCTCTCTATCTCCCTTCCGCTGCTTGCCTGCTGTGCTTTGACGACATTCATGGAGTGCAGTATACAGGCCTGTCCTTAACACCACAACCCATGGCTGAAAATGCTAATGTGGGGGAATGGGGGAGGAGGACTCTCAACTTAAAATAAGCCCTTCAGTGAAATCATCCAACACACGGCTGTGAGAAACCTCTTCAAGAAACTAGCTGCCAATCTGTCTCTCAGGAGCTTAGAGTGAAAAGTTAGACCTCTCCAGTTAGAATTTAACAAGAAATCCACATGAACTCTATCAATGGATGCTTTGGAAATTTTGGAGATAAGATTTTGCATTTTAAAAATAAAAGGCCTGGGACTAGATACTTACTTTGAGGAAGCTGTTAACCCTTACAGAGCACTGTGTATTCTGGAGAGTGGATTGAAAGAAGTAACACTCGTTGTCCCCTGAATAATGATTGGTATCTTGAAAATGTGAATTTACCTTTAAAAGTAAAAGAACAGGTAGTTTCAGTCCTTTTTGTCTCTGTTTCTTAGGTAGATGAATCACGAGGTTTCACACCTAGCTTCCTACACTTCCAATAGATCAATTCTAAAGGATTTCACAGATCAGACAATTTATTAAAAAACACCAGGATTGTCTTTATGGGGCTTGAGAAAATATGACAGATACACCTTGTCCAAAACTCCCATTGTTTAACTTCACTGAAGAGGCTATTTTTGGGTTAAATTAAATTTAACCCTAAATAACGAAAGGATCTGTCAAACACATAAATTTATTTAAATTACCCTGGCTTTCAGAGAGCTAACATCGGGCTTTGTGCAGAAGGGAAAGATTTCAGTAGAAAGGGGAGAGAAGAGTTTAAAGAAAATCTCTTTATATTCCCTTTACCCTCTTGTAAAAAGCCCAGTTGCTTCACCATGATTTTTTTTTTTTTTTTTTTTTTTTTTTTTTTAAGGTAAAATCCACACTGTTCTCTGAGCTGGCTGAGTTTGTTAAATCCTCGGCTGGCAGGGATAGGCTAGTGACCTGGTGTGTGAAGCGCTTCTGATCCTCCCTGTCCTATCAGAGGGAAACAGTACTGGGTTTTGCCTTGCTTCTGTTTGTACTTTCTGTCCTCATTTAATTCAAATTCCTTGGGGATTATGTTGTGTGTTTAAAATGGTGTGGAATTTATGAACACAGCTATTATCCAGGTATGTTGGTGAGGAGTGCCCTATTTTAGTGTTAGCAAAATAAGTAGAAGAAAAATAGTTGACACATAATGGTGCATAATCTGTTGAAGGAGTATTGCTGATATAATTGTTGACAAGAATAGAATAAACAGTGCCTTTTTAAAAGAGCTATTGAGTACCCTTTTAAAGCAGTTAGAACATCAGGAGATGTAGTTACATTAGCTTTTTAAAGTATGGTTTTATTAGAGGTCTTCTATTTAAATTTGAAAATTAAAGTAGAAAATCAGTTGGGCCCACCCCATAGTGGATTGCGTTTTATCTAATTGGATGTTTCTCTCCTCCGTCAGACAGTGAGTTCTATGTATTTGTTTGTTTCAGTTAAGCAAATTCCTGCCATAACCTGGCTGAGTCCAGCCTCGTTATTCCCCTGTGCCATATAATCTTTAAGGTCCATTTCAGGCCTGGAAATCTGTTACAACTTTAATCTGTGTCTATCATTAGTTTTCATCTTAATTCTTTTCTTGCCCAACCCGGTCCTCCCTATAAATGACTGATTATGAGTAGCGGGTGATTTTGTATCATTTCTCCTTCCGCTCTGGGACATTTGGCAATGTCTGAAGACATATTTGGTTGTCACAACTTGGGGAAGGGTTTCTGGCATCTAGGGGGTAGATACTCTTCAATACATGGGATAGTCTCCCACAGCAAATAATTATCTGGCCCAAAATGTCAATAGTGCCAAGTTTGGGAAACTCTGTTCTAAATGTATGTGACACTTATTTGTATAATCATTTGTCATCTAATCAGACATATTTCCTAGTATTGTTATTTAAATAATTGCTCTTTTGTCTGTCTTCTTAAACTACTTTGATTTCTCTTTTGTGCTAAGCTAAGCACATTGATCTGGTATTCTAGTGATTTCTTACAATCCCAGCACTTTGGGAGGCTGGGATTTTGCCAGGTTGCCCAGGCTGGTCTCGAATTCCTGACCCCAGATGATCCACCCACCTCAGCCTCCCAAAGTGCTGGGATTACAGGCATGAGCCACCATGTTCCACTTAATCCTTTGGCTTTAAATACCGTCTGTAAGATAATGAATCTTTAATATATATCTCCAACTGAACTCTTTTGAGTCCATACTCATATTCACATGATTGCTGAACATCTTCGCCTTTAAGTAGAGGAGCACTGTACAGCTCAACATGTTCCAAGTGGTTCTTTTATTTTTATTTTTTAGAGACAGAGTCTTGTTCCATTGCCCAGGCTGCAGTACAGTGCAGTGCAGGATCACTGCAACCTCAAACTCCTCAAAGTCCTGGGCCCAAGTAGTCCTCCCACCTCAGCCTCCCACATAGCTGGGATTACAGGCATGCACCACTACACTTGGCAAAGTGAAATCTGGAGATTTTCACAAACTTAGTGCTCTCCAGTCTCCTTCTCAGTTACTCTACCCAGTTAATCTGGCCAAAGACGTAGGAGACATCCTGTATTTTTCTCTTTTCCTCATCTCCCGCATTCAATCTGTGAGGAAGTCGCATTAGCTTACTTCTAAACTATATCTGAATTTGTTTATTTTTTCCAGTGCCACCACCTTTGTTCAAGCCCGCTTCATCTCTTATCTAGACTGCTCTAACAGCTACAAACGGATCTTCCTCCTCCCATTTTCCTCGCCGCCTTCGTTGTGCCTCACATATAATTGGAGCAACCTTTTTAAAGCCTGAGTCAACCAGATCATTTCCTGGCTTAAGCTCTCCAGTGGTTCTGCATAGTTTTTAATATACTCAGAAGCCTCTACCTTCACCCCTCAGATCCTATGTGACTCGGCATTTCTGGCCTCATCTTCGACCCTTTCGCACATGCCCCTCCCTGAACCACACTGCCCCTCTTTCTGTTCTTTGATCCCAACTGCATTCCCACCTCCCCAGGTTACCCGTGGCCATTCACTCTGCCCACGGCATCCTCCACATGGCCGATCGGATGTTCTTGTGGCTTGTTCCTCACTTTTTTCAGGTCTCGTTTTTTCAGTGACCCTTCTTGATGACCTAAATAGCCCCTATTCCTATCTCTCTAACCCAACAGCCAGTCTTATTTTTTCTTAGCGCTTTTATTTCCTGAATTTATTTTATTCATTCAATTTGTTCATATGACGATTATCTTCCTCCACCCTTAGAATGTAAATTTCTTTCTTACCTTAAGTACCATGTCTAGCACATCGTAAACACTCTATAAACATTCACCAAATGGATGAATTAGTTAATTTGCCCGTACACCTGTCTCTTCTACTTAAATGTTAGAAGCCTTACATTTGTTATTTAGAATTTCGTATGCACAAAGAAGTCAGAGAGCATGTTCTGATCATCTTTAAACCCTGCAAACATATTGATGCAGTGGTTAAAAACTCAAGTTCTGCAGTCAGACTGGTCTAGCTCTTCCTGTTTCCATCTCTGCATGTGACTTGGCCAAATTACTTATAATTTGAAGCTTTAACTTTCTTATCTGTAAAATAGGGACAATAATAGTATCTACTTTATAGGGTCATTGTGAGAATAAAATAAAGCAATATGTAGAAATTATTTAGTATGGGTCCTGGAATATTTTAAATGCTCAGTTAAAGTTAGCTATTTTTCTTATTTCTTCATTTACACTCTTAAGTTCCTTAAAGTTAGGGTGGGTCCCATAGGAATCTTAAGTTCCTTGTATGTATTTAAGTGTTTGCAGGAATGCAGAGAATATGTAACTCTTGGGTTGTATTTCTTTTTCAGGTTGGATTAGCAGCATGCCAGATTGCTAGAGCTTATGGCTTAAAGGTTTTGGGCACTGCTGGTACTGAGGAAGGACAAAAGATTGTTTTGCAAAATGGAGCCCATGAAGTGTTCAATCACAGAGAAGTGAATTATATTGATAAAATTAAGGTAAAATTTTCCACCATTTTACAAATGTCAAACTTTGTTCCTTGGAGACTTACGTGTTTTTTTAATACGTTTTTAACCAACTACTCCTTTAAAGCTGTTTGCTTCCGTTTTTCAGTGCCTGGATGAATTTTTATGCGTGTTTTAAAACTTTATTTAAAAAACAGAGATGTCTAAGTTTTAAACCTTCACTATCATTTTTATATTGTTTATGTGTATTAAGTAGAATATAGCTTCTCTAGAATCTTATAGCTATAAAAATTGATTTTTTTAATGCAAATAACTTTTTAAGTACAGCTGCAGCTTTGTATTTGCAGCTGTGAGGTATTCTTAATATAATTTCAACAGATGAGAATTCTCCATGGAAGGTGAGATATCCATAGATTACAAACCGGATCTGTGTGGCCCAGGGAATGAAGTTCATTTGTTAGCTGGATGTTTTGGAGGAATAATCACTACTGCGTCCAAAATGGTGAGGTGGCATTTAGTTAGTTGCTGCATTTAACAGAATTCAAGCAGATTCTGAAGTTCTTCACTTGTACTATAGTAGCAGTTTGCTAAACACTTATTGCTTTGCTAATCCTCAACCACTTCCTCATGTTAGGGAGATTAGAATTTCCCAAATATTGAGTACTGTGTAAACTAGATCATTACAAATGAAGGAAAAAATAGGAGTGAGAATTTATTACCTTTTTGGCAATCATCTTACCAAAAAGCCCAGCAAAAGCGCTCCTTTGTTATACGTCTGGGAAACCTAAGATCTAGCACTCACTGCTGATACCATTATCCAAGAATATTCACAAAGATGAAAAATGGCCTGTTATTTTAAGAGTATGGTTTTTGGTTAGCAATAATCTAATTTTAAGATCATGAGGTCTTGGGAGCTTCAACTGACTCCTGCTTAAGTCTCTCCCATTCTCAAAAACATTCTCTTAACCTTTATCTCATCCCCCTCTCTCACCTCCTCTTTCCCACAAAACTTCTTGAAAAAGTAGTATTTATTGGTTTTACTTCCTTACCGTCCATCACTTCTCACTGCAGTTTTGCTTATAGCCCAAGTATTTATACTGCTTCTCAGAAGTCACTGAGAAGCTCCTAATTAACAGTCTGCTGGTCTTCTTTCAGTCTTCATCTTGTTTGATTTTTCAGGAGCATATGACCCTGACCACATTTCTTTGAAACTGGTTCTCTTCTTACTTTCCTGACTTTTCACTTTCAGTCTCCCCCTCTTCATGTTATTTAATATTCATATTCCTTAAGTTGTTTTTGCTTGGTCTCACATCTTCCCTGGTGCTAGACTTTCATCCTGATCAGTCTCATATACTCTTGTGGCTCCCTTAATACCCATATGCTGTTGATTTCCAAAACTGTCTTTGGCGTGAGTTGACTTCCTTCATGCCATCAACCCGCTAGACATTGCTACTCATCTGGTCCCCCAAGAGAGAAACCTTCATTTTATTTGTTTTTCCTGTCTTTTAATTATCATTTTCCCTCCCACCCAGCAAGTTGGTTACCTCATTTTATCAGTTTCTTCTCTGACATGCCTTTCAAATGTATTTCCTTATCTCTATTCCACTCACCACCATAACTTAGTTTAGGCCTCAGTTTCTCCAGCCTTGACTGTTATTCATAACTGAACTAATAAAAAAACTACAGAAACAACTAAAATGGAAGCTTTATGAGGACAGCAGTTTTGTCTCTCTGTTCCCTACTGTACTTGCACGTGCAATAATAAACACCTGTAGAAAACAACAACAGCAAAAACACAATCCAAATCCTTTAACATGGCATTCACTGTATTTTCGCTATCTGTCCCAACTTACAGTCTCCTCTCTCCTACCTCTTCCTCTTCCTGCCACTCCCCCTTACCTGATTATGTACTTCAGCTCCGCTTGTATTTCAGTCCTGTGGTCTCAGTCCCCTCCATCTTTGCTTTTCTGTTTCTTTGGTCCAGACTGACTCAGCCTCAGATCTAACTTCCCCTTACTCATCTTCCTTTCTTTTGGCTTAGGAAACTCCTATTCATCCCTCAGGGCCAAGTTCATCATCTCTGTGGAACTTTCTCTGACCGTGGCAGGCAATCAAACCTTAACCTTTTTTCTCTGTATTGTATGATTTATTTCTGCTAATGTGTTACTTAGCCCATTGCATTACAGCTATGACTGTAGTATTTCCTGTCTTTCTCACTAGTTTTGTTTTGAGCTCCCTTTGTTTGTCTTTGCATTCCTAGTACCTAGTGTAATCCCTGGCACAAGGATTCATTTGTGTGTGTGTGTTAATATAAAATGAATATAATGTAGATGTGTGTAGCTTTTTCTAAGAGCCAGCATCCATCATCCAAGAGCCCAAAAGAATTAGTGCGTTAAACAGATTATAAACCATTTAGAACAAAACCAGATGCACTAAAACAACAAAAATCATGGAAAACCAAACAGCTAATGATATTTTCTTTTGCTTTTTGTTTATTAATAAAAATGGGAGCCCCCTGGGGCTTTGGGACTTTTGATTTGTTGTTTCTTTATGAAATTTTATTTTAAAGATAGAAAATTTTCAGCTAAGGAAAAGTATTTTATACTCAAGTTGAGTCTAGCACCTGAAAATTCCAGGCAAATTTTATTTCATTACAGCAATGTATTTAGTACAAATCGTTAGCATTTTAGATGTTCTGGCTGGTACCTTGGAATTACATCATAATTATATAATTAGATTATTTAAAATTTTGCATTACTAGTTTCAAAGATGTAGCATTTATATATCATTTGAAACATATTTTTATAATATCTTGTATAGATAGTAGCTATTTTACAGTTTTTCACTTGCTATCTTACTCTACATTTCTCTTTTATTATATAGAAATATGTTGGTGAGAAAGGAATTGATGTAATTATTGAAATGTTAGCTAATGTAAATCTTAGTAAAGACTTGAGTCTTCTGTCACATGGAGGACGAGTGATAGTAAGTATTCCTTTTCTTTTTTTTTTTTTTACCATTTTAATGTTTTACCACAATTTAACACTATTTTGCAGTAATCTTTAACTGTAGACTTGCCGTTTTTCATATTAGGTTGTTGGCAACAGAGGTACTATTGAAATAAACCCACGGGACACCATGGCAAAGGAGTCGAGTATAATTGGAGTTACTTTCTTTTCCTCAACCAAGGTAGGAAAAGAAGTACTTCTGATTTTGATAACTTAAACATTGGTACAGTTTGCCTATTCAGGCAAACAGAAAGTTTGAGTAGATGTTAAACTTAGTTATATGACTAGAGGGAGTTGGTAAGGATTAGTCACCAGAAGGACAGCTAGGGTAACAATATAATTTATATCCAAGTAAGCATATCTTTTGAGATAGAAATGTGATACTAGTAATTATTTCAGGACAATAGGTATTTTGTACACTAACACTGTCTCGGGCAGATAGGATTTATGGTTATCATGTAGAGAACTACTTTTTCTATTGTTATGGACAAGTTGACAAAAGTCACACATTTGTAAGAGGCTATGGAATAACACTTAGATTCTGAAGTTTTTTTAATGCTTCTGAAAATTAAATCATGGTTCACTACAAAAAGAAATTTATTTTTCCTTTTTCTTAGGAGGAATTTCAGCAATATGCAGCAGCCCTTCAAGCTGGAATGGAAATTGGCTGGTTGAAACCTGTAATAGGTTCTCAATATCCATTGGAGAAGGTGGCCGAGGCTCATAAAGATATCATTCATGGCAGTGGGGCTACTGGAAAAATGATTCTTCTCTTATGATGAATTCTTTCATGGATTTCCTGTGTAATCAGAGGTACTGTCTTTCCCCCAGTTGTACTTACCCTATCTTTTCTTTAATTAATATTCGATTCCATGAGTTTCTTACGTGAAAAAATAAGATTTTTCTTTAAAGAACAGAGGCAGAAGAGTAAAATTCATTGTATTGCTAGCAATATTTTTTTTATGCCATCTGTCTCAAATCAAGGAGTCATCATAGTAGGAAATAGCATGTTAGTCATCGTTTGGCATGAGGGTGCATTCCAGTAATTCTTAATTGATACTTGATTAATTCCATACCTTTGATTAAAACATGCTAGTTCAAAATAAGACTGCTCAGTTTCCAATGGTTTTCAAGCCTGCTTACCTTTGTAAAGTTTCTCTAGTCTCTGATTAGCCATGGCTGTATTGGACTTTGAACATTTTCTGGACTCAAAACCTCTACTCTAAACTAACCTCATTTGGATGTGTAAGTCTTTTGTAAAGGCAAAAATAAATAATGTCCAGGATAATTTATTAGTTTTCTCAGTATTTTCCCAAATATTAGAATATTTACTTCATTATTGGTTGGCTGCCAATGACCCCATATGTTCTGTGAGAATACGAGCTTTATCTTTGATATACTGCATAGTCTCCAAATAGGTAATACTTCTCAATTGATTAGATTTTCAGAGTAAATTTAGAGTTATCTGTTTGTCTGGTGAGGGTCATATATTTTGTTGAAATAATTAAGCTCACAAATTTGATAAACGAAGAATTGTCTTCATTTGTCTCAATAATGTGTAATAAAATCTATAGAAAATCAAAACCTGCTTTTCCAGTTTTTATAGTATTTGCCTCTCATCACTTCTGCATAGCTCCTGACAGTTACTTCTTAACAGTGTTCTATGCTGGAAGCCTTTATCTAAACTAAATACAGGGATGACCTCTTAGCAATCTTGCCATCAATATTGTATTCAAGGAAATAAAAGTTTGATTATTTGTTATTTTTGTTTTTCATCACATGAGCACATCCTTTTGTTGTGTCACATTTTGTGGTTGATTGTTTTGACCTGATTTGTTCTGTTGAATGACAATTTCTGGCTTGAACATGGAATCCTGTTTCAGTAATAAACAGAAAATACTGCTAATTTCTATAGTTGAAGGATATCATTGGCTTCCGGCTGTATGTGCCATGACTGAAATGTTTTTGCTATTAGCATTTTCCAAGTTTATCCACTGTTTCTCTTATAGGTTAAATGCCCTGTAAAATTACTTAAAAAAAAAAAGAAAAGTGTTAAGGCAATGCCATCAATATAGGCTAGCATTTTATGTGCATCCTAAAATGGAGGATTCCTTTCCATGCAACAAGGTAAAAGAATAATTATTCTGTAAAAGTCAGTTTAATCTGTTTGTACATTTGCCTCATCTATAGAAAGAGCTAAAGCATACAGATGACTTAACACTTCAAAATACATCGATACAGTTTAATTAATTTTGAAGGCAAAACTAGCCAAACTCTATGCATTAACTACCATTTTTATGAATATGTAGCACTAGGTATGCTCTCTGCATAAATCTCTATGGTTTTAGTCTTGTTCCAACTTTCAACCAACTGCATTCACTACTTGGTTGGTGCCTGTGGCCTTAGGGCTACTACGTAGTCATCAGTGCTCGTTCTTGATGAAGAGTAGAGAATAACCTGTATAATAAACAAACATTATTTAACTCAGTCTTTTGAATGTCTGTTCTTGGTTGCTTTGACTTCTGTGACCTAGTCATATAATGTTTTAGAGACCAAATTGGTCAGCACCATGAGCCCAAATAGGTGAATCAACATACCAAAGGTCACATGACTAGGAGATTCAAATTCAACTGACTTTTTTGTAGGCTGTCAATATAAAATCATACATTTAAATTTCCAGGCCTTTGGCTTTCCTTGCTCACTGTACCTCTGGCTTCTCTAATAGATTATTCTATGCTTCCATTAGTCCAACAAGTATTTATTGAGTACCTAGAGTCTGAGAAAGTACCCTGTTGAATTTTGAAAATACAGAGATGTATAAGACAGAGTCCATATCCTTGAGCTTATAGTTGAGTAAGGATGAGACCCAAGTAAAATATTTTAGAATATAAGAGGTGTCATACAGGGTTCTCCAGACAAGCAGTCAAAATACAATGAGATGTGTTTGAAAGAATTTGCTTATGCAATTATGGATACTGGCAAGTTAAAATCTGTAGGGCAGGCCAGCAGGCTAGAAATACAACTAGTTTCTATTGTTGCAGACTTGCCGAATTCTTTCTCTGGGAAATAGTTTTTCTTCTTAAGGCTTTCAACTGATTGGATGAGGCCCACCTGCATTATTGAGGGACATCTCCTTAAAGTCAACTGAAAATTTTGTATAAACACATAAGTAGGACATGATGACTATGTTGACACAGAACTAACCATCACAAGGGTTGGGCTCTTAGTGTAGCTTGGGATTTGCAATCACACCTTTAATACATTTGATGTTAGCTGTCTCCCTCCACGGTAGCTTTAACCATAGAGGTAAAAAATAGGATGCTTCTGAAAGGAAAACAAAAACAAAAAAAGTAGCATTTTATAATGCCCTTAACTCAGCCTGTTGAGGCAAGAAATTATATGTGTGCCAAGGGGCTTCCCCAATTTGTAGTATAAAGAGCTTTCTTTTTCTACACAATTTCCAAGAACAGCAAAACCTGTCAGGTCACTTTGACCTACCTCTTTCCACCTCCTCGACCGTATCTCGCAAACAGAAAAACACCTCAGCTCAATGCTCCATCATTTCTAATGCTTTCATTTTTTTAGTACAGTGCGTTAAAAAGTCATTTAAAAATTGTCATATGACAATTTTGCTAATTCATAGGGCTCATACTGTGGAAACTTCCTACATCCAAGGACAAGGCCTAGGAAATGTTATAGAAAGAAACGTAACTTCACTTTGGTCTGTGTCGACCCCTAAGTCATACATAGAGACAGTCCATGTATGTCGTTAAAAGTGAGTCTAATACTGATCCCAAAGTTATGTGATACGGATGTTCATTAAATGTGCTAAATATAACTACAGGTAGCAGTCCCTGATTTATTCATTCCCAACTTCACGTAAAAATACCCACAAAACTCCAGTAGTACAAGACAGTGAATAGTAAACCATGTGCCAAAATCCACTGGGAATTTCTGACATCAGTGTCAATTTGATTCGGTGAACCAAATTATCTACAGAGTAGGCAGGAAAAAGCCACAAGTCAATCACTGCCTCTAACTTGGGACACAGGAGGTACACTGCTTGGAAAACCAAGCCCCCCCGCCCCCCACCACTTTTTTTTTTAAACCAGAAATCATCTGAACTAGCTAGAGTTGAGGTCTAGGTCCACCCCACAGTATCCTTCAGCTCCTTGCTTTCACATGCATTTTAGAGTCTACAGGTTTCAGTTTTCAGTACAGCTATAGATTAAGGAGGAAGACGGAGTGCACCCTCAGATGTCACCACAGAGAAAATCTTGCAAATGGATGGAGAGTGGAATTGCTGGAGAAATACAAGACTTGTGCAGACAACATTTGTCTGACTCGAGCAAAGCCAGATAATGTAGAAATTGGAGCAGAAGATGCCCATGCCTTAGTCCAGCAGGCCCTGGAATTGACACAGAGTATTGAAGAGGCTAGCTCACTCCAGATACTGATCTGGAAGAAACTGAGCTCTCTTATGGGCAGGGAGGAAGGCCACAGGTACAGCTCTGGTATAGTTGTCAAGAGCATGGGTTATGAAGGCAAAGAAACTGGATTTAAGCACTATTATTGACCAGCTATGGAATCCTAGGCAAATTAATTATTTGGAGCTTCAGTTTTCTCATACGTAACATGGGAAGAAAGGGAAGTGAGAATTGTAAGAATTAAATGAGCTAATGGTCATGTATTACTTAGCACTCTGTCTTGCACAAACACGTGTTTAAATAATAATATTTTTGTTAGCCAAAAAAGAGTAAATTGGGGCAAAGAGGAGGAATGAAGAGAGAGCATCCTGAAATATGAAAAAAGGAATCCCAAATGCAAATCCCCAGAGGAAGTGCAAACGAGCATAACTAACATTACAGAAAACTTGGTCACGTGAACAAATTTCATAACTCTCCAAAAGCGTAGAGAAAAATGAAGAAAATAATATGATAGAACAGACAAAAAGCAAAAACCTTTAAATTATAGGGATGGCCCCTAAATTTCACAGAATAATGAAAGAAATAATAATTAAGGAAAATTCCTGGCCTAAACCAAAGAGCTAAGTTTATTCACTGGTAATATTAATTAGGTTTGTGTAAAATTAATGAAGACCTGGAAATAAGATAATATCCTTTAAATGTTTAAATTTCACATAGATTTGGAAGGGAGCATGCCGAAGGATCATTATTTACAATTATGTTATTCAAAACCTAGAAAATGCAGGAGAACAAATAGGAAAACTATTGATAAGTTAAGAAAACTGGTTAATTATATAATAAATATATATAAATTAATATGCATCAGTAATGATTCATATTAGAAAATTAGAAAATAATGAAAAAAGATCTCTTTCACAATTGCCATGCCACTACTATCACTAATTTTAAAAGCAGTGAGAAATACCTTATGTGTATAATTGGATTGTTTGTAATTCAAAGGATAAATGCTTGAGGGGATGGATACCCCATTCTCTGTGATGTGCTTATTTCACATTGCATGCCTGTATCAAGACATCTCATGTACCCCATAAATATGTACATGTGCTATGTGCCTACAAAAATTTAAGAACAAACAATTTTTAAGTAGTAAAATACAAGCTACCAAATTTACGAGAACACACAGGACCTTTACAAAGAAACCTACAGAAGTCTCATGGAGGACAAAGGATTACTCAAAGAAATGATTCTTGGTCAGATTCATGTGAAGATTCTCCCTTCATACGCTAGAATGTCAAAGTGATTTATATCAAAATCTCAATAGGAATTTTTAGAAACTTGACAACATATTTCTAAAGTTTTTTTGAGGGGGAGGGGGGAAGGGGAGGGGGTGGCAGGGGGAGAAAAAGGCAGCCAGAAAAAATCAGAAAAGAAAATGAGCTGGAACCAGTCCCAGCAGATGTGAACATTTTTTTCCCAAGTTAGAGTTACTAAGGTGGAATCGTATTAGCTCAACGATAACTAGATTAGTGGAACAAAATAGAGTCTAGGTATGCTGCTCCCTTTTGCGGATGGTAAAAATGGCTTTTCACTGGGGAGAGAGGTTATTCAATAAGAGAACTAGCTCCCCATTTGGGAAAAAAAATAAATATTCGACTACACTTCGAGCATCAAAAACTTTTAGATGAGCCAGGTGCAAGTGGCTCACAGCTGTAATTGCAGCACTTTGTGAGGCTGAGGCGGGCGGATCACCTGAGGTCAGGAGTTGGAGACAAGCCTGACCAATATGGCAAAACCCCATCTCTACTAAAAATACAAAAAAAAAAAAAATAGCTGGGCTTGGTGGTACACGCCTGTAATCCCAGCTACTCGGGAGGCTGAGGCACAAGAATTGCTTGAACCCAGGAGGCAGAGACTTCGGTGAGCCGAGATTGTGCCACTGCACTCCAGTCTGGGTGACAGAGCCAAGACATGGTAGAATATTTTTATAATCACGAGGGATGAAAAGCCTTACACCATTACTCAAAATCCCAAACTATAAAAGAACAAGAAAAATGGGAAAAGTAGAAAAAGATCTCCAATAGCAGATAAAAATATTAACCTTAAAAAATTCTCCAAACTAATTAGTAAATTCAAAACATCCCACAAGAGAAATGGACATGAATGGATACAAGACAAAATACATATAACCAGTGAACTTATGGAAGGAGTTGTTTATTCTCACTAGTAATAGAGGAAATGGCACTCATGTACTATTGGTAGGAGTATAAAATTGTTTCTGTTCTGGAGAGCAGATACGTAATGTCTTTAAATTTTAAAATGTGGATTTCCTTTGATCCATTAATTCCACTACAGAAATTTATCCTAAAGAGATAGATACATCTGGAAAGATGTGCCAAAATTGTTTTCATTGCAGCATTGCTTATTATAGTACAATATTGGAAACGACTTAAATTTCCATCAACTGCATGATTAAAATGCCAAAACATCCATACAGTGCAATACAATGTATCTATTATAATGACAAAGTAGACCCATAGTTCTAGACATGGGAAAATGTTTAAGGCATAGTGTTAAGAGTATTATTAATAAGTTTAAAAAGCAGATATGGGAGGTATGTAGTATACTTCTACTTCTACATAATTCTTCTTGTGTATGCATTTCAAGAGATTCCTAGTAGATAGTTATCAAAATGATTTGTCTTAGTGCTGAGATTATAAATATTTTCCCAACAATTTTAAAACATTTTCAAATTTATTATTTTTAATAAAAACTTATTTATGACAAATTCAATTTAGGAAGAATAATTTATTAAATAATATTAACAAAATCTAAAAACTTAATATCAAAAATAAAAAACTACTTCGAATTTCCAAATATATGTATATTTATATTACCTTGAATCTTCTGTAATTTTATGTCTGTGCATTCAGATTAACAGTTGTCCCTCAATATACATCAGGGATTGAATCCAGAACCCTTGAGTACGCCAAGATCCTCACATACTCAAGTCCCACGGTCATCCTTGGGGAACCTGCGTACATAAAAAGCTAGTTCTCTGTATTTGTGGGTTTCACATCCTGCAAATACACCTGCCTTTGGTTGAACAAAGTCTGCATATAAGTGGACCCACACAGTTGTTCAATGGTCAAATGTGTTTCTTACTTGTGCTAATAACTTATGATTTATTCTATAAACATGCTCAGTAAAAAATTATAGTGTGTTTGTATTGAATTTGAACTAAGTGGATCATAATGATTTACTTATTTTTGTTTTATTGAAATAATAAATTGTCCTTTGAAAATATTCCATTTTATTTTCAAAAGATAAAGTATTCGTCAGGTGATGAGAACTATTCTTGGGGGAAAACTCTGTGTTTGCATTTCTCGAAATAAACTATTAGACTTAACTCATAGTTAATACAAAACCTAAAATTAACTTGGTCTTATTGATTTGTTTTGGATGTTTATTGTGATTGTAGCATCACATTTGAAATCCAATTGTAAGCATCACCTCTAATCAAAGCTCTTTTAGTATGGTGTGACAAATGCATTTTAACAAAATTTTACCCATGTTTTATGTGGTGAAATAATATTTTGCTTAGGAATTAGCACTGTAATTCTGTTTCACAGTTTATCCATGTAATTTGAGTTTTTACATGTCTTGCAGTTTCTTTCATCCTAGAGTAGCTTTTGAGTTTATTAGCTGGTTTCACTTAGTCTTGTTTATAGGCCTATCACTATAGCTTCTAAGTGCTTCTCAGATTATGTTCCCTTTTATGTCTATCAAACTGCGTTTCCACATAAATGAAAACTCTTCAATTGCTGGAATTCTTTGCTTCTTTATTGTCAGCCTACTAGCTAACCACATGAGGAACACTACTTTCCAGAGTTTTGTTCTACCCTATGGTAGGCAATTTATCTGGATTTTTTTTTTCCAATGAAGGAAGTAATCCTATTCACACTTACAATTTTATTTGCATTCTTTTGTCCCATTCTTCTGCTTCATTGAAAGTGATGGCCTTCCTTCTTACTAAGCACAATTTCTCTAAATCTCATTGCTCTGGCCTCTCCATGAACTTTGCTTAATCAGCCCCTGAAACTTGTATCTTCATCTTCTTTCTAAAAATGTAAACATCTCAATGCCTTTCCCATCCTGACTTTCAGAATATCATTCTCCTGGTATCCCTGGACCTTCTCAGCTTTATTTGCAAGCATCACTTCTTCCACTCACTTTTAAAATGTTGCTATGCTTTACTTTCTGTTTTTTATTTTTCCTCTACACATTCCCTCTGGCTGGCATCTGAACCAGGCCTCAGTATCACTGGGTATTGGTGACCCTCAAGCCTTTATCTCTAGCCTGTTCTATGCCCTAAGGTCCAGATATTAGACTGACAACTGGTTATCACTCAGATGTTTCAAAAACTTCTCAAAATCGACATGTTCCAAATCAAATTATCCCCAGTAACAAACCTGTTCTACTTCCTGTATTTCCTATTTCTGTGTATAAAGACACTGTGTACCTAGTTAGCCAAGCCTGGCAGTCATTCTTAATGCATCCCTCTGCCAAGAACCCCTTCCAGACTGAGTGCACAGTGGAAAAGTAGCATCACCTAAGTGCAGAAGAGCAAGGAGAAGCAGAGGAGCAAGACTTAGCAGCTGCAAGACAAGGAAAAGTAAAATTGGTCTAGAGAACCCTGGACCCCCAGAAGTACTTGGTGAAGATTTTTCAGGGAACTCTATGCCCTGAACCAGGCACTGGGGTCACTGAATAATATAATTTGCATCATTACTATTTCTGTGGCCTCATTTGCCCTACCTGTTAACCCCCAGGTGGTGAGGACTAGAAAAGGTTGTACACCTTTCTAAACTCAATTAGAGAGGGAGGAAATCAAGTTCTAGGGCAGAGCTTCTAGACCTTCCAGATGGCATTTAAATTAGCCTCTGAAATACATGTTGTGGGCCAGGCTCAGTGACTCACGCCTGTAATTCCAATACTTTAGGAGGCCGAGGCGAGCAGATCACAAGGTCAGGAGATCGAGACCATCCTGGCTAACACGGTGAAACTGCGTCTCTACTACCAAAGAGTCATGGTGGCACGTACCTGTAGTCCCACCTGCTCAGGAGGCTGAGGCAGGAGAATCACTTGAACCCAGGAGCAGGAGGTTGCAGTGAGCTGAGATTGCGCCACTGCACTCCAGCCTGGGTGTGAGACTCCATCTCAAAAAAAAAAAAAAAGAAAAGTACATGTTGTGGATATTAAAATCATGGGTCTTAGTCCATTTGGGCTGCTATAACAAAGTACCTTAGACTGGGTGGCTTCTAAACAACAGAAATTTATTCCTAACAGTTCTGGAAACTGGGAAATGGAAGATCAAGGATCCGACAGATTCAGTGTCTGGCGAGGACGTGCTTTCTGGTTCATGGATGGTGCCTTCTCACTGTGTCCTCACATGGTGGAAGGGCAGAGCTAGCTCTCTGGGCACTCATGACCTAATCACCTCCCAAAGACCCCACCTCCTAGTACCATCACCTTGGCGCTAGGTGCTTGTGCCTGTAAATTTTGGGGGCACAGAAACATTCAGACCATATCAATCATTTTCCCTCATTTCAATTTTACCTGCTCTTTGACCTCATTCGGTCCCTCTCTTCATTTAATCTCTCATTGCCAATCTCAGTCCAATGGCCCTAACCAGCTCTTACATCCCACTAAGCTTAAGTTGGTCACTAAAGTACCCTCAATTATCTTGAATCACCATCCTTCTACAAAAGTCACTCATTGAAATCTAGCCCTGGATGGAACTTGTAATCTACCTCCAACTTCCAGCTTTTTCACCACTTCATATATCATAGATGTAGCCAATCATAAGGAGCAGGTGCTGTTCTGCCTCCCTCTCCAATTTGCCCTTCAAACCCAGCACTCTCCTGCCTCTAGTTCTGCTCATGCCATTTATTCCCATTTATTACCTTTTCTCTGATTAAATTTGAAAATTAATCATTTGATTAGTTTTAGGATGATCTGTGTATGTCTTTGTGTGCAGTATTTAGAAGATGAGATAGGCATCTTTCCCTTTGGGAGGTGAGTGGAATAGTGGGAGCAGCTATTCATTAGATGTCACTCTAGTCATGATGGAAAGGGAATTGCTATAAACCTCACAATAGACAAAGAGATGGACTGTGTGAAGCTCATGCAGTTGCTAATCAGGAGGAATGAATATTTTCATTTTAATTTTAACCTTTTTGCCCTATAACTTAAGGAACTTGAGATGATGGATAAGACCTAGCATACCCCAGGCACTCAGATGTCAAATGAGTGAAAGATTATAACAACCTGTAATTATACAGGTTTTCCTACCTGTACAATTTTCTCTCTCAGGATTAATGTGTCACTGATCATTAGAGAAATCCAAAGCAAAACCACAATGAGATACCATCTCACACCAGTCAGAGGCTGAGGCGGGCGGATCACCTGAGGTTGGGAGTTCAAGACCAGCCTGGTGGTCTTGACCAACATGGTGAAACCCCGTGTCTACTAAAAATACAAAAAATTAGCTGGACATGGTGATGGGCGCCTGTAATCCCAGCAACTCGGGAGGTGGAGGCAGGAAAATCGCATGAACCCAAGAGGTGGAGGTTGGAGTGAGCCGAGATCACGCCACTGCACTCTAGCATGGTGACAGAGCAAGACTGTCTAAAAAAAAAAAAAAAAGGTCAAAAGATAACAGATTCTGGTGAGATTGTGGAGAAAGGGAATGCTTATACAGTGTTGGTGGGAGTGCAGATTAGTTCAACCATTGTGGAAGACAGTGTGGTGATTCCTCAAAGACCTAACAATACAAATACCATTTGACCCAGCAATCTCATTACTCGGTATATACTTAAAGGAATATAAATCATTCCATTACAGACACACACACACACACACACACACACACACACACACACACGTATGTTTACTGCAGCACTATTCACAATAAGCAAAGATGTGGAATCAACCTAAATGCCCATCAATGATAGAATGGATAAAGAAAATGTGGTACATATACACCACAGAATACTGTGCATCCATAAAGAATGAAATCATGTCCTTTGCAGGGACATGGATGGAGCTGGAGGCCATTATCCTTAGCAAACTAACATAAGATCAGAAAACCAAATGCCACATATTCTCCCTTATAAGTGGGAGCTAAATGATGAGAACACATGTACTCATAGAGGGGAACACACACTGGGGCCTATCAGAGGATGGAGGGTGGGAGGAGGGCGAGGATCAGGAAAAATAATTAATAGGTACTAGGCTTACTACCTGGGCAATGAAATAATCTGTACAACGAACCTGCAGGACATAAGTTTACCTATGTAACAAACCTACACATATACCCCTGAACTTAAAAGTTAAAAAAATAATATATTTGCGTGTTTATGTGTGTGTACATATATACATACATATGTATGTATACATATCTAATTTGAAATTTAAATTGTATTGCAGAACACCACACAGAGGTATATATACATGTTTGTACATTAATTGTAAAGTAGAAATTTGACATTTGACAAATCAAGTATGAAAAAGCTGGCTGTATGTGGCTTTATGTGCAACGAAAGCTTAGCTCTGGGCACCTGTCATCTTGCTTCAAAGCAAAGCTTATTTTTGATGTTTCAGAGAAATAAAATGGAATTAAAAAATAAGTAAAACCAATCTATTAAAATTATTTTTCTTTATTATTTTGTTTAGGTGAAACAAGAATCTGCTTCTCTTAACCTTATTCAATTTTTTACCTTTAAAACTTTTAACAGCCTAACTCACATTCTAAATACTGAAAGTGCATAACATAGGTCAGTATTAATTTTTTAAAGTCAATTCAACTTAGTAGAAAAAAGCAATTGATGTGCTTCAGTAATAACTTCCACTTGTTTTAACTTGTTATATTAGCGCTTGCAGTTCTATTTAATTGGCATGTAATTTAATTGCCACATAAGTTATTTAATTATATACTACAAATGGGAAAAGTTGTTTATAGGCAATCATATCTCTTTTGCTAAAATCTGGAATACTGAATCTTCCTCAATCTTGTATTTATGTGTCATTCCTTCATGCTGATTATTTGCATTGCATGGTTGAGTTATATCACATATTAATTCATTCTGTCATTGTTTATAGTGGGGTATATATTTATATTTTTAGTAACAAATTCAGACAGTCAGATTTCAATCTACTTTATTATTAAAAACAAAGGCACTAAGACCTGTGTTTTTCTCTTTATGGAAATTACAATATCACAATAATTCACACATGTTATTTGTTCAGGCCAGCATGCCTTACTCTCTCTCTTTCTTTGCCTAATTTCAGCATATTACTTTTGAAGGTTTACCATAGGTGTTACTTTTACTTAGAAGGCTTTTCTGACCTCACTAATGATCAGGTGGCTTTTCTCTGTGTTCCTTTCAGTACTGTAAAAATATAGAGTGAGACAGAACTAGCGTATAGTCTTTATTTTTCAGTAGTGTGGCAACCTTGGACTCTAGCAAGATATCCTTGGAAAGCCTCAGGTTTTTTGGTTGTAAATCAGGGATAATAGTTACTTATTTGATTGTTATGAAAGATATATTAAACCTTATTATGTTTTTGCCTGATGCCTGGCACATAGAAAAACTGAAAAATCTGGCCTTCTCTTTAATGTTCAATAAATAAAGGTTGAATGAATGAATGGGTTACAATTATTTATTGACTTATTTGACTTCCATTGTTCTGTTCATTTATTCAGGAATGGGTCTGTAATCTCTTGTCTCATATAAGACAGAAAATAGTACTTTCCTCATAGTAAGTGGCTGACAAGTTGTAAAAACCTTTTGCTTTTCCATCTGACTAAATCTTCCATAAGTATTTCAAGTAAATATTACTCATTTAACAAGTATTTGTTAAACCCTTACTCTGAGCCAGGGATTGTTCTGCAGGCAGGTTGTACTTCAGTGACAAAGTCTCTGGTTTCATGGAATTTGCAATTCAATGGAGAAAGACTAACAATAAGCAGATAGACAGGCAAGTACACTGTCCAGTGACGAGAAGAGCTATGCAGAAACATGAGCAAGGGGTCAAGAGAGTATCAGGAGCAGTTGCTATTTTTATGCAGCATAGTCAGGAAAGATGATATTTGAACAGGAGACCTAAAGGAAATGAGGAAGTCAGTCCTGTGGACAGATATCTCGATACAGAGCTTTCCAGGTGGAAGGAATAGCAAGTATAAGAAATCTGCACTTGTGCCTCTTAAATATATAACAGTTTTTTAAAAAAATTTAAAAGAAACCTTGGCTTTCTAGCATTTGCTATACAAGGTGGTAGGCTAAGATGCTCCAGTAGTTGCTGAGACCCTATCAGTGGCAATCCACTCAAACCACTCATTATTCATCACTGGCAGTCATAGGAGGGTATTCAGGAAATACACAATCTGAGCTGGGTTTTAACAAGACCACTCCCGCTGCTGTGTAGGGAACAGACAATGGAAGACCGCTTAGTGGCCACCTCAATAATCCAGTGAAAGATGATGGGGCTTTGGTGTAATCTTGTGTTTGAAAGAAATGTTATAATCTAACCCAACTCAGTCATTAAGCTGATGTCATTCATTCATTCATTCAACAGTGTATGTATCTTATAATTTAGCACATTGTATCTGTAATTCTTAAAGATATATATCTGTGTGGTCTTATTCAAAACAGAGTAAACATTTCTATAAAACCAATAGTGTAATTTGTATACCTATGTGAATTAAAGTTTAATTTTAAACCATCTTTCCAATGATGATAACCTACATTGAAAAATTCAAATACACTTAAAATAGTTTTCTTGCATTTTTTAACATCACAAGATAAACTATAATCTCATCCACTTGGCTACATATAAAGCATGTACAAACTTGTAGGAGGTTGAATTATAGGCAATTACTCCTTGCAGGTTTGATATAGGACACTTGTACATTTGGCAGTATTGCTTATTTACATGACCCTCATGGAAGCTCATTATTTTGTAGATCGGGATGTGGTAATCATTCCGATGAAGAAATCAATATTATGTAGCCAAATCTGGTTCTTACAGGAAATTTTATTTTTTACCATTTTATTTTTTCAACACTTAAAATTTATTCAGATTGACATAAAATTCCAAAATATGAATAAATGCCAGCAGATGGCATTTAAATTGGCCTCTGAAATACATGTTGTAGATTTTAAGCAGATGATTAAAAAATAGACTTCATAATAAACATAATTTTTATTTTTCAATCAAATATTTTTGTAGGTAAAAATAATTCAGCTTCCCTGCTTAGTTATAGTAAGATATGTTTTCCCAGGTGATAGTTTTAATTACATTAGCTGGCAACATTAATTCACTCTATGTTTGAATTTTTATTCCTTTGTACCTCTTTTTAATATATTCAACACATACTTTGTTTTTCAAAAGAACACTATAATAATTATTCCTGTGGAACCATGTAATGTATTGAGTTAAATGATTTTAAAATATATATATCTTTGTACATAGTACCCACACAAGTAAATATATATGTAATGTTTATGATTATTATATTATAATTTTGTTGTTAATTCAAGTTTATTTTTATTTTTATTAATTTTTTCTTTAAGTTTCTGTAAGTTATATTTTAACGTACTTGACTAAATAAGTGGTATTATAATTAAATACTCTGTTCTCACTAGTCAGCTGTCAGGTAAAATATGTCTAATACATAAGAAAATTTTCATTGTTTATTTCTAGAATACTTCCTCACACTTCATGGGTTAAAACAGATGTATACACACCCTCATACACATGTGCACACACACATACATATGTATATATTGTATAAATATATGCAATACATATATATACACACACACTTTAGTAAATGGGACTATCTGTTCCTGGAAGCTGAGGGATTTATATTATTTTTAATACTTTTATCTTAGTTCATACATACAAACACTCAGTAAATATTTGTTAAATAAATGAATGTAAGTGCATGCCCTTGTCTGATTCTGAATGGGAAAATGTATTCCTCTGAGTTACTTTGACAGAGAGGAAAATCATGGCCTCTTTTTCACTATATTTAATTTCTCAATGTATAACTATAGCTATTGGTTTAAGAATTTTAGGATGGGTACAGTGGCTCATGCCTGTAATCACAGCAGTTTGGGAGGCTGAAGCAGAAGGATCACTTGAGCTCAGGTGTTCAAGAATGCCACTATGGCACCACTGTACTCTAGCCTGGGCGGCAGAGCAAGACTCTATCTCTTAATAAGTAAGTAAGTAAATAAATAAATAAATATTTTACACCTTCCTTTGAAAAACCATTTATTACGGTCATCCAAATTTCTCAAGGACCTTGAGTGTGTTTTTCATTGGAGCACTTAAGCACTGTTGACACAAATTGGTGTCTCTGCGTCCTTGTCTCCAAATTGCACTTATTAAGCACTGTCTTCAGGTGAGATCAATATTTTTTGAAAGTCTCCAAATTTACTTTATATAATTATGTGCTTGGATTTGCAGAGCAATTATGCTCTCATAAGATGTGAAATATTTTAACTCTTTCCTAAGTCCACACACAAAGAAAAGAAAGCTATCTGCACTAAAAAGCCAGACTCTCTTTTTTTATTTTTTTATTTTTAAGAAAAATAAATGGCTCCTTTTGTTTGTAACCATATGGACATAAAGGATCTTTTCAAAAATCCTTCTTCTTTCTCAGAGTCCACACCCAAAACGTGCTTTAATATTGGCTGATGTTCTTTCCTAAGAAAATTTTCTACTTACTGCATCTCCACATTCCCTGCCGTAATTTAGGCTTGACCTCTCCCGAGCTTTCTCAGCAGCTTCCTGTCTACCTTTTTGACCCTAACTAGTCTCTCTCCCTTCTTTCATATTGCGGTCAGGGTGATTTTTCTAAGGTGAAAATCTGATCCCTTCACTCTTATGCTTACATCTTCCAGTGGGTCCCTGGCTCCTCCTCCTTCAATATTTCAGCATCCCCTTCTCTGTGACACCGTCTCTGATTCGTGAGAGAAGGTCATCTCTGTGGGCCCTGTGGTATCTTATAGATACTCAACCCAACCTGACAACCTTGACTATAGAAAATAATCTCTCTGGCCGGGCGCGGTGGCTCAAGCCTGTAATCCCAGCACTTTGGGAGGCCGAGACGGGCGGATCACGAGGTCAGGAGATCGAGACCATCCTGGCTAACCCGGTGAAACCCGTCTCTACTAAAAAATACAAAAAACTGGCCGGGCGAGGTGGCGGGCGCCTGTAGTCCCAGCTACTCCGGAGGCTGAGGCAGGAGAATGGCGTAAACGCGGGAGGCGGAGCTTGCAGTGAGCTGAGATCCGGCCACTGCACTCCAGCCCCGGCGACAGAGTGAGACTCCGTCTCAAAAAAAAAAAAGAAAAAGAAAAGAATCTCTCTATATTTAGGTGAGTATATAGGGATATTTCTTCCCCGGAAGTCTGTGAGATTCTTGACTGTAAGGATCAGACCTCCGCCCATCAGTTCCAGTGCCTGTCAGAGCACCTGAGACATACCAGATATTCACAAAAGATAGATTTGTAGGAATAAAATCTATCCATTGTCTCCATTTGTTTTTGCTGTTGTTGACACAATGCACTTTGTTTCTTACCAGCAGGTGTCGCAATAGCTCCATGTTTTCAGCACGATTTTTGGCTTTTCAACTTTGCTGTAACATATTAATTGGGCTGTTATGGGAAGGAGATGATAATTTAGGCACTGTTTACAGAATAAAGCTGATTTAACCTTCAGTTTCTCTGTGAACATTTTTTTTTTTCAAACGTAGTGTTCCAACTGAAATTGCCAAAGTAAAAGGAAGACTTCAAATTTAAAAAACGATTAGAGTGAAATAAAAATTCAAGCTAGGGCATCAAGTTAAAAACACAGGAAAAATGTGAAGCACAAAATCAACACCTCAGAATGGTAATGGCACAATGATAGCTATAGCCACACAACTGTTTCTTTCCATCTCACTAGCAAAAAGCAAATTGTGTTTGGTATTTTACCAAGAGAGCTCAAAGGAAAAACATGGCCCAGAGTGAAATGTGCCTTGTTTTTAGGGTTCTTTAGCTTTGAAGAGCTCAAGATCCTGACAAAAACTTTAATTCATGGACCTATGAACATTAGAAACGTAATGCTTTTATAAGCTGAGAACCAGGGAAAACGAAGAAACAAACAGAAAAAGAAACACCAGGAGATGATAAATCATCTCCGAAGATATGAAAACATAATGAAGATAATTTTTTAAATAAGATGTGCAGTGGTCAGGTACACATTACTGAATACTTGCAGCTCAAGGTAGTAAAGGGAAAAGAAAGTCTTGGAATCAGACAATCCAGGTGATGGAGTCTAAAATTACCAGTCGTGTGACCTGGGGCTATATTGACCGTGGTATCTCAAATCGTCCGTATTTCCAAACATAAAATAAAGCCCATTTACAAAGGGTGTTGTGAGGTTCAAATAAGATAAGTCATGTAAACATGCTTCATGTTCTTTAAAATGCTGTATTTGCATAAAACAATATTAGAGAAGGATGAGGCAACACTTATTGAACATCTGTGGTGTGGCGAGTGGAGTGCTGGATACTTTACATAAAATCACATGCAATTATTTTCCAGTGGGGAAGATTCTCTCCAAAGTTTCCTAGTCCGTAAGCTGCAGTCACAGCTCCCTCCTCCTCACATCTCCTTCTGTCATGGCCCTGTCACCATATTCCACTGAATACCTCTGAAATATGTAAATGATAGATATTACTGCTAGCCTAAACACTGAAGGAACTCAATGAGGGGTGAGCTTTATAAGAACTAGTAATTTTCAGCTTCCAGAGGCATTGTGGTAGGGGTGAGTTGGAATTAGTGCTTCTAAAGAAGCTCTGGATATATTTGCCAACAAATTCTGAGTGGAAACTTCCTTTTGAAGATGTAAAGGAATTTATCATCAGATCAAGATCACATATACCTTTTTAGACCTTTTTATGTGGATAGAAGAGACTTTTTAAAAAAAAATTCAAAGGTTTCTTCTATTTCAGGTTAAAACTAGTTTTGGAAGATGACGCTTTGAGACAATAGGAATAGCCTTACCCCAGATGAGCCCTCAATGATTTTTTTCTTAATAAATTAAGATTAGGCCATATACCAAGCAATACAGCAATCTGTATTTCTAAGGTTATTAATTTCAGTATATGCACAAAAGTATAAGTTGTTTAGTGGTTTGTAATTTCCATTCCAGAAATAATCAGACTTGAACAGGCAAAATATATCATCTTATATATATATACTTTTGGGTGCGTGAGAGTCAATAGTGTTATTCTAATGAACATCACATGGGCTGGGTGAAAAAAAAAAAGAAGCCAAAAAAGAGTGAAAGAGAAAGGAAACTCTAAGATTTTGTTCAGTTTAAGGTACAGAAAGTGAACCTTACAGCAGTGAATGTGCTTAATTCCATGATAACTTTCTCTCCTTTTATTGATCTTTGGTTTTAAATAAATTATGCTTGAGCTATTTACTGTTAAAAGAAGCCAAATAGTGCCAGAAATCAAACTGTTCACCCTAAAAAATTTGCAGAGGTTTGAATCATTATCACCCAAACACTGTTAGGACATTAGCAATCTATGCAATAGCTTATAACTTCCATAGATTTTCTTGTGCAGTTCTGTAAAACTTCATTATTTCCATGACTGTTGAACTGGAACTATTTCCAGTTGCTAAAAAGGCAGGTCGAATATTATGTCAATTGCTGATTAATCGTTCTATTTCTTGACAAGGTTACCGGTGCTGCCATTTGATGTTTTGCACCTAGTGGAATTAATGTTATTCAGGGAAGTAATGGTAATGAACTAAATTTCATATCTACAAAGAAGCCTGGACAGCGGGGCAGTCTTGCACTTTGGTCTTTATCTGAAATCAGATGCCTTATCACCACAACTCCTGTCTGTCAAGCTCCCCCAAATAAGCTGGATTTATTACGAGTTGTTACTCTTTGTTCCAATAATGAGCTCCACTACTGGTGGTGGCTCAAAGATCCACAGAAAAGCAAAGCAGAGGACCTGTCATTAGATAGCAGACTACATAGGCAGCGGGAATTGGATATGGCTTTTAACTCCATGCCATTGATGGTAATTTTTGGTTGCTTTGCTGATTTGCCTAGGGCAACTAAAAACATCACCTTAGTTTTATTCAGGCTAATTGTCAGCCTGTGCAGTGGTGCCAAATTTGAGAAATGATTGACAACTAGATACATATCCTCAGATGTATTACCCTCCAGTTCATAGTCATTAGCACTCCATCACAAGGCTGCTCTGCCTCAAAGACATTAGTAGAGGGCAGTGATCTGCTGAGTTCAAAGAGCTCTGGGGAGGAGAAGCAGCACATTCCCACCCAGGTGTTCACAATATTTGTTGCATTATTGACCATCTTGCATAGGAGAAGCCTGATGGTGTAGGACCTATCGATGACCTTGTTTGACACCCATTTGTGTGCAGAGGCAGCTCAGGCTAGATGCCATCTGTCCTGACTTGCTGGCCATATCGTCATGTAGCTGTCTATTTGTGTTGATGGATTTCTTTGATTAGCTGAGTGAGTCGAGCATTAGCTAAGTCCATAAAAAAACAATGTAGAAACCCTGATGTTGCTTATCACATTTTTTCTCACTCTGGAAAATCCTAAAGACTGTGTCTCTGAGACCTGTCTGTATTTTAAAGAAATGCACATGATAACAAGGAGAAAGAAAGATACATAGATATTACATCCATCAACTTTAAAATCTAAACATATCTCAAACTCTATTCTTTTCCCCTTTGTTCTTTTTAAACACATTCCCCACACAGTGAAAGAGGATTACCCTGTGCCTGTCACTTTTTTCGGTGCTTCTAGTGCTTGGTTGTGTAACCAAACATATTAAAATTAAAATCCATATGAACAAGCTGTTGAAGATTACATCTAAAAACAGGGCTGATGGCAAATGTGCTATGTACTGAAGGTTATCTTTGTCAGGGAAAGACACTTGAAATGATAAAGTAAATACGACTTTTTCCCCAGTCTGAGGGAAACAAAAAAAATCATGCAAAGAATTAAAGCTTTCACGGGTGTCTTCTGGTGGTCATCCCCACTTTCTAATTTTGCTATACTTCCTTAGGTCTCTGCTCCTTCCTAAGAATGACTTTCTCTTCAAACTAGGCCTTGAGAGTCATTTACCCTTTGGGAAAAATCCACTGCCCACCTACAGGGGCTGATGTTGCCAGATGATCCAGTGGCCTTCCCAAGTCTGAGCTATTTCTTCCAGAGAGAAATACTCAGGAGCTTCAGCAAGACAGTGAAGAGGGGGTCTCTGATCCTTCAAGTCCTGCAAAAAAATCTCATGTGGGAGGCGTCACTCTAATTGAGTCTTCTTCAGATCTTCCAACCAGTGTGGTTGTTCCTACTTTTCTTTGTCTTCATTTGCCTGATAGATACCTGCTGGTTGATATGGAGACATATATGTGTGCATGGGCTTCCCACTCGCTGTTTTCTGAAGGTCAGGCCTTCCTTTCCTGAGTAGGAAGCTTATATTCCTACTCTGTTGTCATAAACTGGAAGCCAGTGGGCAGAATTCTAACCATAGATATTATTTGTTTGGCTTCCATAATGTTCTAAAAAATTTTTTTAAATTCACTCAATCTATCTAGCTTTTCAGTTTCTTTGGAAAAATCAGAATCTGTGGCAACCTTAGAAGGCACTTCTAGAAGGCGACATAGCTTCGGAGCTCAGAAGCAGCCAACTTTTAGACAGACCATGCTATAGGACTGTCTGCCATTCCCCAGTGTCATAATGTTTTTCTTTCTCCTTCGGGTTTTGAATTCCTGGTTTAAGACCATAAGGAAGAAGAAAAACTTTTCAGATCAGACACTGCTCTCACAGTGGATTTGGCAGAACTTATTGATATACAGAGCAGTATTAGGTTCTTTATTTCTACTCTCACTCCTCTCTGAAATTGTGATTCTTAGGCCTTCCAGGAATAAAAAATAAAACCAGCCCTTTAATAAAACATAGAATTTCTGTGGCTGTTTGCTTAACTACATGAGACCTGACAGAAACTTTGAAACACTCACATGTAAGGGCCAGATCAAGCACTCTCTATAAGGCCTCAACCTCCTTCCAGGAGGAAGGTAATGGGAGTTCCTTCTTCCAGGACTGGTCGAGGTTAATAGGTTTTCATACCATCATGTAAACACAGAGTTAGTTTCCTAGAATATGCCTTATAATCCATTTAGTTCAATATAACTCTATGCAAGGAGATCCTATAGAGTATTTGATTCCTCTTCTTGATCAATTCCAGAGATAAAGTGTTTCACTATCATAAATATTATCCATTTTTGGACTTGTGCCCTATAAAATGGGTCTAAAGTGTTAAACTATGCCCTTTATCATAGGGTTTTTGTGACAAGATTTCTATTTGTTGTTTGATTCTGGAAAGTTATTTCTTTTGCTGAGCCAAAATTCATCTCATACCTTCTCCTGATTATCTCCCATAGATCTCAGTCTCTTCCCTCTTCTGCATAAAATCCTTTCTAATGTTTTATGACATTGATACTTTCCATGGTCCCAATATCATTTACTTTAGACATCACCAGTTATTTCAATGCTTTCTCCTATGAAATAGTTTCTAGAGTGATCATCATTTTAATAAATTTATATTTTATATTGTGTTTTAAAAGGAAGTTCTTTAGTTTTGGAGTGTTGAATGTCATACTTAGCAGTAAATTAAACATGCATTTTTCTATTTAATTTCAGGAGAGCTTTCACAGACAGAGAATAAAGCAATATGTGCCAGTAGGGCTGCTGAATTGCACAATCAACCATGGGGGGCATCATTCCCATTATGGTCCATGTAAACAGTATACTCTGTAGTTATGCAGGCAGTATGCAGCCTAAGTGACCCTACATGGAAGTCCCTGACACATCTCAGAGAGAAGTACCAGACACGTATGCAGAATAAGCATTAGCATATTACCCATTTCCAGGGTGTAAGAAAGAAGGCAAGCAGTTCATTGTAAGAAGGAAGAAGTTGGTGGTATGGATTTCATTGGAGAGAGCTATAAATGTTTTGAGTTCTCCCTGTTCCTACACCTACCTGCCATGCATGAGAGGGAATGCTTCCCCCTCACTTTAAACCAAATGAAGAGGGTTTTCAGAGCACAACTCAGAGAAAGCGGTCCTTGCCTCTGAATTTGGAGAATGCAGTGAAAAATATGTACTTTGAGATATAAGTCTGTCATATAAGCACAGTATTCCAAACATGATCGGTTTGATGCAAAACCCAAAGCAACTTTTATATCTCAGAGCATAAACCAGCATCACATTCATGGTTTTAGTTGCCATGTCACAAAGTTACCTTATATTGAGTTTCCAAGCAACTAAGATATCCAGATAGTTCCAGATGAACTGAAATTTGGTCACATATATAGATACTTTATATGGGCAAATAATTTTTCGAGAGTAAATCTGAAGCAACTTGCTACAGAAGCAGTGTCATGAATGTGGGGATTTACAATGCCTTGGTTTGTCTCTTACCTTGTTTACTTAGTTGACCAATCGTTGATCTCTCTGAGCCTCAATATCCTCATCTGTACCATGAGAATAATACCTCCCCCAAGGAATTGTGGAAGTTAAATGAGATGATTTGTGTAGGTGGTTAGCACATTGGAAGCACTAGATAAGTACAAATTCCCTTCTGCCTTCTTTGATGACACCCACAGTTTGTGATCTTGCTCATCTCCAACCACCCTCCATGGGACAATGTGACACAGGGACTGAGAATGGTTGCTAAGGAGGAGGAACCACTTACAAGCATGTGACTTCAGGCAAGTTTCTTCAGTTCCCTGCTTCTCAGAACCTTTCTTTGTAAAAAGGGGGAAACAATAGCATTTGAGCATAAGTTGAGATATGGCACTTGAAGCATTTGGGCACAGAGCCTGGCACACATCATATGTTCAGTATTTTTTTAATTGTCATTACTCCCACCCCAGCGACCATGACTATAGTGGGGTTTATTTACTTTGATGGCAGGGCCAAAAACTGTCCTCCAGAAATCTGACCAAAGGGTGACTTTGAAATACTATCTTTGTTTTGTTACAACTGAAGAGCCTTTAATTTAGTCTGGAAATCAACAGTCGATTTCTAGCAGGGGAACGTAGAAGGAAGGATGGCCACAGAACTCCATTTTGAGAGTCATTCATTCTGACCCACATCGTCTACAAAGTCTTTTGTCAATTTCTCTGAGAGACATCCTCCCCCAAATTCTAGGTGTTCTGTTCTGTTCCCCATAAATGACAAGGTAAATTTGAGTCTGTCACTTTCATTTCACCTGTCAGCTCTTCCTTTTAGGGAATTGACTTGAAGAGAAGTGGCTTTCCTCCTCTTTTCCCTGAATTCATTCTCTGGCTGGTTCCTCTACTAACACTGAGTTTTTTGCCATCCTCCCTTGGTCATCACATATGATGTTTCCTGTTGTGTTGCTTCCCTGTACCTATTGGGACTAGAGGGGCAACCGGGGTTGTTAGGAGCTAAGCTGCAAATAGATGGAGAAATGAAAATTTACACTTGTACTGGCCAAAATTTAAGACTTGGGATATAGTAGTGTTTAACAACCTTTTTATAACTAATGGGCCCTTGTATAATTTTTTTGAATTACTATGAATGTAGTGTTTTGATACAGATTATTTTTATGCAAGAAAAATAACAAATAATGTCCTCCTATGAGAAAGCCAAATGTACCACAATGAGATGACCTACTATAATTATTATAAAAAAAGAAAAAAGCAATTTTTATTTGGCTTGGGCCATGTTGCCCTATGTAACTCTCATTTCTTCTAGGCTTGTGGAAATCCTGAGAACAGGTTGCAAACCCATATTATTACCTTAATAAACTCTTAGGTGTTGGTCACCCTAGGTTGGGAATGACTGAGCATGGCTTTACTGGAATTATTAAAACAAAATCATTTAGTGATAAAAGTGATTTGTCTGAAGAATGTAATAATTTAAAATTCTAATTTATTTTCTTTTTATTTGTTTTTAATGTTATGATGCTTGTCTTAATATTGTAAGTTCTCACTTATTAAATGATGGGTTAGCTGCATTTTCTTAAGAGAAGCAGCATGGTGAATAAAGCAAGAGCTTTGAATCAGAAAGATCTGATTCTTCCACCTACGAGCTGGTACCTTCATCAATCTGTAAACCTCTCTGAGGCGTGGTTTCATCATCTATAAAAAAGATCAAGAACACCTACTTTGTAAGATTGGTGTGAAGATGAGAGATGATGTATGTACAGGGAAGATAGTGACTGGCACAGTGTAGGTGTCTAATAAAGTGTAGTTATTATCATGAAGATGGGTAAATTACCATTTTTGAATGCTTGCTATATACCAGATCCTCCTCATTTTCTGATTAGAAAATAGAGGCTTTGAGAAAGTAGCTTTCTCCAGATCACATAGCTAATTTATGACTGTGTTCATCACCATAGGCCAGCTTTGCTGTGATAACCAGCAGCCCCCAGCTCTGAATAGCTTTAATCAGCAAAGATTCATTTCTCATACATGTCATGTCCATCATGGGTTTGTGTGTGGCTCTGTGCCACATCATCCTCAGTGAGGAGGACAAGCTGAGGAAAGCACCACCATCTGGAATGTTGCTGGTCACTGGGGCTAGTAAAAGAGAGATGAAGAATTCTGCTGGAGCTCTTAAAAGATTCTACCCAGAAGTGACACACATCACTTTTCATATTTCATTGGCCAGAACAAGTCAAATGGCCATCCGTGCCTAACATCAAAGAAGTAGAAACATACAAGCCTTTCCTATAACCCAAAGTGATAACATCTTTACAGTGACTGAATTGTAATTCAAACCTGGATCTCTGATTTGCATATGGACAAAATAGGGCAACTGGAACCTCTTGCTTCTTCTTAAATCCATTCTTCATAATATGGCCTTTTTGGTACATCTGAAAAAAATTCTCAGAATTTACAATATCACAAGCATAACTACTCAAGTCTTAAGTGCAAAGGTATAATGCCAAGCAAACTAGAGGGGATTTGTGGATTTTCTCCTTTTTGTGATTATGCATAATGAAACTATGCACCTTCCTTGTCAACTTCGCCTCCTTCTTTTTCATTTATTTGCCTTTTAAGTGAGTAAAGTTATATATTCCCCTCTCGACTTCCTTTCACTGCTTACAAAATATTTCTCCACATCATAGCACACTCCAGTGTTAACCACGTTGCTTTTTCCCCTTTGGCTTATAGCTTAAGAAATAGCCTTGGTTGCTGTGTCTCAGTACAGAACACATCAGAACAATGAGCACCATAAAATTTTGTGCTTCTCTTTCCAATGTTGCAGAACCTTGGCTCATCAGAGCATTTTTCTCACGTCCTGTCTGACTGACCATTTAGCTCAGGGATAAAAGCTCCCTGTGGTGACAGGCTTGCACAGGTGCAGAGAATAAACCCTGTAGTCATGATTCTTCCTCCTGAACCAAAAGGTGGATTTTGATATGGCCTTTAAGTGAGAGAAAAACTTATTGAAAAAGAAGCCCAGAGGAACGAAGAAACCCCACAATTCTGATCTTGGGTCAGCTATGGGGATCATATTACAAACTGTCAATTTATCAAGAAATCCCCAGATTATTCTTCTCAAGTGATTCTGCGGAGCTTAGGAGCATGGTTGTGCCGTTTTAATCTGCCTATTTATTAATTTATTTTTACTGCTTTGGGTTTTCGTGCAATTCACCAATGAATAATCTCTCTCTCCAAACTCTCACTCTAGAAATGTGTTTTTCTCTTTGTATTTTCTTTGATGTTTGTTCCACAACTTCCATTGAGTTATTGTCTTTTATCATAACAAGAAATTCTCATTAGTTCAGAATTTGTGATCATTCCAACAGCAACAAAACTTTTTTTAACCTATGTGCCCTCAAGGAGGAAATGTTGGCTAAGCAATTTACTAGTGAAAGCATGCTTGTCTGGAGAGTATTTAAGCCCTATGAGAAAAATCCATGAACTCCTTTAAGGGTGTTTATTTCCATGAAACTAATATGGTCATTACCAAGAAGAATCTTTACCTAATCAATAACTATGTCTTAAAGTCCCATCAGGTGGCATTTCCTTAATCAAGTCTCAGTTACAACATGAATGTGTAAGTAATAAAGTTATGTTTTTTTTTTAAAGAAAAAAAAAGATAGTATAGGTCACATGGTTTGTTCTATGAGCTTAACTACCATTTACCTCCCAAATGAATAATCCTAGTCTTCTGTTCAAGACCATGAATCTACTTATAACCTAAGTTTAAGAAGCATAAGTTTCTTGTCTATACAATTTAATTCAAAGGTTGTGGAGATGAAGAGAATAAGGCAATTCAGCCAGCAGTTTATGATGCAGGAATGCTTGAAGACCAGTGCTGCTATGCTTTCATGGAAGGGCCAACTCCAATGTCATTTAAACCAAATGAAGCTATAACAATGTTTTGGAGATGGTTGCTCTTAAGGGTGAGAGGGCATGGAGTACACTATTTACTCTGTCAGAAAACAGATGTGTGGTAATGAATGAAATTCCTGCCCTTCAGTTTTGTTTTTCTCCAGCCACATTATTGAGTCACTGTGAGTGATGAGGGTTGGGAGAAGAACAGTTGGCACATTGAGAACAGCTTTTATTTGAGATCAGCGACCTTGCATTTATTACCTTCCCTTTGTGAGGTTATGTCTTTTTACCTCTTGGATGTGGGAAGCAATACAGCAAAGTGTTTAAGAGTGTGGGTTCTAGAAACATAGACAACGGGATTTGAATCTCAGCTGTGCCATTTACTAGCTGGTATTTAATTTATCTGAACCTCAGCTTTCTCATTTGTAAAATAGTGATAAAAATAAAACCTACATCAAGGTGCGAAGATTCAATGAGTACCTGATATATAGTAAATGGTCAATGGATATTTTCTGATCTTAGGCCAAGTGGAGTCTTAGTTCTGTGAATGCCAAGTATAATGTCTATTTCTAATGGCAAACAGTAGTGTCAGCCATCTGTAGCTGTTTGAGAAACATTGGATCAAGTAAGCTAACCTAATCTATTGTGTCAGGCCATTGTGATGGCTCTACTCAGTTCCTCTCCCAAAATTCAATGCCTGTTGTTTAGAATGCCTTTTGGCTAGCAGTGGACAATCACAGACATGCTGAGCTCCTTAATATCGCTCAAGTTCACTCATACATGGGTGGCGCCAGAGCCAAAGACATATCCATTTATTACTCTTTTTATGTCACATTTTTCATGTCCTCTCCTCCAACTGGAGTGTCAAGGAAAACATGGATTATACTCTTTCTATCATTGTTCATGAAATACTTGTTAAATACTTTCTAAATCATGATAATTTGATTGATACTGAAGGAAAGAGCAGAAATTTATGCTAGGGTTGGAAGAGAGTAGGCGTGCACACCAACAACACAGTGTGTGGATAGGAGGCAGGAGTGACACAGACAATCCACAGTAGAAGAGGCGGCGACCTCGAAGCAGCAGCTTGACACACCTGAGCCCTGCTTGAATCCCATCTCAGTCCACGAGTGTCAGGGCCTTAAGGCATGATGATTTGATGTGATCCAGGGCTACTTTCTTTATCATCATTATATAAAAGCTCAGTGGGAGGCCAGTAAGGTAAGCATTTCATCAGGACATGCTCCATTGTGCAGAAGGTTAAATTTACGAGTGAGCTTTGAAGATCTCCGAAATGCCTTTGGGATTACATCTGGGAAGAAAGTCTTGGTAACCTGAACTCTGTCTTTCAGGAGAATAATAAACACATGGAAAAACTTATTTCTTCAATCTATTCATTAATTCCTTCATTTGCCTATTTATTCAGCACCCCTCTGTGACAGGCACAGAGCATTTGGTACTGGGAATACAAGGGTGTGGTCCTTGTTCTCAAAGTCTGTGAGGGTAAGTTAGGTCTCCAATTGTGGTGATAAGTTAGTCCAGAAGTCAGCACACTTCATCTGTAATGGGAAAGATATCAAGCATTTTAGGTTTCATGGGCCGTAAAGTCACTGTTACAACTACTCAACTCTGCCATTGTTACCTGAAAGCATAGGTCATTTGTTAAAAAAAATAAAAAATAAAAATAAAAACAAAAAAAAACCGGGTGTGAGCATATTCTAATAAATCTTTATTTGTGGACATAAAAAACAATGTGAATTTCATATACTTTTCATGTATCATATGATATTATTCTTCTTTTGATTTTTTCCCCAAGCATTTAAAACTGTAGCAGCCATTCTTAGTTTATAGACTGCACAAAAACAGGCAGTGGATCAGATGTTGTCGGCAAACCATACATTGCCTACCTGTGATCCAAGACATGGTCACTGCTATGTTTTGAATGCATCCTCCAAACTTCCTTTGTTGGAGACTTAATCTCCAAATTCATATGTTGATAGTATTTGGAGGTGGTGCCTTTGGGAGGTAATTAGGACTAGATAAGGTTATTAAAGTGGAGCCCCCATTGATGACTTTGGTGGCTTTGTAAGAAGAGGAGAGACCTGAGCTGACATGCTCTTGCCCTCTCACCGTGTGATGCTCTCCTCGATGTTATCACTGCAGCAAGAAAGCCCCCACCAGATGTGGCCTCTTAACGTCGGACTTCACAGCCCCCAGAATTGTAAGAAATAAATTTCTTTATAAATTACCTCATCTGTGGTATTCTATTATAGCAACAGAAAACGAATAAGACCGTCACTGATAGTTTAGATCTGTGATTCCTAAGTCCAGCTGCTGTTCACCCTAAATGAAGATCCAATCAACACTGTAGGTGTAATCCTTATCTCCCCGCTGCCATTCTACTTCTCTCAATCTCCTGACCTCCACTTTCACTCCACAGGTCTTTCTATAAAACCAAAATCATTTTATACATTTATGATACTTCTGGGGACATCTGGGGACTTTTTTTTTCCTGTGAGAAAATGAAAAGGACTCCAGTGACTATTTGGTCTTGAAACAGTTTAATTTAGTTTTTTTCTTTATTCCCTTTCCCTATCTCCATTCTAGAAATTAACATAAAAATTCATTCTGGCTAAATTCCCAATACATTTTCACAGTGAGCATTTTCTGAAGTGAAAATTAGTAGCTTCCTTGCAGTTTCATCAGGAATGTGAAATTTTGGAGCTCACAGGGGTGGAAAACTCAAACCCATTTATGAATTAATACATGCTGTTGAGGGTACCTCACTGTCTGCAGAGTGCTGGAAAATCTTTTCTGCAGAATACTGAGTATCTAAATAGTATATTTTAATTTCCTTTCTCATTGTGCAGTGAGAAAATACCATGTTTTATTTGCAAAAATGAATTTTGGAACAACTAGTACCTATATAAGATTATATTATTTACACCTTAGGGATTGGCAGCACCTGGAGTAAGTTACAATGTATCTTTCTAGTTCCTCCTCCTCCTTCCCACTCCTGATTTTTATCCAGGTGAAATCTAGTTACAGTGAACTTTAAGGGCAACCTCAAATAGGAACCAGTGTTAGTGAGGATAGACATATGGTAGAGGGGTGTGGGGAGATGACCTCTGCCTTGGTCTAGCTCTAGCCATTTGGGCCCTGAAGCAGCCTTGAATCCTTCAGTCTCAGGACCTAAGCTAGCATCCTATTTCTTTTTTCTTGGAATGGTTCTGGTCACTCAGGTCCAAAACCAGTAATGGTATAGAATATCTGGCTTCTCTGGCAATTTATAGGGGCCACGGAAAAGTAAATCAACTTGTAATTGTTAAAGACATTTGTAGGCTCAAATCAGATAGATCTGGATTGGAATCCTAGTTTTTCCTGTTGGAAGCCATTGAAGATGTCAGAAAAAATAATTAATTTCTTTATGTATTAGTTTTGATAGCTATGAAATGGAGAAAAAAAAACCTGTCTCATAAGATGAAGATGAGGATTAAATGAGATAGTAAATGTTCAATAAAAGGCTAGGAGAGCATTTATTAACAATTCATTACAAATGCTACCACTCTTTTTTTCCCTTCACTCATGCTGCAAATATTATTAAATTGTTGCTTCCTTCTGAGAATATAGAAAAATGGAATAGATGTACAAAATGAAATGGAGAAGCTTGCATTTGAGTAGAAAAGGCAGCCATCTACTTCAGCAAATGTAATACGAGGGTAAGCATAAAACAGAGGCATAGCCTGGCCGAGTGGCCCCCAGAGGCCAGAGTCACACCTGGGGATGTCAAAGAGGCAGTGTTCAAGCTAAGTGTTCCAGGATGAATAGGAGTTTTCCAAGTAGTCAAGGGTGAAAGTATGTTTCCACTAGAGGGATAGTGCAAGAGTTTGGTTTTGCTAGAGTTTAAGGTAGTGGAGAAAGTGGTCCCAGAGGCTCGGGAAAGACGCTGGGGCCAGGTGATGAGGGCTCCTGAATGTCACACTGACGAGTTTAAATTCTGTCATACTCAGTGGGCCTTTACCACGTAAGGAAAAGCAGAATGACATTAATGAGGTGATGCTCTTCCCACCTCTAAGTGTGACTGACCCAGAATAGAGACCCTAGAAAGCTCAGTCACCACTGATACGTCCAACCCTTCACTTATACATGAGGAACCTGAGGCCAGAGATCAACTCATTCTGCAAAACACCTGATCAAGCATGAACAAAACAAAAATAGGTTATCTGAGTCTAGTGCTTAAACTTCCTCCATATTAAGATCCTCATTTAAATCCAGGCTGCTTCATCTAAGCCCTGCATTCCATGTACTGGATTCCAATACAAGTACTGTTCCTGGGTGCTTTACTGAATAACTGCGTCTCCCCCACCTACTGAAAGCCAGCACTGTCAGCCCTGCACGCTGGAAGTGGGAACCTCAGCTAGGAACAAGGATAGGAGTTTTCCAAGGAGGAAATGAGTCGATTGTAATGCATTACAGATGCAGAAACAAATTCAAAACCCAAAACAGATTGAGAGACTTCCTTCTTTCCCTTGAATTTGTAATCGCTGTTTTAGCACTGGAAACCACCGCATCACGCAGTAGCTGCTCCCTGCTCTTATTACCCCCAGCTGCCACCCAGTCCTTCCTTCCCCAGGGCCTAGCAGGAAGCACGCCAGCCAAAATGTGTGTGTGTACCTGTGTGTGTGTGCGAGCGTGTTTGTGTTTTCATATTACAGGTGCCTGGGGGAACTCTCGCCCCAGAGCAACAGAGCAGGGGCTTGCCTGGGTCTCCTCCCACATCAGGGCCCAGAAAAAGGGGTAGAAGCTGGCTTCACCCCCAGCTTCCGCAGGCTGGGTTCCAGCAGCGCCTCCACTTCTCCAGACCCTGGGCGCTTGCCTCTCTCCTCCCTTAGCAACCGGGAAGCTGTGGATACCAACGGAGAGTGGGAGCCCGGTAGGCTGCGGGTAGCCCGGGCGCCCAGGGGCGGCGGCGGCCCAGCCCAGGTGCCCGCGCACAGGGGACCTCAGTGCGGAGCCACCCCGCGAGCGCGACTGTCGCAGCGCCAGCGCGCACGGGGCCCCACGCACCCACCCTCCGCACCTGCCGCGGGGTCCAAAAGGGATCCTGCAAAAATGAGCTATTCTCACCCCTCTGGGTAAGTGACAACTGGAGCTTTTCCACGCTGTGGCAGGTGGCGGCTTCAGCCAGCGGCCCCTCCTCCTCCCTCCTGCTGCGGAGGGAAGGGGCGAGAGGGGAACGAGGGGGAGGGCTGGGGAGAGGAAAAAATATACGAATTCTGAGTTGCAGCGAGGATGGCAGAAATCCCAGGCATCATGTCTCCTCCCTCCCCTTCTTCGTTTCTTTCACCCACGTTCACCCCTTTTGAAATTTTCACCCTAAAGGATTAAAAAATAGATGTGAAAAACGCATACATTAAGTAAGGACCTTCGCTGGGATCAAGAAGATCCTGTGGTGTGGAACATGTATGTTTAGATGCAAAAGAAGAGGTTACCAAAATATGCATTCATTTGGAGATTTGAGACTAGGAGATGCATTCTCGCCGCAGCTTACATATAAGCGAGGTGTGAGTTCATTCAGTATCGAAAGAGGTTTCATTGGGAAGAGGGGATATTATTTCAGGGATTTTTTTCCGCCCAACTCAAAAGAATCACAAGAGTCTTTAAAAAGTATTTTAATAAAGGAAGCTTATATGGCACAAGAAAGAGAGGAAGAAGTTGTGTGCCTGTGTATTTACTCATGATCTTCAGTTGCTTTAGGTAGGTGAACCCCTTAGAGGACCTATTTTGGCATTATTCATTGTATTCTAGAAAGAACGCCGTCATCACTGGCTGTTGAAAAAAAAAAAAAGGTTTCTTTTTTTTATTGCAAGGGAGACTATCCAATTTCCTCCTGAATTAAACAATGTAATGCATATTAGACAGTTTTTTTATTATGATACATCTAGTAAGAAGATAAATATCGTAGTCAATCTTGCAATTAAATTAAGATACTTTCCTTTTTAATTGCATTTATTGCACATTTTTAGGAGCAGCAAATTAGCAGAGGACAACATATTTGAGATCATTTGGAGTTTGTGATGTTTGAAATACCACATTAGTCGTTGTGTTGGAACTTACACCGAAACTTCAAGATTTTACTTTTTAATGAATTCTCTGAGTGTAATGACATAAATGAAAATGTTTGAAAAAACTAAAGCCATATAAGGTGCCATGTTGGAAACCATTTTGAGAACTTTTAGAAAAGTGATATAGCTATGATTAAATGAACTTTTTGTTTTGTCTCAAGTTGAATTTAATTTAGGTACTTTTAAACATTTTGATGCTGAGCTCCTGTGCAATTTTAGTTTTCTGTGGGTCATGTAAGATGTAAATAGCACTATTTTTCAGCAGCTGATGTTCGCAATATGTTTGCATTTGGGAAAATAAACGTGTCAGTCATGGTTGTCTTCCTATGTTTTTCAAGTTTTTGGCTAGTTAGAATCTGATTATACCATTTAATCATCTTTTATAAAATGTGAAAAAAAAACCTGTAGCTATTTATTAAACTGTGCACGATTAAGATTTCAGAAACTGAAGTCAAATTTTTCTGAAGTTCCATTAGTTCCAAGCCTATGGGGAAAAGGGAAAATTTGTGATTTAATGAAAGAGTATGTTTCATGGTTCTCTTCAGGAAAGATATTAAGATGGCAACAAATACTTTGCGCTTAAATGGTAAGCTCCTGAAAAGTAGGCACCATATTATATTAATTTCTCTGCACCCTTTACTTAGGACAGTGTTCAGAACAAAATAAAACTCAACAAATATGTGCTGAATAAATGGTATCGCCGGATGGTGCATCCAATCTAGAGGTGCATGTATTCAGAAATGAAAACTTTGTTAGAACTAAATATTTATTAAGTGCCTACCATGTGCCAGGCTCCACTCCAGTGTTTTACATGAACTACCTTATTAAATCTTCCCACTCATGCCGGTTTTTAGTCACCCTCATTTTTAAAGATAACGATTTTGAGGACTGAGAATTTTCTAGAAGTAGCATTGCTAGGAAGGGTAAGGGCTGGAATACAAAGCCAGACAATATAGCATCAGAGTCATTGCTCTTCACCATCACAATATGTTGCCTCACATGGTCAGCAACTGAGATGTGTAGGAGCCTAAATAAATAAAATTTTGTGTCTGGATCAAACCAACATCTGACAGAGGATGGCTGTATGTAAGTATCTAGTATTTTGATAGATGATTAGAGGCTAATTTTGTAATAGTGTGTGTCTGTACATTTTTTTGGTTTTAATTTATCAAAAGTAAGTGAAGACAATAAGCATAAATACAACAAATCTAAATGTCTTAAAATTCACCCAAGAACAAAATTATTTGAATTGCTAAAGTTTTTCCTCAAATGAAAGTAGTGACTTTTTCTTGCTTATGTTACCATTTGGAAATAATAAAAGTTTCAGTAGCAAATAAAAGGTTTCATTAAAGCTGAGAAGGCTTTTCTATCATTACTGAAGCAGTTTGTACTTATTACATTTTAAGGATAAAATGGTAATAAAGTGCAGTTATACACTAAAACAAAAATTTTAAATCCTTCAAATGCCACCAATCAATAAATGATGTCCTGATTCCTTCTCTTAGTGCTTCCTTTGATTTCCATTGCTTACTTAATTATAGCATGAAGCACTTGATGTAAACATTGCAAAGGGCCTGTGCTGGCTTTGTTCAGATAGAGTTTGGAGTAAATAAAAACGGTTTTTAAAACTTCTGCCAAAGATAATAGAGATTTTGAATCTGAGCTGCATCATAATTTGGTGGAAGTCAACTATAAAATACCATTTCCAGCACTGCGATCTCGAATGAAATTGTTTTAGAGTGCGAAATTACAATTGATTGTCCCTCTAGTTTGCTAAATCTCACTCATGTTGCTATTTGTGTGTGTGTTTGTGGATTGTGCATGAGTTCTAGAGGTGGAATGGGGATTTTATGTCCCTCAGTCATGCATGAGGATAAAATGATATGGCTTTTCTGGCTCCTTCAAAGGATCATTGAATTCATGTTAAGTTGGCTTTCTGTGTGAAAGATACACTTGGCTCTAAATAGAGATAGTCACACTCATCTGTAAATTTTCTTTGAGGAAGGACGAATGAGAAGCATTATAGATCATGACAAGAAAAAAAGCAGAAGACATATGTTTTGAAAGACTGTTGAAAGGTTTAGAAGCATTTTTTGTTAGTTTAGACTTATTAGTTTATACCTTTTTAATGTAAAGAAGTGTTTCTGTAATGACAGAGTACACTGAAGACTGGTAAAGAAAGAATTAATACATCCTTAGTACTACCTGATAACTTACTCGTTTTTTCATCAAAGGCAGATTAAAAACCACTGTTAGGTCAAGTTGTCAATTTTACATAGTATGTGTATCCAGGAGGGACAACAATGATAAACCCACCACGTTATTTACTACAGAAATGTCCATTGCATTCTTAAGTAACATACGTTTCTTGCCTTCTGAGTTAGCAAACTAGGATGTACTTTGGATAGCTACAGTAACATCCTAGTCTGTTTGTTACCCACTTGCACCACCAAAATCATCTCTTTTACACAGAATTTCAGACTTTAAGTCATTAAATATTTAAATTCAACTTTGGTAGTTTCTATTCACCCTCCCGTTAAATATTAACAAATTAAGGAGTAAATTGATTGTGCTTAAATGAGGTGAATTGAATAGGCTCATTTGTTGTGGCTTCCTCTGTAAAGCATTTCATGTTATAGATTCTGCTCTTTTAAAAATATATATCGATATCTTTTATTCTCTTACTCCTTTAACAAACATGTTTATGTAAGTAGACGGGAATGGAAAGGGGTCTATTATGGCAATGTCACTTAATTCTTTGAATTCCTTCAGAGTTATAAGCCAAATATCACATAGTGATCACACACAAAAAATGTTTTTGATGATCTTTCAAATGACAGCTCAATTAGGTCCTTCTTCAACTGAACTGAAAGCTAAGGATTGGAAACTACAGTGTTTGAATTGCAATTAGATTTGTTGCCCAGTCATGAAAGTCATTTGTTGTATTAATACCTGTGCAATACTTCAAATTGTCTGTTTCTCAGGTGTTTTTCTAAGCTCAAAGCACTACCTAATAAGACCACCAGATGAAGAGAGATGTGTCTTTCTGCTGGAAAATACAAAGATAATTACAACAAAGTAGGTGGAAATCAACATGACTGGAAGTGCATTTTTCAGGAAGATCAATTTTAGAGGAGTACAAAGTAAACTTGAGCAATAGAAACTGGTTCCCTTAAAACAATTGTATTGGCCCGTTTTTACACTGCTATAAACATACTACCTGACACTGGGTAATTTATAAAGAAAAAAGGTTTAATTGACTCATAGTTCTGTACAGCTGGAGAGGTCTCAGGAAACTTACAATCATGGTGAAAGGCGAAGGGGAAGCAAGGAACGTCTTACATTGGGGCAGGAGAGAAAGCAAGTGAAGGGGAAGTGCCATACTTTTAAACCATCAGATCTCATGAGAACTCCCTCACTGTCACAAGAACAGCATGGGGGAAAGCGCTTCCATAATCCAATCACCTCCTACCAGGTCCCTCCCTCAACATGTGGGGATTAAAATTCGAGAAGAGATTTGGGTGGGGACACAGAGCCAAAGTATATCAACTATCCTTACCCAAGTTCCCCCAGGAAAATCTTTGGGTTTCACTCAGTCTCTGCTGAGAAAAACCATCTCTAACTAGGAGGATAGGTGGAGATTTGCCCAACTTATTTTGATTATTCATAAATCCATATAAGGTTTTCAGAGAGATGGGAAAACAAAATTTCTGATTCAATTCTGAATTAAAAAATCAGCCCCAAATATTCTGAATCTGAGGTAAAGTTTAATCATTTTTGAGGTTTTTAATTTCCAGTGCTATCACTTTCAATTTAAACTTTAGCCACTGAAGGTAGTACTGAAATAATTTAACCTGTAGTTATTCATTTTGGTACAGACCAAGAGAAGTGGTGTGCAGACTGAATTACTGGACTTTTCCCTGCTATGGCTTACTCATTTCCCCACACAAATAGTTGAGAATAGTGTTATGTTATGGAATGACTCCATACATGTCAATCAGTTTAAATAAATCTATCAAATTAGGTGGGGATAAAATTTACAAAAAAAGAAAATCTAAGATTAAACATTCACATTAGTTTGTAAGTGTCTTTGTCACCTTTTTCTAAACTGGAAATCCTAAATGATATATTATGTTTATGATTCATATAAAAAAAGGATAGAGGAAAATCAACTGAGTCATAGACAAAATAAAGACCTTGGCATCACAAAAAATAGTTAATGATATATATTTATGCTTTTATTTAAAAAAATTAAGGTAAATGTATTCATATACAGTTATTTCATTAATTTTACTTTTTGTTTAACTGACCAGCTACTAGTCCTGATTATATTGAATAGGAAGACTTGCGCAGTGCCCTACTTCTACAATGTCTACATATTCAAGAGAGAATTCTTTGAGTATGTAGACACTGCATTTTGATGTTTCCTTTGTTTATTTCTTTGGCTTAGATCCATGGTTCTAAAACTTAAGCATACAAAAATTGCTGAATAGTACATTGAACACACAATCATGTGTATTGTACTTCATGGGTTAAATAAGTGATTTTCAAGGATAGATTTTTTTTTTTTTTTAAACTAGGTAGTAAATTTGCAGATTGTGCTAACTAAAAAGTTGACCCAAACACAAGATAGGATTCACCATACCTCTGGGTTCCAGCAGAGCAGAAGTCATTTTGTTCTTTCACTGGCCATAAGCTCTAAATCACTCTCTTCTTGCACAAGTCCCAGTAAGGAAACACATTCTTCATTGACAACATCATTGCTGCAAATTGTTGTATTAGGAAATATACTCAGATTAAAGTAATTCACCTGAGAGCTTGCCTTTTTGGATTAATGTTTTTCTGGAGGAAGGAGAAAAAGATGTGACAAGTTGAATAGCACAGCTTGAAAAATCATACCTTACTGAGGCTCTTTCAGTATTAGGATTAAAAATTTTTTGACAATTGTAAAATCATTGCTTTCATAGTGAGCCACAAGAAGCATACTTTAAAAGTGAAGAACATTGAAGAGTGTAGATATATAGATTTCATATAGATCTGGATTCTTTAATAATTTCTTATTCTCTTGTGGGTCTACTCACTCTTGCTGTCTTTGTCCCCTTGTCTCTTTTGTATGGTTAACTTTTTTGGTCAATGAGCAAGTTACTGTGAAGTGCAGTTTTTTTCTGACAGTGAAAGCATGGTTTCCCCATGCTCTGGGGACTCTCTTAGAGATCCTCATTATCCTCTTCTCTTTCTTCTGAGCTATCTACATGAATGTTCTGGGATGTAGAAGGTATCTATGCCCTTTTTCTGATGGTCATCAGTGATCTTTTTCTGTTTGCCAGCACGGATAATTCAGAATCAAGGTATGGTATTTTGGGTTTTCATGTACTCAGAAAAGATGTCCCTTATTTCTTCTCTCTAAATCCATGATACATAATTAAGTTGGTCACCTTTCTGGTTATTTCTGTGTCATGGACTCAATTGTGCCACCCTCCCCTCTGTCTGCCACCCCTCCCCTTGTAATGTAAATGTTGAAGTCCTAACCCTCAGTTCCTCAGAATGTGACTGTATTGGAGACAGAGTTTTAAAGAGATAATTAAGGTTAAATCAGGCCAATGTGTGGACCCTAATCCAATGTAACTGTTGTCTTCAAAAGAGGAGATTAGGACAAAGATATGCTCACAAACACAGCCATCTGCAAACCAAAAAGAGAGACCTGAAACAGACTCTTCTCTCATGGCCCTCAGAAGAAACCAACTCTGCTCACAACTTGATATCAGATTTCTAGCCTCCAGAACTATGAGAAAATAATTTTTTCTTGTTTGAGCTACCTGATGCCTTGTTACGGCAGCCCAACCAAACTTATGCAACCTGTTTGCAGCTGCTGATGCTCCTCATTACTTGGCTCTGCAAAGGCTGAAAGTGTTTCTTATGAGAAATGCAAAATCATTTAAAATAAATGGTTGATTGACTGATTGATAACATATGGGGGTCATAGTCAATTTGGGCCCTTAAAATAGAATACCATAGACTGAGTGGTTTATAAACAATAGAAATTTATTTCTCATAGCTTTGGAGGTTGGGGAGCCCAAGAGACATTTGCAGGGTCCGGTGAGGGCCTGCTCTCTGGTTCACAGAGGGCCATCTTCTTGCTGGGCCTTCACATGGCAGAAGGGGTGAGAGACTTTCTGAGGTCTTTTTTTTTTTTTTTTTTTTTTTTTTTTTGAGACGGAGTCTCGCTCTATCGCCCAGGCTGGAGTGCAGTAGCGCGATCTCTGCTCACTGCAAGCTCCGCCTCCTGGATTCACGCCATTCTCTTGCCTTAGCCTCCGAGCAGCTGGGACTACAGGCGCCCGCCACCCCGCCCGGCTAGTTTTTTGTATGTTTAGCAGAGATGGGGTTTCACCATGTTAGCCAGGATGACTGAGGGCTGAGGTCTCTTTTTTTAATGCACTAATTCTGTTCATGAGGGTCCTACCTTCACTTAATTGACTCCTAAAGGCCCCATCTCCTAATAGCATCACATTGTGAGTTAGGATTTCAACATATGAATTTTGGGGTGATACAGACATTAAGTCTATAACATAGAGAATAGAGATCTGAAGCCAAAAGTTCAAAAGGGAGATAAAAGTCAAAGCTAACAAAAAATATGAGTAAAAGCTTAGTGAGGAGAAATAATTAAGATAATAAATCAATGATCTCTACAGGTAAGTGTTGAACTGTTAAGTCTGATTAGTAATCAAATTACTCCCTACCTCTCAGTGCCTGATGCTGGTTGAGATAGAAAATTGGACATTTTAAGCTGGTGATCCATTTTTATGTGACTGTTATTATTTTTCTATAATAGTCATAAACATTTACAAATTAATGAAAATTCTTAGGGCAAAATATTGAAGCAAGGAAAGAAACAGCAGGAAACTAAACAGACAATATAAATTGCACATAGTAGTTATGAAACAGCATTAAAAACTAAGGATTTTAAATTGAATTGAATCATAGTGTTTTATAGTAGCAGTTAATTTGGCATTCTCTATATGCCACGGATTGTAATATTTTATATTTGTGAATATTATTTGGCTGTCATACAAAGAAGCTGTTTCTCTTCATAGCTTGCTCCAAGATATTTACAATAATATTGTTTCTGTTGTTTAGATTGAAATAAAATAATCTGCTGTAAATTATAGTAATAGAGTTAGAAGGAACTTCAACTCTCTGGGTACTAGGGATACAAGTGTGTGTGTGTGTTTTTTTAATCTTCCTCTTTGTATTTATTGTATTTTGAAAATTTTTTACTTTGAGTAAAGTACCACGAGGAAAATCAAAATCATTTGAACTTCTACATCCATAAATAATTATAGTTTGCATTTTTGTTATATTCCTGTGGATTATTTAAGTTGATTATTCTGTTTATAAAACTATACTGATAAAGCTGTACTACTTAAAGAGCTGCTTCTAAGACTATTTTGTCTTTGAAGTTATACCAACAAGTACCACACAGATACTTTCCTTGTAGCATTTGAGTAGTTTTTATATCTCCCATGTAAATTGCAAACTCCATGGGGTGGAGACCATACCTCTCTACATCTTTGGGTTCTCACTGTACCCCAGGACTATGCTCCAAACTTAGCTCAATAATTCCTACCATATGTCTCTGACTTTAGTGACCTTAGGAATACTTACAGCTGCAAGTAACAGAAAGCCAAACTACTAGTGGCTTAAATCATAATAAAAGTTATTATTTATTTTACAAGTAGTCCTACAGGTAGGTGATTATATTTTTTAGTAATATCGGGACTTGGGGTCTTATCTCTGCAACATTTTTTTATTTTTTTCTATGTTAGCAAGATGACGACCCTAGATTCAGTCATTATATTCTTATCAAACCACTCCAAACCAAAAGGAAAAAGATGGGTAAAAAGATTTCTTTTAACAAAAATCAGGAAGGATACCATTTTTAGAACCCTTCCAGTAGACTTTTCCTTATATCTCATGGACCATAACTGCAACAATGGACATGCTTTGCTATAACAGAGAGTAGGAAAGGGTGTATTTGACTTCTCTAACTTCTACTATGGGAGATAGGCAAGGAAGACAAGTTTGGGAATGGCTTTTTATAGCCAGTCAACCATGTCCACTACAAAGCTTTAGTGACTGGCTGTCTGCTACTGGACTTCAGTTGAGTATTAGATTGTCATATTTGCCAGGTAGTTGTTGTGTGACCCTAAGCAAATTTTGTAATCTCTCTGATTCTTGTTTTTTTTTTCCATCCTTGTGGGATTTATATCTGCTTTGTAGTTGTTGTTAGGGTTAAATTAGATGCTGTAGTACATTTACCACAGGGCCTGACGCATAGTATATGTCAATATGTTTGCTTGGTGTCTGGTAGCTTATAACACTGATGGTATGTAAGTAGGCACAGACTTCTATAGAACAACTTCCACCTAAGTCCTGAGCTAGATGCAGAGTTGGGTTAATTGGAGAAGGCATCCTGGGGAGATTAATTTGGGGAAAGAATGTTGAAGGACGGGAAAGACATGAAATGATCTATCTGGAAACATTTTTAACTTTTTTAGAGATGTGATCTCACCATGTTTCCTAGGCTGGTCTCAAACTCCTGAGCTCAAGCAATTATCCCACCTTAGCCTCCCAAATAGCTGGGATTACAGGCATGAGCCACTATGCCTGGTTGGGAAACATTTTTAAATAGTAAAAAGCACTCTTTAAAAACTTGGTGTAATTTCAGTCATCACTGCAGTAGTCTATTGTGACTTTGAATAAGTGAGAAGAGACAGCAGCATTACTTGTTTATTCAGGTGACATGTTCTTAGAAGCAGGCAAGGATGCTATAAAACCATGTGAAAGCTGGCCTGTAAGGAGAAGTTAATACCTCTAATTAACTTTTGTTTTTAAGTTCTACTTGTGTCTTGCTTAGTTTTTGGAACCTTGAGTAGAACATTAACTGTACATAACAGATTAGGATTTTTCTTTTTTTAACAAAATGATATTTGCCTTCAATTTTAAGTCATAAATTAATTTCAGATTTATTTCTGATCATCTCCTAAGCCTTTATAAAAATGGGTTTGAACATTTTTTTTCTGTTGAAGTCAACAGTTGGCAATATCTCTGCAACTGTAACAAATGAATATTTCACCACAATTCATAGGGATTTATGTAAGATTATGACTTTTAAAATCTTCTTTCCCATAGTTCTTCTTTCCTTTCAGTCAAGCTGGAGATATGGAACTTCAACTCATGCTGGAATCTTCCAGAACAAAACCTTAGGGAGTGGGTGAGGCTGGCCTCAGGCTACAGTGTGTGAAGAGGAATATTGAGATTTCAGTCCTTGGTGAGGAGATTGGCTCAGAAAAATTAATGGAAAGTCTGATGTTTCAGGGCCACATGCAAGAGCATGGAGCAGAAATCAAACTTGAGAATGCTGTGACAGGGAGAAGGAGAGCCCAGGCACAGTGGTTAAAAGACAGAGATATTCAGAAACTGTAGTCAGGAGTGTGGGCAAAAAATGGGAACACTTCAAAGAAGGAATGAATACAATTCCAACTGTCTGAAACTCATCTTTCCTATTTTTTTTCTCTTCCTCTAAATTAAAAGGACTGATATTCCAAAGAGAAAACATCAATGTCCAATGCAAAAAACTATGAAATAAACATGCTATTTCAGAAGAGGATTTATTTTTGGAGTCAGAAGGATGTAGCTTTAAATTCCAGTTATGCCTTATGTAAACTCAGGAGAGTTAATTTCTGCATCTCATTATCCTCCTTCAAAAATATGGAGCTAATAAATATCGACACATAATGGGAACTCAGTGAATGGCAGCTATTGTGTATTTATTTTGATCTTTGTGTAAAGCATAAGTTGCTTAAGTCTTTAGGATTTAATTCTTAATGGACATAAACCCCAAATAAATAAAATACACAGTTCAAAATAAGCAGACATGTCCCAAGCTAATTGGAAGGGAGCATAGAGAAGATGTTCCCAGTCAATAATTCACTTTCTTGTTCAATTAAACTAATTTCTTTTAAATGACAACCTGTTCTTAGATTCATGAATCTTTACAAAGAAAATTAATATTGACCTACCAATTCATGACCCCTCAAAATGAGGTTGCTCCTTTAAGGAAATCATGCTCTGAACAACTGAGAATTTTAATAAAAATGGAAGCAATGACTCAGAGTATTTGTACCTCTCGAGCACACTTGCTCTTTTTATCAAATTTGAGAATTCAAGACAAACTCATGAAACTGCATCATTGCTTTGACATTGACAAATGGTAGAAAGACTGGTGAAAATCTTAGGGGTATTATTTTTAAATGGTTGAGTATTTAAAAGTTAGTCAACCTCTTTAACCTTTGCCCACATGTCATTACCATTTTAAATCTTACTACTGCGCATAAGAATTACATTTTAGGGCACTTAAGAAGCTTTTAACATGGTTGATTATGTTTTCCTTCTCAACACACATAGTAAATTTATTGATTTGTTCTCTTTGGTGTCTGGCTTTTCTGTTTTGGTTTTTCTTCCTTTTTCATTTCCTTCTTCTTCTTCTTCTTTTATTCTTTCTCATAGTACCTCACTCTGTGGGATCATTTCTAAACATTTTCCCATTGTACATTAAAATTGTACTATTAACATTGAAAAGCATATGTGAGAGTTTTCTTTATATTTGCCAAGTTTGCTTCAGATAAGCAGACCCTATGACTTGCATCACAGAAAACTAGTTGAAATCATTGACAGACACTAGGTACCATTCATAAGCATTTGTGGAAATACCCAAAGACTAGAAAGTAACTGAAAATGATACATGTGTAAAAGTGTGTGTGTGTGTGTGTGTGTGTGTATATATATATATATACACACTTCTGTGTCTGAATGTGTGCACACATATATATTGAGCCATCTTATAATCAATGGATGGTAAAGAGTTTAAGTAGGCTATTCGTATCTATAAGAGACTGTGTTCCAAGATCAAATATAAATAAAGAGTGATCACATTTCCTAGCCAACATAGCCCTCTAAAGTGTATTTGACACATAATGGTAACTGCCTTAATCAACAATTTATAATTTAATAATAATGTAAACTAAATTCCCTTTTATTATACTAATTTTATGTTAAATTGTATTAGTCTGTTCTCACACTACTATAAAGAACTACCTTAGACTGGGTAATTTACAAAGGAAAGAAGTTTAAAGAGGTTCCTGGTAAGGTCTCAGGAAACTTGCAATCATGGTGGAAGGGGAAGCAAACATGTCCTTCCTCACATGGTGGCAGGAAAGAGAAGTGCCGAGCAAAAGGGGAAGCCCCTTATAAAGCCATCAGATCTCATGAGAATTCACTCACTATCACAAGAATAGCACGAGTAGCATGAGGGTAACCCCATGATTAAATTATCTCCCACCAGGTCCCTCCCATGACACATGGGGATTATGGGAACTACAATTCAAGATGAGATTTGGGTGGGGACATAGCCAAGCCATAGCATAAATAATCAACCAATTCCTATTTGGGTGACAGAAACTTGTGATCTCTCTCTCTCTCTGGGACTTTGTGTATGATTTCCCTACTTCTTAGAATGAGTCCAGTTAGTACTTCTGTCCCCGTAATTACCCACCCAGGTTTTACTTCTTCCCTCAAAACTTGACTTGTCATTTAGGACCCAGTTCAGATTTCAGTTCTTCTTGGATACCCTTCTTGTATGAGTATAATTTACTTATTTGTGAAATGGGATAATAATCTGATATATAGGATGTTTTGCAGATTAAACGAGATTGTGCATGCTGAACACAATAAACAGTTGCTGTTGTGATTGTAGCACATCATACTGCACTGCCATTCTTTAATTGGTTGGATTGTCCCTTCAGGGCAGGGACTGTGCTTATGCAGCTTTGCAGCTTTGTAACCTTGGGATAGTGCGAGGCCAGGCACATAATAAGCACTTTGGGTTTGTTGCACAAAATAACTCTTCTAATCTCCTTTGTGTCTGGCAGCAGGCATGCTGACTGACTACCCTCCTCTCAGTTTTACCCTCTGGGCTTTAAAAGACGGTGGGTGTCTTCTGTTTTTCCAAGGGGGGTTTTGGAACTGTGCATGTGTGTGCACAGGCGCACACACACACACACACAGACACACACATGCACCTGTGCAACAGGGGTGGAGACAGTAGCAGGAGGTGCTTCTAGCAGGAGGACAGTATAAAGATAGGCACCATAGCGCTGTCTTATCCCTGGACCTTTGCATATGGTAATCCCTCTTCCTGGAGCAATCCTCTTGTAAGTTCCCGCACCTGCCCCTCAAATTGCAAGGCACTTATTCAGTTCCCTTCTACTGGCTCAGACTTCATTTTCTTCCTGATTGTTTAAATCATCCCCCTTCTCCCAAGTCGTCTTACTGCACTTCTTCTATGATTCTAAACCATGGTTTAGAATCCTGGTTTGAATCCTGGATCTGCTTTTAACTAGTTATGGACTAGTTATCTACCCACTCTACATCTGTTTACTCATCTATGAAGAGGGAAGATAATACTAATTCACAAGATTGTGTATGTTATATAGTTTATGCACTACAAAAATTTAAGAAAGTACCAAATAAATGCTAGTGATAAAAATTCTTAGTTTGCAGAACTTTCCATCCTGGTCACCTTTCCTCTGAACAGCCTCATTATCTCCCTTAGTTTAGATACTATTTTTCTATTAATGCATATTTTTCAAGCTGCTGCAATTTTTTTCTGTTCAAAGATGTAACATTATAAAGAGAAGAATTCATGGTATCTGAAAGCATATACCGTGTCTCATATGCAACTGGTCAAACTTAATGTGTCCCAGGCCTACTGACTCCCATTCACTGCTTCCCTATTGCCTCGTCTGTGAACACTGCAAAATTATCTTACCAGCAGTCAGCACAGTTGGAGACCAGTCTTGTTTTACTAGTCACTTCAAACCATCATATTAAGGCTATAAATAAAATAATATTATGGTTCTCATCTGGCTTCATTGTTAGAATAAGCTGAGAAAAATTGTGAATCAATATTTAGCATAATTGCTGAGATCTGGCAGGTTTGGATGCAAATAAAAAAGAATGAAGAATGTAATATAAAATCATTTATATGATATCAGTTTAATCACCCCCTATAAAGTGACAGGCTATAGAGACTCTTGGTGTAATTGTAGCTGGCAAAGAGTTTTCTTATATAGGAATATAAAATAATTGACCCTCATGTCAATTGTTCTATATTTGTCCTTCATCAAGTTTCTTCAAAAGGATATATTTTTTTCTGCCTCCCTGGGAACTATATTTTATTCTAATGAAATATGCAGCATGCCACAAAGGCACCATTTTGTCAAACACAAGAACAAAAACAAATGACAAAAACAAATTGTTAGTATGATCACTCACGTGGACAATGCTGCATTTAAAAAAGCCAAAATACATAAAACATGCTTTTCCCATAGACTACTTCCATTTATTGTCCAGAAGCAGAAAAGAAAGGTGATTATCCTCACATGTGGATTTTATAAAAGGATATATGTCAAGAAATTGGACCAATATGCTTTGTTTCCATTAACTTATTTGTACATTTACTCAACAAATCTTGGCTGAGTTTGTGACAGTTTACTGTGTGCATGGCTCCATGCAACACCTTGTAGGAGGGTGTACAGGAAGAGAATCTTACATGAGTCTGAAGAAAGTGATTAAACATGGGTGAAAGAAATTCTGGTGGAATGTGGTAAGACAAGAACCCTAGGAAAGAGATAGGTACAATTTTAAGGGAACTCCTGTGACATTTTGGCATGTTCTTTATTGATTTATTGAGGAACCATACCTACTTTTAGAACCTCAGCTTCCTGAATGTAAAATGAGGCAGTTTGCCAGATTCTATGTGGGTATTTCCGTATGTGAATTTCTATATTCCAAAAATGATGAAGCTTTAAGCAAATATATTTCTAGACAAGTAAACTGAGATGTTCCCTACAGGGAGTAGTGCGAGCATTTTACTTGATGGATAGTGGCTAGGTCAAGAAGATTGAACTATCAAGGGTCGTGTATCTTATAAGGGGTAGAATTAGAATTGGACCTCAAGTGAAGGGCAAATCATGGGAATCAAAATCAAATCATGGGAATGGGTGTGCTCTCTTGCCCTTCCACCTTCTGCCATGTGATGACTATTTTGTGATGGGGTTGTTTCAAAAGTGGTGGTAGGGGAATTCCCACAAGGGAGGGCCTCAAACCATCCTGTGATGGGGCCAGTTGGGATTCCAAAGAAAGAAACACTAAAGGCCAAGGTGATCAGTCCAAAGCATTTATTAAGGGAACCTAGATGGAGAGTGCAGCAGCATATTATCACAATGAATAGTGAGAGAAAAGGGATGTGCTATCTAGGCATGCCCATGGTGAGGGGGCCAGGGTATGGAGATTATATGAAATTTGAGGGAATTTGGTTCACAGTCCGGGCCAGTTTCTTTCCAGCAAACCCAGATAACTTTTTCAGTGCCTGAGAATGTTCAACGCCTCAGTTTGGGTTCAGGTCTGCTGGGCAAAACCTACAGCTGGCTGGTTCATAAAGCAGTCAACGCACTCTGACTTTTAGTCATGATACAGAAAAAAACTGAAGGAACTGGGGAACCTTACAATGACACAGCGAGAAGGGAGAAGGCCCTCACCAGATGATGGCACCTTGATCTTGAACTTCTCAGCCTCCAGTACTGTGAGAAATAAATTTCTATTTTTAAATAAATTACCCAGTCTGTGGTATTCCATTACAGCAGCATGAAATGGGCTAAGACACAGTCCAATCACCATCACATTCAGTGTCCAGTGTTTCTGCTCCTGGCATCAGGCTTATGGGAGAGACCTTGCAGAACACAGAAGAATGGCCCTCAAAGATGTTCATATTTTTGTCTTCAGAGCATGTGGATCTGTTACTTTACATGAAAAGGAGGAATAAAAGTTGCAGATGGAATTAATATTGTAAATCATCTGATGTAAAATAAGGAAATTATCCTTGATTAATGTGGGTGGGCCCCATGTAATCACAAAGGTGCGTACATGGGGAAGAGGGAGGCAGAAGAGCCAGAACCTGAGAGATGTCATTGTGAGAAAGAGTTGACCAGCTATGGCTGCATTTAGCAATGCATGTAGGCAGGCATGTAGACAGCCTGCAGAAGATTGAAAGGAAAAATAACTGAATTCTCCTTTAGAGCCTGCAGAAGGAATGCCACCTTAATTTGAGTCGTTTCTGTCTTCTGACCTCCAGAGCTATAAGATAATAGATTTGTATTGTTTTAAGCTACTAGTATGTGGTAATTTGTTATAGCAGCAATAGGAAACTAATGAACACTTTATTAGTTAGATGGAATAAGTCACAATTTGGGTTAAATAAAATGAACCTGGTTGAACCAAAATTATTTTTAATATCTCCTCAAACAAGTATACTTTTGAGGAAATTTTTAGTGCAAAGCATGATGCAGGAATATATATTTAAGAGATTAGCTGATTTTAAGACTTCAGCACATTGCTTTTATGCTAAAATTATAAAGGAAAGTTATGTATTTGTTAATATAAGTCTATAATAATTTTCACTTAAATGGTTTCTATCTCTGTAGCGGAGAATTGGGTGGATTATATTTCTCTGTGAATATTTCACTATTCACATTTTCCCATCATTATACTTAGCATACTGCAGTCCTCACATTAGCAAGACAAGATGAGCGGTGTTCACTATGATTTGTTACATATTAGCAGGAATAAGTCTTAGGTTATATGATCTTTGCCAAGTGATTTAAACTAAGGCTTGTTTTTCTCATCTACACAATGTGGATGATCATATCTTCTGGTATGGACTGCATGTCTGTGTCTCCCTAAAATTCATATGTTGAAACCCTAATCCCCAGTGTGATAGTATTTGGAGATGAGGCCTTTGGGAGATAATTAGATCATGAGGGATTGGTGCCCTTATAAGAAGAGACATAAGAGAGCTTGCTTCTCTCTCCATTCTCTGCCATATGAGGACACGATGAGAAGACAGTCTTCTGTAAACCAGGGAGAGGGTCTTCTTTAAGAACCCAAACATGTTGGTACCCTGATCTTAGACTTCCAGCCTCCAAAAATAGTGTTTGTTTAAGCCACCTAGGCTATGGTATTCTGTTGGAGCAGCCCCAAAGAGACTACGAGAAATTGGTACTAACAGTAGGATACACATATCTAAAAATGTGGAAGTGGCTTTAGAACTAAGTAGTGGGTGGAGGCTGGAAGAGCTCTGAGGTGCATGCTAGAAAAAGCCTAGATTGCCATGAGGCGATTTTTAAAGGTGATTCTTGTGTGGACTCAGAAACAAGAGAAAACCTCCATCTTCTTAGAAAATACATAAACAATAATAAACAGAGTGTTGGTGGAAATACGGATGGTAAAGGTCATTTTAATGAGGTTTCAAATGGAAATGAGGAACATGTTATTTGAAATTGGAGAAAAGGCAATCTTACAATAAATTGACAAAGAATTGGCTGAACTGTGTTCATATACTAGTGTTTTTGAAAGGTAGAAAAATTGATGCAGAGAATCACTTGCTCCCAGTTATGGAGCCAGTAATGGTGGAGCCAGAATTGAACTGAAGCTAGAGTTGGAATTTCTCTATCTCTTTTCATCCCCAAAGGTAATGTAGACAGTGTGCAGATGGATAGTATAGGAAGAGATGAGGGTAGAGTTGCAGGGTGCTTCAGGCCAGAAGAAATGACTTTATCAATGTGATTCATAAAGAAATCTTGCCTTAGGTTTTCCTAAAACTGACTCATGTTAAGCAGTAATCTTGTTTTGGAGCTTTTCCACTTTAGCAAGATAAAAGAGCTGTAATAGTTAGATATTGTTCATATTACATGAGTCTAAAAGCAACTAGATGAGACTATGTATGTGAGAGTGCTTTGTAATCTGCAAAATGGAATATGGGTATTACACTCCTTCCCCAGCTCAGGATTCAGGGCCTGACATGAAGATACTTGGTAATGAATTAGCTTATGATGCAGGAAGAAATCTCTCTCTCTCTCTCTCTCTCTCTCTCTCTCTCTCTCTGTCTCTCTCTCTCTCTCTCACACACACACACACAGACACACACACACATGTACACACAGTATGTATATGTGTATCTCCCCACTAGATTGGGAGCTCCACAAGTGCAGTGTCTGTGCCATCTCTGTGTCCCCAATGCCTTACAGAATAACCTAAAATTAGTCATTAAACAATAAGCGTTTGTGATTTAAAAAAACTATTATAGTGCCTTTCCTTTTAGCTGGGATTTTTATATGGTAGACTATCTCAGTTTGGGATCAGGAGAAAGGATTGTCAGGAATCACTGACTTTACTACAGAGCCACATTTGTATATTACATGGTGGGAGGCAAGGGTCCGAGGGTTAAGTGCTGAAAGGCCTTAGCTGGGAAGGTAGCACCCCAGTAACTCAGCTTTGACTCCTCTAAACTTCAGGCCCTGAAGGATGTGGCATGTGCACTGAAGTGAGGGAAACAGGAACCACCATGGAGACAAGGTTGCTGTGTTTCCTGGGAGACTGTTTTCCCCAGTGCATTGAGCCAGGAAGTGGGTTTTTCCCCACCTAGTGACCAGGGGATGGGTAGATAATCTTGTTCATCACATAAAGAAACAAACACGTTAGACTGGTCTGGCCAGTGAGTTGTGGGTCTTGACATGACAACATGGCCTGCGAGTAATATGGTCACAATGACCTGGTGCTTTCTGTGACCAATGGAATCGATGAACAGGGTGCAGTAGAGGGTCACAGGCCTGAGGCAGCATGACCAGGAAGTCTAGTGTTGACACTGGATGCAGAGCGTAACATACAAAAGGAATGGAGTGTTCAGCTGCAACACAATCACCAAGCCCAGAGCAAGGTGACCTTATTCAGCCCAGGGTTATGCCATGAGCAAGGAAAAAAAAAAAAAAAAAGAAAGAAAGAAAAGTGAAGGGAATAAGTGGCAATGAATGCAGAGGAAAGGGTGGAATTTCAGAAAAGCTCCACCAACCTGAGTTTGTGTTGGTCAGTGAAGCTCTTGTAGTTGGGTAAATGCAATGGTGGACTACAAGTCCATGTCAAGTACAGGTGAAAAGGACCAGAACAGAGAGGATCAGCCAGACCACAGTGTGGCTGACACTGACCCACACAGCATTTGACCATCTCCCTGGAAAGGAGTCTTGATGGTCAGAAAGATGGTGACATGTATATGTATGCAGTGGAAATGTTTGCATTGACCATTTTACCAAATCTGTATATAATTAACTTTAGTGCAATTTCTTGATATCAAACAATTTAGTAATCTAAAGTTTCAGTTAAAAAATTCCAGCATTGTCTGAAAAGGAAATAACTGAGCCTGGGTGGACCCTGCTGGTTATTATTCAGCTGTTCTACCAAACTAGTCATATGATGATAGTTGTGGAAGGAGTTGCTTACAAATGGTATCCGAAGCAAGAACCCACATTTATTCCTAAATAGGAAAAAGTGATGTGTAAAAAGTTTCAACCTAATTGGACCTGCTCGACGATTTGTAAGCCTGGACAGGCATCATGCACACATTTGTTAGTAGAAGCCTGAGAGAGCAGAATTAAAATTAGGTGCTACCACAGCTGGCCAAGCAATTGTTATTAGGATCTAATTTATCAGTCAATAAGGAAGTTGAGGCTTATGTGATCCCAACTTTTTGACCCCCATTTCATTTAATCAGGGTTTTAGCACTCCCAGCTATTCCCAAGCTATTGATATTTTTAAGAAAAAACTTGAGCCTGAAAAACAGACAAAAGACTATATATTATATAACTCTAATGATTTATCTTAAGAATCTGTGAACTGTGGAATCATGATTGTTAGGACTGAGAGACACCTGCTCACCTTTCTGAAATGAGGAGCTGAAAAGATATTCTGAGATTTAGAAAGGGTAAGGTATACAATGTTGACCTTTTGGAGACAGGAAACCTTTGATGAACTATAGGACACCAAGACAGTTCATTTAAAAGATGGTTTCAAAGCATTATCTGGAGCTGGTTTTCTGTGTGCCTTACTGAAGCTCTTGGGTTGTCTTTTTACATAAAACTAGTGAAATAATGGCTTTTGCAGTTGTTCATATGTCTGCAACCCTCATGTGGCACCTTGGTTTCTAAGCTTTGTAACTGCTTTCAGTCTCTTTTGAGGATGAAATTAAACTTTTCTTACCGTTTGGCAGCATGGAACTTTCCTGCGATGTGCTGTTAAGGAGAAAAGAGGCATCAAGAAGTCACCCATATCATCTCCATGTAATTAAGGAGTACAAACTGCTCAATAAAATTGTTGCTAATGATATTTACTTGACTACAGTATGAGTCCCTGCTCTTATCTCAGAATAAATTAAGGATTAGCGGCTCATAAAATGTATAGATTGTAAAACTTTGTTGCCTGTAATAGGGTATGCATTTTTTTAAAGACAGCTTTGTGTTTGGACTATCTTTAGGCTTTCTTGTTCTCTTTCTCTGCCTCTCCCTGACTCTGCCTCTGTCTATCTCTGTCTGTCTCTCTCTCTCCCTCTCTCTCTCTCTCTATATATATGTGTATAAGTGTATATGTACACACACACATACACACACACACACAGAGTAGCCCCCTCTTATCTGTGATTTCACTTCCAGTGGTTTCAATTACCCGTGGTCAGCCACAGTCCAAAAATATTAAATGGAAAAATTCCAGAAATAAACAATTTATGTTTTAAATTGCACGCTGTTCTGAGTAGTGTTGTCAGATCCTATGCTGTCCTGCTCCGTCCTGCCCAGGATGTGAATCATCCATTTTTCCTGGGTATACACATAGTATATGCCACCCACCCTTTAGTCACTTAGCAGCCATATTGGATATCAGATTGAAAAAACCTAGTATACATAGGATTTGGTGCTATCCACGGTTTCAGGCATCCACTGGGGGTCTTGGAATGTATTCCCTGTGGATAAGGGAGAACTACTGTATATACTAACATCTATGTGTATGTCTGTGTATGAATGTGTATGTGCATGCACCATGTACACATACATATATGTGTACATGTTTATTAAGTTACTGAATAATTAATGAAGGATAGGTTGAAACAGAAAATAGTGCTCAACTTTGACATACAGACTTAGATTGACAATTTACTAAGGTATAGCATATAATCAACAAAGCAATTTATCCTCTTTTAAAATACCATAAAAATCAATCTATGAATTATTATTTTGATGCTGGATGTGAAATTAATGGGAATGTCTAGATATATATGAGGAAGTTAACACTTCAAAATACTGAGCTTAAATTTAGTTAGGAACTTACAACAAGAAAAATAAGTCCCAAACAAAATCGTATCTTTATTTACTGAGCACATTATTATTTTGATACATGACAAATAACATCAGTAGGGATACCAAGAATAATGCTCTATCCTGGCCTAGCCTTCAAATCTAGCAGAGGATACCAAGAAATAAACAATTACATATTATGTGATGAGATAGTAACTCAGGGTCTTATGGGGTAGGAGGTGGGGAGCGGGATTGGAAGGCAACACAGCACACCAGGACATATCAGAGAATGTTTCCTAAGAGAAGAGATGCTTATACACCACAGATATTATCTGCTGGCTGGCAGGTGAAGGAAGGGCCTTCACAGTTGGGGCACCACGTTGTATTCTGAACATGAGAGACAGCAGGTAAGTTTGAGTTACCAGAGTTTAGGGTATGTCATGAGAGGCTAAAGACTCTGCTGAAGGAGCCCTTACTTTCCCATCAGGCGTCCTCTGTGAAGTCCTTTGTGACAACTGGAGCTGGTGGCCTCCTTCTCTGTGCGGCCATGACTTTTTGCATATTTCTCTTGTTGACTTTCCCCATTCACTTTACTTGTTGATGTGTGATTTCCATACTTGTCTGTGGAATAATTAAAATCAGGATGATTTTCTAGGTCTTATCATGAGACTTAAAAAAGAGTAGAGACTCAATACATGTTTATTAAATACATACATGAATGACTGGCAGGCTGCATGAGTGAATGATTATGCACTGTTTGGGGAGAAAGTAAAGAATTGCCTTGGTTATCAAACAACCCCTTGTAAAAACTTATTGGTTTTATTTTTGCATTTTAGGTTACTTGCAGCATATAATAGCCTTATGGATAAACACCTGGCTGGGTATTTTAACAATACAAGGATAAGGCGTCATCTCTTAAGATCAGGACTGGTAAGTTTTGGTTTACTTTCCAACAACCTTCTTGCTTCATGAAGTCCAATAATTCCCTACCTTTTCAGGCTTTCTCTTTGAGTGACATCTTCCACTTCCCCTCATTTTAGAAAAATTTCTTTCTTTCCAAAGTTTTGATTTATGTATTTGAGGTTGTTTGAGAAGATAGGAAGGCAGGTCACAATGACTGCTAAGAAAACTTATAAATCATTGAGGAAAAGGCCCTGAGAGTTTCCAACAGCCTATTTCAATTGTTTGTTTATTCATTCGTTCAACACATATTTACTGAATACACATTGTATGAGCTAGAAACTGTTAGGAATTGAAGATAGAGAAGATTTTACTGTCATCTTCGGAAAAAATATTGCTTTTGATATTCACGGAATATGGTGTGGAAGACATGTACATTTCAACATTTCCCCCACATTTAAAAGCAAATTATTTCCTGTGATGGTTTATTGATAATATTAGTGTATTTCATTAGCTTCACAACTGTTCTTTCCACAAAATTTCTATTCCTCTAAATGTATACAATGTCAAACCTTTTTAAAATGTTACGGTATTCCATGGAAAGAAAGAGATGTGGTTATAGAAAGTGTTAGCTGTTTACCTTCTTAAAACACAATGGGTTTCCTTAACTATTGTTGCCATGGTGTTGAAAGAGCACGTATTGCATTTCTAATCGTTGTTTCTGTGCTTGGCACTCTAGCTGATAGATCTCAGAGAGCTTGCTTTTCTCCTCCTGAGGCTTTGTTATCAGACAGACCTGGCTGAAACCGAGCTTGCCATTTATAAGCCATAGAATCTTGAGTAAATCACTTTCTTAACTTTTTCAGCCCCAGCTTCCTCAGTTGTAAAATGAGAATGATGGCACGCAGCGCTCAGAATTGTTGTGGCAGTTAGAGATGTGCAATAAATGGGTGTTGTAATTATTGTTACTATTAACATCACTTCTTTGGATAACAGTCTGTGAGTTTTGCGTACAAATGAGAAGGACTTTGTATTTACTTATCAGCATCATTAACAAGCACTTATTGAACACTGGTTGTATGCATGGCAATTCAAATAAGAAAGATGCAGCCCTTTCTCTAGAGGTTCAAATATAGCCTCTCAGCTAGCAGTGTTCAGGGACACCCGGAATCCTGATAGAATATGCAAATATGAGAGCCCTGCCGCAGACTTAATTGAATCAGAAGCTCTGGTAAGGGGCCTATCAGTTTTTCAACAAGCTCTGCAGGTGGTTCTGATGCTGGGTCAAGTTTAAGCACCTTTGCCCTATAGGAGCTTCCACTGTAGTTGGGGAGCTCAGACATAGTCGCACAAAGACTGTAAGTGGATTATCTGTAATTCCAAGCACACTTTCTATAGGTATATCTCTTTCTTCCATTGGAAAATGTATTTGCAAAAAAAGATTACCAGTAACCCATCACTTGTAGCACAACTCTGGTTGATCTCAATACTCCAGTGTGTTGCAACAGTAGTGGTAAAAAAATATAGTTAGCAGAATTAAGAAAAATATGTGTCTTGCATGAAAGAGGGGAGAGAGCTTAAATAAGTGGAAAAGAAGAAGGTGAACAATCCATATGGGTAACGCTCTTTGTTTACAGGGGATAGAGAACAATACAACACATCAACAAATATGCCCACAGGAAGAATTAAAGAAAAGGAAAATAAGTAAATCCACAACAAAAATGGTCACTCCTGGGACTTGCAATGATGCCAGTTGAGACCAATATTGAATATCTTCTATGTATGCTACCGCATAATGTGTAAAATTCTGAATCAAAACAACAAATTAAATTACATTTTGGGCTGGAGAGTGGAAGAAAAAAAAGCAGTAGGAAAACAAAGTAATGAAACCAATTATTTTTAAAACAAACTGATGAGCTCCTCTGTAGCTACCATGTTTCCCATCAAAGTATTTCCTGCGAGATCATCAGTCCTATGATCACTGCTCCTGGTCATTGTTTCAAGGTAATACCCCACCCTGTTCCTCCAGGAAAGTGTTCAAAAGAGAAATGAAAAGAACACCTGGGTTCCATCAAGGGAAAATTGTTACTGTGATGAAAATCTTGTTTTAAACGTCAAGTGTACCACCTGTGTGTGTTTTCACAATGAAGGGTATATGAGACTTCCTTTCTCCTTTTTGCCTCATGAAATATGCATTAAAAGTGAAAGTTTATCAACCATAGTGATATATTCTTTTAGGCTTAAAAGCTACTGCTGCTTTCTCTCCCTCTTTCTCCCCTCTCCTTTTTTTTCTCTCTCCCTCCCTCCCCGCCTCCCCAAGACCTCTCTCTCTCTCTCTTTCTCTCTCTCTCTGTGTGTGTGTGTGTATGTGTGTGTGTGTGTGTGTGTGTGTGTGTGTGTGTGTGCTTGTCTGTCTTCTCCACCCTCCAGCCTCTCTTTTTTGAAAACTAACATCACATTTTCTATTTTATATTTCTATGTATGTTTTATTTATTCATGACAGATCACAAGAAGTGGAAGAATACTTTCTGAAAAAGAATATAAACTAAATATTATGAAGCGGGATCATCAAAAATATATCCGGGAGTGCTTAGCCCAGGCAATTTTTCATAAAGTTCTTGATATGGAGGTATAAATATATACTTATTTTTTATTTTATTTTTTTCTACTTCCACATCAATGAAGATGGAGGTATAAATCTTTACTATTTTCTTTGTAATTGACATTGTCTAATATGGTAATTAATAATGCTTTTGTACCTAGAAAAAGAGATATTCTTTCTGCGTTTCATTAAAAAAGAAAATGAAACAAAGAAATACTCAATATCTCTCTGGGCATCCAGGAGCCAGAAGTCTAGCGTAAGCTTTTCTCCATTTCAGTTGGAGAAAAATATGGACATCATTATATATTTTGTGATATTTAATTTTCCAAATGTAGATTTTTTCATTCACAATGGCTACTCTAAAACATACCAGCCCTCACCATCTGTACCTCAATTTCCATTTGCTGAAAAAAGTGACATCTGTTTAAATATCAGTAATTCCATTGCCATGAATTATTTCAGATCTGTTATTCTTTTAAGGCTCTGAAGCTCAGCCGTATGTTACATTTCAAGGAATAGGCATTTTAACATCTGCTGTCCCTTCTACCGTAGGCCACGCTGGTCAACATAGATGCACAAACCAAGCATCAACAATATATTTTTTTAATCTGACAGGGCATCTTAGTGGGATATCTAGCTAATTTGATAAATTATTTCAGCCTTGCTCCATGGAACTTGAAGTTTCAAGCATCAACACCATTTTAATCTCTGTGAAAAAGCATGTCGCTTCTTGGCTTGACCATACAAGCAGTAAATCAGAAAGCTTGGCTCGTAAAACCATTGACCTGTGAGTGCAGTAAACATTTATGAACAACTGTAGAATCATCAGTAAACCAATATTAAGTCTAGTGCCACTGAAAATATTTATTATTATGCTGCATTAGGTAGATGAAGTGTTCACTTAAGATGTGTATGATCTGTTCATTTAGGAATTTACTTTGTGCTTCATATCATGACCGTGAATTACATAGAATTGTTGTTTGTGGCCCTAAATTCTTGCTTATAAAAGTATTAGCTGTAATTTTTCTGTGAAAACAATAAATAGTACAGCATAAAATTAACACCTTGTTTCAAATTTACCCCACAGGCACTGAGTTCTCTGTTAGCCTTAATCCTTGAAGTCTAGTTTTCCAAAATCTCATTTAACACATTCTGACACATCATAACTGTAGAATATGCTATTATTTAAGTCTTTGTGGATTCCTAGTTCTGAATAAATATTTTAGATAAATGTTAATATGTAATATATTAAATATAATTGTTACATAACAGAATAAATCATATATAAATATAATAGAGCAAACTATCTTTAAATTGTCACATTTGTCTCACATTTAGTTTATGCTGATGCTCCTTGCTAATACTGCCGTATTCACATTCATGCATTCACTCATGCAACAAGCCATAATTGCAGGCTACCATGTGCCAGTATGAGGCTTTGTGTTGAAGCTGCAAGGTAGGATTAAAAAAAATACTGTAGAATGTGACTAAGTGCTAGAGGAGAGAAACAAATAGAGTGAGCTCAGAAAAGAAGAGAAGGATGACTTTTCTCTGTGGGAGTCAGAGGAAGCTGAACAGAGGCCTTGCTGTTTGAAGACTGAGTGAGGGTTCCTGTGAAAACGTGGAAAAGGTGTTCTAGACCTCAGAAGTTACAGAGGTGTGAAAGGACATAGTAGATGGAAAGGAACCCTCACTGAGGCCAGACTGCACAGTGGGTTAGTTGGCAGGAGTGGCAAGAAGTGACACTCTCCCACAAGTTGGTACCCAGTCTCTGGAGAGCCTTAAATTCTCAAGTAAGTTTGGGGTGTAGGTGATGAGGCGATGAAATGTTTTTCAGCAGGGGAGTAAAAGAAATGAGCAGAGCTGTTTTAGAAAGATGATGTTGCTAAAAATGTGGAAGATGGATTAATGAGCTGGAAAAGATTGGAGGTGGGAGGTCAATTAGGAAGCTATTGCCGAAGGGTGTAGGCTAATAGCAGTAGTGGTAGTGCTGGGAGATGCAGCTGTCTACAGAGAAGCTGAAGTGGGAGAAAGATTTAAGCGGACTGAATGCGAAGGAGTGAGGGAGAAGAAAGAGCTCAGAAGAAAGAGTTTCTCACCTGGTTGGAGGTATGTGCACTGCAGGAGATCAAGAACAACAGCATGAGCTGAAAAGGAACCTTCAAGTGGTCACAAACATGCCTGTTAGAATGGTGTCCTGGAAGCGGGAAGATTTTCACAAGCTGCAGAATGGTTAAAAATGATGAGCACTGGGGAAACAAAGGGAAATTAGGTTTGACCCAGAAGACAAAAACATTGGCGGACTTGGCAAAAGTAGTTTCAGCAGTAGGGAAGTGGCAAGTCAGTCGATGTGGATGACTACAGTGATTTGGGGATAAATGGAAGGTGGAAAAAGGTTGATAGTGAGTTGAACAGTTTGATAATAAGTGGGTAGGAGATCAGAGGAAGAGAGAGAGGAAAGAGAAGTGTTAAGAAGAGGATTGATGATAGGAAATTATTGAGTCTGCAGGGCTCCTAAGGCAGTAGGAGGGAACCAAGAACAGAGGGGAAACATTTTTTCAAAGGGCCAATGAATAAAACACTCTCAAATATGTCTAATTAATTTCAATTTGCCTTTTAAACGGATTATTTTTACGTGAGGCTTATTTTTAAATTATAGAATAATATATTACAAAAACTTGGGGGGAAAAGCATAAAAAAGGAAAATAATTACATACAATTCCTCCTTCAGAGACAACTGCTGTTAACATCCATTTCTTTCTAGTCTCTTTTCTATTCATATTTTTACCTTAGTAAACTCATACTATGTTGTGACAGGGACAACAAGGTTTTGTGAAAAAACAAGCAAAAAACAGGAAGTTAGTGTCAGATAGGCCAAGGCTGAAATTACAGCTCCTCCACTGGCTGGGTGTATGACCTGGGGCAAGTTCATTATCCTCTGCCTCAGTGTCTTTGTTTGTAAAATAGGGTGGCTTGGCAATTAGAGTTGTTCAAGAAGAAATAATGTATGTGAAGCATCTTCCTAGCACAGGAACAGACACACAATAAGAGCTTGATAAATTAAATTGTATTTCTGTGAAATTCTGTATCCTGCTTTTATCCTGCATTAGGTGCATTGTCCATCTTTTTAAACAGAATCTGTATGAACCTTATTTAATGATCTGTATGAACCATTATTTAAATGATCAATTATATTTTATTCCATCATATGGATGTGCCAGAAATATAACCATTCTTTTTATAGTTTATATTGTTTCTGCATTTTCTTTTACCTTAAAGAAAAAGGAAAAAAAAAATTTTCAGATAGCATCTTTGTGCATAAGACATTTAAAAAAATTACTTAGATTTCCCACAGGTTCAGAAGTGAAATTTAAGGGTTAAAGGTTATGAACACTTTTAACTGCCTAATATATGTTGAAAATTGAATTTCCAAATAGTTGCACCAATTTATATTCCCACTTGTGCACTGATGCAGATGATTCTTCTCCATTTCAATGACAAGAGGGGTAATTGAGAATATAGTTAGCTGTTGGAATTATTTTTCTCTAAACTGGTCGTTGCTATAACCGATATGATTCTCTCCTTTATTCTTTCCTGTATGCTTAGCGTTACCATCAGCTTGAAATAAAAAAGAAATTGGAGACCTTAGCTAGGAAGGAGCGAATCCAGATGTTTAAGGTAAGGAGTTATATAACTGTCTTTTACTTCATAGTATTATTTTATGATTTAAAAAAACAAAAAAATACAGTGAAACTATGATTCCAGTTCCCTGGGACACTTTACTTTTGGGTAAAACATAGTTGAAGTCAATGATGGTTCAACCAAGCCTAAACCTTAGCCATCACTATTACAGAAGATTGTAACAAAAATAGGAGCTGTTTGTACAAAATAAATTGTAATGAGGCACAAACCTTTCAAAGACAAACTTGAAAATATTCCTGAAATTTCGGTTTTATATATTCTTGTGATAGAGGGCAAGGGATTTTTGTTTGTGTCTTAAGGAGGTAAAAATGGATGGTAATGTTTCCAACCTGATGGTAAAAAGGGCTTTTTAAGAATGATACTATGACACATTTTCATTTGAATGTGACGTTGGAAATATATGGTGGAAAGGATCCTCATTAGCAAAAGAAAGCATGATAAAATGTAGATTTTGTAAAAGGCATTTTAAAATTCCTTGTTTTCTATTTTTAAATATATCTTCTTTGCAGTGAACTCAGGAAATATAAACTTGAATCAAGAGATGAGATATTCAGTTAAATTCAAGATTTCCATTTAGGTTGGCAGTTTTACTCAATTTCTGAAGTCATTCGTAATCACATGTTGTTCTTAATTTTCTGTGTACTGTGGTATTACAAATATGCAGCCTTAGATACGTTTCACGAACTGACGAATATTTGTAAAGCTTCTGTAGAATAACTTGTCATAAAAGACAGTAATTTTTCACCCTTGCCTGATGGACTCAGGTCTATTTTATTAGGGTGAGAAGATAATTTTGTTACAAAAATGTTTTCAAATGACAGAGGATGGGTCAGTTTTTCAAGATCAAAGAGTTCGTGTGTAGAGATTTGTGGTTAATCCAGCTTTGCCAATATTGCCCGACATCAAGGACTAAGTCATAGATTCTATAATTTATCTGCTGAAATGTTGATGGAGAAAATGTGGTTACTGGAAAAAAGAGTCACTCACACTGCATGAAGCAGGAAAAGTTGCTATGTGTTATTCACCCTTGTCCAGGTAGCCAGACCCGCTAAAGGAAGTACATGGGCATATTGTAGCATTGTCAGAGATTTGCTACCCTTGTGCCTCTTCATATGATTTTTATTTGAACAATTTTCACTTTATTACTGAATTTGGCACAAGATATATTTTAGCTCTCATTTTTTAAAACATGGGACACTTCTTGCCTAATGGAATTATTCATTTTCTAAGATAGAAAAGTACTATTTTCTGGTAGTCTACTGATCACAGTAGTAAAGTTCATTATGCCTTTTGTAGTGATCTGCTTAAAATTAACAAATATTATTACTAAAATGGAGGATACACTGCTTTTGCAGTTATTTCTTTGAGCACAACTAAAGTTGACTCAATTTCTTGCCTTTTACCACCACACCTAACTCCTTAACAAAAGTAACTCTTGGAAGAAACGAGAAAGAATTTCTTTAGTCATATAGTATTTCGTACATGTCATGCATAATCTAACCTAGATTGCTAACTGTGTATCTATTTGCTAAATTGCTTTCTTATTCTAGGGAGAGCACACAAGAAGGTCTGTTGAAAATAACATGCCAATCCTATCTCCCCACCCACCAGCCGGCCCAAAGACTAATCGTGGCCATAGTGTTCTGATTGATGAAGGACATTCCAGTCCATTAGCACTGGTGAGTAATATTAAACACTTTGTCATGCAGTATCCCAGCTAATTAATTTATTATTTCTTATTCTCAGAAAGGATACTCTCTGGGAGCATGTCTGCATAATCCCTGCCAGTCCTACTGAATGAAAATATAGTCTTGTATCTATTCAACTGTGTCTCTTCTGAATGTCTCACTTCCAGTAAATATCACTACTGCCAAATCAATTTTGCTCATGAATGCTAGATTAGTTTTCTGGAAGTCCTGATTACTTATGTTACTTATATACCCAAATACTTTCCCTGGCCTGAGAAAAGCTCAGACTCTCAGGTGACATTTAAGACCTTAAACCATATGACCTCAAATTAGCTATTCCAAATTTTTTTCTGCATGATTACTCTTCAGCATCCTTCAATGCAGCAAAATGGGACCACTATACATATTCTATATTTTCTCACCTCTGGATTTTGTTCTTGCTGTTCCCTCTACTTCCACCTTATCTGTATATATTCAATGGTTCCATATAGCATATTGGGCTAAATACTAACATTTGAGCTTCTTTTATTAAAAGTCTGCACACATACTCTAAGATAAAAATAATTAAATGTACAGAAATTCTATCCAAAGAAACTAAACAGTGATATTTTATTCCAGTTTGATTCTTTTCTAATCTAAAGGTGGTGTTTGCCTGAGGGAAGGTAAAGTACCTTGAAATAATATAGATACAGGAAAAGATTTGTAAAACATTTGCTGGGGGTTGGTGGTTTCAGTTGTAAATGAATTGCTTGATTATATCTTTATTCTTGCTTCGTGTAGCCTAATATATTTCCTTGTTAGCATGTACTTTTTCTGAATTGCAAAATATTTATGGAGAAATTGCGATGCTTTCACAGATTGTTGAAGTAGGTTCATTACATATAGTGTTAAGCTTTGACATTTTTCAAAGGGTAAATACGTTTTGACATTTCTTGATGAACAGCTCAAATGATGAAAAGCAACCGTCTTTCCTTTGTTGTCACCCTATTTCCAGGTTTGATTTGAATATATATGTATACAAATTCTTTTATTGGATGGCAAATTCACTAGACTCTCAAAAGCTTAACCTGAGTGAAACAAAAGAAACAATCACGTGCTGTTTCCTGTCTTCCCACCTGTTTCAGACAGGAAAAATCCTTGAAAGGCTTTCTTTTCAATTTTCCAGCTGAACACCCTCAATAAATAGTTTATGATACATCCAGCAGATCTTAATGTGGTAGGAGTGAAAAAGTAATTTTAAAATTACAGGAAACACTGACACCAGCTTCAAAAACCTTTCTCTCTGGTAAGCCAGGATTCTTCACGTGGCCCGCCCTGATGGTGCTTTTGCACCGTGATACCTATTGTGATCTTGGAATTAAATAGTTCCCATTTTACAGAAATCCAAATCTCCCTCCCTTTTTTTTCCAATCTGGATACATATTCTTTAAATTTGACTTATGATCTCCAAGTGTCCCTGAGATAAAGATAATAATCCTTTTGAGATATTGCCATTGATTTTTTTTCTTTTTTTAACTTTTTTAAGTCAATAAGAAAATCATCCAACACAATGTTTGTGCCCTTGGTAACCTAAACTTTCAAAATAGTATACAGATTTTTAGCTGTACCACTCCCATTAAAACTATGGAAAATCATTTCAGCTAATTCTGCATATGCTTGGAACATTCACCCCTACTGATCTACTAAGAATTAGAAATGCTCAGCTAAGCTGAGTAATCACCAGGTAGTTAATTTCAATTCCTATTCTGGTATGGTTTTCAGAATGTTAAGCTACAATGCCATATTTATTCCAAGAAAATATATTACACACAATTTAAAATATAACGAATTTAAGGTGGCTTCTGATGTGAACTACAATAATTTGTAGCTCACAGCTGTTAGTTAATGGTGCAGATTTGTTTTTAGAGATAAATGTAATCAGTTAAACATTTGACTACCACATTCATCTAACTGAATGATATCTATATGCAAATGTAGGGAAGTAAAATTTAGAGCACAGCAGCCAATAGATCATGTTCTAGTTTGCAGTAAACTGTTCTCTTAAATTTCTACAATAGATTTTTCAAGTTTTTGTGTTCAGTTGGATTATTTGACAGGAGAGATCCTTGAGGCATGTTTGTTTTACAAAGTTCAAAAGAATTCTTTTAGGTGATCTGATTCCTTTGTTCAGAAACCTCTATTCTAATTTCTCTTTTTGGGTTTTAAGACCTTTTACCTTTTGGACCATATAGGCTTATTTTTTTGTTTCTTTAAACTAAATGCTGCTTTAGTCAATTCACTTGGCTTCTCATATTGGTTGTGATATAGGTTTGTGTATGGAAACCATAAATATAATAACATTGGCATAAACGAAAGGGTCTCCTCCCCATCTCAGCATATACATGAGTCTCAGCTGGCATGCTATCTTAACTCTATGAAGTCATCAAAAGTCCAGACTCCTTTTGTGTTGCTGATCTGCCAGACTTAGGGTATCGCTTTTATCCATAAAAGCCAAGATGGCATATCACCATTTGGATATTTCAGCCAGAGGGAAGGGTAAAGTGAGAGCACATATCTTCTCTCTAACCACATGACCTGAAAGTCTCATATGTCACTTCTGCTCACATCTTATTAGCCAAAACTGAGGCATACATCTACACAGAATAGCAAGGGATGCTGGGAAATATCATCTTTATTCATAGTAACCATGTTCCCAGTGGAAAAAAGAAAACAGATATTGGGGAATATTATCTTTGCTACTCTTTTCAGGTCTTGCTCACAACCAGCTCTCTTCCTGGTTGGATGTTCAAATTTATCCTTCTTCTCTGCTTATCCACTTTCTTCTCTTGTTTACCATTTGGATAAAATCCAACTGCTTTTGTGGAACTTTAAGTTGTATTAGCCTACTTGGCTTACCCTAAACGTTCTAAGAACTTTTACTTCTAAGTTATGGTCTCAGGTATTTTATTGTCTGTTTGGCAGTATTTGTGTGGTTCATTTGACACTAGTTGTTTTGTGTTGCCATTAGATGTTAAAAAATACTTTTTATGTTCTCACGGTTTCTATGGTGGAAATCCAATAAATGCTGACTTAACAAAATCAGAGATTTAGCAACATATGGCATGCTTCTTAAGCCTAATTTCTAAGGCTGGTTTTTGGTAGTAGGAGCTGCCTTATCATCATTTTTTTTTTTTTTTTTTTTTTTTTGAGACGGAGTCTCGCTCTGTCACCCAGGCTGCAGTGCAGTGGCCGGATCTCAGCTCACTGCAAGCTCCGCCTCCCGGGTTCACGCCATTCTCCTGCCTCAGCCTCCCGAGTAGCTGGGACTACAGGCGCCCGCCACCTCGCCCGGCTAGTTTTTTTGTGTTTTTTAGTAGAGACGGGGTTTCACCGTGTTAGCCAGGATGGTCTCGATCTCCTGACGTTGTGATCCACCCGTCTCGGCCTCCCAAAGTGCTGGGATTACAGGCTTGAGCCACCGCGCCCGGCCTCTTATCATCATTTTTTAAAGTATTTACATACACTTTTCCAGAGCTGAATATTTGTTGTTCACCATTCTTTAAAGTCAATGTATTAAATGCTTTTCCTTAGTCACTTATATACCATCCTTCTCATCCTCCTACCTAAATATGTATGTACTGTTCTTGATAGGCTTTCTACTATTTTATTGCATTAGAACAACTGGGTCAAAAGTCATGTATTCTACTTTTGACACATTGCTAATCTTTTTTTTTTCTTTTTTTTTCTAAGACAGCATCCCACTCTGTGGCCCAGGCTGAAGTGTAGTGGCACAGTCCCAGCTCACTGCTGCCTCCACCTGCCTGGGCTCAGGTGACTTCCCACCTCAGACTCCGAGTAGCTGGTGCACAGCACCACACCCAGCTAATTTTTGGATTTTTTGTAGAGACAAGGTTTCACTGTGTTGCCCAGGCCAATCTCCAACTCCTGGGCTCAAGTGTTGTACCCACCTTGTCCTCCCAAAGTGTTGGGATTATAGGTGTGAGCCGCTGCACCCAGCCACATTGCTAGTCTTTATACTAAACTAACAATATTCTTTCAATGCCCCCAGAGGCACTTCTAATGCATTATACTAGCACTTCTGGCATTTGCTGCAGTACACTCTTGATTAGAAAATGCATCAATCAGTGGCTCAGCAGGAGACAGATGGCTCAAACAAACAGTGTAATTAGAAAGTGTTTAATAAACTATTTGCAAAGAAGTAGGCAGGGCTAAGGAAATCCAACTACGGATGCTAAGCATGCTAGGGTCAGCATGTCAGAAGCCACAGCACCCAGGCCTAATGGGGGAACAGAGGAATTGGATACCAGAACCAGCTGCTAGTACCTGTAACTGAGAGAGGGCTTCCCAGAAGAAGCTGTGGACTTTGGTAGAGGGACCTACCTGGCCCATTATGACCCTGCAGGGTGAGTCAAGGAGAAGAAAGACCCTAATCTCATCTCCTGCTAGTGCCTCTCACTGGTGGACTCCAGCTGCAATCCTGAGGTTAGTGAGTGTAGTCCCGAAAGGAGTGACCCCCAAAGTCTAGGTCAGGCCAGAGAAGGTGAACGGTAGATCTAGAGAGACAAATGGAAAATATGTAGCATAGAAAACATATCCAATTCTATATACATTTTCCAAAGTTGCCAGTTACATTTTTTTTATTTTTGTTTTCCTAGTATTTCAAGGATGCCGTTGAATAAATTGTAATGCATTTCCTTTCCTCTTTTGTTTGAATTATACTGTCGCTTTTACTTCAGCACCAGTCATAAGGCTGAAAAGATTCAGAGTAGAGTTTATATAGAAGACATTTAGACAGAAATGAGTCCATTCCAATAATATCCTTTTAGACCCCTAAAATAGGAACATTATTCAACGTAACATTCAATTGATCAAAGCCATTGTATGAAGAGCATAAATTAGTTATTGTCAGCAAGTTTGCAGTATGAATAAAAATACAGGAATGTAACGGAGGACATCTCCTTTGTCTAGAATACTCTATAATTGTGGCATATAGTTATGTAGAGGACTTCAACACCATATGTTTTAACAAATACTTTGGGTCATAAGGGTATGTATAATGGAAGGACATAATTAAAGTTTAATCTGTTCAGTAAAAAGGCACCATTAATTACACTAGGCAATTTATTGGGTTATTAATTGGTTCTGGAAACATGTCAAGATACTAATTTAAATGGAATTTTTTCCCTTAATTGTCTAGACAGCCCCTCGACCATATACTGCTCCAGGAAATATGCAGCCTCCAATTCGATTACAGCCTCTTCCCAGTCACCCTGCAGTAGAAACTGTTCCAAAGGTAACTTCGAGGTCCAGATCAAAAACCTCATTGCTGGAAAATGAAGCTCTGTTTCCCATTGGGGTAAATGTTCTTTTTGTCAACAAATATATTTTCATTTTTGAGTAGATTATTATAGGTAATTACAGTGGTCAAGGTATTATATTAGATTAGAATCTACACAGTGAAAATTATATTGTATATGTATAAAACACTTACTACATACTTGTGATTAATTATGTCTTACTCAAATGGGAAGGCCTATAATTTGTGTCATTGAGCAAAAAAGTGAAGAACAGATTGGTAATAATGTATGGTGATTTCTCATTAGTTTACAAGGCTGATTGAAAAACAAAGGGGAAAACTTTTCCGAACCAGATATGACTTCTATCAGAAAAGGCCCAGTGTTGACTTCCTCCAAATTTTAAATGCATGAAACCTAGAAAATGAAACTTTCCAAGAATAGGTTTGCATTTGCATGCTGACTTACTTTCCCATCAATGTATGAAATTGCTTCATGTTTGACTTTTAGAAGGTTGAATATAGAAAGAAAAGAAGGTCCATCTTTAAAAAATGCTGAGTTAATCACACATAGGAGCTTGATTCTGCTACCCTCTTAAGGTTATATCTCAGATAATTTTCCCTTATTTAATAGAGCACAGGAAGGAGGTATGGTAACCATGGAATATGAGTTACTTAAATAGGGAGGAAGAATTAGTACATTCACTAATTTGGAAGGTATTGTTAATTTTTCTAACATGAAGAAAATTTTGCCAGCTTAAGAAAAAAACCTGCGACATGAGTACAATTGTCACTATGTTCAAAGGAATGATTATGTTTCATTTCTTAAGAAACATAAGATATATGAAATTAAGTTATTTTTATTTTTAATTGACAGATAACCTTGGCACTAAGAAATTAATTCAGACAAATGATTGTGTTTCACAGTAAAAGTATAAATACAACACTAAAAATAATAATATATTAATCCACTTAATGTGCTTTTCAGTTTCTGAAGCACTTTTCATAAATCTTATTTCAGTTAATTTAATAATATTTTTCTAGAAACCAAGAGAAATTAATCCAAAAGTGGTGGTGCTTTTATCTAGGGAAGACTACTTACAGTTGGGCAGGAACTTGTTGAGTCATATGTCAATTAGTTTGACACTTTCTAGGCTCTGGTCTCCACTTTGAAGGCCCAGAGAGTTCCTGTGTTAGCCAGTGTCCGGGAATAGTCACATCTTGTGAGACTGTCCAGGCTAACTAAACGAACTCAAAACAAGCTCATTTTTCTCTAGATAATAAACAAAAATAGGAAACTCAAGGGTATTCAGGAGCTATTTATTCACCAAGAGATGTCATAGTCAAAGCTTATAGAAGTGCATTATCCCCTAGTAGGCAGACATATATGAGAAGCCAAATCACAATGAGAAAGTTGCCTAGTGAGCATGGAATCAGAATGAGGGGATACAGTGTAATAGAATGTTAATCATATAAGGCCTAGATGGCCTGATACACCCGTCTCATCTTGGGAATGGGCTAGCCAAAGGTACCAGAAAACTCAAAAGTCTTTGGCTAAAACCCTCTTTATCCTCCAGCGGTAACTTTGACATTAGGACTAGAAATATTCAAAGTCCAATGGGTAGGATTTCCTCTCCCCTAGATAGTACTCGGATGGGTACTTTCCATGCTTGCCAAGGTGATTATATTCGTTTTTAAGTTCCATAATTATTAATTCTACTTTGATCAATACTTTGTCCCATTAGATACGTGAACACCATCAATCAGGTATTACTTAAGTTCTGCTGGCTGGGGAGCAATTTTTTTTTCCTTTAATGTGACTCTTCAAATCTGTTCTGAGCCACTGGATAGATTTACTAATTGAATCTTTACAGGGCCTTTTCCTGTGTCAAGTTTTTGGGGTATGTTATTGAGAGCAGGCAGCTAATGGTAGCTCTCATGTGCTGACAAGATTGAGATAAATTCCACAATAATGTCAACTAGCTAAACTCACTTTTCATTTAGTAAATATTTATTGAGCATTTACGATGGCCTAGGTACTGCTTTAGGCATCAAGATAGCCAAAAGTAACTTATTGGAACTTACAGTGTAATGTTCACAGACAAAGTATACTGTGATTATGTCTCATCTGTAATTTTTTTCAATGGCACTGATGATGACAATGATTTAATATAAAATCGGACAAGAAGCTCCTAAAGAAGAATAATACTCTGTACAGCGCTGAGCATGTAGTGAGCACTCAGAAAACTCTTATTGCTTTTTAAAAGAGTAAAATATATACATGTTGAAAGTACTTGAAGGTACAACAGATAGAAGCAGGTTGAACTTTGCTAAGTAGCAGCAGTGAGAGTCTTTAATTTAGGCAAAAGTGATTTGGTCAAAAACAGACTGGATGAGATGCAAATGAGTAAAAATAATGACTTGATTGAAAATGAATGTCCTTAGAATGAGAGTTTCTCATATATCATTGGTAGAAGTAGAAGTTAGTATAAGTATTTGTGAAGGCAATATGCAAATATCTATCACCATTTTAAATGAACATGGTCAAGCATTTTAACAAGTAGGAATTTATCCTAGGAATACACACATATGTGTAAAGAAACAGATTCAAGAATATTTTGTACTGTTGTATTTGCAATAGCGAACAACTGGAAGATACCTAAGTAATAGTGTATTGTTTTACCTTGTTGTGTTATATTAAAGTACATTTAAAAAGTATAAAGCAGGGGCCGGGAGCGGTGGCTCACGCCTGTAATCCCAACACTTTGAGAGGCCGAGGCAGGCGGATCACAAGGTCAGAAGATTGAGACCATCCTGGCTAACATGGTGAAACCCCGTCTGTACTAAAAATACAAAAAATTAGCCGGGTGGGGTGGCAGGCACCTATAGTCCCAGTTGCTCGGGAGGCTGAGGCAGGAGAATGGTTGAACCCGGGAGGCGGAGCTTGCAGTGAGCCGAGATCGTGCCACTGTACTCCAGCCTGGGTGACAGAGCGAGACTCCATCTCAAAAAAAAAAAAAAAAAAAAAAAATGTATAAAGCAGAATTATTGCACTGGCATGAAAAGATGTCCACAATGCTGTTGAACTAAAACAAGCAAGGTAAAGAACAACATGTTAATGTTTTTGAAAAACTGATAAACCTTTTCCAAACAAGGCATGCAATTGATACCTACACAGAAATCATTTTGTTTTAAATCCTTTAATTCAAAAAGTTCTAGATTCATTGATTTTCTTGTCCTTATTATTTTTTTACTTATTTTTATTTTTTATTACAATATAAATGTGCTCCCTTACAGAAAAAATGGAAAATATAAGAAAAGCAAAGTTAGAACGTGACACAATGCAATATCAACCATTCTAACAATTGTGAACTCCTTGGTGAATATCTACTTAAATCTCTTTCTGTTCATATGCTTTTTTCAATCAAAATATGGGCTATCCATGCCCTTAGCTTATAAGTTCCTTTTGCTCATTTAGCAATGAGAGATATTTAGAGAATGACTTCTCTTTCTACAAAATAATATTTCACCAATAAGCATATTAAAATACAAACTAAGTTGGTCAAAAATTAATTAGAAATTTCAAAATAAACATAAGTACAATATAAATTGGTATTTTAGAAATATAAGTAAATTTTTGCAAAATATATAAATCACTTAAATATTCCTTAAAATTTGGAAAACTACCTCAGGTACACAAAAATTACCAATTTGTGAAAATTCAGTGACTCACTTATACCTGACAAATGTAATTATTGACTATACCTTTGGTGTTTTTTAATGATTAAAATAATACATGCTGATTAAACTCTAAAACAGTATGAAGGTATATCCCTAAAGGCAGCCCCACATTCAAATTTTTTCAGTCATTGCTGTTTTTAATCAGAATTCACACATAAATTATTTAAAAGAAATTTATGGTCATACCATATGAACCTTTTCATTTCAGGATAAATAGATTCATGTTATTTTTGTTTAAGCCTAGTGAGATCTATCATATGAACAAAGCAAGATTTAAACACCCTCCTATTGATGGACCTATATGATGTTACATTTTGTGTGACTAACTTCCTTATATATATATGTGTGTGTGTGTGTGCATGTGTGTATATGTATCCTTACACACATTTATATTAGTAAACTTGTATGGTTATCGGTGTAGGATTTATTCCTACCACTAGAATTTCTAGGTCAAAAGGTATGTACCTTAAAATTTTGATAAATATTTTAATGCTCCCTCTGTAAATGTGGTAATAATTTACTCTAAATAGTACATGAGTTATTTATGCTAAAGAGTACATGCCAGTTTGTTTACAGCTTTGCAAACCCTGCATATTCTAATACCTAGATGCTTGAAATCAGAATATGAGAAAAGTACTAATTTCCTATTGTGAAGTGGGCTAAAGCTCTGCTTTAAAGCACAACACTTCAAACTTCTTGATTTTAAATTGTTTACTTGTGTTGGGTTTAATGGATTGTTGAAGAAAAACCCCAAAAGTACTATAAAAAGTCATCACTTTATGTTATTTAAAAAATATAACACATAAGGTTAAAATTTTATGAATAATTTGCTGCAGATGCTACAAAGTGTCATTTTTCAGCAGACTGGAGTGTTTTGAGTTTGTCTATTGATATCAGTTGTGTTTGCATGCAATGTCAATCATTTAGGCTTGTCTTTAAATTTGGGTTACATTGAGTCACTGATTCTGTTTCATTGCTTCTTATGTGATGAAATATGATTACAGGGCAAGAAGGCAGTGATGAAGTTCAGGAACTCCATAGGCAATTCACAGAGAATGAATTCATATCAACTTCCAAACATTAACAGTTACATGATGCCTATTCCTCCTCCACCACCCCCAAATGGGAAAATCACAAGAGAAAATAGATCTGAAACATGGAGAAGGAAAAGATTTCGTCCAACCACTGCTCCAAATGGCTTAGAACCTCTTTTGACCAGGGTAATTATGGAACACATTTTTCTTTTATTAATTCATCACAGATTACATTGCACTATTAGATTTCTAGGTTTACAGTAAAAGAATTTGGAGGAAATTGCATGCAAAATATTCTGTGTAAAGAAATACAATTTTATAAGTAAGCTTGAATGAATCTGAAACCAAAGACTTGAGTAGTTCAGTTGCATAATGAGTTTAGCAAAATTAATAATAAAAGATTTAACAACTCTTGTGGTCAAATTTAATTTGAACAATACGTATTTCCAAATAATTTATTTCCTTAAATGCACCGATTCAATCACATGTTGTTAGAAGTATCTTAACATCTAATTTGTAAAAATTGAGAAACCTTGATATACCTAAAAAACATAATATAGTTTATTTTTAACAATTTATGGCAAATTACTATATCATACCTAGAAAAAATTATTTCAGTGTTCTTTGAAGAGATTACAGTTTGTTGTACTCATTTCCTCAAAATACTAGTAGAAGAAACAGTTTTAAGGCCTGTTGGACTTTATAAACATACAAGCTAGTAAGAAAGCAAAATAGCTCTTCATTTTTATTACGTTAAATATACAACCAATAGCAATTAAATGAAAGTTTTGTGATTGGCAAATGAGCTGGGTTAACATTTCACTGGCTGACCATCAAGAAGTGAAGTGTCAGCATGCACATAGATTCTTAAAAATCAGCCTCACTTTCAGGACCCTTATTCACCCCATGTCCACATCTCACTCCCAGCAGCTGTCCTTACCTCTAACCTTCTCAAAAGAAGGGGACCATCTTCTTCCTACTTGCTTGAATTTCCTTCTTTCAACTCTACTTTTACCAATTCTCTCCCTTTGTTGCTGTCTTTGACAGATTGTTTTCTCTCTCACCCCCAAGGCCCACCCTTGCCCTGTGTCTTTGATCAGATACTCTTTCACTGTTGGTGGTACTTCGTATTATCTGTCATTCTCTCTAATTTGGATTTGCCACCTTCCTCTAATATTCATCTCTGTCTCTCAACATATCCAGGCCTTAGATAAAGGAGCAAATTCTTTCCTCACATGATGTAACCTTAGACTTCTGTTTTATCCTGTTCTTCATTAGTAAGTTCTCTATAGAGCCGTTTACTGGAGCTTAGTCTAACAACCTGAGGCAACTCAACTTACAACAATATTCTTGCTCACAATCTTATCTACTGTTGGTCTTATCTACTTGCTCACAATCTTATCTACTGTTGGTCAGCTGTAATTCTGGGACCCAGACTGAAGGAACAGCTCAGAATGAAAGAGTCTGGAGTATGTTGGCCTCATGGGCAACAGAACCACAGAATGCTTTTAAGGTTCCACTTAGGAGTGGCACATGTCACTTACACTGGAATGCCATTTGGCAAGCCCTTGAGCAAGACTGACCTCAATGGAGTAGGAAGTATCAGTCTCCAACAGAAAAGGGCGGTAAATATTTACAATAATAGAATCTACCACATCCACTCACTTAATTTTTCACTCTGCATGCTGGCATTGGTTTCCACCTGGCCAATGAACATACTCTCCAAAGGTGTGGCTCACACTTAGCAAAAACAGTGACTTACTCCTCATTCTCAAACACTTGGGTGACAGGATTTGATTTTCTGATGTTAAAATGTAACACTGGGGTACATTCTACCTGTTCATGCTCTTTAAAAAAACAAGTTTAAATGTCTCACAAGCCACAAGAATATATAAAGTCTTATCTATATATACAAGTTCAACAACAATAACCAAGCAAGCACCATGCACTTACTACATCTTCACAATGAACTCTACTATCATATTATGCAGGAGCCCCCTTTTTCCTGCCCCATCATTCTTTTCTCCAGAGCAACCGCCACACTGACTTCTCTGTGAACTATGTCCCTGCTTTTCTTTAGAGTTCTATCGCTTATATGCACAAAACTTCAGAAATAAGCTCAAACCTAGCATTGTAATGAAAGGACACGATTTCTAGAAGAAAATAAGCTGAATAGAATCTTTGGGTCACAGTCTGGGTTTGGTTTTTAAACAATTTTAAAAGCCCCTTCTGGGGAAGTCAGAGTGGTCAGGTCACGAATGTGTCAAGGTTTCTGGTGAGGTCCTAGTGTGAGTCAGACACTGGATGTCCAGCAGGAAAATGACCAGGGGAATGGGCTTCTGTAGCTGGGCATGGAGGAGGGAGCAGCAGCTTCTTCATCCCAGGGTCATGACAAGTGAAGCACAAATAAGCAGCTGAGCCAGGTTCCCCTGGGATTCTGCATTCAGGTTAGAAGCACAGCATGGTGTCAGCAGGCATGCTGGCTTTGACAGACCTTATCATGTCTGTCTCCTGAGTCACAGGGCTTCAGTCTGACTTACTCTTTTTTTTTTCCCCCCAAGAAAGAAAACCATTTTTCTCTCTTTTTGGAATCTCTATTTTGGGAATGTTAGAACTACTAGACTGATGCTCTAAGATTCTTAGCTTTTCTCTCCTACTTTCTACCTCTTTGTCTTTTTGTTCTACTTGCTGAGAGGTTTTTTCAATTTTATCTTCCACACATTCTACTGAGTTTTTTCTCCTGCCATGTTTCAGTTCTAAGAACTCCTTTTGTGTTCACTGAATGCTACTTTTAAAATGCATCTTATTCTTGATCTGTATGATTTTAACTCCTTGGTATTTGTGGAGACTTGCTTTGTGAGCTAATATATGTTCAGTTTTGGGAAAGAATCATATTCTTTAAATGTTGGAATTAGGGTTCTATAAATGTCCAATAGATAAATGTTAAGTATGTTACTCATATTTTTATATTTGTAGACTTTTTATGTGTTTCATCTCTTAGTTCTTGAGTTATAATGAAAATTCATTCTCTATAATTATGGATTTGTCAATTTGTCTTTGTAATTATGCCAAGTTCTGTTTTGTGTATGTTTAGAAAATCTTCTTATATGCTCTCAGACTTAAGATTATTTTAATCTTACTGGTGAGGAGATCCTTTTTGTCATATTACTTTTTGTCTTAAAATCTATTTTGTCTAATAATACTTCTTATTTTCTTTAGATTAGTGTGTGTGTCTGTGTATGTGTGAGTGTGTGTGTGTGTGTACTGTATATGGAGAGTTGACATTTGAATAACATGGGGGTTAGGGATGTCATTACTCTGCACAGTTGAAAATTTGTGTATAAACGTTGACTCCCCCAAAACTTAACTACTTATAACCTACTGTTGACTGGAAGCCTTACCAATAACATAAATATTCAATTAACACATATTTTGTACGCTATTTGTATTATATATGGTATTCTTACAAAGTTAAGTTAGGGAAAAGAAAATGTTATTAGGAAAACTATAAATAAGAGAGATTACCTTTATAGTACTGTACTGTATTTATCAATACCATAAGTTATGTCTTCTTTTATAAAATGAATCATCACCTATAAGCAATCTCAGCTAGAGAATTCAATTCAATCTTTTCTTGTAATGTCATGACTTTGCTTCTTGGAATGCTTCTAGCTTCACCAGTAAAACTTTGTTGAGTCCCATGATGTTATTCAGTGTTTACAGTATTATGCTAAACACAATGAAAAATATGTAAGAACTTTGAGAGACTACTTTTTACTCTGATGGATGATTTAGTAAAGAGATGAATTGCTCATGTGGACATGACTAGTGTCACATGGCATTTTAAGTGGATACTTGCAACACTTGAGCTCACTACAATAGCAACAGAAGGTGCCTATGAAATTATTACAGCAGTACAGTATGTATTGAAGTTAATTTTATGCAGTTATGATTTAATACTGTGTCTTTATATTTGTTTACATTTATCTTAATTGTAAATGGCACCATGCATGGTCTGTTAAGTGTATGTGTAAGTTTTGATAAATCTTAACTTTTTATAATAGATTTGTGTGTATTTTATGGTAGTAAATGATAAAACAGACTAGCATCTACATATATTTTATGCATCCGTAACATACCTTTGTCTTATTTTTCAAAATATTTCTTGCTATACAGTTTGTCTTCAAGTCTTTCAAATTGTTGTAAATCTCCAAATAATTTTCCAATATGTTTATTGAAAAAAATCTGCATATATGTGGACCCACATGGTTCAAATCTGTGTTATTCAAGGGTCAACTGTGTATATGCACATATGTATGTGTGTGTATATGCATATGTGTGTATATATTCCTTTCACTCTTAGTCTTTTGGTGTCTTTAGTTTTAAACTTTAGGCTTTAAATACGTTTATGTAGCATAGGGGTGGATTGTGTTTGATTCAATCTGAGAATCTCTGTTCTATTAATACATGAGTTTAGTCCAAGTATATTTATTTTCTTTAGTGATATATTTAGCCTTATTTCTACCATCTTAGTTTTTTTTTTTTTTTTTTTTAATTTACCATGACATTTCTTTGTAGAATTTTATGCTATTACTTGCCTCTTCCTAAAACCTCTCCTCTCTTGCCTTCCACGGCATTTTGTTTTCATGCTTCCTCGCTGTCTCCTTTTACGTCTTGTCCTACTCCTTTGTGATTCCTTTTCATCTTCACCCATAAATCTACCCATCCCTATAGGCTTCAGCCTTTACACTTGTTTTTCTATTCAAGATGTAGTCATCTTCACAGATGATTTCATGCTAGATGTCTGTTGGAGTTGACTCTAGCCCTGATTCTTAGGCATAGAGTAAAATTGACTCACTGGGGAGAGTCACACACTTTTACATTAATACTTCAGTTTAGTTTATTTAGATATAGAAAAGATTCATTTAAGGGGGAGATGGCTGTTGTGACTAATTTACACATAAATTCATCTTTCATTTTATGGCTACCATCCACCAAAGAATCTTTTAAAGGCTCTTAAAAAAAGGAAAGAAAGAGTAAAAAGCGATGAAATGTGGCTTGCTGGTAGCCACCACCTGCTTCTCTATGAATGTGTAGAACAACATGGTTTCTGGCTTCTGTAATTCATGTCTCTGGGGATGATCAGTAGAGCCAAATGACAAGGTGTGTTAAGACTCACAGTCCAGCAAGTTGTCTCTGGACTCTGTTGCTTTGTCCTGTTTTGTTCTAGCACCTTCAGAGCTTTGTACTACATTTACAGAATCCATGAGACTAGTTACATTTTGCACTAAGGTTTATGTCACTACCTCCAGACTTTTGTGTTCCCATTCAGATCGAGGTAGTCTAACCTTACCAGTCACCTACTCTACACAGAAGCCTGCTAAAATGTGGATAGTTTCATATATAGCTTTCATATATAGCTTCATATATAGCTCACTTTTATAAAAGTGAAAGTACAGGCTTCCAAATAAGAGCCTACTTAATGGTTATGTTTATCTATTTTAAAAACCAATAACAAAGTTTGCTTTTATTTTTTGTACATTTTTTGAAAGAGAGGGCAAAAAGGTTATGATACTAGTTTGGGACTTTTCCATGAAAGCCCCCTATCTACCTCCTAGGTTCCAAATGAGCCCTGTGCAATTACAGATGCCCAATTGATAGGTCCTACTGCTCCTCAAATTCAACATGGTTACAACTTAAGTCAGTTTCTCCATTCAGTCGCCTTATTTCTCTTAAAGCACAAACTTTTGTCCTGTAATTTGGCCTCAAAATCTGTAATTTCTTCTTCCTTGTGCATTGCACATCCAGCTAGTTGCTAAGTTCTCTAGATCAGAGATGTCCAATAGAAATAGAAGGCAAGCCACGTATGCAATTCTAAAATTTTCTAATAGTCAACTTAAAAAGATAAAGAGAAACAAGAAATAAATTTTAAGATTTTAATTATTTTATTTAATCAAGTATATCTAAAATATCATTTCCACGTGTAATCAATATGAAAAACTTTAATTAAGTATGGTATGTTTTCTTATACTATGTGTTTGATATTCAATGAATATTTTATACTTACAGCAAATGAGCTACCTTTCAAATGCCCAGCATCCAAATGGGGGAATTACTGCTGTCCTGGATGGCACAACTCTAGATGCCACCTGAACAGTGGCTCATGTCTCTGACAATCTTTTTTCATACTTACTGCTACATCTCTAGTTCAGGGGCTTGCTAACTAATCTCTTAATGGAACTATGGAACTATTACAGTCATCTATATACTTGTCCTGCCTCTAAATGAGAACATAGCTCAGTCCAGTTTTTATTGATATACTAGGCAAGTGATATACTAGGTCCTGAGGTTACCAAGATGAGTAAGACTAAACTCTTTCTCTCATAAAGATTGCAGTCTAGCAAGAGAGACAGATATATAAACCATGATATATTGTGTTGAGTACTATAATTATGATATAAATAAAACACAGTAGAAACACAGAAGAAAGAAATATTAGTTCTGACTGAGGAGATTAGAGAATGCCTCATAGAGAAGGTGGCATTTGAAATGGGCTTTGAATGATCAGTAGGAAGTTAACAGATAGAACCAGGGAACTGAGATTGAAAGGCAGGAAGGGAAAAAAAGAATGAGCAAAATTCACCTCGTTTTTATTAGATTCTACATAATGGTGCTAAATTAAACTTTATGGAAAAACTCTCAACATGCTCCTCTGCTGCTTGAAACCTTCACTAGTTGACCCTTTCTTAATGAAAGTAGGTATATCGTTCTGTATGGCTATTTTAAAATGTGGGTTTTTAAAAATTATTCAGGTTTGGTGAGACTTACAGATTAAGAGACAATTGCCATCAAAAAAATAGATTGTTACTCACATGTCCCAAGAGGAGGGGACACACCACGTGCATTGGCCAGGGATCCATCCGGAATAATGTTTGCCAATCTGGGCATTGGAATCCAGCTAAATTAATAGGTAAAATTAACCATCACAAGGCTAGGTGCAGTGGCTCACATCTGTAACCCTAGTGACTTGAAAGGCTGAGGCAAGAGGATTGCTTGAGGTCAGAAGTTTGATACCAGACTGGTCAACATAACAAGACCCCATCTCTAACACCTGTAATCTTAGCTACTCAGGAGGCTGAGGCAGGAGGTTGGCTTGGGCCCAGGAGTTTAATACTGTAGTGACTGCACCACTATGATTGCACCACTGCACTCCAGCCCAGGCAACATAGCGAGACCCCATCTTCAATAATATTAATAATAACCCTTACACTACACCATGCAGAGCCACACAAGGAAGCACCAGAGTAGATTAGGAAACAGAGGGAGTGGGGAAGGAAATGTGAGCAGGAACCCTTATTATGATATCTGTGGGAAGGAATAGGTGAGGTAGATCCTGAAAAATCTAGAGCTCTGATGCCTCTGTAAGGATTGAGGTGTTTCTGGGCATGTTAGGAATAAGCATGAGGTAAGGTTTACACAGTAGTAAGAAAAATGGCCCAGAAGAAAGTGAAAAGAGAAACCACACTAAAAGCAAAGTGGGAGGCAAAACCAGCGAGAAAGAGAAGAGAAAGAGAAGAACATATGTAATGCAGTGCTGTGAGGTTTTCATACAACCAGCTGCTCCCTAAGTCTTTGGGATATGAACACTCTTCCCCTGGCTTGTGTCAGATTTTCTCTGTCTAGGGCCACCAGCATCAACATGGGGATTGCTACTCTTTATGTCCAGGCTGGTTTTGTATCAATCTTTATCAAGGAATAGTCACCAAAGTTGGTGTTTGGTTTAACAAGACACTGTGAGTCAGTTTTCTTGTTCTGGTAACTATTGAGTTCCTATAAATGTACCAAGCTTCCTATTTAGGGTGGAACCCACCTACTGTAGCTTTATCAGAATATGGAAAGGACAGAATATGGAATGCCTAATTGTTCCATGTCTGTGTCCAGCTGGATCAACGTTAATTCGGTCTTTACTAAGCGTCAGCACTGGCAAGTTACTGGGGGCATGAAATCAGTAGGATGTCATCCTTATCTACTGAGAGAGAGATAATACAAGGAAATAGTTCCAATATCATGTGACTCATACAATTATAGAGGCCTGGAGATTAAAAGTAGTTGATAGTCTTTGGGCCACTACAATCTGTTCAGTTGCCAGACATTTAAATGTAGCATGAGAAATTGCAATCACTGGGAGATAGTAGGTGTTAGAAAATATAACACATTTTATGTTGTCTGGGGAATGTTGGAACTTATCCCATGGATAATGGGAATCACTGGAGGGCTTTAAGCAGGAGAGTCACATGATCTATTTAATAACAATAGATCCTTCTGATTTCCAACAGGAGGGAGATTTTGAGGGATATCAGACTAGAAGTGGGGAGACTAATTCGTAGGGTGACCATACTTCTCAGTTTTCCTGGAAGAGTTCAAAATTCTGCCCTTTTCTCCCCATTTCCTAATTATTAATAACACTTCTTTCACTGTGTGTCTAAGTTTGGATGATAAATTTCATGGTCACCCTACTTGGTGTCCAGAATTCACCACGGCTTTGTGAAGCAGATGGAGAGGAGTTACTGCCCAACACTATGAACAAGAACAGGCCGTTTGACCCCTGTACTGTTTGCGTGGGTGTGGATAAAAGAGATTTCAGTGAAAACTTAGTATATCAATTGAATGCTAAGTGTTGCAAATATATAATGGCTAGTGGGTTAACCACTCAATGGACTTGCTGTTTATTTATCAGCTCAGTTGTACTTGCCTGAGAAATCTGAAAAGAAATGAGAAGGAAAGTCATAAGCAACTGGTGAAGGAAGTCAGAAAGATGAGCTTTAGTTATGCAGGGGCATGAGGCCTTGCTCCTGTTCTTCAAACGAAACTGAATTTTTGTGAAAGGTTTTGATACTTACTTGAGGATAGCAGAAAGGGCCAAGAAACCTTTTAAAGTTTCATCTGTCTCTGGTCATTACATCTTTGCAAGATGGTAAGTATAGAGGCAATTCAGTCAATTGAAAGAAACTACTGTTTCCTAGTGCATATATTGAATCACAAGCTGTCACTTGGGCCTTCTGTTAGAACTCAGAAAAATTTACTTGGTGGCAGTAATTAGGGGATTTTTTAAAAAAGAGAATGAAATAATGAGACCCAAGAGAAAAGAGATGTTACCATCAGAAATAAGCTTTAGTGGAAAGAAATATGAATAAGAGGAAATGAAAAGGATAAGGGTCTGCCTTTTCCTGTATTTTTCTCTTTAAAAGTTTTTCCTTCCAGTTTCTCATTTCATACATAGGACACAGGTCTTTCCCTGACTCTAATCCCACTATTACCTTGTATTTATATAGTGCTTACCTCCTACAAACTCACAGGGCTACCTCTAAATCCATGCTGCTTCAGAAAGTATTACTTAACAAAAGGGGGATGCTTTTATTTAATCAGTCACTTCATTAACGTGCTAGGAGCAGCTTGGAGCTGGATTTGCCTGAGGTCTGCTGATTGTCCAGTGGGCTGCACCCAGGTTTGTCACAGCTCCACAGTTGCCCAGGCAAGAGGAAACATGGGATTATGATTGTCCAAGTAGGAGCCAGACCTGCCATCATCCCTTTGCTTCAACTGTGATTCAGGGAGATGTTTCTAATCTGCAAGAAATTATCCAGTTTGCTGATTTACTTTCATGGCTCTTGATGCCCCTGTAATATGTCTGTTGATTATCTCTTTATTTGAGAGCTCTTCCTTCCAACAGGCAAGAAAATTTGCTTGAATTTTTAAATCTTGGACTTTCTCCCTCATTTATACTTTCAGACCGTTGCTAGCAGAATTTCATTCCATCAGATTTCTTTCCTCTGGTTTTTGCTTCAGAGAAATAGAATGAAATTGAAAAAAAAATATCTGAAGTGGAAGAGGATGAGTTTAGGGATAGAAATATTTTAGTAGCTCCTTCAAAAATGTTTGTTGCAACTTTGTTATTCTTTAGAAAATTTATGCTTCTCATGCATCTATAATTTGATGGAATCAACTCAAATTACTGCCTTGGATCCACTTAAAGTTGGTCTCTGCACATTTTTTGTCTAGCTTAAAACTGATTTTTAGAAAAGTGAAGTAGATGAGAAGGAAAGGCTGGCCTGTGTACAATTCTAGAGGGCTACGATTTTCTTACTAGGCCCCCTTAAAGTCTTTCAACCCTCTCAGCCTTTCTTATTTCTCTGCCTCTTCCTCCTTTCCTTTTTTCTGCCTCTCCTTCTTCCTCTTCCTCATAGAGGTTAGGCAAACAATGTGCCCATTCACTATTATGAAAATATTTCAAACAATTAATTAGGAGTCAATGCCTAGGACATTTATTTTCTGGCATACACATTTGCTACATATTTTATAAATAATTTAAATTGGGCAATGCCACAGGATATCAAATAAGTTTATGTAGTAATTTTAGAGACTTTGTTGGGTAGATTGTTTTGATACTATAAACAATATTGATATTGGGTTTTCAATCAACTGAATGCCCCTGTGAAACTGGATAGTCCCAAGCACAAATGATTGATGCCCTCTGATCTTCTGAATGACCGTAGACGAAATCACACATGTGCCTCTCCCTCTCAGATGGACTAAGCCCAGGGAAGGATATGTTGTCAGTGCTCAGTTGTAAAGATAAAGCAGCCAATTACAAAAACTATTGCTAAATCTCTAAGTCAGTACAAATTGGAACAAAATAATGTTACTAATATTTATTTAGTTCATTTGTTTGGATTTTTATTGGAGAACCAGCTAAAAGAACCAAAAGTTTCTTCTTGGTGTCTTTGAAATTTTTACTATATATAACAAACACAGCCCCACACACCTCCCCACATACTTGCACTTAAAGTAAAAAATGACAAACTCTATCCAAATCCCCAGTATTTACATTAAAAATACAAAGCCAAAACGTATATGTTATAGTTATTTAGGAGGATTTATTTTGCAATGGGTTTGACTTTTTGTGCATTTGTAAATTGACACTTTATTTAGATTTTGTTGGTAGGTACTTAAAAATAACCTTCTTTATTCTTCATATTACAATGTCAGGTAAGAACTCTGATTAGAAAGTAATTTGTTAATAAGCCTCATTTTTTTGTTTATTTCAGGATTCAAGAAGGATTCATAAAACATCCTTGCATAGTAATGCAGCTATTACAATGATCTATTTGGGGAAAAATGTGCACCTATCTTCTGATAATCCTGACTTCCGGGATGAAATTAAAGTTTATCAACAGCACTGTGGTGGGGAAAACCTTTGTGTCTACAAAGGCAAACTACTTGAAAAAGGTACACATAAAATGTGAATGTTTTTTAATTGCTTGGAGTTGGTGCTATAGATAAGCTGCTGTTGATATAATATCAAAATGACTTCAATCACTTTATGAAATTATGCATATCCAGGGACTTATAAACCAGCTGCCTAAAAGTAAATCTAGATTTACTGCTCTATGATTGAAACTGAAGCAGCAATTACTCTCGCAGATTGTGGAAGAAAGGATTTGGAGTGATTTAACCTGGTAACAGATTAATTTTGGGATGGAGATATATGATCATTAAAATGTTGCACGAATAACCTGTCCCCCAAATTACAAGTTAACTATTTGGCTTGCCATAGTGAATTATACCATACATTATTCTAAGAGAAAAATACCAGATTGGCAATTTGTTCTTTAGAAGTATGTTGAGATAAAATCACAAATCCAATAAACTGCAGGGTGAGTCACACCTAAATAACTTGGTGGAGAATTTGGCTAAATAGCTTTTCAGTACATTTTTGCTTTCATTTGATCATAAATCCACATTTGTCAGCATAGGATAATTTTTATATGCAACATAGGTTTTCACAAATTATACTGTAATGGTTTTTCTTCAATATTTAGTTCAAGGGAGCAGCAGTGAAGAGAAATAGTGTTTACAGGGTTATATTGTTACTTCTTTGCTTAAGAAACTGGGTCCAAAAAGTAATAGCATTTTTACCAATTAAAAGAAATATTTATATTTGGATAATCTTGGTAGGAGTTAAGGGGAAAATTGGGGGCAAACAAGGAATTTTTACTTTTAGTCTTTCTGATTTCCCTCATTAATTGAAGACAGTGACTATCACTTAACATAAAATTCATGTCCTTAAAGAGAGACTATAAATTCATATTGAGGAATTACATATGGAAAACTTTCCATCACAAAAATGGTAAACACTTAAATGGTAGTTTTAACTTCAAGTGAAACATAATATGATGCTCAATGATGTTAGAAACAGTTTTTTTTTCCATTTTAATTTTATATATTTGCAATTTACCTTGTTTATTTTGCTGTAGCATTCCCGAGTTCATTCCTTTCATTTTGTAGATGAGGAAAATGAGATGATTCCAGAGGTGGAGTGGCTCCCCAAGGTAACACTCTGACCAGAGTTGAGAGAAAATCCCGAGCCCCTGGCTAGGTGCAAGGCCCTTGATCAGTTCCAGGCAGCCCCAGTGAGCTATTCTGAGTAGCATGGAGTTTCCTACATTTTCATGATATGAGTGGTATGAAATCCCTAATGATAGTAGCATAGATACATACACTTTTTTTTTTTTTTAAAGTATAACTTTCAGCTGTTAATTTAGGAGAATGCTGAAATTAGCTGTAAAGTCGGAATTAACATGATGAAAAACTGTCCTGGACTTTATATCATACTTTATTCAACAAAATGCATATATAACATCTATTTGCTGGAAAATGTGGTAGATACAAATTAAAAAAGAATGCGGCTTAGCTAAATGATTCTCTGGTAGATGATGTACACTCTGTGATGAGAGTGAAAAACCAAAGGTTATGGGAGAAAGGGTGTTACTTGGCTCAGTGTTATTTTGCATACATATTGATGCTGGGACGTTTTGTTATGGCATTGGACAGTCTTGAATAATAGGATGGAATGGGGACTTAAATAATTGAATCTTGTCCATGCAATAATTTTGTCTCAGCTTGCCCTTGATTGCCAGGAAAGTAATTGTTCAAAATTGAAAAGTTGGGTGGCTCAGAGTTGACTTGTGGTTCAGCAATCTTAGCAATTTAGCTGGACTGAAAAGAATCTGCCCTTTCTACAAATCAAAGCTGTGCATGATTCAGTAAAATGTGGATAGGGTTTTAAAAGATTTCCGTTAACAAAAGTTGGAGAGGGAGCATTTAACATTGTGCTTGGAACAGTAAACTCATTAAAATTTGACTTTTGTTAATTCATCTTGCCTTTTTATTTGAAGTATCAATAAAATCAATTATTTAGAAATGTGGCAAGTGCATCCTTTATTCCCAAGTAATTCATGATGTCTTGAGATTTGATTTCAGACTTCAATCCACAAGCTGATTGTTTATTATATACACCTATGAAGTTACTGAGTATTTTCTGCTGCTTGTAGAGTACAGTTTCTTCACAGGCATCTTTATTTGCCATGTTTATCTTTTCAGACAACACAAACCATGGCTTCTTGGGTTCATTTGAAGTGCGAAAAAAACTAACATTTTTTTTTTCTGTCTTTCTTAGAATCCCTTCCTTTTCTGCCCCATTTTCTTGTATTTCCATAAACGGATCCTGTTGCATCTATCTGTGCATTCCTCATTATGCTCTGGCAAATACAGCTGCTTCACTATCCCATCCACACTTTTATTTTGCCTTTGCTTGTGCTATTTCCTTTGTCTATAATACTTTCTCTTTTCTCCTTTTCAAATTCAAATCTTACCCATCTTTTAGGACTCAGATTAAGGCTATGCAGCTTTCTCACTGACTTCTCTGTTTTATCCCAATAGCTTTCAGTCAACACTCAAAACTGAAGCAGTTCATTGTGCTTTGACTTACATTAACTGTTTTTAATTTTTTCTTTTTTGAGAGACAGTCTCTCTCTCTCTCTCTCGCCCAGACTAGAGTGCAGTGGCGCAATCATAGCTCACTATAGCCTTGAACTCCTGGGGTAAAGTGATCTTCCTATATCAGCCATGCCCAGCTAATTTTTAAAATTTTTTAATAGAGATAGGGTCTTGCTATGTTGCCCAGTCTGGTCTCAAACTCCAGGACTCCAGCAATGCCCCTGCCTTGCCCTCACAAAGCATTGGGATTACAGGCTTTGGCCACCACACTCAGCTCTGTTTCTCATTTTTCTTCTATTCATTGACTTTTTCTTTCAGTTTTAAAGAATAGCTTTATTGAGGTGTAAATTAAATACCATAAAAGGTATTCATTATAAGTGTATAATTCAATTTCTTTTTGGAATTATACACAGTTGTGCAGCCATTATCACAGACCAGGTGTGGGACATCTCCAGCACTTCAGGACGTTCCCTTGTTCTCTTTGACAGTTGGTCCCTGTCTCAGAGCCAGCCCCAGGAAGACACTGATCTGCTTTCTGACTGCACAGATTTTCTTTTCTGGACATTTCCTATAAACACAATCATACCATGGGTAGTATTTTGTCTTTTTGCTCTCACTTAGCATAATGCTTTTGAGAGTCATGCATATTTATAGTATCAGTAGTGGCTCTCTCTTTGTATTGCTAAGTATATTCCATTACATGGATATACCATGTTTTTAAAAATTTATTCCCCAATTAGAGGACATTTGTACTGATACTAGTTTGGGACTATGAACATAAACACACAAGTTTTTGTGTAGATACATGTTGGTCTTGATTAGATTCCTGGCTGTGGTTTTGATTGCTTTTATTTCTAAGTATAGGTCACATTTTCCCATTTTCAAAAACATGTCTTTGGATTGCTTGTTAAAAACTCCATATTTAGGTGGTATATATATTTTTTAATCTTTGTATTATTTTTATTTTATTTATTTATTTTCTTAATTTTTTATTATACTTTAAGTTCTAGGGTACATGTGCACAACGTGCAGGTTTGTTACATATGTATACATGTGCCATGCTGGTGTGCTGCACCCATTAACTCATCATTTATATTAGGTATATCTCCTAATGCTATTCCTCCTTCCTCCCCGCTCCCCACAATAGGCCCCGGTGTGTGATGTTCCCCTTTCTGTGTCCAAGTGATCTCATTGTTCAGTTCCCACCTATGAGTGAGAACATGCGGTGTTTGGTTTTCTGTTCTTGCAATAGTTTGCTGAGAATGATGGTTTCCAGTTGCCTCCAGGTCCCTACAAAGGACACAAACTCATCGTTTTTTATGGCTGCATAGTATTCCATGGTGTATATATGCCACATTTTCTTAATCCAGTCTGTCACTGATGGACATTTGGGTTGATTCCAAGTCTTTGCTATTGTGAATAGTGCTGCAATAAACATACGTGTGCATGTGTCTTTATAGTAGCATGATTTATAATCCTTTGGGTATATCCCCAGTAATGGGATGGCTGGGTCAAATGGTATTTCTAGTTCTAGATCCTTGAGGAATTGCCACACTGTTTTCCACAATGGTTGAACTAGTTTACAGTCCCACCAACGGTGTAAAAGTGTTCCTATTTCTCCACATCCTCTCCAGCACCTGTTGTTTCCTGAATTTTTAGTGATTGCCATTCTAACTGGTGTGAGATGGTATCTCATTGTGGTTTTGATTTGCATTTCTCTGATGGCCAGTGATGATGAGCATGATTTCATGTGTCTGTTGGCTGCATAGATGTCTTCTTTTGAGAAGTGTCTGTTCCTATTCTTTGCCCACTTTTTGATGGGGTGGATTTTTTCTTATAAATTTGTTTAAGTTCTTTGTAGGTTCTGGATGTTAGCCCTTTGTCAGATGGGTAGATTGCAAAAATTTTCTCCCATTCTGTAGGTTGCCTGTTCACTCTGATGGCAGTTTCTTTTGCTGTGCAGAAGCTCTTTCGTTTAATTAGATCCCATTTGTCAATTCTGGCTTTTGTTGCCATTGCTTTTGGTGTTTTAGTTATGAAGTCCTTGCCCATACCTATGTCCTGAATGGTATTGCCTAGGTTTTCTTCTAGGGTTTTTATGGTTTTAGGTCTAACATTTTAGGCAGTATATTAAAGCTGCTGTGAATTCTGGATTTTGACTTTTCCCCTCAGAGGTTATTGTTGTTTCTGTTTTTTTCTTCTTTTTTTGTTTAATTTTTGTTTTTATTTTTATTTTTTTGGTTTTGTTGTTGTTTTTTTTAGTAAGTTACCAAAATTAAATCTGTGAAATTTTGCCTTTGTCATTCTGGTGCAGAGCCAGCCATGTTTTGCTCAGATTAAAAAATATTATATTGCTATTTTTTAGTCTGGACTCTTGGGGTAGTCTCTGTGTTTTATAGCTCAGGGCTAACGTCTCCAAAAGTATATCTGAAAACATCAAGAATTCATTCTCTCATAGTTTTCGAGGCCAAAAGTCCAAAATGAAGGTGTTGGCAAGGATACACTCCTTGAGAAACCCCAAGGAAGCATTCTTCTTAACTCTGTCAACTGGCTTTCCTCACCCTGTGGTTCCATCACTTCAATCTCTGCCTCTGTGTTCATATGGTATTCTTGTATGTCTGTGTGTGTCCTCACCTCTTTTTATAAGGACATCAATCATTGAATTAAGGGCCAAAGTTAAATCCAGGATGATCTCATCTAGATCCTTCACTAATTATATCTTTAAAGACCCTATGTCCAAACAAGATCACATTCTGAGGTTCTGGGTGGTCATGAATTTTTGGAGCACACAATTCAGCTGACTATAGTGGGTTCAGGGGTACATCTAAACTTTGGGCAATTTTCAAGTCTGTTCCAACTTTTATTTTCCACCAGATTCTCTTGTGTTTCTTCTATGCCTAAGGGAAAGCTACTGGTAGACTAGAGATGTATGAAAAGGTTGAGCCCTCTCTGATCCATGCCACTTCCAGTTAGCCAGGGATGTATAGGGAGCTTATCAAATGCTTCTGTGACTGCTGTATTGCTTCTGTCTTCCTTTTAAATTTTGACTTGTCCACTGGCCTGTTGCTTGCCCTTAGTAGAACTATAGTCGTGGCTGCGTTTAAGTGGCTCATGCCTGTAACCCCAGCACTTTGGGAGGCCAAGGTGGGCAGACCACCTAAGGTTAGACATTTGAGACCAGTCTGGCCAGCATGGCGAAACCCTGTCTCTACTAAAAAATACAAATATATATATATATATAGCTGGGCGTGGTGGTGTGCGCCTGTAATCCCAGCTACTCAGGAGGCTGAGGCATGAGAATAGCTTGAACCCAGGAGGCAGAGGTTGCAGTGAGCTGAGATTGTGTCACTGCACTCCAGCCTGGGCAACAGAACAAGAATTCTTCTCAAAAAAACAAAAACCAAACCAAACCAACCAACAAATCAAAGAAACAAACAAAAAACCCCAAAACTACAGTCACAGGCCCATGAGACATCTGACCTTCCCTGTTAGCTTGCCTCTGAGATTCCTGCTTATTCCTGGTCATGCCATGGGCCAAGGGCTTTTCTTGCTCTCCAATCAAGTCAGCCCCCACTGACAGTAAAGTGGCTGGTTATTTGTGGCCTGGCCTACCCTACTAGAACTGCTGTGATAAGGTAGTAGTTAGATGTTGGGGATGAGAGTAGCCCAGGAAAAAATGCATGGATTCCCATTACCTAAAGTTCAGTAATTTTTCATAAATGCATGCTTCTCACTTTGTTTTAAGCCTTTGGTTCATCTCCAGAGATAAAATTTTAAAGAAGAGAGGATTTGGTGACTGCAATCCAGATTTAATTGTTTATTGATATCTTTTTCAGTGAGGAGACCACATTTGATATTTTTCTCTATTTTCGTTTCTCTTTAGTACCTAAAACAGTGCTACCAACTGTCAGTGAACAATAAATAATTAACTGTACAAATATTGTAATTATAATCATATATAATGCTTTCTAATATTTTGCATTCTAAAATCTTTAAGATTGTGTGGTGGATAGACGAGTGCATTCTACTCATCCCCATCTCTATTTTATGGGTGAGAATTCTGAAAGGCAACAAAGTTAAATGACTCACCAAGATACGCTAACCTGTGCCATGGACCAAAACCTTCTAATTTCTAGACTATATTCTTTCCACTGCTCCATGAAGAAATCATCAAGTCAGGATGGGGAGGTGTCACTGTATTTAAAATACAAAAATAAGTAACAAAGGAGTAAAGGCAAAGGGTGTCAATTCTTGTTCTAGAAGTCTGACAAACAATGAAAAAACAAAATGGAGTAGTATCTGGGTATGCTCTCCAGCTACATGAGCATCAGATGGAAGGGCAGTCACTTTTAGGGCCTGATTTCCTGAGCCCATTCTCAACATTTCCTTAACTGCCCTCTCTTCCTGAACTGGGAACGCAGGACGTTGTGGGGTATGACACTGCAGCAGAATGCTTTATATTACATGAGTGTAGAATCAAGCTTCTATAACAAGAACAATCAAACTCGCTTTCAACACCTGAGGAATCCATTCATCATTAAGACAGAAGGATTTTTAAAGATATTGTATCCTAGTTTTCCCAGACTCTAAACTTTGTCAACTTTCTCTTTCCAAATTTGTTTAATTTTACATCAGAAATACTAAGGTATAAATGACTGAATTACCTTTTTAATATGTCTGTTCTTTAGAATGAGTTGCATCTAATGTAAAGTTTTTTTAGTTTTTTTTTTTTTTTTAAGGGAACAATGTGGTATACACAGTGGTTCTAAATAACTTAAAAATAGATTAAAATAATAATTCACTCATTATTTTGGGGGAGCCTTCTGTGCCATTGTCCTGGGACTTGGAGAAAAAAGATGCATCAATTTCAGCTCTTATGGATTTCACAAACATGTAAAGCAGCAAACATCTAGATTAGGGAGGGTTCTTAGAAGCCAGTCCCTAGACCAATAGCATCAGCATCACCTGGAAACTTGTTAGAAATGCAAATTCTTGGTTCTTACCACAGACCTGATGTATCAGAAACAAAGATAAAGCCCAGCAATCTGTATTTCAATAAGCCCTCTAGGTGATGCTGATACACCATTAACATTTGAAAACCACTGGTATAGCTACATCTTAATCTATTGTAGTAAGTGCAACAATAGAAAATGTGTACATAGTAGAGAGGTGAAAATTGTCAACTTTATTATTGGCAGATGTGGAAGGGTCCAGAGAGGCTCTTTTTTCTTTTTCTTTTTTAGGAAGTGACATAAGAAATATTCGTGAGGCACAGGATTTTGAGTCACTCTGTAGAGAATAAAGTTTCCCAGACTTAGGGTTTAGGATGTCTGTGGGGATAGCGGGGCAGGGTGGGAGCTTTGCAAAGAGCATTATAAAGACTTGGAATTATTAAAAACTATTAATTGTAGGCAGTGGTTCTAAATTTATTGGTGGAACTTTTGGGTGGGTGGGGAAAACAAAGTCTTCTCAAATCCAAACAGAATTCAGTATAGCTTGGAGATGAAATAACTGCTTCATTCATGTTTGTATTCAAATATTTAAAGTCACAACTAAAAATAAAAGCATTTTAAAAGGCATTAATGAGTTCACAGTAGGCTTCTCTTATTAACTGCTTTGTTAATAAATGGCATAGCAAGATAGAGGCATGGAATCTACAGAGATGTTTGGATTCAAACTCTAACTCGCCAACTCGCTGTAAGATCTTGAGTAAGTTATTGAACTCTTCTAAGCCTTAATTTCTTGACCTGGAATCTAGTGATAGAAAAATTCCCACTTCACGTGATTGAAAAATAACAAGATAATAAGGCATAATGCCTGGCCATAGTATGTGCTCATATAACTTTAGGTATTATTATTTTATTAAAAATCAAAGAGTTTTTATAAAAACTTGGAGTATTTATTACAAATAAAAGTAATCAAATGCAATTTTATCATTAAAAATTGTCCTCAAATTAAAAGATGATCTAGATCAAGCTTGTCCAATCCATGGCCCACGGGCCACAGAATGGCTTTGAATGTGGCCCTACACAAACTTGAAAACTTTCTTAAAACTTTATGAGATTTATGCAAGAACATTTTGTTTTGTTTTGTTTTGTTTTGCTCATCAGCTATTGTTTGTGTTAGTGTATTTTATATGTGACCCAAGACAATTCTTCTTCTTCCAGTGTGGACGAGGGAAGCCAAAAGATTGGACACCCCGATCTAGATCATAATATTGTTATTTATCTAATAGAAAAACATGATTTAACATATGTTAGTCCAAAGTCAGCTGCTTTCACTAATGTATTTCTATTTTAATTCCAGAGACCTTTCAGTTTATTTCCAAAAGGCATCATGGTTTCCCCTTCAGTCTCACCTTTTTCCTGAATGGGATGCAGGTGAACAGGTTAAGCTCCTGTTGTGAATACAAGCATCGAAAAGGTTCCAGGCTCGGAGGCAAACGAGGCTACTTTGGGTTTGTGTGTGTTGAGAGATCATCTCCTTGCTACAAGTATGGAAACAAATGTCCTTTGGTAGAGCGCAAGTTTTGCTACATTTTTCTTTGAATGCTTTTACGAATGCATTTCTCTTCACAATTGTTAAAAAAATTCAGTATAGATGAGCCTGAAATATCTAAGTTCAGGGTTATTTATTGTAACATGGTGTGCTGAATTTGAAATTTTAAGATGGAAATCAGACTTACAGAGGTGTTATATGATGAAGATAAAAGCTAGTACATTTTAAATTATTTCACTTTCTATCTCTTCTTTCTTCTCACTTTAAGAACTGTTTCTGAAGGGAAGGAGAGAGATTTTTTGTTTGTTTGTCTGTTTTTCCTCATTCATCTTAGTAACTGGTTTTAGGCTGAGCCTTAAAGTGTGTGCCAAGCATCTGACTTACTTGACTGGACATTTTCAGTTATGCCTATTAGAGGTTAGGTTTGCCTGCATTACTGTCTGACCCAGTTTTCATCATCTCCCTTAGTTTCAATCTTGGGCATAACAAAATGCATGATAAAAGGTCAGTTTTGACTGTTACCAGCTTTCATATTGAACATTCTGTTTGAAATCAGGAGTCTTGCTTATGGGCTTTCATATTTTCTAAAAGTATTGGCTAGATGCCAAGCTAGAACACAAGAGTGAATCAACTAAAGTACTTGTCTCCATGGAACTTATTCTAATGGAGGAAAAGCTGATAACATACCAATGAAGAAATTAATATATGTGAGATGGTCAGCATGATGAACACAAAACAGGGTAAGGGAGATACATGGAGTGAAGGGAGACAAGAGTCATGAGGAGTGTGTTATTTTATGTAGGAAGGTGAGGAAGGGCCTCTCTGATGAGATGTCTTTTGAGCAGAAACCAGGAAAAAAAAAAGTTGCTTTCTTGAAATAGCTTTTGAGATAGAGGAAAAGCATATACAGAAGGCATGAAGCAGGTACACGTTTGGTGTGTCTAAGGTAGCTTGACCAGAGCAAAAGGAATAGAACCATGAAATTGGAGACGAGGTCAGAGAGACCATGAGGGCAAGCCACGTAGAGTCCTAGAGTCATTGCAAGGACTTTAACTTTTATCTGAGAAGGATGAGAATCTTCTAAGGTGGGTTTTGAGCAATGACTTATCATGATCTAATAGTAACTCTTGTGGGAAAAATAAACAAGGGAGTGTGGGGAAAATAGCAGAAACTGCTTTAATCCAGAGAAGAGATAATGGTGGAATGAGTTAGAAGTAATTTTAAAGGTAGAGCTTACTGATGAATTGAATGCAGGAAATGAGATAAAGAGCAGAGTCAAAGATGTTTCAATTTTTTTTGTCTTGAATAACTAGAAAGAAGTCCAGTTAACATGTATGTAAGATGAGACTGTGGAAGAAGCAGGTTTTTGGGGTGGAATGAAGCAGTTTTGGTTGAGGACACATTGAGTCTGAGACATGTATAAGATAAGCAAGTAGAGATGCTGAGTAGGCAGTTGAATATACGAATCCGGGGTGAGGTGAGAGGTCCAGGCTGGAGACGCAAATCTGAGACTGGTTTTTATACAGATGACATTTATAAGATTGCTTAAGAATTGAACATAGAGAAGATGTCTGAGTAATGAGTGTCACTCTATTTAAAAGATGAGGGAGGTAAAGAGGAACCGGCCTAAGAAGGAAAGGCAGTGAGTAGAAAGAGAACCTAGAGAGAGTAGTATCTTGGAAATAAAGAAAATGGTTAAAGAATAAGGGCATGATTAATGGAGTTGAATGTGTGGATAGGTGAAGTAAAATGAAGACTCAGGATTGGACATTGATTTGGTAGTGTGTTGGCTACTGGTGCTCATGGCACAAGTTACAGTGCAGCAATTGGGATGTAAGCTTTCTTGGAGTGGATTTAAAAAATAGTTGGAGAAGAACTAAGGCCAGAGACTATAGAGAAGGTTTAAAAATAATTTTGCTATAAAGAATGGTAATTAGGAGGTAGCCAGGAGGAAGAACGTAGGGGTTCAAGGAAGGCTCTTTATTTTTTAAGATGGGAGATACTATAATATGTTTATATGCTGATACAAAGGATTATTGAATACCTTAGAGAAGAAGAAACGTGAAGTATGACATAAAGGTGGAAATTTCTGGAGCTAAATACTTGGGTAGACTGGAGAAGATGAGATGTAGGGCTCAAGTAGGGGTATAAGCCTTAAGAAGAGGAGAAACATTGTTGTATGGTAACAGGAAGAAAGAAAGAAGGCATACAAGATAGAGATGTAAGTTGCTATTAATAGATGTGCTGGGAACAACTGGAAGCTCTCTGCTGATTGTTTCTATTTCTTAAACAATACATACATTTATCAGCTGAGGATAAGGCTGAGAGAAGAGGGGTTGGGTGTTTCCAGAGAGATAAGAGCGTAAAAGAATCATCCAGAGAATGGAAGATTGAATGGCCTAGGGCAAGATAGTATCAGTGCCCACCTGTACTTAGGGACCACATGAGCTGCCTTCCTATTCCAACTCAGATATGCTATCTCCTTATTTGGGGGCAGGTCATTTAACACAGTTCTGTTTAATTCCCAGGAAAGCTAATAAATATCTGCAATCATCTATGTGCAAATATATTACATTCTTTTGGAGTTGTGGTATAAATCCAAGCTGTAAATTATTAACCCTGAGCACTTTCTATGGAAGTTCAGTACCAAAATCTGACTGACAGCGTTTACTCTCGTTCCACACTCACTAGCCTCTGTATAATTCTTTCTATGATTTCAACACTTGGTCCCCTCTAGATTCTTTCTTCAACCTTTTCAAATAATAACATCAAAATGGTTGCAATATTAAAGAATAAGGCCTATGACTCTCAACCGAAATGCATGGTTCTTACAGAAGAATGGTTTTCAATTGTTTTGTTAACTTCATAACCATTTTTCCAGTGAAATCTGTGAATGCCCAAAATAGAACAGTACATTGCCATTGGCTGTCTCCCTGTTGCAGGTCAGGTGAAAGTTGAGTCAGTGGTTTAAATGGGACAAGGTTAGGTGAGTGAGTGTTAGAGCCTTGCTTGTTTGTCCTCTTCCTCACTTGAGACTTTTCTGGTTATTCTAGAGACCATGACACTGCAGAACTCCATGGAGAGTTGAGAACTACCCCAAAGGAGACTGATAGCACTTACTATCTTCTGTAACTTTGGTTTTTTGGTCACACCCATAATGATACTTTTAGTTACATTAAGCAATGCACACTAATTCCTCCAATATATTCAAAATGAAATTAATTTTAATTTATTTTTAAAATGCCAGTCCCTGAAACATTTATGATGAGAAAAAGGAGGACATGGTACAATAAAATAACAGAAAATTATATTTCTAAAATGATTAGGAATTACCTGTTTAAGGTCCTCAGAAAACAAGAAAAGCTGAGCAGTGGTCACTTCCAAAGTGTAAGGTTCCACAACTGTCCTCATCTCTCAATTATAGGAACTGTTTGAAGAGGCATAGTAATTTTCAATTGCTAGCATGAAACATGGGAAGAAATGCCTAACTATGTAGAATGCAGACGGCTTTGAGCTTTCGTAATCATAATCAACACCTCAAATTATATTCAGAAGTCAAATAGGTAGTCAGTGACGAGGAGAGCAGATGTTGCTCACTTTGTTTGTCCAATTCCCTTCAGCAGATGGGCAATAAAAAGTCTGTGCATGCAGTAGGGAGGCATCAAAGCCTTTACGCAGCCACAACATAAACTAAAAGTAACAGCATATCAGAGGCTCCAAATCAATGGATTTGGTGTTGCAATTGATAAGGGAAGAACAGCTTGAACAGAAGGCAATGCTAGTAATCATATACTGTGAAGATTCATGACACCTTTATTCCAAGGAAAGCAATGTGCTAAGCACATCATCATTATAGTCAAGAAATATTTATCGTGCTTAATATGGGTGAGATAAGTATAATCTCGTTATCTCATTTTTTACAGCCTGATAGTTACTTTGAGTGCAAATCCTTTTCGCTTTATTTTATGGGGACATATTGAAAAGTTAAGTGATATAACTCAGTTCTCATATTTGCTTGTTGGAAAAATGTATTAAGATCAATTCCTTTGCTATTTCTATACTGCAGACGGCTGAAATTTTGTGAAATCTTCAGTTTTAGAAATTGCCATTGGATTTGTTCAGGTTGAGGCATTTTTCAGATTTTATATATTATTCCTATTCTTCTGGGACTGGCAGGTCTTGACTGCTTGCTGATCCCCTTCATCTACCCACTATAAATTCAGTTCTCTGATAGTTGTGTCACATGGAGAGAGGGCCATGTGAGTAGTTCTAGAGAAAGAAAATGAAGAGACTGATAACTACTAGATACCTTTTTCAGATCATGAATTTTATCCAGGTCTTGCCAGAAACTTCTCCAGATTGTATTAGTGTCAGCTGAGAGAGTGTGACATTTGTCTGTGTAACTAGTCATCTCTCCTAGTTATATCATAACTAGGAACTGGAGGCCTACACCTGTAATAGACCAATATGGTTGTGCTTCAGTATGATGTGATGGAGCCTAGCAGTCTTGAGCTAGAATCCAGCTCCATCACCCACGTACTGGGTGACCTTGAACTGCTAGAGCCTTTTAAGCCTCAGTTTTCTCATTTGTAAAGTGGTGATGATAGTTCTTAATTTATTGGTCTATGAGATAATGAATTCCTTAAGATAATGGATACAGAGTACCCAGAAAAGAGCTTGGCACAGCGAGTGCTCAATAATCTTATCATTATCATAATCATCATTTTTATTAATGTATATATTATCATTGGAATTCTTATTTTAATATCAACTTAGATATAAAAAAGCTTTAGAAGACAATTTATTCACATTACTTTTGTTATAATGGATTTAAAAGTTTGAATGTCATAATGCATTCAGATTATCTGCATGGTTCACCAGATTTGACTTGGAATGACTTCATAACCTCTATAAATTATTGCCATTTTTGAGGAATAAGAACTTATTACTAGTAAAAATCACCAGAAGACTGTCGTACAGACTTCAAAAGGCCATTCTAAAAGCAATAATGACAGTTCTATGAAAATGAGTGTACAAACTCCTGAGTTACTTACCTAAAAGATGCAACAATATTTGACTGTATATATTACTTTAAAAAATCAATCATATTTATTTAGAGCCAGTCTTGTAAGTCTTTTGTTACTGTTGTTGTGTTGTTAAAATACAAGTTATCAGACTGAATGGTATCTTGCTTCTTCTGACCATTTTTATATCAGCTTCTCTATGTTTATAAATCTGCATGTTCTATTATCATATAATTCTCATTTAAAGACTTGAAATATATTTTTATGTATGTAAAATTATATACCCATCTATATTTCTGTATCTATGATACATGTTACTGTTTAGGACCAAAAATATTCTTGAAGGCACAGATTTTAGTTTGAAACTGTAGTTCTTGGTTGATGTTTTATTTTATTTTGTTTATTATTGTGGATAACATTATTAAGAATTTGTTGTGTTTGTTTACAAGATTTTAGTATCAAAAAAGAATAGTTTATTTTTAATTAGCTTTTTAATTGTTTATTTTTATTAGTGTATACTGTAATCAAAATATTTTCGTATCTTTTTTTACTAGTATAAGAGATAAGTGCTTTCAAAAGCTTTGAGGTTCCATTGTGCTGTCTATAAGGGTTAACACACACTTCCTGTTAATATTTTTCATAGGTGCATTATTGCAATGGGCCTTGACAAAAAAACATCTTTGCCAAAATCTAGGAAAGAAAAGAGCACTGAGAAAGGAGAGGACCTGAAGAAGGATGAGGGGAAAATGAGGCAAGAGAGGGAGTATGTGATACCAAAAAGAAATGAGATCAAGGAGAACCAATTCTCTGTCTCAGCCAAATTTTCAGCTCAAGAAATAAAAACAGGGCTCAAAGAAGTTATAACTGCTGTGGAGGAAATGACAAGTAAAGGAAAACCAGGACACGATGTCTGGGAAGACGACCAGGAAAATACTTTAAAATATGGTAATCAACAACACAAGTTTCTTTTCTTGTTGCTGCGGCTGTTTCATTTGTCTTTGAAGTGTGATTATCAAAATTTTCAAAAATACCCATTAAATGTTACCCAGCTGTGGACTTCAGGCAGCTCTGTTACTGTGGGGTATCCCTGACCTCCTTCCTCTGCTGTTTTGTGTGGCGTCCTTTGTCACCTACCTTAGAGGAGGGCAGACCTAACCCCCGAAAGGTTAAGGGTTCTTCCTGCAGAGATGAGGAGGTAGAATAGAGTATATGTCAATATGAATTAGAGACTCTATTGACTTCTGCAGAGACCATTTTGGCCAAATAAAATTTTACCTATTTTAAAAGTTTTTGAATGTACTGTTTTTCATGAAATTGATGAATTTGCTTTGACACCAGGTAGGTACAACCTATATAATTATGTGGTGATAGAGTATTCCATAACTAAAAACAGTTGGCTATAGGCTTAGGGTTGTAGAACCTATCTGTCTGCTGTTTTTCGCTTTCTTCTTTATTCTCTGTTCTCTCCTTCTTCCTCTCTCCTGCCTTCCCCTGCTTCTCTGTCTCCCTCTCTCCATACACATACACCCACCACCCCACCACACACACACGCACACATGCACATTCATATATATACATACACACATACGTATGCAAGCATGTCTCATTTTATTGTGTTCGCTTTATTGCACAAGCTTTGCAAATATAGCACTTTTTATAAATTAAAAGTTTGTGGCAACCCTGCATCAAAGTCTATCAGCATCATTTGTCCAACAGCATGTGCTCACCTCATCCCTGTGTCACATTTTGTCAATATTTCTAACTTTTTCATTATTATGATATCTGTCATGGTGATCTGTGATTGGTGATCTGTGTTGTTACCATTGCAATTGTTTTGGGATGCCATAAGCTATACCCTGTAAGAAAGTGAACTTAATCAATGTTCTGACTGCTCCACTGACCAGTTGTTCTCCAGTGTCTCCCCTCTCCTTGGTCTTCTCTGTTCCCTAACACACAACAGTGTTGAAATTAGGTTAATTAATAATGCTATACAATATACTTTAGATGTTCAAGTGAAAGGAAGAGTCTCATGTCTTTCACGTTAAATCAAAAGAATCGATTAAGCTTAGTGAGGAAGGCATATCAAAAGCCAAGATATGCTAAAAGCTAGGCTACTTGTGTCAAACAGTTAGCCAAGTTGCGAATACAAAAGTAAAGTTCCTGAAGGAAGTTAAGAGTGCTACTTCAAGTGAACATGTGCATGATAAAAAAGAAATCCTTATTGCTGATATATAGAGAATTTTAGTGGTCTTGATAGAAGATCTAACTAGCTACAATATTCTCATAAGCCAAAGACTAAGTCAGAGCAAGGCCCTAACTCTCTGCAATTCTATGAAGGCTGACAGAGGTGAAGAAGCTACAGAAGAGAAGTATGAAGCTAGCAGAGTTTGGTTCATGAGGGTTAAAGAAAGAAGCCATCTCCATAGCATAAAAGTGTGAGGTGAAGTAGCAAGTGCTGATGTAGGAGCTGCTGCAATTTTATCCAGAAGACTAGCTAAGATCATTTATAAATGTAGCTACATTAAACAGTAGGTCTTCAGTGTAGATGAAACAGCCTTACATTGAAAAATATGCCATCTAGGACTTTCATAGCTAGAGAGGAGAAGTCAACACCTGACTTCAAAGCTTCAAAGGATAGGCTGACTCTTCTTTTAGCAGCCAGTGCAGCTGGTGAGTTCATGATGAAGCCAATGCTCATTTAGCATTCAAAAAGTCCTAGGGCCCTTAAATGGTATGCTAAATTTTATCTGCTTCTGCTCTATAAATGAAACAAACAAAGCCTGGATGACAGCACATCTACTTACAGCATGATTTGTGGAGTATTTTCAGCCCACTGTTGAGACCTACTGCTCAGGGAAAAAGATTTCTTTCAACATATTACCACTCGTTGACAATGTACCTGGTCACTCAAGAACTTTGATGAAGATGTGTAGTGCGATAATGTTGTTTTCATGCCTGCTAGCACAACATCCATTCTGTTATTATCCTTATGGATCAAGGAGTAATTTCAGATCTTATTCTTTAAATAATATATTTTATAAGGCTATAACTGCCATAGATAGTGATTCCTCTGATGGATCAGAGCAAATTCAGTTGGAACCTTTCTGGAAAGAATTCACAATTCTAGACGCCATTAAGAACATTCATGATTCATGGAAGGAGGTAAAAATATCAACATGAACAGGAGTTTGAAAGAAGGTGATTTTAGCCCTCATGGGTGATTTTGAGGAGCTCAAGACTTTGGTGGAGGGAGTAATTGCAGATGTGGTAGAAATAGCAAGAGAATTAGAAGTGGAGCCTAAGATGAGATTGAATTGTTGCAATCTCATGATAAAACTTGAATAGATAAGGAGTTGCTTCTTAGGGATGAACAGAGAAAGAAGTTTCCTGAGATGGAATTTACCCTTGTTGAAGATGCTGTGAACATTGTTGAAATGACAACAAAGAATTTAGAATATGTATAAAATGTATTAGTTGATAAAGGAGTGGCAGGATTTGAGAGGATGGAGCCCAATTTTGAAAGAGGGTTTACTGTGAGTAAATGCTGTTAAACAACATTGCATGCTACAGATAAATCTTCATGAAAGCAAGAGTCAATAGATGTGGCAAACTTTATTGTTGTCTTATTTTAAGAAATTTCCACAGCCACCCCAGCCTTCAGCAACCACCACCCCGATCTGTCAGGAACCATTAACATCAAGGGAATAACCTCCACCAGCAAAAAGACAATGACCAGCTAAGGCTCAGATGATTGTTAGCATCTTTTATCAATAAAGTTATTTTAGTTAAGGTGTATACTTTTTTTAGATATAATGCTGTTGTATACCCAATAGACTGTAGCATAGTAGGAACATAATTTTGGATGCACTGGGAAACCAAAAAGTTTATGTGACTGTCTTTTTTGCAATGACCTGGAACTCAACCTGCAATAGCCCTGAGGTATACCTGTATATTGTATATATATAGGTATATATTCAGGGGTATAGGTATGCTTGTATATACTTATACATAAAGCAGTAATAACAACAATAATAAAAGTGCCAAGCACTGAGCACTGAACTAGGCACTGTGCACACACAATCTCATTTTATCCTCACCATTCAATATGGTAGGTATTATTATTACTTCAATTTTACAGGCTGGGAAATTGAGGCTTAGATACACAAAAAGAAAGTAGCAGAACAAGAATTTGCACCCAGGTTTGTCTAATTCCAAAGCTCAGTCTTTCAAACACTGTACAACCTTCTATTACAAGTTAGCCTACCCACTACATGGTTGTGGATAGTGTGTCCAAAGTATCAGAAAGGGAGAACTGCCTGTGTGTCCCTCATTCTCAGGAGACAAAGCCTGGTTAGGGGGCACAATAACCATGGGTTGGGGTGACCTGTGGAAGGGCTGGCTTCGGGAAAGGGACAACTTCTAGGTATCTTCCTCCCCACGTCATATTTTTGCTGCCCAAGTGTTTCAGGAATCCAAGACAATAATTACAGGGCTGTTATAGCGCTAGACTTCATGTTGGATTACTACCAAATATAGTGAATCTTTTACAAAAGATTTCACTTAGAACAGTTTTACCAGCTCACCATTCTTCACAATCTCTTCTAGTCTTTGTCCTATCTTGGCATGAGAATTTTAATATATCTGTAGCAATAGTAATCACAGAGGTATTAACAAATAGGATGTGTTTTCATGTGTTTTAACTTTGAAGACATGGTGGTTTATGGAAGTCATGTTCGGTGGAAGCTTTTCATTTTCTTTTTTTTTTCTTAAACCAACCTAACTAGTGCTATGAGTGATGTACTTTATACTTATGATACCTATGATAAAGTTTTTCCTGGGGTCTTTCTTCCAGGTTGGCTAGTTAATGGACTTTAAATGTCCATTTCCGTTTTTAAAAACGCAGCGGACTCTGTCTCAAAAAATAAAATAAAAATAAATAAATAAATAAATAAATAAAACGCAGCCACAGCAGCAACGGTTCAGCTCTCTGCATAATAGTCACTGATGAAAGGGCAGCAAGAAGTTTGAATCGAGGCCAGCAAGATTAGGTTGTGGCTAGATTGATGTTGACCTGGTGTTGACTCACGTCCTCATTAGTGGGGATGGTAAACAACAAGCTAATTAAATTCTCTAGAAGAAGGCAAGTGGGATAGGGAGAACAGAAGAAATTATGTTTTAGAAAGCATGCCACTGTTTTATTCATATCAAAAACGTGAGTAGATGGCACAAAAGTGATGTGCTTTGAGCTATAATGCCAATGGAAGGCTTGTGGTTAATAGAAAGCTAATATTTAAATGTGATGATAGCAGGGATAGAATAAAACCAGGGCAGCCTTGACTTTATATTTGAGAGAAAACACAAAATATGATGCCGGGACTGTTCTTGTGGTTCACTTCATGTTCCTTCACTTATGTGCTGTGCTTCAATTATATAACTGTAATTGTGTCCTAATTGCGGGCACTTGTACTGCCTGATTTTAATCAGGTGCCTCGAATAAAGTGTGTTGCTGTCAAAGGAGTACATATCATTTGTGATTTCTCCTGTTCTAAAATCTACTCCCTTCGCTACGCAATCACAAGGACTATTAGTACTAATCCACAATATTTATTATGCACCTGCTATTCATGGCACTGTGCTAAGCACGTTCCAGGGATTATTGCTCTCAATCCTCACCACAGCGTTGTATTACCCATGTTACAGATGGAGAAACTGAAGCTTAAAGACAAATTGCCCAAGGTCACATAGTTAGTAGGTGTTTTAACTGGGTCTTGGGCACATGAATGCCTGATTCCCAAACCCTCACATTTCACTACTATGTAACACTATGGATGGAATTACAGCAATCCACTCATATTCTCTCTGGCCCTCTGCTTATCTTATGATCAGTAGCAAACACCTGTAGTGTGATATATGTATGTGTATTCTGCAGCTAATCTCACCTTTCTCTTTTGGGAAGTCTTCCTTGAGACCCTAAAATGACTTTCCGCTCTCTTTTCATTCCATTCTGCTTACTTGACACTACTTCACACAATTAATTATATGTCCTCTATAAAAATCCATAGCAATCCAGCCCAGTTGTGTTGAAAAACACATTACTGAGGATCACATATTAAAAAGTACGATAAAGTGGGTTCACTGTTTCTTGTGTACCTACATCTTATTCCCTCAATAAAAATTGGAGAGTCCTTCATGGCAGGGATTGTCTTATTGTAGTGTCTTCTATCTTGCAGTTTTATCCTCTTAAACATAGAAGATTCTCAAAAAATAGGCTTATTGATTGATAGTTATCAGAGTTATCTTATAACTTGGGAATTATCCTATAACTTGGCCGGTAATACTTGTATCAAAATATTTGCTCGTTTTTATTAGTATTTTCTGTTTGCATCTAGCAATATAAAGCAAATTCTTTATCTTCTTGCTTATTTTACAGTTTTGATTTACTGATATTCATATTTTGTATTTAAATGTATTAAATCTCTTTTGTGGAAACATTTTTGTGATTATCTAATTTTCTTTGTTACAGGTTTTGATTTCACTTTTCCCCTTCTATCTCCCTCATTCTCTGTATTTACAGAGCTTTCTGCCTATGCACAGGGCATACATTTCTAGATTAAGTTTGTTTCACTGGGTGGACAGCTCTCAAGTAAATTACCCGAGAGACCCACCCCTGCACTGACAGAGAAGCCAGAATAGCTAATAACTAAAACACACAACATTGAGAAACCTTTATTTTAATGGTAATTTTTATTTTAAGGATAATTGTTTATTTGCTTAATTGGTTCTGCATGAGATCCTTTTGCTCTCTATCCTTGACATGTTGTCACTTCAAGATTTTTAGTTTTTCGTGGAAGAAAAGGGGGAACAATTAAATATGAAAGGTGAAAAATTATAACCACGAGGGACAGCTGGAGTTTATCTGATGTGACAATTTCCTTTTCCTGCTACAGATTTTTTGCACCTCTGCAGGGAATAAAGCAAATACGTGACTGTGACAGGAATATTCTATTTTGTATAAATTTTTATCATTGAAATGTAATTATTTCATTTATTGTAGGAATGAAGAATGCATATGATTTCAGTTCTGGCCTACATATAGAATCCTTCATAATGCCTTTTCTTGATGTCCATTTGTTTCTTAAAGAATGTGCTATTCACAGTGTTACTTCTCAGGGCCTTTGGACTTGATTAATTGAATTTTTCCACTTCACTATTCATTAAGTTGATATCCAAATATTTTGAACACTTCTCGTATGAAATATGACCTCACTGGATCTCCAAATTAACTTTCATTATTATAATCCTGTTCTCTTCATTTTTAATTTATTTCTAATTTATTGTTTTATATCAAGTTCTTCTCTTTCCATTTTGGTTATTTTAGATGATGATGTTTATTTGTAAATCAACTTTTATTAGGTTTCAGCCTTGTCATTTGGAGCTTCATTTCTTTTGTGCTCTTGTGTATGTAACTGATTGGAATCTTTGATCATTTGCTGTTAGTTTTCCATGTTCACTAATTGAACGAAAAAGAAGAAGCAAAGAAAGGCTCAGAGAAGAGAGGATAATGGAGTCAAAGTTCTCATTAGAGAGAAATAGGTTAAGATAAGGGGTTCTATTTTCATTCTTATAGTGGAGATTTTCTTTTTTCAGAGTACGAAGAAGATTTTGAAGTAGATGAGGAGAAACAAGGTGAAAAAGCTAATGAAGAAGGACAGGCTGATGTTCAAATGAATGGAATACCACAGTCACCTTTGGATGATAAAAGAGATAATTTAGACCCTGAAAAAGAGAATGAAACCTCATCACAGAAGGCACCAGATGCCCATGACAATGTGAAAGATGAGAATGATGGATGCTCTGAGAGTGAACTGGAAGAGGATAAACAAGGCGAGTTGTTGAGCTTATCATGTAACATAGGCTGTTTACTGAGTGTGTTTACTACTTTTCTTTGTTTTCTATTTAATGAAATAATCCTCTTTTTTTCTCTTGAATATATATATATATATTTAACTTTTAAATAAGGGGTACATGAGAAGGTTTGTTACACAAATAAACTTATGTCATGGGGGTTCGTCGTACATATTATTTCATCACCTAGGTATTAAACCTAGCACACATTAGTTATTTTTCCTGATCCTCTTTCTCCTCCCATGCTCCACCCTTCAATAGGCCCCCGTGTTTGTTGTTCCCCACTATGTGTTCATGTGTTCTCATCATTTAGCTCCCACTTTTGAGAGCATGAGGTAATTTGTTACCTTCGTATTTTATTAATGCAGCTTCAAAAATCTAATGAAAGAGATGTAAAACAAATGTGTCTGTACCTATTTTAGAACGTAAAGGAATCTTAAAAAGGACATTTATGACTATAGCCATATCCTATCAGTGTTCCAGTTACATCGCAAATGTAACAAATTGTTTGGAAGGAAAAAGTTAAAAATTTCCTATTTCCACAGTTCAGTGTATCTTTCCAGTACATAAACTTACATACCAATATTTATGTAATTTTTTACAAATATGTGAACATATAATTCATGTTACTCTTGAAATTGTTTTTTTCAGTTTAACTATGCACATATATTAAGTATCCCAAGAAGTCAATACATGTATGGATAACTTATTATTGCTAATAGCAATATGAATGTTTATGGTATGCCAATTTATTGTTTTGTGTACTGATATTTCTGTATCTTTAGGCCATATTTCCTTAAGTATTTGCTTATGTTTAATTTTAGTAAATCCTGGCAGACTGCTTTCTGAAAGGGTCATATAATTCACATTCCTAACAAGAATATAAGAGAAAGCCTGTTTTGTGATACACCCACTCACTGGATTTTATTAATCTTATTTATGTTAATCTTATGGGCAAAAAAATACTAGCTTCTTGTTTTAGTTTTTATTACCCTAACTTCTGGTGGGTTGAGCATCTTTCCTAATATTCATTGTCCATTTATATTTCCTTTTCTGTGAATATATTGCTTGCTTTACCCATTTTTCTATTGGATATTATGGTTATTGGGGGGCTCTTTATTAGGCATAGTTTATCACATGCTATCATGCTTTCATTTAATTTTTTTTTTACTTCATTAATATTTGGTCATTCAGAACTTTTTGATTTTTATTACTCTAATCTATTAATCTTGTTTGTTATTGTTTATCAGTTTCTTTTCTAATTAAAAAGCCTTCTCCTAATCCAAAGGTTAGGGACACATTCCCAAATTTTCATCCATTTTCATTATTTAATTTTGATTCAGATACGTAATCCCTATGAAATTTATGAGTTTTTTTAAACAACTTGAGGTAAAGATTCTTTTCAATGCAAGACCATAAAATCCATGTAATAAATAGTACTAAATTTCACTTTTAGCATAAGTTGAATCAATGATTTTCACACATACCTCAGCATTTCAGAAATATAAAAAAGTATAGTTTTAATAATAGGTATGATGGAAGAAAGAGAGAAAGCTATATATAAGAAAATATGTGGAAAACAGCAATCAGTAGACTTTCATGGTAAAAGAAAGAGAAATAAAAAAATCCTAAGTTAGAAAAGAAAATGCAAGAGGAGTAGAGAATGTTGGAGAGGATCGAAACACCAGTGGCAGACTACAGCATAATAAGCAATGTTCTCACTAAATGTTAGGAGTTTGGAAACTCAACAGATGTTCAGAAGATAGATACAGGAGATGAGGCAAAATGTCTGACTCTTTTTTGGTTCCATATGAATTTTAAAATAGGTTTTTCTAGTTCTGTGAAAAATCTCAATGTTAGTTTGATAGCAACAGCATTGAATGTATAAAAAACTGTTTTGGGAAGTATGGCCATTTAAATAATATTGATTCTTCGTATCCATGAGCATGGAATGTTTTTCCATTTGTTTTTGTCATCTTTGATTTCCTTGAGCAGAGTTTTGTGGTTCTCCTTGTAAAGATCTTTCACCTCCCTGGTTGACTGTATTCCTAGGTATTTTATTTTATTTTATTTTATTTTTGTGGCAATTGTGAATGGGACTGCATTTTTGATCTGACTCTTGGCTTGAGTGTTGTTGTATAGGAATGTTAGTGATTTTTGCAAATTGATTTTGTATCATAAGACTTTGCTGAAGTTATTTATCAGCCTAAGGGGCTCTTGGTCCAAGACTGTGGGGTATTCTGGATATAGGGTCATGTTGTCTGCCAAACACGGATAGTTTGACTTCCTCTCTTCCTATTTGGATGCCTTTATTTCTTTCTCTTGCCTGATTGCCCTGGGTAGGGCTTCCAATACTATGTTGAATAGGAATGGTGAGATAAGGCATCCTTGTCTTGTGCTGGTTTTCAAGGGGAATGCTTCCAGCTTGTGCCCAATCAGTATGATGTTGGCTGTGGGCTTGTCATAAATGGCTCTTTTTATTTTGAGTTATGTTCCTTCAATACTTAGCTTATTGACAGTTTCTAACATGAAGGGGTATTGAATTTTATCAAAAACCTTTTCTGCATCTATTAGGATAATCATGTGGGTTTTGTCTTTAATTCCACTTATGTGATGAATCATATTTATTGATTTGCATATGTCAAACCAACATTGCATCCCAGGTATACAGCCTACTTGATCATGGTGAATAAGCTTTTTGGTGTGCTGCTGGATTTGATCTGCCAGTATTTGGTTGAGGATCTTTGCACTGATGTTCATCAAGGATATTGGCCTGAAGTTTCCTTTTTTGATGTTGTGTCTGTGTCAGGTTTTGGTATCAGGATGATGCTGGCCTCAGAGAATGAGTTAGGGAGGAGTCCCTCGTCCTTGAATTTTTTGGAATAGTTTCAGTAGGAATAGTACCAGCTGTTCTTTATACATCTAGTCGAAATCAGTTATAAATCCATCTGGTCCTTGGCTTTTTTGATTGATAGGCTATTACTAACTCAATTTCAGAGCTTATTATTGGTCTTTTCAGGGATTCATTTTCTTTCTGGTTCATTCTTCAGAGGGTGTGTGTTCAGGAATTTATCCATTTCTTCTAGATTTTCTAGTTTATGTGCATAGAGGTGTTCATATTATTCTCTGATAGTTGTTTGTATTTCTGTGGGGTCAGTGGTAATATCCCCCTCGTAGTTTCTGATTGTGTTTATTTGAATCTTCTTTGTCTTCTTTTTTATTGGTCTAACTAGTGGTCTGTTTTATTAACTAAAAGAAACTAGCTCCAGAATTTGTTCATCTTTTGAATTATCTTTCATGTCTCAATCTCTTTCAATTCAGGCCTGATTTTGATTATCTGTTGTTTTCTGCTAGCTTAGAGATTTGTTTGCTGATGGTTCTCCAATTCTTTTAGTTATGATGTTAGGTTATTAAACTTGAGATCTTTCTAACTTCTTGATGTGGGCATTTAGTGCTATCAATTTCCCTCTCAATACTCTCCTTAGCTGTATTCCAGAGATGCTACTATGTTGTGTCTTTATTCTCTACTCAAATGTCATTCTGGGGCAAATTATTCAATTTCCATGTAATTATATGGTTTAGAGTACATTTCTTAGTTTGATTTCTAATTTGATGTGCTGTGGTCTGAGAGATGTTTTTTATGATTTCAGTTCTTTTGCATTTGCTGAGGAATGTTTTACTTCTGATAATGTGATTGATTTTAGAGTATGTGCCATATGGCAATAAGAAGAATGTATATTCTCTTGTTTTGAGGTGGAGAATTCTGTAGTAGTCTACAAGATCCATTTCAACCAGTGCTGAGTTCAGGTCCTGAATATCTTTGTTAATGTTCTATCTCAATGATCTGTGTAATATTGCCAGTGTGGTGTTAAAGTATAAGTGAGAGACTTTAACACCACACTGGCAACATTGCACAGTTACCTCCACATTATTGTTATGTGGGAGTCTAGGTCTCTTTAAAGGTCTCTAAGAACTTGCTTTACTTTATGAATCTGGGTGCTCCTGTGTTGGGGGCATACATATTTAGGATAGTTAGATCTTGTTGAATTGAATCCTTTACCATTATGTCATGTCCCTCTTTGTCTTTTTTTTTTTTTTTTTTTTTAATCTGTGTTGGTTTAAAGTCTGTTTTGTTTGGAACTAGAATTGGAGCCACTGCTTTTTCTGTTTTCTATTTGCTTGGTAGATTTTTCTCCATCCCTTTATTTTGAGCCTATGTGTGTCACTGCATGTGAGATGGGTCTCTTGAAAACAGCATAGCAATAGGTCTTGGTTCGTTATCTAGCTTGCCATTCTGTGTCTTTTAATTGGGGCATTTAGCCCATTTGCATTCAAGGTTAGTTGACATGTGTGGATTTGATACTGTCATCAGGATGTTAACTGGTTATTATTTTCGCATTGTTTTTACCTCTGAAATTTTTTTGGTATAAAATCGCAAAATTATGAATTTGAGAAGTATATTAGGATAATATAAAATAAAAGTAAATTAAGTAATCACAAGAGCAAATATTTAGTTTACAGTTCTACTCTTTTCAAAAAAGAATTCAAGCAATCCTATTCTAAAATTTTATGTACACACATACAAGGCAATAAAATAAAGAACATAAGTTATTAGACAAAAAGAGAAGATAGTTTTGCAAGTGCCAGAGATGGGACTGTGACTAGGCTTGAACTAAAAATTTAATCCCAGGCTTCCTGACAGTCAAGGTAAAGAATAAAGTACAATGGGCAAAATAAGAATGATGTTAATTATCAGTAAATTTTAAAAAAACATTTGCCATTATTTTTATTATGTTGAAAGAACTACTCAAGACCAATGGTCAGGCAATGAAATTTTCTTTTTAAGGTTTTAAACAAGGTCTTTTCTGTAATTTATCTTAATACATATATTTTATGTTTCTTAGATTAAATGTGACCAGTACATAAGCTCTTTTGTCAATTCGAATATTAATATTGGAGTTAGGCTTATAATCCTATATGATCTAGAGAAAGTGAAATATATTTTTGGAAAAGTGATATAATCTAAGTCAATAATTTTGAAGAAACTATCCAAGTGTCTCGAACCTGGAAAAACAGTGAAAATATGTTTGCATATTCATATAACTAGTTCAAAACACAAAGGACTCTTAATTATTTATTTCTTTAGTACTGGTGGGAAATTATCAAGTTGTTGATTTCATAAAGATTCAGTACACTCTTTGGATATCTTGTAATTGGGGGTACATTTTGTCCTGTATAATCATCTTGCTTTCTAGGAATCAAATAGATTTTTCTGAAACAGAATAATTTTTTATGTTCAAACAGAGAAAAAATTAGGCAGTTCTGGGTTCTTCCATGGAAGGAAAGCTTTAATCATTTAGACTTATAATTATTGAATAACTGACAGCAATAGATAAGCTTTAACATTGAACACTGTTTGCACATAACTAATTGGAATCGTATGTTTGGAAAGGTATCTTATAATTGATAATGCAATAGGTCACATACTAGGCACTCTTTATTAAGACTATTTAAAGTGTTAAACCCTATGCTAAATATTTTATGAGAATTATCTCAGTTACCTCAAACAACCTTAAAATGCAAACAATTTTCTTTTATCACCATTTTACAAATAAATAAACTTGGAAATGGTGATATTAGGTAATTCCCAAAGTCACACAGTCAGAAAGCAGTGGAATCAAGATGCAAATGCTACCCAACTTTGGAACCTGCATTTTGGAGAAAAAATAATCAAAAGCAGAGAATATCCACTTAGCTGAAGTTAAAGCAAATCTCCCCGATAAAAGAGTTGTTTTTCCTTAAAAATATGCATTTTAGATAAATTTATCTTGAGCTCTTCACTTTACCCTAGTCTCTAGCCTTTGTTGTGTTTTTTAAATTTTGTTTTTAAAATGAAGAAAATGGACAGTTTCTATGATCAACTTTTAGCTTTTTCCTCCCTGGATGGACTTCCCTATCTACTTTAAGATGGTTTTCTTAGTTCTAGCACATCTCTCTCTTCTCCCATGACTGTCATCTACATCACCAGTCTTTATTGAGGTCTATAATTTATAAAAACCCATCATTCAATAGTTTAGTTTTCACTCATTGTTTAGGTATGTTAAATTTTGCCCTCTAATTTATTACACAAGTTAGTAACACAAATTAATTATACTGTAAAAGCTAGGACTGTGTGTACTTCTTATTTCTCACATAGCTGATTTCTTTTTATTTAACTTTCATGTTCAGGCATTCATGTGCAGTTTTGTCATATACATAAATTGCATGTCATGGGGGTTTGATGTACAGATTATTTTGTCACTGAGGTAATAAGCATAGTAGCCAATGGGTAGTTTTTTGATCCTCTCCTCTCACTCTCTACCCTCAAGTAGGCCCCAGCATCTATTGTTCCCTTCTTTGTATCCATATGTATGCAAAGTTTAGCTCCTACTTTAAGTGAGAATATGTAGTATTTGGTTTTCTGTTCCTGTGTTAGCTAACTCAGAATAATGGCCTCCAGCTCCATCCATGTTGCTGCAAAAGGCATGATCTCATGGCTGCATAGTATTCTATGCAATGGAATAGTATGGCTGCATAGTATTTTTTATGGGTCTATAGTATTCCATAGTGTATATGTAACACATTTTTTAAAATCCAGTCTACTGTTGATAGCATTTAGATTTATTTCATGTCTTATAAATAGTGCTTCAATGGACATGTGTATGTATTTGTCTTTATGGTAGAATAATTTATATTTGTTTGGGCATATACTCAATAATGGCATTTGCTGGATCAAATGGTAACTGTGTTTTAAATTCTTTGCAAAAACACCAGCTGCTTTCCAAAATGGCTGAACTAATTTACATTCCCATCAGCAGTGTATAAGCATCCCTTTTCTCCACGACCTTGCCAGCATCTGTTATTTTTTAATTTTTTAATAATAGTCATTCTGACAGTGTGAGATGGTATCTCATTGTGGTTTTGATTGGCATTTATCTAATGATTAGTGAAGTTAAAAATTTTTTCATATGCTTATTGGTCATGTGCATTTCTCCTTTTTTAAAAAGGAATGTCCTTTGGCCACTTTTTAATGGGGTTATCTTTTTCTTTTAAACTTAAGTTCCTTATTGATTCTCAATATTAGACCTTTGTCAGATGCGTAGTTCACAAATATTGCCTCCTGTTCTGTAGGTTGTCTGTTTAGTCTGTTGATAGTTTCTTTTGATGTGCAGAAACTCTTTAGTTTAATTAGGTTCCATTTGTCATTTTAGTTTATTATTTTTATTTTTTATTTTTTTGAGATGGAGTCTCGCTCTGTGGCCCAGGCTGCAGTGCAGTGATGGGATCTCGGCTCACTGCAAGCTCTGCCTCCCGGGTTCACCCCATTCTCTTGCCTCAGCCTCCCGAGTAGCTGGGACTACAGACACACACCACCACACCCAGCTAATTTTTCTGTATTTTTAGTAGAGATGGGGTTTCACTGTGTTAGCCAGGATAGTCTCCATCTCCTGACCTCATGATCCACCCGCCTTGGCCTCCCAAAGTGCTGGGATTACGGGTGCGAGCCACCATGCCCGGCAATTTTTATTTCAATTGCTTTTGGTGTCTTCATCATGAAATCTTTGTCAGGTTTTATGTCCAGAATGGTATTTTCTAGGTTATCTTGTACAGTTTTTATAGTTTTGGGTTTTACTTTTAAGTCTTTAATACATCTTGAGCTGATTTTTATATATGATGTAAGGAAGGGGTTTAGTTTCAATCTTCTGCATATTTCTGACATAGCTGATTTCTTGAAGTATATTTTTAAAATATTAAGCAAGTACTTGAATGCTAACACCAATAATAGTAAGATGCTTTGTTTTGTGCCATGATATCTAGCTACATTTATGCTTTATGGTTATTGGAATTTTCAATGGAAAAATTATATAATTTGCAACATTGTATAGATACAGAATATATAATATTTTAAATAGATATGCAATGAAAACTATAAGAACATATAGCTGGTTCAAGAATATTGGGAAATTTAAGAGCTAAAATTAAATTGGCTAGCTATTTTCTTTTGTTGTTTCATTAATGATATTATTAAGCTACGCTTTTAAAGGGCTCTTTTGCATGCTTAGTGTTTCAAAACAGTGTCATTCTGAAATCAAATCTCATTGCTGATTATGTTTTTTTTTACTCCATTGTCAGACTTTCTTATTTTCCATTCCTTTATTGTGATAACTTGCCTTTGTGTTATTCAAGGCATAAACATGCCTTTTAGTATGTGGAATATCAGCATTAGAGATTTTATCCAGCGAACGAGTAGCACGTATTAAAAATGATAATGACATGATGGATTCCTTGGAATACTCTGTTGAAAAGCCAGACTGCATTTCATTTTCAAAAGTGTGAGAGGCATATGTGACCACTGAATCCCAGACACCAGTACATCCTTTTTATTGACATGATTAAGAATCTTGCTGTTAGTATTTGGATGTATTTCATTTGAACCTGCCTGCACCTGTTCCCAGAGGGCAAACAATTGCCCAGGCTGTCACTCTTGTGACAAGTCGGCCCCATTTGAACTGCCAGCTAACAATTGCGTCGACCCGCCTTGATGAATACACTGTGCTGAGCAGCCCATGAGTGATAGAGTGCTACTGGCTGCAAGCTGACTAAGAGAGGACCCTGGTTTAGGAATGATGTGTGAGACTTCCTATCATTTAAAAAGAACGACAGCTTCCTTTTCTCTGCATTTGTGTTGACAACCCCAGGCACTAATTCACCAGTTGAAAATATATTGTCATAGATGAATGTTATAAGGTTGAGGGGAAAAGTATCATATCGCTGAGAATATACTTTTATGGACAGTTTGGATGATAGTGTCCATGAGTAAGAGGTCAACGGCTACAAAGTTACAGTTAGACAGGAAGAATAAGTTCTAGTATTTTACTACACAGTAGGGTGACTATAGCGAATAACAATGTAATATATATTTCAAGATAGCTGGAAGATTTTGAATGTTATCGCCACAAAGAAACGATGAACACTGAAAGTGATGCATATGTAATTACCCCAATTTGATCATTATACTATGTGTACATGCGTTGAAACATCACACTGTATCTCATAAATATATAAAAGAATTATTTGTCAATTATAAATTTAAAAATTAGTAATGAAAAAAAGACTAGCTCCTTTTGAGAAAGATTACACAGATTGAGATAAAAGTAGAGATAAAGAGACAGAGAAGAGACTTCTCCCAGAATATGGAAAAAAGAAAGACTTGAAGTAATTTTTTTCTAGGAAGAAAGATAATTTCATTTGTGCTATTTTTCAATCTGTTGAAGAAGTAAACCTTATAAACTTCTGAAGTCTCAGAATCACAATAATATTCTACTTAATTGATTTATGATTTTAATGATCTCACCCTTAATCTTTTGGCTTCAATATGGGTTTGAACAGAAGTATAGGGGTGGAGGCTTCTCCTGTGTTGAAATTCTATGTGCTGTGAGATGCACCCTTGGACTTCAGTGTAATGTGTCTGCTTCTTGGATCAGAGAGGATTATGGGAATATTATAGTTGGCTTCTGATTAAAGACTATAATATGTGTGATTTTTTGTTTGGTCAATCAAACTTAAGTGTTTCTTAATGGTAATAATTCCTCAATCCATAGTCACTTTTCAATTGTCGAAGTAGGAAGGCATAACTTCAGGTGAATACTTAAATGTAGAACCATCCTTTAATTCACACAGAAGTACTTTACTATGAAGTGTTTCTCTACAATTTGAATCTGCCTTGTAGAAAACAAAGGCATTACGTAGACACTCAGTGAACTCTTGTGAATGAAGGGCTGATTGACTAGATCAATAGATGAATGAAAATAATGTATGAAGCATAATGTGACACATGATTTGCTTGTATTATAAATATTTTAATAATTTATTTTAGTGTTTAGAAAGTGAAATTTAAGATAAATATGGAGAACATTTTATTTTGTTTTATTCTCCTCCTACTATACCTGCATTTACCTGTGAATATGTATTCTTACATATACTTATCTCACTGATGATTTGAGACATTTCAACTGATAATAATAACTATCAGTATGAGGGCATATGTTCCCTCTTAAGGCTAAAAATCAGTTACTGTTCATGGCTGGAATCTGATAATTTATACTTTTAGTTTCACTAAGCACAGATTCATCCTACAATATTTATTGAGTATAAAGCACTTATCTAATTATCTATTACTGTACATGAAGATATTGATTGAACTGACATATAATATAAACAGATTTTCATGAACTTGTATCATTAAGACAGAACTATTTATACAACTAATAGTGGGATATATAAATTCATGTGTCATGGCTAGTTTGAAGAAAATAAGAGCAGCACATATGCAGATTTTGCTGTGAACTCTTGGACTAAAGAATAGGAAGGAGAGAATTGGTTGGTATTAGAGTTGAAAAGCTTATTGGATCCACTGGATTGGGATCCATGGTTATGCCACTGAGATCATTTAAATTTTTAATTTAATTTACTCATTTTAGTTTGTGAACTTAAACTGCAGTTTCTGTATGTGCTTTCAGCTAATAAACCAAAAACAAAGTAGTTAAAATCAGGACACTAATTAAGGAAATGGTGAATTTAAACTGTGGTAAAAGTATGCTGCTTGCTAGCAGGTGAGAAAGTGATTGAAAACTGAGGTCAGGTCTTGTCATTGGTTTAAAACAATTTGGCTACTGATTGCAATAAGAGTGTGGCAATAGTTTCTGAGAGAGTTATCCGCAGTCACTGTTAGAGTGAACCAATATCTTTATGAACATGTGCAGTGGATCTATTGCCCTCATGCGAAAGGAGGTGGATAATTAGTCTCTGTTTTGAGTGTATATTATAGGTAGAAGCAAGGACCAAGGCTTCTGTTTTCTTGTAGAACATTGTCTGGCACATAGGAAGTTCTCAATATATATTTAGTGGACAAATGAATCTATGTAAGTTGGAAGGAAAGTGAAGGACAACTCAGAACCTCAGTTATGAGGAGGGAGAGCAGACTTTATCCTGGATTTGCTGGACTGGTGTTGACTTCGGATGTGTGTGTGGCTGGTGCCCTTGGTCAGGTGTATCAAGCTAGCAATCAGACAGTATAAACAGTGAGGATTGCTGGCATATAAAGCATACACACGTGCGTGCACACACACACACACCCCATTTTTGTGAGTGTCCCCACAGTGTTCCATAGTTATTTGTAAACAACTGAATAACATGTATAGTTTCATAAAATAGCATCATGATCAATGTTATAAATAAACTAGGGAAGACTTTGATTGCTACCTTTTGCTTTTGCTTTTGCTTTGTATTCATATTCTGTGCCTCGGAATATTTTAAATGGAGTTTGTGCTCTAGAGTGGTGGACAAAATTAATAATGACCAATAGAGATAAAATGCGAGGACAGACTACACATTTCATGAGTTCTGATTTTTGAAAGAGAACAATTTCCTGTCTGTCAGTCTTGAGTGGTAGCAGAGGAAAGTTAGCTAAGAGGAGCAATGGCGGGTCTGTGGCTGTGAGTACTTCCTGTCCCAAAGCCTTTTAGCAAATAGAAGGGTCTTGGTTTTATTGCAGTGTATCGTTACAAAATAAGCATTTACAAAAACTTTCTACTTACTAGCTAATGGACATTGGGTACTATTGAACCTCTTTGGACCCCTCTTTCTGGATCTCAAAATAGAAGATAATTATTATTCCATAGGATTAAGTGAGATGTTTGTAAAGTGCTATTTCATGGTTTGGTTTACAGTAGGTGCATAATCATGATTAGTTTTATCTTTATCATGGTAGCTGTGATATCACTCAATATCACAAAAACGAAACTACAAGAGAGAAATTTATTAGAATATACTACGTGTATGACATCACAGAGGAAAAAAGACTATAAAGATAATTATTTCATTTGATTAGATTAAATATTTTTCTCGTGTAATTTCTACAATTTTGTAAGGAGAACAAGTAGAATTATCCCCATTTTACAGTTAAGAAAACAGAGGCATCACGAGGTCAGGAGATCGAGACCATCCTGACCAACACGGTGAAACCCCGTCTCTACTAAAAAATACAAAAAACTAGCCGGGCGAGGTGGCAGGCGCCTGTAGTCCCAGCTACTCGGGAGGCTGAGGCAGGAGAATGGCGTGAACCCGGGAGGTGGAGCTTGCAGTGAGCGGAGATCCGGCCACTGCATTCCAGCCTGGGCGACAGAGCGAGACTCCGTCTCAAAAAAAAAAAAAAAAAAAAGAAAAAAAGAAAAAAGAAAACAGAGGCTTAGATAAGTTAAATAGCATAACCAAAGTAGAAATTATTAAGTAGCTGAGCTGTGACTGGGACACCAGGATTTGTCGTACAGAAGAATATGTCATTTTCTCTCAACCTCGTGCTGTGTCAAACAAGATTTTAATTATAGTGATGCCAAAAAAGAAAGAAAGAAACAATTATCAATGACATGAAAAGGGAAGAAGGGTCTGGAGAGCTCCTGACTGTGGAAAGAGAAAAGTCAAAGATCTTGCTTAGGACATGGAACATGGCACCAAACTTGCTGGCTTCGGCCAAGACCTCAGGCAATGAGTGCAGATCTTTCCTTTGCCAAAACAAGCAAAAGCAGGTTCTTACAGCATCACTACCAGAAGGGAATACACGAACAAATGGAATTGGGTAGGAGGCATAGCTGTTTATCAACATGCTTGCAAGATAATTTTTCCTTCCTAATGACAAAGCGAATTTACATATGTGTTCTGAAAGTTTTTTTTAATATAAGCATTTGCTTTATCTAAGAGAATAAATAAAATTAGTTTTGAAAATCCTATTCCATAACCCTGAAGCTTTTTTAACTTTTTTATAGGCAAAGTCTTACCCCAGTGTCTGTGTATGTAAATGACAGAAAGAAATGAGAGTGAAACTTAATTATAGCATGAGGTTAGGGAGAAATTTGAAAACTGAAATGAGTTTGTATGGGAGGTCAGGTGCCCTGGCCACTTGGAGGCCATTCATTCTCCTGATCTTTCTTCTCTGAAGGACTGACTCAAACTTGAACCAGAGTATATTTCAGCCCTTTGAAATGAAATAATACAATTAATGGAAGCTACTAAAGAAAGTCAGAGGAGCACTCATTTTAAAAATTATATGACCAACTCTCAGAGCCAAAAGTAGGAGTCATCATTTCCATATTCAGATGGTAGATATATTTTTGGAGTTCCAAACGAGTATAACATTAAGTCCTAGCTAACTATGTAATTAATGAAAGCCATTGGTTAAACTGCTAATAAACCAGAATTGACGTTCTTTTTGAAAGAAGAAACATAAGACTCCGAAGGGAAAGGGGAGTTCAGAGAACCTAAAGTTTCTGAACAGATACAAATAAGATGGGGAAGAACTCTCCTTGATCTGCTACATTTTCTACCAGGGACACGGCATAGCCAGATTTTATAAAATGGAGAATAAAGAATGAGTAGCTAGAGTGTATGATTTATTTGAAAAATAGTGGTCATCTGGTGTTTGTCAAGGTATCAGGAGATAAAAGCAAATGGAATTAGACTTAGGGGCTCTGTTGCTTAAAGGCTTTTTGAGTTTGTTTTTTACTGCTGTGTAGCATCTCTCAAATCTTTGTGGAAACTCTGATATGTCTCTGAGACTATATTTAAAATGCTAAGACCTGTCATGGAGAGCCGGCAGGACTGGAGGCTTGGAGAGAAGAGGATAAGGGCAAAGACAGTTATTTCTTCTCTTAAACTCTGCACTAGCTGCTACAGCTATTGGTGCAGCTGCCACATGGAACTGAAAGAAATAAAGAAACAGAAAAAACAGTGAGGAGTACAGAGAAGACAAAAAAATAGGCAGCATTTAAATGTAGGATATTTTATTTGAAAGTATATTTATGAAAAAAACAATTACAAACATAGACCTATTGGTTAGAAAAGCAAGATTGTATTTCTCTGGCGTATAGCAATGTATGCAGTGATTTGTTATGCTGTTCAGCTTCCTTATTGAGATTCAGTGTGTATGCTACTTTATTGGAAATTGTTAAAATCTTTCTAGGTATTACATAAACCAGTTGTGGCTACCGTAAGTTTCTAGACTGCATGTCTGCAGCACTCTGTCGTCGAACTGCCTAGATGTCCGAGAATCTCTTACCAACTTTGTTCACCCATTGCCCATCTTCTGCTCCCTTCACCTTTTTCAGAGGACTGCCCTGACTACTGGAGGTGCTTCACCCTCAGACTCAAAGAGCCTGGAAATGCCAGAGAGTTTACATCCCCCTAGGGAGGCCCATAGCCAATGTCTGACTTTTCCAAAGTATGAAAGCCCAGCTCCTGCCTAATATAAATTACATCCTAATATAGCTTACACTTCAGAAGTGCCCATGGGATCAGGTTGAGGTTGAGATGGGGCTTGAAATAGCTCCCTTGATTGATTTCTGCCCTTCCTTCCTTTGCTTCCCCCACTCCCTTAAGAGTTCTCCTGGAGCACATCTTTAATACATTTCTCGCACATGAATCTTCATCTCAGCTTCTGCTTCTGCAGAGCTCAAAATAAGATAAAATCTCCATCTATGCACACACACACATGCAAGTGTAACCTACATATATTTGTCTACTTACTGGGCAAATACACAGATCTTACTGTGTCCAGATACCAAGATATACTAGGATGATGAATGGTATGGTAGATAAAAATTTAAGTTTCATGCACACGGAACACTGTGGTGATAGAAGGAAATAAATAAATAAAGCTTTTGTTGAAGAGACAAAGGATTATTATTTTTTCTTTAACGAAGTGGATATTTACAAAGGTTTGTCAATAAAATGGCTTTCTAAAAACAACAACAACAAAAAACAGGAATGGTTGATAGTTAAATGTGATCTTTTGAAAATTTCTATATACTCATATGTTCCATCGATTCGGTAAGTTTTCTGTATCCTAACAATGATTTAGACGAGGGATCTAATCCCCGGGCCATGGACTGCTACAAGGTCCATGGCCTATTAGGAACCAGACTGCACAGCAGGAGGTGAGTGGTGGGGAAGCCAGCGAAGCTTCATCTGTATTTACAGCCACTGCCCATTCCCCATTGCTGGCGTTACTGCCCGAGGTCCATCTCCTGTTAGATCAGTGGAAGCATTTGATCCTCATAGGAGCAGAAACCCTATTGCGAACTGTGCATACCAGGGTTCTAGGTTGTGAGCTCCTTATGAGAATCTAATGCCTGATGGTCTGCCACTGTCTTGCATTATCTCCAAATCAGACTGTCTAGATGCAGGAAAACAAGCTCAGGGCTCCCACTAATTCTACATTATTGTCAGTTGTATAATTACTTCATTATATATTACAATGTAATAATAATAGAAATAAAGTGCACAATAAATGCAATGCACTTGAATCATCCCAAAACCATCCCCGCTCAACCCCAGTCCGTGGAAAAATTGTCTTCCATGAAACCAATCCCCGGTATAAAAAAAGTTGTGGATCGCTAAGTAGACTATATGAGAAAAGGATATCAAGTCTGTACTAAACTATATTTTAAAATTTTTAGTATGATTAATTGCTAACATAATTTTCACAATTAAACCAGTTGCTTTATGGAAGAACAACAATGTCATCACTTGCATTTTTTTGTAGATATGAAAACTGCTTCATCAACCTCATCCAGAAGTCACCCTTATTCTAGTGACAGTGAGGATGAATCTGCAGTGGGGGACAGGGAAGCCCATGCTGACAGCAGCACAGAGGAAAGTGCCAGAAGTTCATCTTCTCAGGAGCTGAGTGAAAATGATGAGCCAAGAAAGTCCCACCTTCCAATTGAGGAATCCTTAGACATTGAAATTGAAGACCAAGAAATAACAAAAGCAGATGTGGAGGCCAAGCCAATGCCAATAGAGGAAAGCTTTGAGAATGTTCTTAAAGAAGGAACGGAGAAAGGAACCCAAGGGATTGCAGAGGGTTTATCTGAGAAGTCCGGGAAACATGTTTCTGCAGAAGGAAAGGAAAAGGATAAGAGTCAGCTTTGGGAAGAAAGCACTGCTCAGGTGAAGGACAAAAAGGCAGGTCTCCCTGGAGTGGAGGAAGGTGGTAAGTATGGCCGTTAAGTTGAGCTGCCATCGTGCTCATGCATGGAAGCTGATTTTGGTCATTGCATTACGCCAAAGCTTGGGAAATACTATTGTGATAATGCTTCAGGGATTCAAGATTTTTCCTGTGTCTCTCTTTGTCACATAATCATACATGTATTTTCAGTTTGCTGTTTGCCTTCTCTTGCACTTAAAAAATTACTTGATAATTTCTATCCAGCCTGTTTCTTATTTTCAGTAAATTCCCTCCTATGGGAATTTCACTTCAAGAATGAAATAAAGCACAATATGTGTTTGAAGGCAAGGATGTGTGTGGCTTTTAGAGGTTATTTATTAGTAGAAATACTATTTGCTTTTAGCTATATATGGATTTTGAGATATATAGCTAATGTTAATAGGTGCTTACTATGTTCCAGGCAAGGTTCTAAACACTTAGATATATTAACTCATCACATCCTCACAAAAACCCAATCGCCCTCTAAGTTACATTCTATTATCATCATCTCTTTTTTACAGATGAAAAATAAAATGTGGCTTCAAAAGGTTAAATAAGTTACCAAGGATTACACAGCTAAAAGAGGCATTCCTAGGATATGAATTCAGGCAGAGTTGTTCCAGAACTTCTAAATATTGCCTATCGCGTCTGTGTAATATGAATTTAGATTTAGATAATAGTGTAAACTTTTCTTACAAGATTCCAAACTTGCCCTTGAGTTCTTCTCTGAAACTGAGTTACTTTCTGATCCCTGGGGATCCTGAGTGTGTAAGATTGTTCATTTGACATGGAAAGAGTAAGGAGTGTCTGGATAATAAGGCCCCAGACCTTAGACACATGGAAGGTCTGATGCTTTTCTCACCTTAAGGAGCAGAGTGAAAGGGCTGAGGGGTATCCTGTGGACAGCTGGATTGTACCTGCCTGACGCTTGCCTCTCACATAACCTTCTGTGCCCTGGAACTGGTTCACAGTCCTTTTGTTACTCCCTCTCATCTGTCTCCCCTGTCAATGCAGGAGCCATTCTTCTTGATTTTAAGACAAAATTTGTTTTCACATTTTAATATTACTAAAATTCAGCTGCATTTTAAAAACATATGAATATTTTTGGTGTCTATGTTACTTTTAGGCCCTTAAAACCTACTATTAAACCACTGAAGTCTCCTTCTAGGAACTGAAGATGTCGAATAGTTATCTATCACTTCAACCAATATTATTAATCTTCTACTATGCACAAGGCACCATAGTCAATAAAAAATGTGTAAGAGAGGGTTTCTCCCATAACATGCCGAGTGGAAGCCTTGGCACACCACCGGACAAAGGTTAGTAGTCCTATGTAAAATAGAGGAGTTACAAAATGCTATGTGGCTTCAAAGGAAGAGAAGTCCTGTTTGTTAAAGGACACCTTGAAAGTTTTCATGAAGAGCATATTTGAGAGACTGTAAAGGTTAAATACAATTTTGAAGGTGGGATACAGGAGGGTAAAGGTGTTTTAGATAGTGGAGTATAGCAATGCATATGACCTTTGAATAAGTTACCAAAAATAACTTTAGAACAGAGTTTGACAAACTTTGGCCCTGGGGCCAAATCTGAACCATTACTGTTTTGTCTTGTTTTCTAAATAGCCTGAAAGCCAAGAATGATTTTTGTGTTGTTAAATAACCCACAAAATCCTAAGAATTTACAAACTGGGACTTTAGAGATAAAATTCATCAACCCCTGCCTTAGAATTATAATTCAAAGACCCTGAACATCTTCAAAAGAATTTTTGTCATATATAAATCAAGATTCTAGCTCCAATATATTTGAAACTCTTTAATAAAATAATTCAAATCTTTGATCTTGAATTTCATTATGAAATTTTCATACATATAAGGTGTCATCTAGAAAATGTGTACAAGATGACAAGCTACTAATCAAAAAGATAGAGGTGTTAAAGGTCAATAGAAACACTAACATTATTTTCATTTTTTAAATTTTCACTTCAGAAAACTAGGTTGTTTACCTGAATTTGTGCAAGTAGACATCTTTTTGTAAAGTAGAATATACATAATGAGGGTCATAATTAGGCTGTAGAATATCAGAAATGTGGCACTATGATCATGTCACCTGGAAAACAGTAGTTTTTGTTTTTCTCTGAGTTTGTGAAATGAAAAGTGTATTGGCTTATTACTTTTCTCAAATATATTGGGAAACCATGTTCTTAACTTGATAACATCTATAATTTTAAAACATTTTGTTATCTTTTTATTAAGGTGGATTCAATACAAGATGGCAAGGTTTGGGACTGTTTATCTTTGTTAAGCTGTAATATATGTGCTATTATTAATTTTTTATTAACAATACACGTGGAATGACATTTAGACAGTAGAGAAAAGTAATTTTGAAAAATTACTCATAGGTTTATTACACACAAAAAGATCCCTTTTAACATTTGGTCAGGATTTTTATTTGTAAACTTAGGATTTACAAAGTTTTGTTTTCATATTTTGTAAAATATATCCTGCTTTATATCTTAACATTAGACCATGATCATTTTTCACATCTTTAATCTTTATGAACATATTTAACCTCTATATGTTATGCCATTCTGTGATTTTCTTATAATTTAGCCGTTTCCTTATAGTTGGACATTTATATTTTTTCTTACTTTCACTCTTGCTATTAGTACTTTAGTGAGTGTCTTATTGCTAAAATTATTTCAAATTTATAAACATTTTCTTAATATACATTTCAGTAAGCCTAATTTTTGTTCAAAAGTTATAGATATTTTAAGGTTTTTAATAAACTTTTTTCTCACAAAAGTTTGGTTTAAAAGTTTAAACATTTACAGAACAGACAAGAATAAAGTGAAAGTGAAAGTCTTTCTTGCCCAACTTCTACTCTTTTTCTCCAGGGATAATGGTGGATAGCAATTTTTCTGTGTGCGCATGATTACAGAAATTATAGGTAGGTAGATAGATATAGATATATTAATATGTATTGATATATTACAAAGATACATACACGTATGTTATTTTTATATAGAGATGGAAACATACTATACATTTTGTTCTGAGACTTGCTTTTTTTCACTTAACCGTATATCTTGAATGTCTTGTCACATAAGCACACTTCTCTTTTCTTCATATTAATCTAATCTGTTATTCTTATATTGCCACAGTATTGTATAACTGCACATTTTTTAAAAATAGTTCTTTAAAACCTATTTTAAAGAACTCATAGTTTCGTTCTATTGTTCATCTTCCACAAAAGAACAAAATTTGAGGGTTGTGAAAGCTAGGAAATACAGAGTCAGGGAATATAAAGCACAAGACATTAACAGGTAAAACAGAACAAAGACCATGTATAACATTCAGAATGATGTAGAAGGATTAATGCTATCAAAAATCTGAGGCTAAGTAAATTATAACAGTTGGGTGGCTAATGTTTTCTAAATACGGATACTCAGGGAAATGATTCAATAAATTTGTTAATATTTTAAATAATAGATTTAAAAGTCAAAAATATTCTTTAAATTTTTGTATGAATAACAATTTCTAAGAAAATTCCACATAAAATCACAAAATATGCACACGTATATATTTTACTTAGATCCCTGACTAGAACTGTAGGTAGAAATGAAAGAGGGCTGAGAGAATGTGTAAATGACCATGTCTCACATTTGCATGATACTTAATCTTTTTAAGTTAGGATAAAAGCTGTGATTATGTTAAAGAATAACCTTTGTTATGAATAAATCTGTGGGCTAAAAATCATATACAATTAATAACGTTTTATAGACTCTAAGGTAACACAATTTAATTTGAATTGTTTTTACTTGAGATCATAGTAGCGGTGGATAAATGAGTAAAGTAAAGCCATTGCCTTCATACCTTTTAGGCTGATTGCATAAAATATTTTCCTTCTCACTGTTTTATAGTATGTCATATTTAATTGGACTTTGTCCAGTCCATCAACAAATCAGATGAATTGAATAAAAGATATACTGTACACAGTGAAGCAGAAAGTAAAAGATTATAATTGCTAGCTACAATGAGACAGTGTTCTTGGGTGTTAATCCAGTATTACAGGGCATGGTCTTATTTTAATATGTTTATTTTCTGTTATTTTCAGCTTAAGCTGTCATGCATTGTGACATAATCTTGGCAATATGTTCTAATAGTGGAATAACTCAAGTGCATTTATTTGTAAAGTTAATTTAATTTATATATCATAAATATAAATGAAATAAAGAGTAGTATATTTAATGCAAATTATAATGTAAAATGCATATGGGAGTAAGCATTTTTTATTTTTGTATGTGAGTCAGGAAAAGTCATAGTGCTTGACCAGGCAATTTGAACTTAAATAATAGTATAACTAAAATGAATTGCAATTTTGTTATCAGGCAGGCAGGATAAAATGGTCCTGATGAAAGAACAAGAAAGTCAAGTGTTATGAGTTGAGGTCTAAATACAATTTCTGAATGACCTGTGGAAGCATGTATTTGTTCTAATAGACCTCTTCAGTCAATAAATATTTGCTGAGGATCTGCTTTATGCCACACACTGTTCTCACTGTGAACACGACAGTCGCTTTCCACATGAATTTTATATTCTAGGAGGGAGGTATGCCTGCCAAGTGGAAAATAAGCATGTGATGGGGTATCTGGGCTAAGTGATAGAAGGAAAATAAAAGCAGGGTAAGGGGATAATAGAGTGATGGTTTGAGGAAGGGGTGGTATTTTCGGGATGGCCTCTCTAATGATCAGACATCTGAACAGAGATGAATGAAGTACAGAGGGAGGCCACTCTGTCATCTACAGAAAGACCACAGGGAACAGGGAGTCCCGCAAGTGCAACAGTCCCAAGTTGGGAGCATAGTTGCTGAATGAAGGATTTGGAAAGGAGGCCAGTGTGACAGAGTCTAGTAAACAAGTGAGAGAGTAGCACAAGATGAGGTCAGAGGAAGAAGCTCATAGGTCATGGGAAGGAATTTATTCTGAGTTAGGATATCTTTCCTCTAGAAAGATGTGAGCCCAAAATGGCATGATCTGAACGTTTTGAAAAGATTATTCTGGCTACTATATGGAGGCTAAACTTTAGCATTCTCTGCAACTGTCTTTGAACATCTGTGGTCTTCGGTTTGTAATTAATCCTGGTATTTTGTGGGCCATGTGTCAATGTCAAAGATGACACAAGAACATCTTCACTGTGTAGGTAGATGATGTTAGTCATGAATTTTGTCATGGTGAGTTGTTGGGAAGATAATCGACTGGCTACACAAAAATGATGAAAGCACAGGGATGCTTTTCAAGGTCACCAGGTACTTGGAATAAGTTTGGGCATATCTTTATGGTGTTTTTATGGGCTTCTTACATTCTTAAAATACAGATTAAAATTCTTGATAAAACAGTCTTCTGATACTCAGTTGCTCAGGATTCTTAACATGTTTTAAGATGGGATCAATTTGTTTTGTTTAAAACAGCATAGGAGAGAGAATGAATTAGATGTCATTGAGAATACACGATAGGGAATGTAAAAGATGTAATGTATACCAAATTAGAGCATTTATGTTTGACATTTGGGAACCTGGAAGAAAGAACCGATATTGAAGATTCAAGTAAGTATGAAATAGAATAACTAGTATTTTTGTTTCATGACTTAAGCCATTTATTAAAGTTATATGTATTAGTGGTCCTACTTCTCCTTACCTTTCTATTGCCCAAACACCTCAGACACTATTGGCTAGAAAATATGTAGCACAGTTGACCTGCTTATCTGCAGTTTCAATTACTCATGGTTTACCTCAGTCTGAAGATAGGTGAGTACAGTACAATAAGACAGACAGAGAGAGAGAGGAGGAGGAGAGAGAGAGAGAGAGAAAGTGAGAAAGAGAGAGAGACCACATCAACATACCTTTTATTATAGTATATTGTTATAATTTTCTATTTTATTATTAGTTATTGTTGTTAATCTCTTATGTGCTTAATTTATAAATTAAACTTTATTATAAGGATGTATGTATAGAAAAAAGCATAGTATATATAGAGTTTGATACTATCTACTGTTTCAAGTATCTGCTGGGGTTGTGAATTGTGTACCCTGTAGATAAGCGGACTCCTGTACTGTAAAAACAAACAAACAAAACCCCTGAAGCCCCAAGATATACAGTACATTGAAGTTCTTGTATGATTTCTTGAACTTTCCTTCTTATTCCTCTGCATATTTTTCTTTTCATCTGCTCTGGCCAACAGTGACATCTAAAGCTTTACCATGGAGAACAGGCAATTACAGGACAGAAATACTGTGGCTTTGTTCTGCCCCTTTTACATTGTTTTAAAGGAGAAAAATGGCCTAGAGGATGTGTAAAATTGTGGGAAGGTCAGGGGAGAAACGAGAAAGAAATAAACAAAATAAGCACAGAATTACCAAAAAAAAAAAAAAAATTAGAAAAGAGAAAATGCTAACCTGCAACTATGTTAGACCTGAAAAATTATAACCTTCATCATCATCATTCTAAATATTTTTTGTTAAATCAAAGTTTATGGTAAAGAATACCTGAAAAATTCCAAATTATTCATTTAAACTACATAAATAATGCTTCAAAGTGATCATAAGAATGTTTTTTATTTAGTAAATATTTAATAATTCAATTTGCATCTTGACTAGTAGATATTAAAGTGTCAACTTTTACATCCCACCTGTAATGGCCTGAATTTTAATATGTGATCTGATTTGTTTCCACAAAAGCAGCTGAATTATTGCAGTGAGTTTCTAAGTTTCTACATTAACATAGCAGCAAGTGATATGAAGGCTATAAATCGACTTTTAAGGAGAATGTTAATTAGAAACACTGTGAAATTTACTTCATTTGGTAATATGAATTCAAGTACCTGATTTCTTTCTCCCTGTTCTATTTTCAATGAGGAAGAAAGTATAAAAATAGCAGTTGAAATGTTTCACAAAGTTTAAAAAGTGTTTTTGTATCTGAGGAAGGTACCATCCAAATGTCACAAAATCCAAGGAATTTGCTACATGAGGGCAAATTAGAGAAAGACATCAGGAGCTATCTTGTGTTTGTTTCCCACGAGAAAGAGGAGCGTCCTCATAGAAGTTTAAAAAAAAAAAAATCATCCTAGACTTAAAGGATTAGAAGAGGCTGGAAGCAGGGGTGAGCTGTGAGGACGCAGAAAGCTGGTATGCTGGCCTCTAACAGTTCAGTGTTCTTCACTGTTGCCACCCTCCCAGGAAAGTTTGTGAGGCAACACCAACAAAAAGTCAGCTGCACTGATGGGTAGAGGGTCTTCTCCCCTGAATTCATAGAGGCACTTCCCTAACAAAGAAGATGGCAATGTCAAGAGTAGCTGTCTAACCAAGCCTGGAAGCTCTTGCAACCATAGAAAAGTAACGCAGTGAATTACATTTCTGCTAAGAAGGTTCAAAGCCCCACTTTCCTTTCCTTTCTCCTTTAGCTCTTGGGTCACTGAATTGGAATTGGAAACTACTTCAGCTTAACATTTGTGAGGAAGATCTGCATCCCAGTGGGATTTAAGAGCATTCAAGAAGCTAACCACTCTCTTAATGGAAAATACAAAATGAATAACTCTCATTTGTATTTAAACATAAACATCAGTCCTTTTTGTAATACATAAGGACATAGAAAAAATGATTAATGTGATTTAGAAGGTTGGTCTATCACATAACTATTATTCTCCATGTGCCTTTTTTCATAGCAGCGCAGAGCAGAATTTGTTGAATCCACATTACATGATAACAGTGCAATAAAACTATAAATTATTTACAAAATATAATTAACTCTCACCAGAAAAATTGAAAATTTAAAAGCAGTACTCTAAATAATTCTTGGATCTAAGAGAAAAAAACAATTCACTGGATAATTAATTAATTGCAATTATTAGTGCCAATAAGTGGTATTTGTAAGGTGACCAATTTCTAACTATAGCCTCAAACTACCGCCCCACTGAAACTATAACAACAACAACAAAAGTAATAAACGACAATGGAGAAGTATTCATAAACAGACTTTAAGAAACTTATAAGAAGGAAGAACTTAACATATGGACAATAAGAAAAACATGCTATTCCACACAAAGAGGATGAAAGAGAAATATGATAAATGGGAAATCACTCCCACTATTTGAATAGAAGACTAAATATAAAGATGATGATAATTTTTGCCAGATTAAATCCAAAATTTGATGTAGAATGTCTGTAAATCCTAACAATAATAGTTTGGGATTTGAAAACAATTCATTAATTTGGAAGAAATAGTACTGAGTAATGTGAGATTCTTTGCAATAGCAGCAGCAATAACAGCAATAACACACGACTATACAGGAAAACAAACTCTGGAGGAAATATTTGCAAGATGGATATGCAAAAAATTTATGTTCGTATGCACATAAAAATGGCAACAATAAATATTGGGGACTACCAGGTGGGGGAAAGTGAAAGGGGGCCGTGGGTTGAAAAACTACTTATTGGGTATTATGTTCACTGCATAGTGATGGGATCATTTGCACACCAAATCTCAGTGACATGTAATTTACTCATGTAAGAAACCTGCATATGTACTTCCTGAATCTAAAATAAAAGCTGGAAAAAATGATTGATGTTTGTAATACATAAAGAGTTCTTACAAATCAATAAAAAGGCAAACATCATAACAGAAGAATGTACATTGTATAGCAGGAAATTCACAAAAGGAAAGTTTGCTGCTAATCTTGAAAGCTCTATCCTTGCCACTACTTTTCAATTACTAAAATATCAAATAAAGAAAGAATTGGTGGAAATTGTGAAAATAGTGCAGGCACATAGGCCTTTCAGTCATTATTGATGACATTGTTCGTCCCACCTCCTTTTTAAAAGAACATTTAGAAATATGTATAAAAAGCTTCTAAAAATTCATAGCAATTCCTATTCCAGGAATGTGTCCTAAGGAAATAGTCAAAAATATGTGTAAAAATGATTATAAGTAGTGTTTAAAGTAGCTTTATAATCACAAAATAATAGAAATAGCTCAATATTTAACAATAGACGTTGATGAACTGAAATTTAGTAAGACTATTAGAATGTTTTATGTGTTACTGAAGAGTCTTTTAAATTTAATGATATGGGAAAATAGTCACAATACATTTCTAAATTAATAAAGTTGGATATTAAGTGCTACCTTTAGTAAGAATTTAGTAAAAAATACTTGGAAATCTATTAAAATGTTAACTAGTAGCCTTCTCTGAGTAGTGAAACTATGATAATTATTTTCTTCTTTGTATCCTTTAATTTTTTCAAGCTTTGGATAATCTATCTAAATACTATCTCCATATTTAGGGAAAAAACAATACATATTAAAATATATTTGTTTTTATACTAAAAAGCTGACATTGTAATATAAGAATATTTTGATATTTTAAAAAATACCTTAAAGTATCATTATATCATTTGAGTGAAAAGAAAAAGCTTATTCTCTAAGAAATGTTCTATGTGTGACAATTCCATTTTGCAACTAATGCTGTGAGAACTGACAATCACCTTTGCCTCTAGTGGTCACCTTTATCCATTGGTAAAAGACAGGAGCCTTAGGGGATGAAGGGCTAAATAGAGAGAAGCAACAAAGTGATGTGTCACATTGCTGAAATGGGAGTCTCAGCATGCACAGTCCTCTTTTACTATGGGTGGAAAACAGTTGGGGTTAGACACCAGCCAAGTTCTTGCTTTTAAGTTTCAGTTCAGAAGAACATCTGAGAAAAAATGACCAAGTGAAGCCTTTTCTGGTTTCACATGTAGTAAGTCCTTGATACTTAGGCTAGCATTCCACTCATGCTGAACCCAAAATAGGCAACACCTAACTGTACAGGCTCTCATCTACTTCCAAAGGCTAATCCTCCAGGGGCAAGCCAGCAGACATGGGAAAATGGTGATAACATCCCTGAGACAGAGGGACTACAAGCTTCACTATCATTTCTGAGTGAGTTTTAATTTTCAGAAGATGTTAGTGTCGTTTGGCTTCTTATAGTAGTCTTTTGGTTCAGTAGCTGCTAATTGCATAATTATTGTTTATTATTAATATTGTAGACTCTATTTTTATACCCTGTGGACTACTTGGACACAATTTTGATGTCTTAGCACTGATGGAATAAAGCTTCATGTAATTGCCAAATAAATTCATATGCAAAACCTAAAACATTGCTTATTTGAACTCTCTAGATATACAGCATTCACATTATACTGGAAGGAAGAAAAGGAAGGAAGGAAAGAAAGAAGGAAAAAGGGAGAAAAGGAAAGAAAGGAAGAAAGGAAAGGATGATATTTGACTCATATGTATTATGTTTATCAAGTTTCTAAAGTGAAAAATTGATAGCAAATCCAACTATTACATCATTGTCATGAGTCAATATCGTCTCTAAACTCTTATTGTAAAAACCTTTTGTTGTATTGGATAAATGAGGAAAACTGATGTTCAAATATTTTTAAAAGAGAATATATTTGAACCATATTATTCCCCTTTTTCATTTCTGTTTGTCCTCTTAATATTGTTAAGTCAAAATTTTCCCTCCAAAACCGATTTGAGGCAGGTATTCCACTATTTGTTTCCAAATACAGAGGAGTCAGTAAGTAATTACCCCTTAGTAGTTCACCTTAAAAGAAGCAAGAAACCGCATTCTAGTTCTGTTTTCTCAAAGTAAAGTCGTTTTATCTGCTGTAACAGAATATCGGGGGAGGATGAAGGAAGGAAGGAAAGGAAAGAAGGAAGGAAGGAAGGAAAGAAGGAAGGAAGGAAGGAAGGAAGGAAGGAAGGAAGGAAGGAAGGAAGGAAGGAAGGAAGGAAGGAAGGAAAGGAAGAAAGGATAAAAGGGAGGGAAAAGGGAGAAAAGGAAAGAAAGGAAGAAAGGAAAAGAAAGAAATTAGTTAGTTTCAGAAATACCATGTTCTTATCCCAGAAGACAGATCTAAGTCTAGTGTTATTTGAAATAACTTGTTAACAAGGAGGTGATATAATGGTAATGTCAGGGATTTATGGGATTTATGATATGGGTCATCAGATGATAAGCAAGGGTTGTAGAAAGGGAATTGTCAGAAACTAAAGACAAACTTAATTGACTTTACACTTTGGCCTAGAATCCTACCACATTGGGTGATGACACTTAGAAATGCCCATTATCATCATCATCATCATCATCGCTGGTATTTATTAAGTGCCTAGACACTTGCTAGTAAGTGGAAGATGAAGATGCTCTCTCTCCATATTATTTCATTTAATCATCTCAAGAACTATTGAGTAGATAACTCTTTTTGACAGATGGGTAAACCAAGGCATTGGCTTAGGCCAAAGCAATTGCTCAATGTGATATGGTTAGTATGTAATATGAGAATTGAATTTAAGTCTCTGTGATCCTGAAGTCTATGCTAATAACCAACTACAGATAACAGAAATTTCTACAATAGCTTTTACTGTCAAATTTATAGGAATTGTGTAATAGCTTTTTTGCTTCTGTCCACATGGAGTGAATATTGGGGTCAAATCACTAAAATCTACTAATGGATGAAATGCTCATAGTGTAGTCAGCTCTAGTAGTTTTAGTAATTTAAAAAAGCAGTGATGATTGGTGTCATAAAAGCCATAGCACACATTCCTAGAAGGGAAAATGCAACTAAACTGCTTTTTTCAATCATTTCATTGCATGTTCATTTGGCAAATCTGTCACTGCTCCTGGCTACTCGCTGTCTCCTTTTTTAATGCAAGTATTTCTCTGCATGGATTTCTTTACTTCATGATCTTCTCTTGTGTATTGTGTTTTCTCTTTGAAATCATAGCTCGGGAGTTGTTTATGCTTCAGAGATTTTTAAAACAAGGTTACATTTTAATGTAAATGCATTTAAATTGAACCACTTGTTTAAATGATGTGAAATGGCTCAACAATGTTCCCATGACCTGTTTTTATACCTTTTGATATTCTATGTGACATCCAATAAGCTGGACAGATAATAGCAGAAGTCTTGGCATCGGACTACCACTGCCACTGTGATGCTGAGTCTGGTGTCAGCAGTGAAGATGAGGGTGGGAAGCCACCGAGGAAGCTGGAGGTTGACACAAGTGGCGGTGAGGGCACATCATTACCTAGGAACGACCTTCAGAAATCCTCTGCAAAAAATGGCCTGTTTCTACCCTTCTTATTCTTGTTTCTCCCTTCTGCCACCTTTTTTTTTTTCTTTTCAACTAATGAATAGCATGGCCAGAAGTAGTTGAAAGGCCCTAAGGGGAGCTTTACAACTAACATCAGGTAAAAATTTATTGTTCTTTTTTGAATATATTGATGTCTAGGATTAAATAAAAGAATGTTAGATTATACAATACCAGTAGGAATTTTCACATCATTCTTATTTCAGTAGCCTGCCTCCCAGACAGTTGAACAGCTAGGTGAATTTGCCTTAACTGATCCAACTGGAGAGATGGAGAACGATGGTACATTTCACAGTGATTCATTTGAACTTTTCTTTCCCCTTTTTTTTTTAACTAGGAAAGGATTCATTTCCATTAGCCTATGACCTGGCTCTTGGTGGTAAGTATTCCGTCTGCAAGAGTTCCAATTAGAGTGATTCAACAGACCATGACTCACATAAATCTGGTCAAACTTCCCATGTTCTTGAAATCACTAGGCTTTCTGGTGTTTATTGAATGACTTTTTAAAAATGCCCTGATTTGAATATATTTATGTGTATGGGGGCAGGGAAATATATTCATTTATTCATCATATGGTCACTTTATCCCACCTTCAATTTTAGTAATTGTCATCAAGCATTGTGAGGCATTTGAGATTTTACCCTTCTTTCAAGCAATAACTTAGCCAGCCACAGTTTTATGGATCATGGCAGAAGACATAAGACACCTGAGTCAGAGAAAAAGGACTTTATTGCTCATAGCAAATAGCAGTAGCCAGAGTACCTGTATTTATGCTGGTTCCCTGAGCTCCAATTCTCCCTTGGCAACATGAAGAGGAGCAGGTAACACTTGATTGTGCAGTGGGCTGAGTTACAGCAGAGGGACCCTGAGCTTAGAGAACCCACATCTTTTATAGTGGGCATTCAACTAGAAGAATTCAGGTGCACCTTCCCAAATATTTATTCTTCAATGCAGAGATACTGGTTATTATTGGTCAAATGGAATTCAAGCAAGAAAATCTAATTATTTGTAAGCAATGAAAGGTGTGCACAAGGAAGATTATTAGGGCTTTCTTTATGCCACGAACTGTGCTAAGCATAAATTATCTCATTTACTGTCAAAGGATTCTGTGAGCACAGCATTGCTATTCCCATGTCATGGATAAGAAAATGAAAGATTAGAGAGGTGTTATTTCCCAAGTTTGTATAATTAGTAAATGGCAGAGCTGGCGTTTTTTACCCACGTTAGTCTGACTCCAAGTACACATTCATTCCACTAAATCAAATTGCCACTGTTTGTGAATATTACTTGTTCTCTCATATTAAATATTTTTTTCAAAAGCCCATGGGGTTACCATCAAAAAACATGTAATGTTTTTATACTAATATTTCTTAGAAAAGCTTCAGTTACTCTTTCTCCCTTGCTTGAGGAACGTCATATCTAGCTCCTGTATTGTTTGTGTGTGTGTGTGTGTGTGTGTGTGTGTGTGTGTGTGTGTGTGTTCATATAATATAATATCTCAGCTGGATGCCATTAGCACTTTCTCTCCTAGAATTTAGACATAGTATATTACTACATGGTGGCTAGGCAATTTTATTTCCCTGTTTCCCTGAATGTTCCTTAATTAATCCATAAATTTAGAAACCAGATTAGAAAAACAGAGGACTTTTTTTAATATACTTTCATGCAGGAATTTGAATAGCAGCAGATACACTATTAAAGAAACTTGACACACATTATTGTTTCCTATTGTTTCGATTTAATTTTGTTTCAAATCCGGTAATAATCTGTAATGAAATAAAATGGACCATATTCTCTCAGGTGAATTGGCTACATGTTCTGTGAACCAATATTTGATTCTATACTTCACTTTGGAAGCTTTTAGGTAAAAGTTAGGAAATAACTGCTGTGATAAGCAGAGGATGACTTGTAAAGTCAACCTCAGCCCTATTGATAGACCTGAAATTTTTATTTTACCCCTTTGAAAGGAGACATCACAAATTACCTTCCAAACACATTTTAAGGGAAATGTAATATCAGCTATTATTGCTTTACCTCAAAATGGTTTATCATACTAGCTGGCAAGAGACCGAGGAAACGCAACAAACGATAAGCATCTTTTGTGTTAGAAGAGGTAATGAAATGGTAAGACAGTCTTGGACGGGGTATAAAGTAGAGAAGTGAGTAAGATAAGGACTTCAGGCTTCTGGTAGATTGTTGGTGATGATGTTGGGGGTAAGATGGCTAGCCAAGAAGGCAAGCAAGTGAAAAACAAATGAGGAACATCATACTTGCCTACTTTACAAGTTTTTTTTTTTTTAAGTTAGAGTTTGACATCTTGGTATGTTAACTAATTTTATAAAATCTAGTCTAGGGTTTTTTTTTTTAATAAATGAAAAAGAAGATTAAATTGATATAAATTATTAAGGTGGCCCTTTTCAAAGCTTCCAGCTCCCTAAGTCCTATTCTGCAGTTGGGAAATCGAAATGCTTTAGGTGTTTGGCATAACATGCCTTTTTTTACTTATTTTGCTTGCAACATATATATAACTTTATTTAATAATAAAAAAAATCTACTTGTTGCTATTAAAAAATATCAAACCTATATTTATTGAACTATGAACTATGATAGCTTGTGCACCCAGGTTTGCCAGGAAATTATGGGTGAAAACTTGTACTTCAAGAAGAGTATTTAGGCTGAAAAGTGTCCCAGTCTACAAAGTCCTGTCGTGCTTTGTGATACTGTTTTGCCAAAGGCAAATTAGCTTCTGAACACAGGTGAGAGGTAATGCAAATTTGTGTCTTTAGTAAAAAGTCTTACCTTGAGCTACAAAGGTAAGACTTTTTACTAAAGACACCGATTTGTGATGACTAAATCTAGATATAGTAGCTTATCATGTGGGAGTGAGAATCATCAGTTCACACTGTATACTGATTGTGTTGCTAAAGGCCCATGTGAGTTCCAGAAAACATAGGCAGAAGAGAGACATATTATGCTGCTGCAGAAAATAATGGTTTCAGGGCCAGGTGCAGTGGCTCACACCTGTAATCCCAACACTTTGGGAGTTTGAGACCCAAGAGTTGAAACCAGCCAGGGCAACATAGACAGACCCTGACTCTACTAACAAAACAAAACAAAACAAATCAAAACAAAAAAATTAGCCTGGCCTAGTGGCATGCACCCATGGTCCCAGCTACTCAAGGGGCTGAGGCAGGAGGATTTTTGAGACCAGGAAATCGAGACTGAAGTGGGTCATGTTCACACCGCTGCCCTCCAGCCTGGGTGACACAGAGAGACCCTGCCTGAAAAAAAAAAAGAAAAAGAAAAAGAAAAAGAGACAAATAAAATAATAATTTATTTGAAGATTAAATACTCACTATTTTTCTTATTGCATAATTTTTTCCATTCCACTTACTATTATTTCTAAGAAAGGAATCGTGTATGTATGTGAGAGAGAGAAAGAGGAAGCCAAGAGAAAGAGTGAGGTGGAGATTTTATTGATTCCAAGACATGGGGACATGATAATTTTTTTGCTTATTGCTGCTTATGTTAAACATCTCTGATGTTCAGCTTTTCTTTAATATCAATGTGTTCCTTAAATTGGAAGACATTTCTTTTCATAGTGAAAAACCATTATTAAGTCATGGTGCATGTTACAGTCAGCATCCTAGAATCAATGGAAAAAGTGTTTTATATATAATTCAATGGCCTTGTGATATCACATATAAATATCTCACACTGTAAATAAGTGTTATATAAGATTATAGTGTCTCCTCCCTTGTTCACTTGGATTAAAGTAACCTTGATTTCTAACCTCATTTTTATAGCGCCAAGAATGAATTTAGTGGTGGATGAAACAGCAGCAATTAACTCAAACAAGGAATCCCAGCAATTGGCCCAAGAAACATATATACTGGAGAAGAAAGGAGCAAAGGAGGAAGATGAAGGGCCCCAGCACAGAGATGCTGACATAGTACAGGGAAAAGGGGAGGCAGCCCTGTGGGGAGAAGCAGGAGTTGTTCACAAGGCTCCCTTGAGGGCATGGAAGCCAACAGCAGAGCAGTCAGAGTTGGCAGAAGAGTTTACAGAAAAAGGGGAGATCCCTCCAGGCATAGAAAGGAGGGCAGAGGCAGCAGCAGAAGCAGAAGGGGCCAGAAGGCTGGGTGAAGCATGCTCAGATCCCGTAGGACAAGCAGCAGCAAAAGATGCTATGGGTCTGAGTAAAGATAAGGCTCCCGAAAAGCAGGCTTTGATGCTCACAGTGCTTGAGACAGACAAGGCAGCTTTTGAAGGGGAACAGGGTTTGAAGAAGGCAGTGCTTGCAAATAAAGCAGCAACTCTGAACTCGGAGGATCTTCAGGAGGCAGCAGCCCTAAGAGAGGCAGTGACATCGGAGGAGGGAGAGGCTGAGGGTGGGGTGGCTGTGAATGATGTCGGGGAAAGTGAAGAGGAAGCATCCATAGACCTAGAGGACACGGGACCCATGGAGGACACAGCACCAAAGAGAGAGGATGGTTCTGAAGAGGCAATTCTTGGGGGAGAGGAACCAGCCAAAGAGAGAAAGGAGGTTATGAGAACAGAAACAGCCTTGAGCCCCTTCACAGGAGAGGCAGAGGCAAGCCGGATGCGGGTTTCAGAGGGCAGTCCTGAAGACCTTTGCCAGGAAGATGTGGAAGGGGAACAGATGGTGACTGAGGCAGAAGCTAATAGGGAAGATGATAGGAAAGAAATTTTACCCAAGGAATTAGATGTAGCAGGAGAGCGAAAGAAAGCTGAGAGGCCAAAAACACCTCTGAGGAAAACTGACTCTGAGAGAGAAGAGGTGACAAGGGTAAATGCACTCAAGGATGAAGACGCTTTTAAAGAAGAGCAAAAACTTAAAGCAGAAGAGGGGAAAACAGAGACGGAAGTAAGATCTGAGGAAGAGACAAAAGCCCCCCCAAATGAAATGGGATCTGATGCTGAGAACGAAGCACCTGTGGAGGCATCTGAGTTGTCTGACAATCCAGGGATTCTAGGAGAAGATTCACTAAAAGACACAGTGGTTCCCATATTTGAAGCAACGCCTGGATTTGAAAAGTCGCTGGAAAACATAACAGCTTTGAGGAAAGAAGGAGGAGGAGAAAGACTGAGCGAAGCCAGAGACACAAAGCACAAAGACAGAGAAGAGCTGTCGAGCAGGGAGAATAGGGCTCTGGAAGAGAGGCCCCGCCAGGATGCAGAGGGGCCCTTGGCAGCTCCTGAAGGTGAGCCAGCAGAAAAGGTGCAGGCCCCTGAGGGGTTGATCCCAGCCACAGGCCAGGCAGAGGAGCTGGCCGCCAAAGATCATGACTCCTGCGCAGGACTGGAGGGGAGGGCTGAAGGACAAGGAGGAGCAGATGTCATGCTAAGGACCCAGGAAGCTGTTCCTGAGGAAGATCCCATGACGGCAGAAAAGTTCAGGCAGGAAGCGATGGGTGAGGACCCAGAGAAGGAAGAGGACAACGAGTGTACTCTGGGGACAGACGCGATGCGGGACAGGAACTCGGAAGGGGACGGGGCCATGGAAGGCGGAGGAAACACAGAAAAGAATGAGGGCATGAGAGGAGGAAGGGTTGTGGCTGAGGAAGATCTACATGGAGGTAGGGAAACGGCAGAAACAGCTGCAGAGGAGAGGGAGGTGTTGGCAGGTTCGGAGACAGCTGAGGAGAAAACAATAACAAATAAAGCCTCCTCCTTTTCAGATGTTGCTGAGGAAGAAACCTGGCACCAAAAGGATGAGTTAGTAGGAAAAACAGCAGCTGCAGGGAGGGTGGTGGTAGAGGAATTAGCACGGAATGAGGAGGAAGTGCCTGCAGTAGAGGAGATGACAGTGACATGTACAACAGAGACTGGGGTGGGCACTCCACGAGTCCTGGAAGGGAAGACCTCAGGGCTAGGACAGGAGCAAGAAGGAGGGTCAGAGGGCCAGGAGGCAGCCACTGGGAGTGGCGATGGGAGGCAGGAGTCGGGAGCAGCTGAAAAATTCCGATTAGGATTAACACAGGAGGGAGAGAGGGAAGTGAGTCCAGAGAGTCTACAGACGATGGCAGCACTTCCTGTGAAACCTGATTTCACTGCAACCCAAGAGAAGCAACAGCATATGGTGCAAGGAGAAAGCGAGACTGCAGATGTTTCTCCCCAAAACATGCAGGCCTAAGAGACTTGCTGGCAGACGGTGAGTTTAAGCCTGATGTGTTTGTAGAATTAAATAGCAGCCCTGCGGTGGGTCTCCTCCCCTTGGGGCTGGCTTGTCCCTTTATTGGTGTTTGTGCACATATAAACACACAGGCTTCAATTCTGTGTCACTTAGCCCTGAGCCTGTCAGGAAAGGGGCTGGAAAAGATGAAGGAGGGGCCAAAGCACACACAGGAGCCACTGCTCTTCCCGGTGTGACAAGTCATACTCAGTCTTTGCAAGGCAGCTCCCTCGAGTAGTGAGATCTGTGTCTCCCGGATAGGACCCCAAAGACAAAATGCAGAGGACAATGTGCCACAAAAGACAGACCATAAAAGTAAAGAATCAAACTCTATCTCACAATTCATTTCCACCTTAGTGTTTTAAAGGATGAGATGAAGGTTGTTTGTAATCATTTGCCTTTAAGTGGGCCCTATGCTTTCATTACTGCAGTTTTGCAAAGTTTAATACATTTCATTTCTACATATATAAAATATAAGCATTCTATATTTAATATTCTAAGTATATAAAATATTTTACATTCTGTATGTAAAATATTTAAATATATCAATCTTGAAGAGTGGAACTAAAGACTAAAATTATTTTTTTGCATATTCTGCTATTTCCTTAATGCCCTCACATTCTTAGTGTCCAGTTTCTACTATTGTGAGTGATTTTATCCTGTTACTACTATCCTTTTTATTGTTTTTCAGAATAATTTAAAGATGTCTTCTGGAAGATGTAAAGAGTGGAGAAAGATTCACCCAAGCATCTCACCAGGATTCTTGATTTTTTCTCTCTCTTCTTTTTAGTTGCTGGTTGCGCTTGTCTGAGATGATTCCCAATCTGTCAGCCCTGGTCAGTAGCTCAGTAAGCACCTTGAGAATAGCTCAAGTAGATCTGTAGGACCCTTATTAGGAGCAGTGGTTCCTCAGAGAGAAACTTGTGAGGCTGTTACACATTCTACACACCTAACATTTTCAAATGAAAATGATAATTTTCAAATGTTTGACTTTTACCAAAGATCACTGGAAGGCCCAGTTTGTAATGTTAGGGGTTTGTTTAAAGTCGTTTTTATTTTACAATACAGAGCCCCAATCAATTCCACAATCTCAATTTCATACATGGGACTTTTACTTAAAATCTGTGGTTTGGGGCTTTAATGAATTGGCCTGTGAAAATGAGCTCTAAAGGTCCTCCCACGCACACTCAAAACTAAAATTGCTCCAAATCTCTAAGTTCTTCCAGCAAAAGATTTCTTGGCATGTATATTCACTTATACTTAGAAATAGTTGTTCTTTTAATTTATGCCAGAATAACAAAGTGAAAATCTTATTTCAAAATGTTCTTTGTTTTTTTTTGTGTGTGTGTGTGTTTCTGTAGTTCTGCTTTCTGGGATAGACTAGTAAAGGGGTAGCTTCCAGCATTTTGTCCCTGGGGCCTTATTTATAGGGCCACTCAGATTTAAATAAAAGTAGTAAATAATTTAGCTAAGTGGAATAAGTATAATAATTATAGCGGTAGGCATAGCATATCAGCATTATGCCAACATTCTAGACTCTTTAGTTGATGTCATTAAATGGAAAAGAAACTTGGATTAAATGGGTGTACTGTTCACCTTCCCAAGTTCTGTTATTTCAAACCTGTGAACTAACCTTGCAGTTCATTATAAATCAACAGTCGCAATTGCATTCTGAATTACTCCCTGATATTATTTTCTAGTTGTGTATCAGCCTGCCTCCTAGGGGTTTTCAGTTCCTTGAAGACATAACCAGTGCCCCAGAGGGCATGTATTTATCTACCATTTCTCTATGTAAGAAGGTAAAAAAAATTTCCTTAAGCAGTGATTTTCCAGCCAGAATATACATTAGATTTTCATAGGACACTTTTATAAATGACTCAACCCTTTTCCCCACCCCAGAGATTCAGATTTAATTCATTTTAGATGGATCTATGCATCAGTATATCTATTTTTAACTTTTCACTTGATTCGTCTATGTAGCCAAGGTTGAGAACCACTGCTCTAAATCATCATATAATCCATGCTGGCCACACTACACTCAAGGTCCCTAGGGACCAGTCATATTATCATAATAAGTATTTTCCATTTTAATGTGTAATGGAGTCATTCAATGATCAAAAATACACTGGGCCAGATAGTAGACTGGTCCCTTGATCAGAAGGATCAGCACACCAGCATTACCTGGAAATTGTTCCCAGCCTCTGTCTCCTACCTACTAAATTAGAAACTCTTGGTTGGGTCCTGTAACCCATAGCTTAGCAAGTCCTCCAGGTAATACTGATGTACACTGATGTCTGAAAACAGCTGTCATGGACTATTGATTGTATTGAGGATTAGTCTCAGTTGGAAAGCCAACTACAGAGGCATTTTGAACTTTCTTTCTTGGCCTCTCTATGTCTATCTTTTCCTGTCTTTTCATTTATCTGTCTCTTTCTCTAGTAAATGGCACTCAATATAAAAGTGGTGAAGTCAATCTTAAACTTATTTTTATTATGATTTTATGGATACATGCACGACGTCCCTCTGCCCTACTCCCTATTAAAGGATATTACTCATTGCACATCATAAATCTCCATCATCTGTCTTAAAGTTTTACGAGTAGATTTCAACTACATTATATTCAAGTTCATTTATTACTGAGCTGTATTACTGTGGAGCTCTAACAGTATTTGTTTCCTGATTTCAACCTCAATGCTACAGAGCACTTTGAATACATTGCACCTTATGGGAAAGATAGTAAACTTATTAATCCCTTTGAAAAAATAGTTTTGTACAATGTGCTAAGTGGTAATTGCTTTGGATTACTTTTATATTTAACATACTCCATCAAAACATCCCATAACATAATTCTGCAATCTGCATGTGAATTTGACTGTGAAATTCAGTATTGTGATATTTTGAATAAGTTAATTCTTTCTCTGCAAATGCTATGTTGATAAAATTACTTGTATGTTCACCTGAAATGATTTGTTTCCTGTTTCTTCATTATTAAAACATAAATCAATGCGTTTACAGATACATGTGAATGGTTCTTTGTAAATAAGACTCAACTTTTAAAATCTCTGTGTTCTTGCCTTACAATATTTGAACTCCACAGAGCAGAGAAGAAAGAATTAGTTTCACTGGGCTGTATTTTTGCGTACAGTATATGATGTATTTATACTAACTGTCTACACTCACATGAGATAATGTCAGGGAGAAAAATTATTATCGCCTATCACCATTTTATAGGTAACTGAACAAAAGCTCAATAAAGTTAAATGGCTTGTCTAAAAATCAGTCAACCTCAGGTCATCTGACAGAAAATTTGGACTTTTTCTTATCATATACACGACTTCTAAGAAGAGGTATCTTAAATAGATACTAAGATACTATATGTGAACATCTACATGTTTTTGTTTACTTGTAGAGGGAAAAATTTAAACTTCCTCAATATATCCTCTATCAGTGAGAAGGCAGTTATATTTCCAGCTAATGTCAATCAAAGAACAAAGGAGATTATTAAAATAGTTCAAAAGAAAAATAGGCAATCAAAGGAAATGTAGGTAGAATTAGGTTTTCTGCTTGAACTTCTTGAGTTAAGCCTTTTCTAAGAGTGTTGTAAATTTAAAGTACAGTTGAGTTCCTTAATCCTTCTAAGATCAGTAATTTTGCCAGAATTATTGCCTTTGGAAAAATGATTGTTTGAGAAAAGAAAAGAAAGCCTTAAGGAAGATTCATCTAGTAAGTGAAATATTCCAACAGACTCAAGGACAGCCCAGAAGAGGCCGCTTCTGACCTTGGGTAATATTTCCTCTCTGTTTTCTGCACCATTTGATTATGTCATTTAAAAAATAAGTTCCTGACACCATGGCCAGCAGCAAGAGGTACAAAAGAACAAAGAATAAATACAGCTGGAATTCTTTAAAAGTTGCTCTCAAATTCACCCCTCTTTTTTTTCCTTTGCTTTTTGGTTCTTTATGCTAATAGCATACCCTGTGACAGGGAAACTAAGCTCTTCAAAATAACTGGAAACTAAATCTGTAAGATAAAATGCTGAAATTTGAGAATGCACATGCCTTTTGTAATTTTTTCCAGAAGGCTCGAGCTATTTAATAATCTGTGGGACTCAACAGTATTTTGGAAAGTTGAAAAACCCTCATTTTTCATTAGGGAAAATGCAGTACACAGAAGATTCTTGGGACAGAGAAGCTGGTGTCTAAGTCTTGCTGCTTTGTCATATGTTTCCTGGTCTTTATTAAATATCTATTGATAATTAAATATTATATTAGGGAACCATAAATTATGCGAGAAATCTCACAGTTGTTCAGGAGATTGGTGCTAATGAGACACAGAGACTTTCAAACTGGTGTAAATGTACCTTCCAGGGAAAATGAAACTTTTCATGGGATTCACTGGCAAGGCTAGTTTGCAGATGCTTAACCTCCATATGCACTTTATCTTAAAATGGACTTGAGAACTAGCCTGCAGTCAAAGTTTTTGTCAGACCCCCACGTCTTTTCACAATAGAGACCAACTCTTCATTCACTTACCAAGTTTACTGTGATGCAATGACTCCTAGAAAGACACAAATCAGACAAAGGAACAATGTGAAATATGGCATAGGGGAAGGACTTTCCTTCCTGGAAATGACTGGGTAACAAATCTTTCTGCAAATCGGGTGGTTTTCAACTCTTTGTTTACAACAAAATTAAATGAGGATGTGATTGAATTGCCAACTGATAAATCATTGAAATATTTTTGGTATATTATCAGCCCGTAAATTTTGCCAAATCAGAAGGAGTTCAAATCGGAGCATTGTTGTACAATATAACAAAGTGACTTCCATTCCCATCCACTTATTTATGTGACATGCATAATTACTATATTTTTATATCTATGAAAATGAAACCAAAAGTGGAATAGAACTGATGTTGAACACTGTTATTTCAGCAGTAAATAATATTTGTTCACAGACATACAAACAAATTAAAAATAGAAATCACTATCTTAGATGCATTTTTACTTTTACTTTTTATGTGTAATATTTGCCAAAATTTATGGTATGAATGTTGTTTTGATCAAATGTGTATTACTAATAATTGCAATGATAGCTCAGTCCAGGCGAGATTTAGCACATAGAGTCTTATGGTTACAAGAAATTTTTAAAATTAAAATTTAATTTACGTAATAATTTAATGGCAGATAATTATGACAGGCTGAGAAGTAAAAGACTTTTAAGTATAAAAATATACTGAAGTAGCATACAAATCTGTGGCAAAGTGGAATGGAAATGTAAGTTTAAGAAAATAAAAAACATGAGACTTTCTAACACTAAAGAAGAGCTTAGCCACGTACTTTTGAAAATGGATGTCTTAGGTCAGGTTCCCCCAAAACACTCTGGGTTAGAGGTTCGTGTGCAGAAGGTTTATTGGGGCATGCCCTGGAAACAACACTGTGGAGAACTGAAAAAGCAGAAATGGGCCAAGATACAAGATAGATAGAGAGGTAGTTGCCACAGAGGCGCAACTCCTCAAAGGGGAGCTCTCAAGGTGGGATGGTCAAATGCAGATGAGAGACCAGGCCTCTAAGTCCCCACAATAGGACAGTCGCTTGATGTTGGCTTTCTACTCAGGAGCAAGCATAATCTTGGACTGGGTGGTCCCTTCAGTCAAAAGCAATTCCTGTGGAGAAACTCAGATAGCATACTCTACCCCAGGCTGCTGGAGGCCGATCGTGTCCACTGTGAAGAGACTATCAGGGTGGCACCCCACTGCATCCACGACATGGATAAAGGTGATATGGAATTGCTGTGGCATTTTCATTTCTTTGGATACATGTAGAAAAGAGATACAACCATTTCATCTTAAAATGTCTTGTTTTATAAAATGATAGAAGTCACATCTGTAACTACTTAAATATATAAAAACGTTTACATGTCAATATAAAAATATATGAAGGGATATTGTTTTTCAAAACCCTTTCAGAGGTATGTGAACAGAAATATTGGCAGTCCACTAGCGTAAAGGACAAGATGAATAGCTGAGGGCCATGTTTCTCGTGGCCTGGCAGTCATCCAGAGTTAGTAGCCAAAAGTTTGATTAATGTACAAAATTTGTTTTGTCTATATACTATTAAAGTGATGTCTGCCAGTAAAATAAATGAGTGGGTCATCCAGCTTGGTGTTGCTACAAGGAAGAAGAATCCTAGCATAACGTCTAGCTGTTTCTAGGAAAGGAAGTGTGCCCCTCTAGTGTGTCTGAGTACACCATCAGGGCATGATATGGTTTGGTTCTATGTCCCCACCCAAATCTCCTCTCTAATTGTAATCCCCACATGTTGAAGGTGGGGCCTGGTGGGAGGTTATTGGATCATGGGCGTGGTTTCTAATGGTTTAGCACCATTGCCCTAATGCTGTTTAGTAAGGAGTTCTCATGAGATCTGATAGTTTAAAAGTGTGTGGCAGCTTTCCCCTTGCTTTCTCTCTCTCCTGCCACCATGTAAGATGTACCTTGCTTCCTCTTCACCTTCTGCCATGATTGTACATTTCCTGAGGCTTCCCCAGTCACGCAGAACTGTGAGTCAATTAAACCTCATTTCCTTATAAATTACCCAGTCTCAGGTAGTTGTTTATAGCAGTGTGTAAAAGGACTAATACAAGGCAGTTAACAGTTGTATTCAAACAAAATCTCACTGCTAATGAACAGGGATTAGCTAACTTTTCCTGTAAAGAACCAGGTGGTAAATATTAAATCTTTTAGGCTTTGTGGGATATAAAGTTGCAAATATTAGGATGAAAGTTGCCATAGACAATACTTACAAGAATTGGAATTGGTATGGGTATGGGTGTGTTCCAATAAAACTTTATTTACAAAGAGAGGCAAAGTGTCAGATTTGGCCTGAGGATTGTGCCCTGCAGACCTCTTCTAAAGTGCTTTCAACTTAATAAATAGTTCTGTAACTATGAAGAATAATCTTCACTCTGCCACAGAAATTTTAATTTTCAAAATGTGCCTTAAACACAAATATTTGGAAACAACTAGAGTAAGGAACTAATGACCTTTAATCATTCAGGGGAATGGATGATTTATTAGAATTTGCCTTTCCTTTTAAGATTATTATTTTAAAAACTTCATTTTAGTCAGGTTTTCAATCCTTCCTTTCCATTCCCATCTTCTCTGTTGTATCTGTTAGAATGCAAATGTGAGATGTTGTGAAGAAGGGAAAAATAACTTCAGAATTCTGACAATTACATTTCATGTTAACACAGGTATATTTGTTCTTCAATAGAGCAGTATTTGCCCCATGAGAGAAGAGATGTGATCTGTTCTGGTCCATGTGCAATCCCCTGTGTGAAGAACAGTGTCTGGCAACAGTGTATGCTCAATAAATATATGGAAATGAATGAATACCTGAAATAACATCCAGACTGGGGGAACATTGTTATATGCTGTTCTAAACATTTTTAAGGCCAGATTTGAGTGATGCTGATAGGATGCATGGAGTATCTGAGTTTGTTGATTGAAGAGAAAAACTAGTAATTTTCATAATACATTACAGTTGGTAGGGACATTAGATATCACACACTCTACCTGTTCCCCTTTATGTATCAGATTGAGAAAGCAGAGGCCCAGAGGGTCTGAGGAGTGGGTTACACATTGATTAGGGACAAAAACAGAACTGGAACTTCTATCTTTAGTCTAGAGCTTGTTTCACTTCAAAATGTTGTTTCTCATTAGTCAGATTTTCTTTTCAGAGATGCAGAATCCTAATTTCTAATCAAATTTACTCTCTAAAACTCAGTGGGTTTTTTTTTGTTTGTTTGCTTTTTGTTTTTTTTTTTTTTTAGAACAGCTAATTTAGTTCTTGCTTTGCAAACATGGAAATCCAAGTTTTCAAATGCAGTATAAGGCGAAACATTTTGGTTGTCTGGATCTTAGAGGTCACTGAAATTAGTCATTGCCCTTTTATAATCCCCACTGAGACTGTCAAGGTCAGTTAGAGAGAGACAGTGGTTATTTACCACACATACATACACACACCCGTGCTCGCACGCACACACACACACACACACCCGTCATTAACTTAAAGAAAAGAAAATCTCTGAGAATGAATGGAAACTCTTCCCACTGAACTGATCATAATGTTAATGACTCCCTACTTAGCACTGAACTCTCCAGTAAAATTCAACAAATTACAAACCTATCTAAGCATACACAAATTGGCTTAACAAACTCAAATCTAAATTCCTGCATATTAACGATATTGGTTGTATATCAGAATTTTCCTGACAGATTTTTTTAAATTTCTGGGGGTAGAAGTTGGGCATAAGAACAACAACAACAAAAATCTTCCCAGGTGATTGATACGTGCAGCTAAGCTTCCCGACCGCTAATCTCAAGTTTGAATAGCTACTGTGATTAAAAAGTAGACCTAAATGTTATTTCACAAGCCAATTTAAATCGTTATAACATACCTTAACCCATTATGCTTTTACTATTGTACTCTTTTACTCTTTAGTTTTCCTCTTTTTCTCCTTTACTCTTTAAACCTCAGAATGCCATGAGGAAGATACTATTATCCCATTTTACAGATAAAATTGAGGCACAGAAAAGTGAAGTAACATATTCAAGACACAGAGCAAGGAAGTATCACAGCTGGTATTCAGATCAGGCAAAGTGTCTCCATCCGCAACAGGAGTTCTCAAAGTTTGGTCTGTGTAAGACTGAAGGGTTTAGTAGGATAGAATTTACCGGGCCTTATCCCTAGAATTTCTGATTCAATAGGGCTGCAAACCACCTGTAATTCTGTATTTCTAACAAGTTTCCATGTGATGTTGATGCTGCTACGACAGAGACCAGATTTTGAGAAACTAGAATTCAAATTGTGTTGGTAATATGGATGTAAGGTAGAGTTTGAGAATGACTAGTCAGTGGTTCTCAGCCTAGACTGCACATGGAGTCCCGTGGGAAGCTTTAAAAATCCTAATCCCCATTCACCCTAGACAATTTGAATCTCTGGGGTAAGACCAGGCCATCAATACTTTTTAAAGCTCTCTGTGCAGCCATGATAAAGAACGACTGCTTTAGAGTACACTGTATTAGCCACAACATTCTATCCTGCCCTCCACACCACTGAAATTCATCTCTAATACATAATACTGCTACAATTACAACGTTTCCAATGCACAGTCCTACTGCAATTACAAGAGCCATGGTGGGATCATTGTTCTGTCATCCAAGACACAGTTTTTGAGTTGTACACTATTACTCTGTAAGATGCCAATATCCTTCCATTCACCACTGAGGCCTCTTCTGGAGTAGAATATTTCTCCCATAATAGATTCTATTGGTTTTCAGGGCTTCATCACCTTTCGCAAACCATAAGATCCATGAAGCCGAGTCCTGGTGGACGTGGGGCTGATGTTGCCTCTGGACAGCCATGGGGTGTTAAGTGCTGTGTCTAAGTAGAGAGCCCATGTTTGTGGCAATCACTAGCCCATGTGACCCCTGACGCTTAATGTAAGATAATTGTGCACCCCCATCCACCAAGTCAAGGCGCCTTCTCTAAACTGAGTGCCTCTAACCTCCACGCTTGTCCAGTCCACCCCTCAAAAACATCTGCCTCAGCTGATCCAAAAGTGGTTGGGAAGGGTCAAATCACAGTGTGTATTTATCTTATCTCCCAAAATTCATCTCCAAGGGAAATCATGGTATAATAAACAAGAATGGTTTTGAGAAAAATAAGTTAGACAAGAGTAGCCCAAGGAGAAAAGTTGGAAAGGGACCAAGGCAGTCTCATGGATTATACCTGTTGGCATGTAATAGTGGTTTCCATTTACAGGTTATTATCACACATACCTTGCATTCTCATGAAGTAGGCTCTAGTGGCAAAGGAAAGAAGATAGGGCAGGTGTTTTAGTTCCTCACAGGTGAGGCAAAAAAGCTCTGAGATTTTTCCTACCCTTTTGTTCTTAAATGTTGCATTCTATATAATTTTTTCAGAGTCATCTGCCAATTTGATTTTTATTTCTCTGTTTCCAATTTTCTGTTTAATGTATCCACTGAGCTTGTGCTTTCAACAATTTTCTGTTTTTTCTTTTTCTTTTTTTTGAGATGGAGTCCCACTCTGTTGCCTAGGCTGGAGTGCAGTGGCGCAATCTCGGCTCACTGCAACCTCCGACTCCTGGATTCTAGCGATTCTCTTGCCTCAGCCTCTGGAGCAGTTGGGATTGCAGGCACCAGCCACCACACCTGACTAACTTTTTTGACTTTATAGTAGAGACAGGGTTTCGCCATGTTGCCCAGGCTCATCTCGAACTCCTGACCTCAGGTAATCCGCCTTCCTAGGCCTCCCAAAGTGCTGGGATTACAGGCGTGAGCCACCACACCTGGTCTATTTTTTTTTCTTTCTTAAGGTTTTATGCAGTCACTAATCCAAATCTACCTGATCATTTTTGATAGTCACAGGCTGCTTGTTAAGTTTTCACACTTCACATCATTTCTTTTAAAAATTTCTTTAAATATTTTACACTTAGCTATTTCCTGTTCTGAAATGGATTCTTCCACTATCTGGAATTCTTAGTGATCTGTTACTGCAGTTTGTTATTTCCACTGACTTTTATTCATGATGGTTTGTTTCTTAATTATGCATGTGTATTCAGTTAATCTTAATTCGTGAATGATTTTTTGGGGTCCAGTTTAATGTGCCAGTCTTTAGTAAATCTTCTCCTTATTGTTGAATTTTAGTACTATTATTTCATTGTGCTCAGGGAAACCTTGATTTTCTGTTGTGATTACCAAGATCACTGCTGGTAGCTCACTTTTTTAAAAAAAGAGTTTCCTTATTTCCTACAAGTTCAGCAATAAAATAAATATATATATATGTTTTAAGTAGGCTCTACTAGTGTTATAATGGAAAGGCCCTTCAAAGTATAGAGACCCTATTTTATAAAAGGCAGACTTTTGACACACTCTTTAAAATAACTGTATCATTTAATTGAAAAGAAAGAGAATACATATATGTTTTCCAAATATTCATAGGTACCAATATATAAATAGGTATGAGGTCCCAAGAAAAAGGTTTGAATTTGATTATAAAGATACTAGCAATTGAGACAATTTTTTTCACAACCGAAGCTTCTTGTGTGATGGTTTAACACAATTGTCTTTAAATGGTTGTGAAGAGATTTTAAAATCGCAGTGCTCTTGTTATTGGCATTTAACATTGTAATATTCTTTTTAGTGGCATTCAAAATTGCAATGCTCTTGTTAGTAGTATTTCTTCTCTTATTTCGACTCTAAGGCAGGGTTCATACATGGGTCAAGGAAACAGCTAGATTGTACGAAACTTTAGAGAAGTAAAGGACTTAAGTATTTTGAGAACCCTGTTTTTTGATTTTTTTTTTAACTCTTTTGTAACTTGTCTGCTGCAGCTGATAAAATAAGATGGACTCAGAGCCTCTTTCTACTTAGCAGCAAATAATAGGACCATTTAATAGGGGAAGTGGGTTGTCTTAGTCTGTTTATGCTGCTATAACAAAACACTCTCACACACTGCTTAATGACAGGGATACATTCTGAGAAACATGTCAAGCAAGTTTGTTATGGGAATGTTGAAGTGTACTAACACAAACTTAAACCTTATAGCCTGGGCTATATCTATAGTGTAGCCTATTGCTCCTAGACTACAAAGCTGTGCAGCATGTTACTATACAGAATACTGTAGGCAACACAGTGATGAGTATTTGTGTATCTAAACATAGCAAAGATGCAGTAAAAATGTGGCATGAAAGATTGAAAAAAATGGTACATGTGTATAGAGCACTTACCATGAATAGAGCTTGTAAGACTGGAAGTTGCTTTGGGTGAGTCAGTCAGAAAGTGAATGTGAAGACCTAGAACATTACTATATCCTACTTCAAACTTTATAAACACTGTAAAGTTAGACTACACTAAATTTATTTTAAAAACTTTTTCTTCAATAAATTAACCTTATCTTACTGTAATTTTTTACTTTATACATTTTTAATGTGTTATTGACTCTTGTAATAACACTTTTCTTAAAACATAAACACATTGTATATGGTACATAAATATTTTACTTCTTTATATACTTGTTCTATAAGCTTTCTGCATTTTAAAAATTTTCTATTTTTGTACTTTTTAAACATTTTCATTAAAAACTAAGACACACACACACATATTAGCCTAGGTCTATGTAGAGTCAAGATCATCAGCACATTACTAGGCAATAGAAAATTTTCAGCTCCATTATAATCTGATGGAATCACCATCCTATATGCAGTTAGTCTTTGACCAAAACATTGCTATGCAGCACATGACTGTATCTGGGACTTGGTCATGTATAAACAACAGAGATTTTTTTTTTCACAGTTCTCAAGTCTGGTGAGTCCAAGATCAAACTGCTGGCAGATGCTGTGTCAGGTGAGGGCTCATTTCTCATAGATGGCACTGTCTTAGTGTCCTCACATGGCAGAAGGGACAGAAGGGAGAAGGAAACTCTCTTTTTAAAATTTTTAAAAAATTATTATTATACTTTAAGTTTGGGGTTACATGTACAGAATGTGCAGTTATGTTACATAGGTATACACATGTCATGGTGGATTGCTGCACCCATCAACCTGTCACCTACATTAGGTATTTCTCCTAATGCTGTCCCTTCCCGCAAGTCCCCCACCCCACCACAGGCCCTGGTGTGTGATGATCCCCTCCCTGTGTCCATGTGTTCTCATTGTTCAACTCTCACTTATGAGTGAGAACATGCAGTGCCTTCTTTTGAGAAGCATTTGTAAATATCCTTCACTCACTTTTTTGGGGGTTGTTTGTGTTTTTCTCATAAATTTAAGTTCTTATAGATTCTAGATATTAGCCCTTTGTCAGATGGATAGATTGCAAAAATTTTCTCTCATTCTGTAGGTTGCCTGTTCACTCTGATGATAGTTTCTTTTGCTGTGCAGAAGCTCTTTAGTTTAATTAGATCCCACTTGTCAATTTTGGATTTTGTTGCTGTTGCTTTTGGTGTTTTAGACATGAAGTCTTTGCCCATGCCTATGGCCTGAATGGTATTGCCTAGGTGTTCTTCTAGGAGTTTTATGGTTTTAAGTCTCCTTGTAGGTCTCTAAGAACTTGGTTTGTGAATCTGGGTGCTCCTGTATTGGACGCATATATGTGTAAGACAGTTAGCTCTTCTTGTTGAATTGATCCCTTTACCATTACGTAATGGCCTTCTTTGTCTCTTTTGATCTTTGTTGGTTTCAAATCTGTTCTATCAGACACCAGGATTGCAACCCCTGCTTTTTTTGTTGTTTTCCATTTGCTTGGTAGATCTTCCTCCATCCCTTTATTTTGAGCCAATGTGTGTCTCTGCACATGAGATGGGTCTCCTGAATACAGCACACCAGTGGGTCTTGACTCTTTATCCAATTTTCCAGTCTGTGTCTTTTAATTGAGCCATTTAGCCCATTTACATTTAAGGTTAATATTGTCATGTGTGAATTTGATCCTGTCATTATGATGCTAGTTGGTTATTTCGCCCATTAATTGATGCAGCTTCTTCATAACATCAATGGCCTTTACAATTTGGCATGTATTTGCAGTAGCTGGTACCGGTTGTTCCTATCCATGTTTACTGCTTCCTTCAGGAGCTCTTGTAAGGCAGGCATGGTGGTGACAAAATCTCTCAGTGTTTGCTTGTCTGTAAAGGATTTTATTTCTCCTTGACTTATGAAGCTTAGTTTGGCTGCATATGATATTCTTGGTTGAAATTTTTTTCTTTAAGAATGTTGAATTTTGGCCCCCACTCTCTTCTTGCTTGTAGGGTTTCTGCTGAGAGATCTGCTGTTAGCCTGATGAACTTCTGTTTGTTGGTAACCTGACCTTTCTCTCAGGCTGCCCTTAACATTTTTTCCCTTCATTTCAACCTTGATGAATCTGACAACTGTGTGTCTTGGGGTTGCTTTTCTCAAGGAGTATCTTTGTGGCGGTCTCTGTATTTCCTGAATTTGAATGTTGGCCTGCCTTGCTAGGTTGGGGAAGTTCTCCTGGATAACATCCTGAAGAGTGTTTTCTAATTTGGTTCTGTTCTCGCCATTACTTCTGTGAAGCTTCTTTTAAAAGGGCATTAATCACATCATCTTCCAAGGTGCCCAGTTCTTAATACCATCAACTTAGGGGTTAAGTTGCAGCTTATGAAGTTTGGAGGGACACACACATTTAAACCATAGCCTGGACCAAAGTTAGTTTCCTGGTTTTGGAACTGCACTATACTAACACAAAATATTCCATTTGGGGAAAATGAGTGATGAATATCAATACCTCTCTGCACAGTGTCTTGCAAATTCCTGTGAATTGATTGTTACATAAAATAAAAAATGTTTTCTAAAAAACCAAAGTGGGGGCCTAGCACAGTGGCTGTAATCCCAGCTATTTGGGAGGCTGAGGTAGGAAGATCCCTTAAGTCCAGGAGTTCAAGATTGACCTACACCAGATAGTGAGATTCCAGTCTCAAAACTGAAAAATAAGTAATAATGTAAAAATGTTTTAAAAATCAAAGTGGAAACTAGGGTAAGGCCTAGAGGATGGGAGACAATAAAGGAGAATGTTGTACCTGTCTCTGACTAGACCTGAAAAGAATGGAGAAAAAGGAGTCTTTGTGACACAGACCGTTTGCTCTAGTTCTCCAAAGGCCTTGTGAGCCAAAGCTCTAATTAGTGATAACAAGCATTCATTTGCCTGTTGTGTACTCTGTTATGAAATCCCTGAGTGACCCGGCAGGGTGATACGCAGCTATATGAGGGTACAGAAAACCAGTCATCTTCTCCTTGGAGACACGACTAATAGCCCCTTTTAAATGAATAGTGTTATTTGGATAGTTATTAATGCCATGCTTTACAAACATACCCCATAAATTAGCACCACAGGAAAAATAAACTCTATGGAATATATAAAAATCAGTGAAAACATGACTTTTAAGGCAGGTTATTTAAAATTATAAGGGGATGAAAGGCAATCTTTTAACCAGAGTAAGAACATTTGTAAACACTCCTATTTGTTGTGCAATGTGGTTCTGATTAATTACAATGAAGGCTTGTGTTATGAATAATCATTTTTGATATGGCAGTAATATTTGATGGAAAAATTGCAAACAGGAGGTATCTTTCTGTGATTCTTGAGCTGTATTAATACAAATCAATTAACAGCTTAATGGACAGGGTGGGGAAAGGAACATACTAATTTAGCTTAAGCAAGCAACTTGGACAGTTTCCACTACTCACTATTTTACATTATGCAGAATTTCCATTCGTATTAATAACTTATTACTTCTATTAAACATGCATTTTCCCTAAAGCTTAATGTTTCTTCAGTGGACGCCAATTAACTGAGACAGTCTTCTCTTAGCTAGCCAGTTATTTTAATTACTAAAAATTTTAAAAACGTGCCTGCTTTGCATAGATTTGACCAGTTGAACTTGCCCAAAGAATTCATTGACTTAGTGTAACAAGAGGTGAAAGATTTTTCGTGAATAATTCTAAAAAAAACATTTCAGACAGTTGGGTTCCACTGAGCATAACAATCCTGTGTTGCTATTACTTTGCATTTTAGTATTTATCTAGAACTTTAATGTGGTACCTTTCCAATCCAGCAGTTTTTTTTTTGTTTTTTTTTTTGTTTTTTTTTTTGAGACAGAGTTTCACTCTGTCACCTAGGCTGGAGTGCAGTAGCAGCGAGATCTCGGCTCACTGCAACCTCTGCCTCCCGGGTTCAAGCGAGTCCCCTGCCTAGGCCTCCCGAGTAGCTGGGATTATAGGCACAAGCCACCATGCCTGGCTAATTTTTTTGTATTTTTAGTAGAGATGGGATTTCACTGTGTTGGCAAGGCTGGTCTAGAATTCCTGACCTCAGGCAATCCACCCACCTCAGCCTGCCAAAGTGCTGGGATTACAGGTGTGAGCCACTGTGCCCAGTCTAATCCAGCAGTGTTTTGTTCTGTTTTTTATTTAGTTTCTTTGTTCTCTTTGTGCAGAACTATGGCTTGAAGGATGGGCAGGCAATTATAACTAAGGAGGAACTATAATGTGGTGGGTAGGTGCAGCTCTCCTATAGAAAAACTTGAGTTTTTGCTTCCTGATTCTTCCTGGACTAGTGGTGAAAAACCATGCGTGAGGCCCAGGTTAATGAGTATTGAAGAGTTACAAGTACAAGTAATAAAAGATCATTGTACTCATTAGTCCTCTAGGGTGGTGAGGAATGCTTAAAAGGAAGGAACGAGAAGCACAGGAAGACAGAGTTTGTTTGGGGGGTTGGTATCCTCCAGACCACACCAGGAATCCAATTATTTTCATGCAAATAACAGAAGATCCTGAAAAGCAGGTAAAAAGTCCTTGCCACCTTGTGGAGACACTGATCAAGCAAATCAAGAATACTATTAATAATGTGAAATTTAAATATTAATATTCTAATAAAGTAGGAAAGTGAGTAAGCAGATTAATAGAATAAGAGCTACAACAAAGAGAGAGAGAGAGGAAACAAATAACTTCATGGAAATAGATAGAGCAAAGGCAGCAAATTCCTAGTAACACTCCCTAATTTTGCTGATGATAGCTGGACTGCAAAGGGGTTGATGAAGCACAGCAGTGCTGAGTACCACATGCCATATGTAAGCGACTGTGAAATAGTGAAAACAGAGACAACAGGAGACATCACAGGGACTGAAAGAAACAAGACTAAAAATATAATCTCATCTTAACATCCAACTAAACCCATTCATTCATTTACTGATTCATTCTTACTCTCATTTGAGCATTAATTCACTTATTCCTTCATTCCACACACCACTCCTTACTAAGGAGGAGCTGATGGTGAAAATTTATTTGTATACTGTCTATCCTAGTTTGGTGCCACCTGAAAGCACAGCCTGAGGCAAAAGTTCAGAAACTGCTACTTTTTAAAGGCATGCAATCCTATAAAAGTAGGTTTGAATGGAGGAAAGTCAGAGTGAGAAGGGAGAGGAGGGAGAGCACATCTTACAGTTTGTTATTGAGCTAGATGCTGTTTGGAACCCAGGGCAACTGATTGTCAGTCTCAAGGAATTGTCTTCTGAGGCTCCAAACATGACTGTGCCTCAGGACAATGGGGTGCTGTGCAGAAGGGAAAGAATTTATTTCCTGGCTTTGGTCTCCACAGGGCTGGGAAGACCTGGAATATTTCTCCTTAAGGAAACAAAAGAGCTCAGGGGAACAGAGCAAGAGGCAGTAGGCACCTGCCTTGCCCTTAGGTGAATGTGGTGAGGTTGTGTCCACATGAAGTTAGTTATGGTAATGGTGGGTGGCTTAATTGTGTTTATTTTCATATTCTTTTTGTTATAGAGCCTCAATTGCAGCATGCTACTCTAGGGCTTATCTTACAAACACTCAAATTTTCTCAAACCATAATGCTTTCTTAGCATCCAGGAAATAAATAATTAGCCCTGGGTGCTTGGTTGATTCATCTCTCAGTCATGTGATTTCAAGCATGGCCAATTGTTATGGAACATTTATCATGTGCCTGGCCCTGTGATAAGTGATTTTCATGCATTATTTCACTTAATCCTGTCTCTGAGGTAAGAATCATTATCTTCATTTTACAGATGAGGAATCTGAGGTGAGAGAAATAAAGTAACTTGCCCATGTTTGCACAGGTCACACAGTGATGGGGGGAGCCAGACATTCACTCAAGCCTAACTATAAAGTTCATGCCCTTGACAACTATGCGCATGCTTTGCAAGTATGGTTCCAGGACAAGCAGCATCAGCGTCTTCTGGGAACTTGTTAGAAATACAATTTCTTGGGTCCAATTCCAGAGCTTCTGATTCCACAATGCTGGCGGTGGGCCCAGCAACCTGTGTTTTAATGAGCCCTCTACAAATTCTGCTGCAGGCTAAAGTTTAAGAACTGCTCTATGCTATTCCACCTTTTATAGTTCCATAACTGTATAAGGCAAACATGTGTCATCTGTTATTCTGATCCCCTCAAGGTACCCTCAATATTGGCATTAATTCTTATTCCTCAGATGATTTTGAGTTTCAGGAAAGAAAAAAAAAATAGTCTTAAAGACGAGCCTGATATTCTTCACTGTGGACTAATTTTTGAAGTGGTGTTAAGCAGACCATGGATTATTATAAGTAAAACACTGAAGGGCAAACCTACATTCAAATTATTTTTATTGCATATCATGGTCCTGCTTCAATCTTACCCTTCCCTGATTAGTTGAGAAAAAAGAAGAGATGGAGGTCAGTGAAATTAGTGCGCTTCAAAACCTTCTTTAAAGATAGTAAAGATACCTTTCTTCTGCATATGAGCCCATTGGTTAAAAGACAGATACTTGAGATAATATTCTTTTTATCTCACTAATTAAACATAAAGCTAGGCTGGGAGTGCTTTGGAGACATGTCCTCATCAGCAGGGCCTGGCCCCCATGGCAGTGTTTTAATTCAAGAAGCCTAATTTAATTAGCACCCTGCCACTGGGTCGGCTGCTCTGCCTCCTTGGATCTCTGGCCCAAGGAGATATGTGCAACCCCTGCTCTTTTTATTTCTAGTTAGCCTCATAAAAGGTAGGATGTCCAAGGAGAGAGAGGAACTTTGCTTCTCCATCATGTTTTGCATATGGTGCTAATTGAGCTGACAGTCTTGGACCACAGTCTGTTATTGCTGCAGCTGAGTCTTGAGCTGATACCCAGTGAAGGGATTGCACATGTCAAATGGCTCATCTTTGCCCTTGTGGCTCTTGAAATATGGAAGCAAATTGATCGGGGGAGCTCTTCAGTCTGCATGCTTGAGTAACTGCAAGCAAAACAAAACTAGGAAAAAATAAGGTATTCAAATCCTACTGGTAATGGCTACACCCTCTCTCCTCACTTTCCCTACCCAGTGTGCTAATGAGGAAAGGAAAATGTGAAACTCCTTGGCTTCCCTAATTGCTGTGCTTTGCCCTTATAACTTTTTTGTTCTTGCTTATCATGGTGAGAGTCCTGTTTCTGTCAATCATTTTTGGTTCTTTCTGCCTAGAAAATAACAATGCATTTTTTTTTTTTTTGAGCCTTGAGATTATTCCAGCCCCTTTACTTCCATAATTACAACAGGGAAAATAATGATTATTATTTTTTTTGGTTTTACTTTGCAATAATAAGCTGTAGCAATCAGGAAAGGGTTTATTTTTCTGGCCGCTGAAACTTCTCCTGTGATAGTTTCCAAATTTTCCTCAGGACTGTAGAACTGCAGAGTTGTTCACTTTTACCACAATTCTGGATTGAGAGTATGTGCTGTTTTTCTATCTTTTCCTCCCTCACAGTGGAGGCTGTATTGTGTAGTGAACGAATCATGGACATGAGTGCAAGACAAAAGTTGTTTGAAACCTGCCTCTATTCTATACGAGTTTGGATTCATTACTTTGCTTCTCTGATTCCCCACTTTAATAATAATAATAATAATAATAATAATAATCCCCTCTTCCCAGGGCTATGCAGAAAATTAGGCCAAATACTATATTTTAAGTAGTTTTAAGCCATTTTCCCACATAATAGTGCTCAATAAGTGTATACTCTTTCTATTTTCACTTAGCATCCCCCTTGCTTGGGGAATCCTTTCTGGTTCTTGTATTTGGCTGAAAGGATTTGATTTGTCTTCTAATTTAATTTTAGGATAAACAAGGCATTGCTATCTAAGGTCTGCTGGATCTTGGCTCAAACTGCCTCAGAAGTGTAGGCTCCCCAACTTGCTGTTTGCAAAGATGAAGTTTTTAGGGACATTGATAGTTGTTTTTACAATGGAGAAAAAAGTCTTCACTGTTTTCATGCTCTTCTTTTATAATATAGTTCTTTGGATGCATAGTCATGTAACAATAACACAAACAACAACATATGCTGGCCAGGTCTGGTGGTTCAGGCCTGTAGTCCCAGCACTTTGGGAGACTAAGGCAGGCAGATTTCTTGAGCCCAGGAATTCAAGACCAGTCTGGGCAACATGGCAAAATCCTGTCTCTATAAAAAACATAAAAATTTGCTGGGTATGGTGGTGTATGCCTCTAGTCCCAGCTACTTGGGAGGCTGAGGCTAGAGGATTGATTGAGTCTGGGAGGCGGAGGTTGCGGTGAGCTGAGATCACGCCACTGCACTCCAGCCCAGGTGACAGAGCAAGACTCCATCTAAAGAAAAAAAAAAAAAGAGGGAGAATTGTTATGGTGGTTCGTGAACTATAGTACATACTTTATATCATTTGAAACCCTTATAGCAAATCTACAGGATAAATTTTTGTTTGTTTGTTTGTTTTTGAGACAGGGTCTCACTCTGTCAGGTTGTACAGCAGTTGTACAATAACAGTCTTGATCTCCCAGGCTCAGGTGATTCTCCCACCTCAGCCTCCTGAGTAGCTGGTACCACAGGTGTGCACCACCACATCCAGCTAATTTTTTTTTTTTTTTTGTAATTTTAATAGAGACAGGGTTTTACCATGTTGCTCTGGCTGATCTTGAACTCCTGAGCTCTGGTAATCTGCCTGCCTTGGCCTCCCAAAGTGCTGAGATTGCCACCACACCCAGTCAAAAAGATAAATTTTATTATTATCACCTTACAGATAATAAACTGGAGCTCAGACTGGTTGAGTGACTTGCCCAAGGTCACACAACTACTATGACAGGTCTGAGTGACTTCAAAGCCACTGCTTATTGTTTAAGAAAGAGAAAACAAATAAATGAAATAGGAAAGGAAGGACAAAGGGAAAGGAAAAATAAAAAAGAGAGAGACAAAGAGAAAGAAAAAGAGAGAAATCAAACACTTCATTTTAGATGGATTGTCTAGCATTAGCCTTTTCTCCTACCACAAGCACCCATTTTTTTTCTCTTTCCTAGGGAAATGTCAGCTTTGGAAATAATTTAACCCAAATAATCACTCTGTTGGAATAACTCTCTCCTGGTGCTGCTATAATTTGGCTTACAATTACAGTTAATTGAACATCTTCAGAGTGAGCTCAATGCTGCATGCACGTAGAAAGAAATTTAATGTGCTAAGCATGCAAAAACATGATCTTAGAAGTTCATTTTTTCTGGGAGAAAAAGAAAGCAATTAGTGAGACATTTTTCAGCAAGGAAGAAAAAAACCTTATAAAACCCATGGTCTTGAGACAAGCTCTAAGATGATCCCTGGGCCCCATTAAGGGTGCAGTAATGAAAAGGGTTTGTGAGCTACAGGTTGTAATCTGCGAAAAGGTTCTCCTTCTCAGGAATCAAGACACATTAGTCTCATTATTTGCAGACACTTGACAAGACAAGAGCCAGAGGGAAGCAGCCACATCAGGAAATGCAGTGTGAAGAGAGGAGGTGGCTAATTAGAGGAAACAAAGAAAGAGATCTTGATGAATCTGTTCTAGAAAATCTCTTTCTAAAAGAGGGGCATTTCAGAAGCAAACAATCCTCTCTCTGAATATGACCTGGGAGGACACCTGGCTGGGGTTACCTAAGCAGATATGCCTAAATACAGCCAGCGAGAGTTACCCCAGCACTGTCCACTGCCCTGACTATACACACATTTGGCACTATGTATACTGTGACTCTTTTGGTTAAAACTATCTTTTGAAAAAAACTCTCTAAGGTATTTCTTTCAACTCGACTCATAAAAGGATTAAGCCCCCAAAGTATCCCAGGCTAAGTGCTGGTTCGTTTCCCAGAGTAGCTAGAGCAAAGGAATACAGGGAAAGCTATGGAGACAGGTGTTCTTTAATCAGCTCCTTTTTCTCCTTCTCTGTCTTTGCCAGAGGGTTTATGCCTGAGCGGTCACTTCAGGTTCCTCCGTCCTGCTTATTACACAGTCCTTTGGGAACCTGATTGGTGGGATAGAGTACCTGTGACTCCAGAATAATTGTGTAAGGACATTAAAAGGCTGGAGGCTAAAAGAAGATAAATCTAGTTGGAAGTACCAAGTTGCTTTTAATTTCTGTCTCTGAACCTACACTGGGCTCTCCACAAGCTAATCAGAGCATGCCAGGATTTGTGACTTTGCAACCATAAGTCATAACAAGAGGCTCAAAGGGATTTGAAAGGTGGGTTTGCTGTTCTTCTGATAGAAAATGCCCTCTAGAAACGTAATTTCTCACTGGCAAGGGAGAAGTGGAGGAGAGCGGAGCTTGCCACAGATATCTAAGGAGCAATCAGCACTTCTACTATCCAATTCCATTTATATATGAACCCACATTACTTCAGGAGGAAGAGAAAGCAGGTATGCCTAAATTCAGCCAGCTAGAGTCAGGCTCTAAATTTCTTGTTTGTTCTTTAGGCCTGTGGTTATCCTCTTTGAATTTAGAGAAATGGGTCTCAACTTGGGGCAATTTTGTCCCCCATGGCATATGTAGAAATGTCTGAAGACACTTTTGATTGTCATAACTTGGGAGTGTGTGTATTAGGGCTCCCTGTTAGAAAGAGAATCAATCAGATATATATGTGTGTGTTTGTGTGTGTGTATATGTATGTATGTGTGTGTACATATATATATATATATATGAAATTCTGGAGGCTGGGAAGTCCCATGATCTGCTGTCTATAAACGGGAGACCCAGAATAGCCAGTGGTAGAGTTCAAAGGCCTGAGAGCTGGAGAGCCGATAGTGTACATTCCAACCTGAGTCTGAAATCCTGAGAACCAGGAGCACCAAGGGCAGGAGAAGATGGATGCTCCAGCTCAAGCAGTCAGGCAGAGAGCAAATCTTCCCTTCCTCCACCTTTTTGCTCTATTCAGGCCTTCAATGGATAAGATGATGCTACTCACACTGGGAAGGGCTATCTGCCTTTCTCAGTCTACTGGTTCAGATGGTAATCTCTTAAGGAAACACCTTCACAGACACACCTAGAAAGAATGTTTAACCACATATCTGGGTATCCCATGGTCCAGTCAAGTTGACACATAAAATTAACTATCATAGGGGGTGTTACTGGCACCTGGGGTAGAGACCAGAAAGCTGCTAAACATCCTACAATGCATGGCACAACTCCCCACTCTCTCAACAAATATCAACAGTGCCAAGGTTGAGAAATCTTGATTTAGAGGATGTCCAAGATTCCTTTGCTAACCTTATTTCTCTTGCCAAAACCAAAATACATGATTATCCTTCAATTTGCAGCCTTCTTGACCTAAAACTTGTTACTGTTTTTACCAATATGGCTGGAAAAAAATATACTCAGTGGATGTCTTGTTGAAATAAAATACACTCCTAAATCAATTTTCTATTTCACCAAAGAATCTTTAATCACAGAGGTGAACACTAGAAGTAACATAATGAGAAAAGAAAACGAACAATGTTCTAAGAAATCAAACCCATAGCTGTCAAACACAAGTCTACATAATTCAGTCCTGGAAAACATAATTATTATCTGTCCACCACAGACTTAGGCTCCATCTCCAAGTAATGATCTAATTTTTTTTTAATTTACAAAATTAAAAACAATTCTTCATATACATTCTGTCTTGGTTCTTTTGCGTATTATTCCTTAGGCACAAATCCAAAGCCTGCTAATAGTGGGGAATTAAATAGGACCAGTAAATACCATTCCAATATAAGGAGACCTTTGAGAATAAAATGTTATAGTTGGAAGCCAGCTTGCCGTGGTTGGAATCGTTGCTGTCAGTTCGGGAAAAAAACTCTCCTTAGGTATATGCCGAATGCTGTCAGCTGCTGTCCTCAAAGCTGCTACTATTTCGGCAAAAATGAAAATGCATAGGGCTCATGGGATCGGATACATAGCCTGCATGAGAAAAGAAGTTCAGTTGTTACTTACTAGTCTTTCAGTACATCCCCCAATTTTTTATTACCAGCCTGAACCAGGCAGGTCTTCCAGATCATGTGAACAGAGAATCTGGACAATGGTTGCTGGTGAGTGGCTGCAAAGCAGAAGCAACATTTCAATGAAAACAGAGAGCTGAGACCAGGCAAATATGAATGATGAATGTCTAATTCGGGCCCAAGCTGGCTAGGTGGCATTTTGGGTTTGGAGTAAAGAAGGGTACAGCTCAGGCAGATGGCATGCCAGGCTGGCTAAAAGCACAGGCCTTCACGTCAGGCAAATCTGGGTTTAAGCACGGATTCCACTACTTGCTGGCTCTGTGACTTTTGTCAACTTAAACTTTCTATGCCTCAGTGTCTTCATCTGTAAATGGGAGAAATAATAGCACTTATTCATAAGGTCGGCAATGCACCTAAGACAATTAGCACTGTCTGATACCCAGTGAATGCTAAACAAACAATGGCTATAGAAAGGAAGGTGGAGAGAGAGCAGTAAAGAAAAAGGAAAGAGGCCAGGCGCAGTGGCTCATGCCTGAAATCGAGCACTTTGGGAGGCCCAGGCAAGCGAATCACGAGGTCAGGAGATCGAGGCCATCCTGGTCAATATGGTGAAACCCCATCTCTACTAAAATACCAAAAATAGCCAGCTGTGGTGGCACATGCCAGTAGTCTCAGCTACTCGGGAGGCTGAGGCAGGAGAGTCACTTGAACCCAGGAAGCAGAGGTTGCAGTGAGCCGAGATTGCGCCACTGCACTCCAGCCTGGTGACAGAGCAAGACTGTCTCAAAAAAAAAAAAAAAAAAAAAAAAAAAAAAAAAAAGAAAAGAAAAGAAAGGGAAAGGAAAGAGCCTTTGTTTCTCAAACCAGATGGCTTTGTTTGTTTTCTTCTCCCAGGTAGCCCAAATTTTAAAGGTAGATAACATTCTCAGGTCTAAATACCAGTGGCATTTGATGCCCTTTGAAGCAATAGCCTTGGATGTGTCCAGAGAATGAACCTAGTGGCTCAGGATCAGGCCACTGTCCAAGAGAACCACAGGGCTATGTATAGGGAAGCAGTTTTCTTTCCGCTCTGAAGCAAGAAAGCCATTCATTGCTTCTGTGAAAGTGAGTAATTTGTCAATAGCTATTGCTGCTTTTGCTTCCCTTTGATAGCTGAGTTTTCATAACCAACCCAGTCATCTACATTTTCATTAAGACCCCTAGCAATATGCAGTTGGATAGACATATTTATTTTCATAAGAAAGGTCTCTGTCAAAATATCTTAGGTAGCACATAAACTCTCTTGAGAGAAAATGCCACTGATAGTGATACTCCTGTCAACTGGTATCTCCCACTCACTTCTTTTGGAACTGGATCTGGTCAGATGTGAGGAAGGTTATGATGGGGCAGGATGAGATGATGGGCAGTGGGATATGTATCAGCGAATCTAAATTCTGTGTAGACTAAAACAAAATCTACCTCCTACAGCAAAATATTTTCTATATCCAGGCTAAAAATGAGACTTCATTTCAGGCACAGATAGATGCTTTCATAAACCTGTAATACTTTTATGACCATAATCAGCCTTCTAACATACCACATGCAATTTTACTGGCCTGTGATATTCCAGTGCCTCTTGCCCCATAGGACTCCAGTGGAAATTTGATTGTGGACATATATCCCACAAGGGTGGGTGGGCTCTCCCCTCAGGAATGAGCAGCAAAATCAGTAAAGCATTGAGGCTAGCATTTATTGTTGATGCCATTATTGCCAGAATGTAAGAATAGATGTGTTGGATTGTGGACCCAGTCGGTTTAAGAGGAACTCAACTGAAATTTGACCATAGGCTTTAGGAAAGGACTGAACCAAGTCTGCATGTTTTGTTACTTTAAGGTAAAAGATCTCAGGTATAGAGAAAACAGCTATGTGTTTCATTTCATCTCCATTTTTGAGCTCTGCTCTTTGGCAGCAAAGCAGAGGGAGAAGCAGCCCATAAAATTGCTGTTATATTGCAATCAGTTTGGAAATAGAATAAAGGGCAATTAAAGGGTTCTTTCCTGTGTGATGTGATGCTCCTAATGGGAGATATCAAATGTATCTTCTTTTATGTTTATAGGTACTCTCACTGCATCCAAACACTCTCATGTTTTCTTCCATCCCTGAGACAGATATGCATAGGAAAACCCAAATTTTGCATTATTACACCACATTTGTCTTACTTCTCCATCTTGGGGGGATTCTTCTTTAAGAAACAAATTAAGTTAAAGAAATGCTTCATCTTGAAACCTCACCACTAAAGGAAAGACTTCTGGTCAAAGCACATGTTTCAAAGGATGCTCTATATTTTGTGGTTGTGAAGTTACATCTGTAAAGGTTTGAAGAAACAATATTATATCTATTAAAAAATGTGAGGATGTGACACTTGGAGTGCATTTTCCCCTCAAAACGATCTGTTACTGGACTGGCCAATTATGTTGTAAAGCTGATGATAAAAAGCACTCATCTGCATTCTAGACACGTATTGGGAGTCAGAAGCACAAAGTTTCCCTTTTTTTAATGTGCCCAAGTAGTTTGTCTGCATCCATTCAGAACATATATTTTTCTTTGTTTCTGAAAAGGTTTCTAATACCTTAGGTAATGAGTCTTTGCAGATGAGGTGAATTGGTGAGGATCCCAAAGCTGAAGGTCTCCTGGGTCTCTTGCCCCCTATCCAGGATCACATCATCCAATTTATTCTTTCCCAAACCCAGCTCTTATAATAAATCTGATCTCTTTAACTGACAGACACTTTTTCAGTTCTTCATATAGTCAAAGGAAGTAGCAGTGTATAAATGGGCCCATTGTGCTAAAATTCCAATTAGACATAGTGCCTCTCAGGCTTAAAGGTTGGTAAAAGGACATCCCAGCCCTAACACATTGATATGGCAGCTGATGATAAAGGCAATTGTCCACCCTCTGGCTTCCAGAAGCCTGAAAAAACTTTGCTAATTATTTCCAAGAGCTTTATTAATTCTTTCTGAAGAAGCCCTGTGTAAAATGGATCCCATCAACTGTCCTCACCGCCTCTCCAGCTGTTTGAAGGAATGGCCAGATTTGCACTTTACCCTTGAGTGCTTGGCTAAAGGGGAAGAGCTCTCCCAACACATTATGTCATTGTGAAAATTCATCTCTTGTTTTTCCTCTCCCTGCCTACACACATTTAATGTGGGGCTTAGAAGCAATGGACTTAATAAAATGTTGACAAAGTATTTGGAATATCATGAGAAGAAGGAGTTTTTTTTTTTTTTTTTTTTAAGAGTTGTACTTTTTTCTATGTACACAAACACAAACAGGCATTCACAAATAATCACACATATACTTACACACTCATGCACACTCCACACATGCTCACACACACGTTATTAACCTTAAAGGTAAATGAGTCATAAAAGACATATAAAATCAAATTTTATACTTTTACATTTTTAAAGCATCTGCCATTTTGGATATTACAATATGCAATGTTTTCTCCCTTTTCGTTAAATAGATATCACCTTCCTAAGGGTAGTTTTCTTAACAAACCTAACGAATCTGTCTACTTACCATATTTGTCAATGGGTGAGTATTGAAGACTTCTTTTCATCTCCTCCAAAGACAGACCTTGAGAGGAATGTTGTCCAGCACTGGAAAATTAATAAAACACATAGTTTCACAGTGTGGTGATCTGATAATAACACTTTTATAAACACAGAATTTTTCCACTCAATATAGATCGTAGAGAAATGGCAAAGTGATACAAAGAAGCTTTCATCTTAAAAGTGATTAGTTGGGAAAGAGTTCAGAATTATTTGGTTTAAGTCATATCTAAGTGCGAATCCTGGCTCTTATGCATAGGTTACAATTTCTAGCAGTATAACCTCAGGTATGCCACCCTTTCTGAGCCTCAGTTTATTTATCTGTAAAATAGGAAAAGAACATAAATAATTTCCAGTTTGTGCTTGTAATCCTTACTAAAAAGAACTAAAACAAGAACATTATTATCTTAGTAATAATATAAATAAAACACATCCCAAGAAGCATTATTATATTATTTTTATGATAATGATAATATATAGTGATAATAGTCATTACATGATTCTTTTGTGTTTATATATATTACTTTACATATAATATCATTTCCTTATTTGATAGATAACAAAACTGACACTGGAACAATTAAGTAACTTGTCACACAGGTTGGCTAATAGTTCATCCAGGATTCAAATCCAAGTCTTTTAGATTCCAAAGATGATGTATTTATCTACCATCAAATATGAAGCTCTTCCTGATTCCTACCTTCCTGACCCTTCTCCTTTCTCAAACTCCTCCTGCTCTTTTGCCCATTTGGCAAATGGGGTCACTTTCTTTCCAGTTCATTTGACTCAAAACCTGAATTTATCAAAACCCTCATCCTAAAGTCTACATCCATCAGTTAATTATATATCTATTATCTCTCTTGAAGCCATTCATCATTTGTCATTCTCAAAGCAACTACTCTAGTTCCCCCTAGAACTTCACCATGACTGTAGAAGAACTTTTTTTTTTTTTAATTATACTTTAAATTCTAGGGCACACGTGCACAACGTGCAGATTTGTTACATATGTATACATGTGCCATGTTGGTGTGCTGCACCCATCAACTTGTCAGCACCCATCAACTCGTCATTTACATCAGTTATAACTCCCAGTGCCATCCCTCCCCCCCCTTCCCCCTCCCCATAATAGGCCCCAGTGTGTGATGTTCCCCTTCCCATGTCCAAGTGTTCTCATTGTTCAATTCCACCTATGAGTGAGAACATGCGGTATTTGGTTTTCTGTTCTTGCGAAAGTTTGCTGAGAATGATGGTTTCCAGCTGCACCCATGTCCCTACAAAGGACATGAGCTCATCCTTTTTTATGGCTGCATAGTATTCCATGGTGTATATGTGCCACATTTTCTTAATCCAGTCTGTCACTGATGGACATTTGGGTTGATTCCAAGTCTTTGCTATTGCAAGTAGTGCCGCAATAAACATATGTGTGCATGTGTCTTTATAGCAGCATGATTTATAATCCTTTGGGTATATACCCAGTAATGCTATGGCTGGGTCATATGGTATTTCTAGTTCTAGATCCTTGAGGAATCGCCATACTGTTTTCCACAATGGTTGAACTAGTTTACAGTCCCACCAACAGTGTAAAAGTGTTCCTATTTCTCCACATCCTCTCCAGCACCTGTTGTTTCCTGACTTTTTAATGATCGCCATTCTAACTGGTGTGAGATGGTATCTCATTGTGGTTTTGATTTGCATTTCTCTGATGGCTGGTGATGATGAGCATTTTTTCATGTGTCTGTTGGCTGTATGAATGTCTTCTTTTGAGAACTGTCTGTTCATATCCTTTGCCCACTTTTTGATGGGGTTGTTTGTTTTTTTCTTGTAAATTTGTTTGAGTTCTTTGTAGGTTCTGGATATTAGCCCTTTGTCAGATGAGTAGATTGCAAAAATTTTCTCCCATTCTGTAGGTTGCCTGTTCACTCTGATGGTAGTGTCTTTTGCTGTGCAGAAGCTCTTTAGTTTAATTAGATCCCATTTGTCAATTTTGGCTTTTGTTGCCATTGATTTGGTGTTTTAGACATGAAGTCCTTACCCATGCCTATGTCCTGAATGGTGTAGAAGAACTCTTAATTCTCCCAGCCCTCAAGCCAGTTCTTTCCATTTCAGTTACTAGTATTACATCATTCAGTTACCTTGAGCCAAAATTCTTGGAGTCATCCTTTGTAATAGCGTCTTTCTCTCACGTTTCTCCCTCAATTCAAGTTTTTTAGCTCAGCCTACAAAACATAATCCTAATCTATACACCTCTCTCCAGCCTCAAGGCCTAGACTAATCTTTTTCTTCTTTGGGCTTTTCCAGTTTGCCACCTAATTGATCTTCCTGCTTTCACTTCTGTCTCTATATTGTCCATTCTTCATATATTATCCAGGGTGATCTTTTCAAAATATAAAACAGATTACGTCATTCACCTACTGAAAACTTTTCAATGGCTTCCCAGTTCATTTAGAATAAAATACAAATGTTCTACCTACAAGGTCCTGGTCCTGCCTATTTCTCAAACTTCAACCCATTCCCCTCTCCATCATCTTTTGCTAAATACTTCTTTTTGGCATTCTTTCTGCCTCTTGAACCCTCCAAGCTCTTTCCCAGTTCAGAGCTTCTGCATTTGTTAACTCTTCTTGTAATGCTCTTCTTAATAAATGCAAATCCCCTTTTGCTGAACACTTGCCCTGCCTTCATCTATCACTGCCTCCTCTGCCATTTAGGCCTCAGTTCAGGCCTGGGACAGTCACAGATCCTGACCACCACTCTGAGTGAATACTCCTCTGCCCATGGCCACTCTCTATCACATCACATCACTTTATTTCCTTCTTTCAGAACTATAGAAAATTATCTTGTTTATTTATCTGTTTACTTATATACCCTCCATATTCTTTCCACACAATGAGGGTGGGGACTTGTCTCTCTTGTTCCCTGCTGTATCCTCAACACTCAGAACAGTTCCTGGTACATAAGAGAAGCTTAACAAAGAGTTTTTGGAGCATTTAATAGAATTAATAGATCCTTAAATGACATTCTCTCCCCAGTCATTCAGTACTCCCCCTAAAGGGTCCTATTATAATAAAAACCTTACCACAGCATTCCGCTGCAATTCCCCACGCCGATATACCAAGTTCTCTATAGCCCTACATGTGTCTCTGTGTCTTGTATTCTACAATTCCTCAACACATTTTTTGCCCAAGTTCAAGCCAGACTAATAAACTGAATTTTTCAAACATTCCTCAGTTTTCTCTTCTCTATGACTGTGGCTGAGCTGCTCTCAACTGCTTGAATATGCTTATTTATCCCTGACAGGAAGCAGTATAGTACTATGGTTAAGAATGAGCATTGTAGTGCCAGACCCCTTGAATTTGGATCCTGACACCATCACTTACTATCTTGGCAAGTTATTTAACCATTCTATGCCTCAGTGATGCAACTATAAAATGGGAATTATAGCAAGACTTAGCTTATAAAGTTAATCATGAGACTTAAAAGAGTTAATAAGTTTAAAGCACTTTGAACATTGCTGAAATTTAGTAAGCACTCAATAAATGTTACCTACTTTTATTATTCTTCAAGGTCCAACTCAAAGTTGGCATCTTCCTTGAGGCCCTCTTGAAAACTCCCAGTCAGAATTAACCTCTTCCTCTTCCATATCCCTCTAGAACCTGATAATTCTACACAGTACTCATCAGAGTCTGCCTTAGTGTAGAATTATCTGTATTTGTATGCTAGTGAACCTTCTTAGACAGATAGTTCCTGGAGGTCAGAGATTATGTCTGACATCTTTGGATTTCCCACAGGGGTTAGCCAATACTTTGCAAATACTTAAAATAAAAGTATGTTAAATTAAATAAAATTAGATTATTACAAAATGTTCATTTAAAGACATCAGATTTTCCTGAAAGCTAACATCAGTTCACACTGATTAATTTTTTCTACCTGCCTTAAAAATGACTGCGTCTTTGGCCTCACTTCCTTAAGCTATAGAGTAGACACGCTTTTTTTTTTTTTTTTTTTTTTTTAGAGGGAGTCTCGCTCTGTCACCCAGGCTGGAGTGCAGTGGCCGGATCTCAGCTCACTGTAAGCTCCGCCTCCTGGGTTTACGCCATTCTCCTGCCTCAGCCTCCCGAGTAGCTGGGACTACAGGCGCCCGCCGCCTCGCCTGGCTAGTTTTTTGTATTTTTTAGTAGAGACGGGGTTTCACTGTGTTAGCCAGGATGGTCTCGATCTCCTGACCTTGTGATCCGCCCGTCTCGGCCTCCCAAAGTGCTGGGATTACAGGCTTGAGCCACCACGCCCGGCGACACACTGTTTTTTTAGAAGAAAGCAATGCTTAAAAAAAAAGACAAAGTATTGACTTAAATGGGACATGATGTGTTCTCAATCAACATTAAACATGGCAATAGAATATCACTCAAGACATTTTTCAAAATGTAATTTCCCTTATTAATAAGACCTAACTTCTTTAAAACTCTATCTCCTTTTAAGAAATGTGCTATACACAGTAGTCTTGGCAACACAAGATAATAGGAAATCAATATTTTATCACCAAAATGGCTATCTGGTTTCCTCTAAATAAAAGCTCATATCCAAGCTGCTCTGTTTGTTCAGTTGCTAAATGCAATCCATGTCAGGGGACTTAACCTTTTTGCCCAAGAGATAGATACCACATAGTCTGGCTCCAGATGCTGTTCTAGGATGACAGACAGATGGAAGCTACCCATGGCCAGGTCAAACAAAACAGAAGAACCCAGACCCTGATCAATAGAACTAGCTGTTTCAACCCATGCGCATCCCAGACTTCAGCAAGTGTTTCACAGATGCCCGGGTTTAGAAGATACATCAGGACCTCTATTTGCTGAAGTTGTGGTCAGTGAAAATAAGGAACTTACAGCGATGCAGCTGCCTCAAGAATTCAACAAAAGTAAATGCGAACTAATGACAGGTAAGGAAAGCACTCAATTTTGCAAGTATTTCAACATTGCTGGTCAACTAGGTAGTCTTCCTTATGCTAAAATGATGATCTATATCACAGATGGCCATATATATGAATTACTAGTTACTATATGGGTAATTTTGTGCATGTAAAATAAAACTTTATTTTATAAAAAGAGAGTAACAGTCTTTAGGTTAGTTTTTGCATACTACCATGTTATATTAGTATGTATTATTTTAGTGCTAATTCAAATTAGCTCCATGATGTATACATAAATATAAACATTATCATCAGTCACTGTTTTTATAAAGGTACATTAGGATATGAATAATTTATTACAATGAAGAATAGAACCAAATTTTTTAAAAAATATTTTTACTAATTAATTCATGCTTTAGGGGTATAGATGTCCTAGTGAACATCTGCCAATTAGACCAGTTCACACTCAAATCCACAATATGTAAACTGTATTTTGGAGTGTGCATGCCATTTAGGCCATAGCTTGTCAGAACAAACTAGCCTGTTTGCAAATGGTCACATTGTCTGTGAATGAATTAATGCACCCTGGGTAAAGACAGGAACCAGGGCATTTAAAACTAATGGCAGAAGAGTGAAGAATAATAGGAAAAGTGCTAGAAAATAATATATCCAAATATGGCCTCAACTCCCCAAAGCAGGAGTAAGACAGAGCCTACAAACTAGGCTAGTGAGTTAATGTACATTATAGGCAAAGCTTCAGATAGGAATGATTTAAACAGAAGTTTTCTGCACTCTTGGAAAAATACTGATTCCTAGGAGCTACCATGGATACATTAAGAAAAGAAAATCATTCTAGATTTACTTTATTATATTTTTGGTGAAGATAAATATAAAGGGGAAATCAATAGGCTAGAACATACAACTGGATTCTAGCAGAGTGTTGGACAGAATTACTCCTGACTGCTTTGTAAGTAAGAAGGGGAGATCGGTGCCAGATGACAAGTGGTTAGACTGAATTGTGACTGACTGAATATCCACAATTGACACAGTCTTCAAATGGTGAAGGCATTTCATATAGATGACATTCCCACAGAGTTAAGTTGAGCCTTAGACATTGACAACAATTAAAACAAAACACAGCACTTCCTAAGATTAGAACTGTCCAAAAATAGATTGAATTGTTCTAGTAGGGGATACTGCTCCATCCCTAGAAGTCTGTAAGCTAAGGACTGAAGCACCTCTTGGCTGTAGAGGGATCCAGGCACCTATCTGTAGAGGGATCCAGGTGGTGTAGAGGGATCCAGGCACCTACCTGGAGGTCACAAGATGTGACGAGTGACGTTCCAGATTCCTCCATTTCTTACATTCTGTGATTCTTTTTTTGTTTGTTTGATTTGAGATGGAGTCTCTCTTGGTCATCCAGGCGGATTGCAGTGGTGCAATCTCGGCTCATTGCAATCTCCGCCTCCCAGACTCAAACAATTCTTGTGCGTCAGCAGAAAAGTAGTTGGGATTACAGGAATGTGCCACCATGCCCGGCTAATTTTTTGTATTTTTAGTAGAGATGGGGTTTCATCATGTTGGTCAGGCTGGTGTCGAACTCCTGTTGATCCACCCACCTCGACCTCCGAAAGTGCTGGGATTACAGGTGTGAGCCACAGCGCCTGGTCACACGTGATTCTTTAGAAGGCATTCGTGAATCATGTGGACTTTGAGAAGCTAGCTTTGGCATGTTGGAAAGGCAGAGTGAGATTACACAGTCCCCATTTAGGCAGGAGACTTTTATCTTCCTTATCTGACATGTCCAACATTTGGCCAGGGCTGAATGCCTGATTTGTACATACATGCCACAGTGCATCTGGCTATACGTTACCACTGCTACTCAGCGTGCTGTTAGTAGCTTTTGTCTAAATACATTTCATTTGAAATGGTAACTGAAACATGCTATATGCCTGAAGGAACCATTGCATTTAGTGCTCCATTTCAAAGGAGGAACTACATTGGCATTTAAAATGAAGCAAAGGAAACTGTAGAGAAACCACTTTCACATAAACCCATCGTTAAGGATTTGAATGACAGGTTGTGTAAGGCTGGCACTAGGAAATCCAGAGTTGCTTAACAAGAATTCTTATATAAAAGAAATTTGTAGAATATTCATGTTGCAATGCTTACAGGATAGAGGAGATACTCCTAAAACTCTATGCAATTTAATCCAAAGAGATATATTGTTAAGCAAGTCCCAAGAAGAAATACAAAAAATAATGTCTGAAGAGACGGGGGAATTCTGGTGCCATCTCTTTAGTGTGGTGGGACCAGGCAGTGTTACAATGAATCCAAATGGCCCCATTTAGAGCCTTGAAAATAGACAGTGTTGTGGCTTCCAAACTATAGCCTGCCAAATGTTTTTGGTATTGGAGCAATGAATCATGGTTTTGGCTGTGGGATTTCATGAATTCTCAGAATATTTGCTAGTGCCACAATTGCTTCTGACTGAATTGCATTCCAAAGAAGACTTCAGATGGATATGCAGTCCAAAAGGAATCATTTTTTAAAATCACGTTCTTCTGAGTGTGGCTTTTGCAAACTTGGGAACTTTGATTTGATGAATTATAACAGATGTATACTATTTTACATGGCTTGAAAGTAAGAGTGAAATTAAAACAATTAAATAAAAATAAAGAGACCTAGAACATTAAGTTTGACTATGATATAATAATAATTTTTTATACTTGTAGAAGGCTTTATAGCTTGCATACACTTTTCTATCGACTAGCTTGTAACATTTTTACAAAACCCCTGTGGGGTGTCTGGGAAGGAATTAATTTCACCTGCGTTTTGGGGATGCACAGTCAGGCTCAGAAAGTTTGAATGACTTGCAGAAACTCACAATGCTAGCCAGAGGCAAAAACCTAACTTGAACAGAAGTTTTTCAGACTTTCATTCCATACTCTTTCTACTAAAACACACTCCATTTAATAATAGCACATGTCAAACTATTGTTCAGTTACCATTTGGAGAGCTCATTGAATTACAGAGCTGATAATAAGTTACAGAGTTTTGGATTATGTGCATATGAAGATGAACACCAAATTCTTCTTAGAGAAACATTCCTTATAATCATAGCAAAATCAGAACCAGCTTTCTCATGTTTGCTTGATCTTTAAAAAATGATACTTTCCTTTATTCAACAATTGCTTGCTGTTACCTTGCTATGATGCGAAAACATGAGATACACATGCACTAAACTTTCTAAATGAGAGACTTATTATTCCTCTCAACCCTCTGATCTTTCGTAAAATTTTCTAAGCTGCATGCATGGATTCATCTTCCTAAACACAGCCTGGGCTATGTTGAACAGAAAACCATTAGGTTATTAGTGTGATTAAAGACTTCAGGCAAAATTTTCTTCCATTCAAATTGGTCCAATTAGTTTTTATGCAGCCAATAATGCCCTCAGGCTACCTGTACCCCGGAAGATTTAGCCATTTGGATTTTTAATAAGGCAACACCACTTAAGGCCTCACAAGTTTGCAAACATGTTTTGTGGTTTATTGCCATGTGTCATAACAGTGTTACCTATGTGATAATATTAGCACCAGGATCAATGGCCATATGCACACTTCTCCCCTTCTTCATGAGGAATATCTCCAAGTCAGAAGTTATCTCTTATACTCAAAAGGAAACACATACAATAATACCTGAACATAATTTCAGTTCTTTGCCCCAATCTAAGGAACTAATACAAAGAAAAGGTGGAGAACCAGCTTGCTGAGATGCCTAATAAAGGTGTTTACACAAGGATAATAAATGTCTTGCCATAGAAAAGGCTACTAGAGTCATCTGGCTCATCCTTTTGGCATTTAGCTGAAAACAAATAGATCTATTTAAAACAGATCTGTCAGACGAGGTAAATGCCTTTCTATGCTTTGCAGTGTCTTTCTATGCAGTCCACCTTTCCTCTGGCCTAAGGAGTAAGATGATATTTCTATTAGAGACAGGAATTTATTTGGCCTAACTTTGAAATGGTCCAGTCAGACTCTTATGAATGACCATTTGCTAATTTATCAGTTAAGTTCAACATGTTTATTTATTCATGATTTCATCCTGGCTGTTTTCAAAGCATTATTTTGTTTTTGTCAATATTTCCTACTTGACAATGTCCTAAATTGAAACAAATTTATTGCTCCTATTACAGTGAATGGGCAAGGGCAAAAGCATTTAATGGGGCCAGAGGTCAGTGCAAAATATCTCTTTCAGGAATATCAAACCCATCAGTTTTCTTTCAATGGCAAATGTCCCCAGGCTATAAAAGAACTGAAAGACTTGGCAACCAGGTCATGGTTCTGCTTGAGCCATTAGGCAAATATCCAAGGTCTCAGCTTTCCCCATTTTTAAAGGAAAAAGCAATTAGGCAAAGAATTATGAATAAGGAAAAATGCAGTGAGAACGTAAAGTGTGTATTAATTCCTAGATGGCTCATAAATTATTAAAAGGCTCAACAGTAACCTAACAACACTACTACCTATCAATTTACCTACTAATTTAAGCAGGTATAAATGAGTCAGCAGTACAAACCATTAGGAGGCACGCTTTGCACGCCTTGACTGCTAAAACTGAGGAACATCCTCTATAGCAAAATCTTTCATAGCCCTCCGCTTCTATACTATCATTCAGAAAGAAAAAAAAAAAAAACAAACGTTTTGAGTTCTTGGGTTCTTGGTAGCATGACAGTCATAAGGCCTACTCCTTAATTCCTCATTTTCTCACCTACCATTTTACCAGGAAGGAAACTGAGGTCTTGAGAATTGAAGTAACCTATTCCAGTTCATATAGTAAGGCTGTAGTGAAATAGAGAATATAACCTAGAATTCTGATCTTCTAGTTTTATTTGATGATTTTTATTTTTATTTTTAAGGAGAGTAGGAAAACAAAATTGTTTCATACCTGCTAAGTGCCAGGGACTCTACTTGATGCTTTGCAAAACTTACAAAATTTGCCCCACCTAACAACCCATTTTATATATGAGGAAACCAAGGCTCAGAGAGTCTATGTCTTATCCAAGATAACTCAGTTGTAATTCAAACCTAGGCCAGGCAATTATTAAATCTTTTCCAACTTAAACCTGTTGGCTCTAGAAGTGATTCTCAAAGTGATGTCTATATCCTTATCTCTCTCCCTTTTTCCGTGACTTTTTATCAAGCACAATGCCAGGAGCTGTGCTCTGTATTAGGAATGCAGACATGAGTGTGATGGACATAGACTCTACCCTCTGGGGTAAATAGAAATGTAGACACATAATGGCTGGGCACAGTGGTTCATGCTTGTAATCCCAGCACGTTGGGAAGCCAAGGCAGTAAGATCTCTTGAGGCCAGGAGGTAGAGGTTGCAGTGAGCTGTGATCATGCCACTGTTCTCTAGCCTGGGTGACAGAGTGAGACCCTGCCTCAAAACAAGAAAAAACCCCATAGACATGTACAGGTAAACTTCAACACAGGAGAAGAAGGGACATGCTCTAAAGACACTCTCCTTATGCAGAGAAAATGAAGAACAACCCTGGTTCACAAGGGGTGGGGTCATCCAGGGATAGAGCAAGGTAGGGGCGTGTGCAAAGACTTTGGAATCAAATGTCTGAAGTGAATATATGAACTTTCTTTAAAAAACCTTTTCATTTAAAAACTCTTAAACATAAAGAAAAGTTGCCACAAGTATACAGTGTTTATTTTTCTGAACCACTCGAGAGTAAGTTGCCAATCTAATGCCCATCATCTCCCAAATACTTTAGTGTATTTCTACAATAAAGACATTCTCCTACATAACCACAATACAATCATTTGATTCTTCCATCTACCCTCAGACGCCATTCAAGTTTTGCCAATTATCTCAATAATGCTTTTTACAGCAAAAGAATCTAATTCAGAATCACATGCAGCATTGAGTTGTCATGTTTCTTTATTTTCTTTCCGTCTGAAATGGTCTCAGTCTCTACTTGAATTTCATAACCATGACATTTTTGAGGATGACAAACCAGTAATTTTGCAGAATGTCTTTCAATTTGGTTTTATCAGAGGTTTCCTAATGATTAGATTGAAATTATGCATCTTCGGAGGGAAGTATCACAGAAGTGACGTTGTTTCTTTCGTTGTGTCCCATCACATTTTGATTTGTCTCATTATTGTGTTGTTAATTTTGATTACTTGATTGAGTGATATCTGATAGGCTTCCACAGTATAAAATTACTCTTTTTCTCTTTGTAATTAATAAGTATTTTGTGAGGAAGTACTTTCAGACTATATAAATATTCTGCATCTCAGACAAATTTTATTTACTTCTATCATTTATTTATATCTATATGAACTTACAGTTATAATTTTATTGATGTCCTGTCATTATTTATTTTGATAGTCAAATTAACTCATAGTTGTCCACCTGGGGTGCCTTTGCTATATCCCTTTGATATATCACCATCTTTCTTTGTATCTCTCTACTTTCTGGTGCAAGATGTTTCAGGCTTATTTTCTTGTTTTGTACTTGTCTGAGCCTTAAAGCCTGTCATTTCTTCAAGTGCCTTGTTTCCTTTTGGTAAATAATAGTATTTGGAAATGAGGATCAAGGTACCAGGTGTGTTCCTGCGGATGAAGTGCCGCTCCTCCAAGGCCCTCTCATTTAGCAAGCACAGCTAGAGCATATGTATGAGAATACATAGGTGTGTAAACACATTTAGACTTCACTCTGTCAAAGCATAAGTTTCCAGCAACATCTCCAATTCCAAACTAACAAGCCGAGTGGATTCTAGTTTTCATTCTCTCCATATTTACAACACCATTCTCTGACAGTGAGAAACCCAACTCCCATTATCCTAAATATATTTACTTATTTGATCATTGTCCCTGAATGTACAAATCTCCCATTGCTGTTGCACCCTTTCCCCACTCCAACACACACACAGATATCCTCCTTTACCCACAAGGGCTCCAATATCCCACACCCATGCGGAAGGCTTCCTCACTCTCATGTGTTCTGACACCCACACGCCTATTCCCCACCTGCCTGCCCCAAGTGGGTCCGCTCCTCACTTACCTGGGGATCCAGCACTCAGCACTGTACTATGTCCCTATGCCATGCCTTCCTTACCCTGCTCAGGCTCCAGTCCCTTGCTTGCACTGGGCAGCCTGCCCACACATACACCTTCTTCACTACCCTTATGCTCCAACTTCCTTCCACCAGGCACTTTCCTGTGCCCATGTCCTTCTTAGCCTGCATGGAAGCACAGTGGCACTACTCTGTAGGATGTCCTGCTTACCATGCTTGGGCTCTGGCCTTACTTGAGCCACTGTTCTCTCCACCCTTCTCATAGATACCCTTCTTCCTGGGCTTGGATTCTGATCTCCTATGCCAGGGTGCTTTCCCATGTGGCTACCTTCTTTACCATACTTAAGCACTACCACCTTGGCTGGGCAGCCCCAACCTCCTGTGGAAACTCTTTCCTTCTCCCACTTTTGTTCTGACACCCTATGCCAGGCAGTGCCACCCATCACTCCCATCCACCACATAGACATTCTCCACACCTTACTTGGATTCTGACATTCTGCTCCATATCCATTGGGGAAGTCCACCTTACTCAGCCCTGTCTAATGACTTTGGACTAAATCATTCATGAAGGGAAGGGAAGGGAAGGGAAGGGAAGGGAAGGGAAGGGAAAGGAAGGGAAGGGAAAAACAGTAACAACGGTGAAAGTTTTAAAATGCTAATCAGATCATGTCACCTCCCTGATTACAATCCCTCAATGGCTGACCAACACATGTAGATCAATAACCTAACACCCTGTCTGATAAAGCCCTCATGACCTGGACTCTATCTAGTTCTGGAACTTCATCTTGTGCCACTCTGCCCTGTCTCCCCTCCCTATCCACCATGGTGGCCTTCTGGTTCTCCTTTTTGCTCATGCCTTAGAAACCCCACATTTGCTTTTCAGCTCTGCTGAATGCATTTCTCAGAGTCTTCTTATGGCAGACTTGTTTTTGTCATTTACCACCTCATCTAACCTTGTGTTTCCTATTTTCTCCTGTGCCTTGTTTCTCAGTAAATATGGATTAAACAAATGATGGAATGAATGAATGATGTTTCCTCTTCTGCAATTTTATTCATGTTTATCTTTGTCTGTTTACTCTGATTCTTTTTAACAAAGTTTGTGGTCATTGCTGAACCTCCTTTCATTTCTTTAGCCACTGCTCAAGGATGAGCCGTATGAGTCTCCGTGTTCCTGGCACTTCCCACAGCACCTGGCACGGACTAGTAAAAGTGTTTATAGTGACCTGAAGGTAGCCTTCGTATTTTTCCACAGGGAGATGGATTTCCAATGTATACAGTTTTGGGGCTATGTGACTTGAACAAATATAGATTTTTATGCTTTTAGAGCAGGCAGGGATCAGCAAACTTTTCCTGTAAAGGACCAGACAGTAAATATTTTAGGCTTTGTGGACCATATGGTCTCTTGCAACTACTCAACTCTGCTGTTTCAGTGCAAACACAGACATAGATAATATGTAAACAAATGAGTGTGGCTGTATTCCAATAAAACTTTAGGAAACAAGCAGGGAGTTGAATTTACCCATGAGTTGTAGTTTACCAATCTCTTTTTTAGAGTGTCAGAGAAGTCCTATATGTGTTGCTCTCCTAAGCTGCCTTTTACCTTTGGGCCAAACAATGATATCTCAGTGAATGTAAGATCTCCATTCTTCTTAGATTTTCATAGCTTCTCCTAGGAGAGGAATGTTAAAGACTAAAATGCATGAGCTAATGGAAAACAGAAAAAATACCCAATTTATATTGATTTAGTGTTTACCATATATTAGACATGTAGAAATTGCATTCTCACATCATCTTCATTGCAACCTAATGAAGAAGATGATATTATTATTTTCATCCTATAGCTGAGAAATTTGAGACTTGAAGAGCTCAACCAACATGGCCAAGGTCACAGGTTATAAGTCATAGAACTTGAATTTGAACTCAGGTCCATCTGAGCCCAAGCTTTTAACCACTACTTTATACTCATGGCCACTGGGTAGTTACATAAATAAAAATCACAAAACCAATTTTATTGATGGAAGATAAAAGCAGCAACTAGATTGGAGCCTACAGAGCAATACATATTCTTTTCCCCTATTGGATTGAGGAAAGTTCAAAGGCCATCTTTGTTGATTTTAGATCTCTGGGCTCCTTTGTGTGAATTCAGATCCCTGCAAGAAATTCCATGTTCCTTTGTTCTTTATGACAAGCCAGTCTGAATGGGAAGGTTTTAAAACTCCCTAAACTCTTTGAACATGTAGAACATTGATCTTCACAAACCATTTGAAATACCCTAAGGAGGTTGCAAAATTACAAGCAATGTTTTTTTGTTTTGTTTTGTTTTAAGTGAATGTATACCAAACCTCTGGGACCCTTTGCTTCATCACACAACACCAAAGCTTTCCTCTCCTCCTCTGTGTATTCTTTGCTGTCAGACCCTGAATAAAAATGATATTATGTAGTGGGGGTGCCTTGTTCTCATTGAAAACCTCTTCTCTTGCCGGTAATGTGGGGGCTCTTACCCCACTCTAGTGTGAAGTGCTGTGATGCTTCTTTGAATCCTGGGGCAATCCAAGGTTTGACACTTCCTGCTGGGCCAGCTGCTGCTCTTGGCTTTTGTATTGACAGGAACATGACTGTGGATGCTGTAAGAAGTACTCTGTGGCCTTCTGCACAGCCAGGCCTCCATGATCATATTTATATTGGTATTTATTAAGCTTTAATATGTGGCACACCAGAAGCACATTCCTTCAGAATAGGAGTCATGCTTTGTTACTTATCTCGTAGCCCTGGCATTTGGACACAGGGTTTACTTGCAACACTTATTTTAAAAATAAATTTGGTTGAACTGAGATCCTGGTCATTTCTTCAGCCTCATCTCTCAGACTCAATGTTCTATGCAGGTTGGCCAAGTGGTCAGGAACTTGGGGTGTGAAGCTGACTGAGCCAGTTTTCAGTCTGGGCATCTCTACTTCCTAGCTGCTGGCCTTGAGCAGATTATTTTACCTTCCTGTGCCTCACATTCCTTTTTTGTTGCATGAGGACAATAACAATACTTATCACATATGTAGTTATTTGTGAGAATTATATGAGATGATATACATGCAAAGTGCTTAGAAGAATCCCTAACACACAGGAGGTGCTCAGTATTAGCTATCTTATTATTGTTGTTATTATTCTCATTCTCATGTATGCCTGCAGCATTCTTTCCTCCCCCTCTTCCACTGGATAATGCTACTGATTTTTCAGCCCTCAGCTTCCCCAACACTTGGTTAGGTGTCCTCTGTAGCATGTTTTATATCACACTGAAGAATCTCATCTTTCATTCTTTGTCTCTTTCCCCAGTATCCAGCTCATAGCCCATGCTAAGTAAAATACTTACTATATAATTGAATGCATAGAAAGTAGGTATAAAAGAGCAAATTAATTGGCAACCTCTCCTTCCAGCCCCAAAGTACCTCAGCCAGAGCAATCCTTTTAGAAACAACCCTAATGATGTTACCTCTCTGCCCAAACCCCTGCAGTGGCCCGCATCTCAATCATAGTAAATCTCCAAGTCTTGCCAGTGGCCAGTCCCCTTTCATGATGTGGTCCCCTTAGTTCCTTTTTTTTTTTTCTGTTTCTTTTTTTCCTTTTTCTCTTTTCCTTTCTTTCTTTCTTTTTTTTTTTTTTTTTTTTTTTTTTTTTTTTTTTTTTTTTTGAGACAGAGTCTCGCTCTGTCGCCAGGCTGGAGTGCAGTGGTGCGATCTTGGCTCACTGCAGCATCCGCCTCCTGGGTTCCACAGATTCTCCTTCCTCAGCCTCCTGAGTAGCTAGTATTACAGGTGCCCGCCACCATGCCCAGCTAATTTATGTATTTTTAGTAGAGACGGGGGTTTCACCATGTTGACTAGGATGGTCTTGATCTCCTGACCTTGTGATCCGCCTGCCTTGGCCTCCCAAAGTGCTGGGATTACAGGTGTGAGCCACCACACCCGGCCGTGGCCCCCTTACTTCCCTACTTCATCTCCTACTACACTTACCCATGATTGTTTTCCTTCATCTGGCCTCCTGGCTATATTCTCTAAATCTGCAGACATAATCCCACCTCAGAAAATTTGCACTTGCTGTTCCTAGAACTTGCAAAGCTGTTCCCCAGGGACTTGTGGTTCTCTTGTTCACTTAATTCACGTCTTTGCTCAAATGCTATCTTCTGGGTGAGGCTTTCCTTCACCATTCTGTTTGAAATTGCAAACTACATTGCTTTCTTCACTCCCTATCCTCCATACCTACTGTAATACTATATAATTTACTTTTTAAAAAGTTGCCTGTCACTCTCCTCCCACATTAGAATAAAACCTCCATGAGGGAAGAGATTATTTTGTGTGTTTTATTTGCTGCTGTATCTCCAGAGCCTAAAAGTAAAAGCTTTAGATATTTGCTAAATGAACGAATACATTAGATTAAAGTATGCCCATTGCCCATAGAACCAAGAAAAATGACAAATCTTTTATGAGCATCATTCCAGAAGAGATTTATGTGACCTTTTCCTAATGCATTTTCCTGTACAATTTTTTAATAGGGAGAAGCTGTGTGGAGATTCCATAGCGAGTCACCAGTTGGCCCTATATACCCCAGCTGTGACCACAGCCAGTGAAACTCCACAGCAGCCCGGGATTCCACACAGTGTCAGGTGCAGAATACTTGCACTGTGCTATCTAATAGGCCAAGCCCCCTCTATTTCTGGCAGGCCCACAGAGCTATTCACTTTGCATGTTTCCATAACCATCTGAATAGGGCAGAGATCAGGCTGTTAAAATTCCCAATGCACTCTTCAGAATGCCTCTAAATACTTCTGATGGTAATTGCCACACAGTTACTCTGTGTTTTGAAGACTTTTCACATAAAAGAATTCACTGAAGCTTTTGTGGACACTGCCACCAAAATTACTGGATTGTGTTTGCGGCTGGCCACAGTTAGGCTCTTGACAAATACCAATGCTTTGCAAAAACAATTTTTGGTGAAAGCAACAACTCCACATTCACTCACGCCTTTGGAATTGTGGCTTGATAGAATTGCCTTGTTCTCCATATGGGCACAGGGAGTGGAACATCCCACACTGGGGCCTGTCAGAGGTTGGGGAGAAAGGGGAGGGATAAAATTAGGAGAAATGCCTAATGTAAATGACGGATTAATGGGTGCAACAAACCACCATGGCACATGTATACCTATGTAACAAACCTGCACGTTCTGCACATGTATCCCAGAACTTAAGCATAATTTAAAAAAAAAAAGAGAGAGAGAGAGCAAACCACATGCCACAGGGCACTGGTTCCTCAAGACCAAAGAAAACCTCAAAAGTTGTATTAGCAATTACCAACAACTATGTATTGATCACCTACTGTATGCCAGACCAGACACTGCCAACTGTCAGGGCCTGGCATACAGTAGGAGCTCAACCTCTGCAAAGCTAGACTCACAAAGAAGGCAGAGCTGAAGTCTAAATTTTCACTGAAATTACTATAAGCAGCTAATGGTCAGGCAGAGTCTACAACTTTGAGGCCCCCCCCCTTTTTTTTTAAGTCAATCTCTTTCTCTCTTTCTCTTTCTTGTTCTTGCTTTGGACATTTCAAAAAAAAAAGAAAGAAAGAAAGAAAGAAAAATCTTACACAACTGCCAACTATATTTGAATACACACACAAAAGAAAGGAAAAAAAAGAATTGCTTGTTCTCCTAGATACGTGTATAGAAAAACACAAATATCATGCTCAAAATTTGATGATACATGTCTTTACAAATCCATATGAAGTATCAAGTGAGTTAATGTCTATAGATGTGCTTTCTGAAATAATAGGTGTTAGAAAATTTATTTCACATACAAGTCCTTATTTAATCTTCCCAGCTCCTCTGTGGTATCAGTATTATTATATATTTTTTTCTTGAAGAAACTGAAGGGCAAATTGGTCAGGTAACTTGCCTCAGGTCACCTGGCCAGTAAGAGGGAAGAGAAGAATCAGACAGAACCCACACTGAGGCGCATTGTTTTTCTGTTCCACAACGCAGCTGTGTTACAGAAACCTTGTGATCTGCTGTAGTGAATGCTTGGGGTGTCCCCCCTCATTAGTAATTTGGATTCTTCAATTTCCAGTGGACAGTTGGGCTTGGAGTTAGAAGTGTAGGCTTCTGATCATGAACCTACTGAAGCTTTGGATCATGCAGCGCTGGATTGTAAGTGTTCACAGTTTAATCTCGAATTCCTTCTACAGGCAAAGTTTCCACTAAAGCCAGGGGCTAAGGTAGAAAGACTACAGATTTTCAACCTAACAAATACACCAGTTTTAATCCAGATTTGAATCAAATGATCAATATTCCAATCAGAAAATGAATCATGTTATTCTGGGATTGCTTCCTGGGGTATTTCTCTCTCTCTCTCTCTCTCTCACACACACACACACACACACACACACACACACACACACACTTTAGGGACCAGAAAAACAGCTACTTACATTTTGGGAATATGTGGTAAAAAGACAGATTCTCTCTTTTTCATGCTACTTTTTAAATGTATAATACCCTCAGGAGTAGGTCTTCTATACCGTGTGGAGAGAATTAGTCATGCAACTCCTACTACAAATATTCCCCAAGCACCATTCTGGAAGTGTACACCTTGGTCTACCTTTTAATATGAGACACCAAGCTGAAAGGAAATCCTGTCTAGGGAACGGGTAATCTGAGCTGCTGCAGGTTCCCATAGGAACGCTAGGAACTCACTGCCTTTATTTATGCTCATTTGTGGCAGCTGTCTCCTTTGGATTCTGGCTCTTAGCAAGTACAAGCAGCAGCTCCAAGAGCAGATCTGTACTAAATGTCTCTCTTTGAAGCCCTTGAGTCCATAGCCTTCTATTTGCGTCTGGCCCCGATTCATCAAGGGCCTGAATGCTTCACCTGCTATATTAAGTTTCCAATAGCACCTGAACCAGATTTTTTTTAAAAAAGAACAATCCCTGGCCAGCGAATCAGCATGAGAGCATTGGAAAAGTGATAAGGCAGATAGTAATTACTGCCCGTCATCTATTATTGGAGGGATGTTGATATATCTCCCTCATCTGAATTGTTTTGACTCTACCTGGATCTCAGTTACCTGTTTAGAAGATTAACAACAGTTGGATGCAGCCCCAGAATCACTCTGGGCTTTTGAGTAGTTATAATTCATAGCAGAAATGGCATTATGAATAGACCTGCACAGGCTTTAAAGAAATTCTGACTTATTCTCAGGGATCAAAACACTTAACATTTCAGTAGAAATAGCAAGAAACATTCACTCACACATTTATTCATTCATGTATTCATTTATTAGACCCTGTGCCCCTCTTATCATAAATGTATCACGCTTTGCTGCAATGGCTTGTTCACCAGCTCTGTGAGAATAGAGACTGGGGCTGTCTTGCTGACACTGTGACCTCCGTGCTAGGAATATAGTGTCTCTTTACCAATCGTTTGCTTAATAAAGGAAGGCAGAAAGGTAATGAAAAAGGCTTTATGGAAATAGTAGCATTTAATTTTGACTGCATACATATATATATATATGGACATTATCTAAAAATATTCTGAAGTTGAAGCTGTTGCCCAAAGGAGAAGATATATATATATGTGTATATATATATACACATACACATACATACATACACACACATACATAAAGCATTTACATGTATGTGTGTGTGAGAGAGAGATAAGGTAAGGATTTATTGTACTAGAATACATATTTCATAAAATAGTTAACATTTATTGAACAGTAACTATGTGCCAGGCATTGTTTTAAGTGACTTACATAGATTGTTTCATTTAATCTTCACAATAACCATGAAGTAAGTATCATTATTATGCCTGTTTTATAGATTAGGAAGCAAAGGCAACTGGAAAGAAGTGAATGAGCTTGGGTAAGATCTCACAGAGAAAATGGCAGTGCCACAATGTGAACCCAGCCAGTCTTCCTGGGAGCACATGTTCCTCATCACTATGATATACAACCTCCAAATATATCCTAAGTTCAGCTCTACAAACTTCTATGGTGATGGAGAGAGGACATTATCTAAAACTATTCTGAAGTTGAAGCTGTTGCCTAAAGGAGAAACAGCTGTAAGAACACTCTGTCCATTCAGGGCATCCAGAGCAGAGAAGGTGGATCTGTGCTCCCAGAGATAGGACCCCCACACTGCCACAGGGACCCTGCAGACTATTCAATCTTCCCTTCACCTCTGCTCCCATGTCACCACTATTCACAACTGTGCAAATTAAAGCTCCAAGCAATCCTCCCCAAGATGAGTCAGCTCCACATATAACTACCAGGTCTAAATTTCATAAGGGGCCTCTTAGCCCTGTTACACCCACCCCAGCTGCTTAAACATGTTGCAACTCAAAGGGGACTGTTTTCTTTATCACGGCCACATAGACCAAGTCCCAAATACCACATAGTATGCCCCAGATCTCCCTTCCTTCTTCCTTCTCATTTGTTCTCAGTGTCTTAAAAATGGAGGCAGACCATACAGTTACCATTTAAAGAAGGATTGATTTTTCCCATTTTTTTGAAGTTGGGAGACAAAAATGTTGGTGTTTTTCCAAAAATTTTGGAAAGGGAGGAAGGAAAAGGTGAAAAGAGACAAGCAAGGACTGAGGGAAAAAGAGCCAGAGGCAGAAGAGATAACAGGGAAATAGACGGATGGATGGGCCTCAGAAATGAGAAGGTCGATTTCTCCATCCAAGGTAAAGAGAGGAGAATCCATGGAGTCACAGAGAGACTGGAGGGGCTGAGGAAGAAAGGTGGTGGAACTCATGCGAGGTAGTCTCAAATTCTTCAGAAAAGTCAGAGGCGAGGTCACTTCGATTCTGTACACGTATTTAAATACCATATCTTAAAATTTCACACTCAAGATCCCAGTTCAGTCTATTCTTTTGAAAAATTGAATTATCATTTATAATCAAGGTATATGAGGATGCAGATGCATAAGAATGACACTATGGACTTTGTGGACTCAGGGGGAAAGGGTGGGAAGGGGGTAAGAGATAAAAGACTACAAATTGGGTTCGGCGTATACTGCTCGGGTGATGGGTGCTCCAAAATCTCACAAATCACTGTTAAAGAACTTACTCATGTAACCAAATGCCACCTGTTTCCCAAAAACCTATGGAAATCAAAAATTAAATATATAAATGAGCTTGGGCAAGATCACACAGAGAAAATGGCAGTGCCCAAAGGAGAAATAGCTGTAAGAACACTCTGTCCAGTCAGGGCATCCAGAGCAGAGAAGGTGGATCTGTGCTCCCACAGATAGGACCTCCACACTGCCACAGGGACCCTGCGGACTATTCAATCTTCCCTTCACCTCTGCTGCCGTATGTGTGTGTGTGTGTGTGTGTGTGTGTATGTGTGTGTATATATATACACACATATATATATGTATATATTCTAGGCATAGATAATGAACTTTTCACAACAGAATGACACACATTATAAACTTAAAGCTTTGGCTTAACTATAACATATCTTCATTACAGTTACTTGTCCTTACATTAGAAAAATTTCATGTATAAAATTTAATTTTCTTTTAAAGATATATTCTGTGGGGTTATTTTATAAGACTATTTACTTTATAAAAAAAGATTCTTAGAAGTTTTTATCTCCATTATTCTGGCTTTCCTATGATTTTAGTTTAAAAATCAATTCAAAAAATTATACTTTTAAAATAAGGTAATTTGTTTTAAATTGAAGACTAAATACTCCTTAAATAATCCATATTTGTAAATGTTGTCTTAAAAACACATCCTTTACTTATGGAAATAAATTATATAAAAGCAAAATATGTGTTCAAAACACTAATATAATAATTTTGAGCTTAAAAAACAGATACTGTTTTGAAAACACTATTAGCGATGGATTATGAAGCCTCTGCACTGACAGTGTGCTCTCCAGCTAGGTATCAGGTAAAACATGGGAACCATAAGCTTCGTCACGATTAGTAGAATCCACTAAGATCTGTAAGCAGTGGGAGCCATAGAGCCACCCTAAAAAGGAGGAATATTGGGGTGGGAGAATCAGAGATCCTTGAGGTAAGAATAGCATCTCAGAAGTGACCAAGAGTCTATAACTGCCCTTTAGATACATTGATCCCTTTAGGTAAAGAAGAAGAATGAAAATGCTGTGGAAATCTCATAAATAAAAACAATGAAATGAGTGAACAGTAAGAGGCTATGTGGAAACAGGAGATGAAAATAAATATAAAAGTAGAACTCCTTTCAATTTCTATTAATGACCTAATAATTCTTCTAGCCATCCAACTGAAAAGCAGACTGTCACATCTGACAACTCTCTTTTCCTTCATCAATCAGCCAACCCTCTCCTTCTACTCCACTGGGCCAATATTTCTCAACATCTATTATCATTTCTCTGCTTCTTCTTGACTTACCTGGGAACCTCCTGGTCCACCATCTGTCTTCTAGTAACCTGCACACAGCTGCCATATTCATCTCCTAAAAGTGCTATTCTGGTGAGGTCACCACTTCCTCAAAAACTTTGAATGACTTCCCACCGTATGCTGACCACAGTCAAAGAGTTACTTTAAGTACTAGCTAGAGCAGTGGTTCTCAAAGTGTGATGCCTGGGACATCAGCCTCCCCTGGGAACTTGTTAGAAATTCAAATGTTTCACTCTACATCACACCTGCTGAATCAGAAACTCTGGTAGTGGGCCCAGCAATTTGTGTCTTAAAAAATTTCCCAGGTGATTCTGGTGCATTTTCAATTTTGAGAGCCACTGGCTTTGTGATTGAGACAATGAACTAAGACGTCTTAGTTTTAAATCCTTTTTCTGTTTACCAGTTGTACTCCTTACACAAGACACTTTCTAAGCCTCAGTTTCCTCATCGATGAAACAGAACCTAATTGAGGTTGCCACTGTGAGTTGGACATAGCAGATTATATATAATGCTTAGCACACAGCCCACACATATGGAGCTCTCCATAAATACCATTATTACTAACTATTATTATTAAAGGCGACTCCTGCTCTGATTCTAAACGCTTTCTACGGGCTGGCTCAGTTGACCCATTTACCATTTCCCGTCCAGCCTGGTACCACCAGCACAGTACCTTGCTCAAATAAGTGCTTGAGTGTTTGACATATGAATCAGTGAGGAGCTAATGCCAGAAAATTTTTGATACTAATTCAGTTTCTTAGGGAAGAAGAAGCTTAGTTTGAAATTGGATGGAGTGAAAATTCTAATGAATGTTAATGGGGCATTGATTTACTATCTGACCTAACATCATATAATAAACCAGTTGTCTTTTATTCCCATCTGTAAAATGGGATTAATGCTATTAACCTTTTTTTTTTTTTAAGAGTTACCCCTACAAGATATATTGCATATAGAAAGTGCCCACAGGTGTTGAGAATGATTTGTGCAATACATAATAATGAACAGCATCTACCGAAATAGGGGTGGGGGAAAAGCTAAATTAAATAATCCCCATCAACGGAGCTGGGGACAAGAATATTTCTGTTTTTATTTTTTTGAATCACTACCAGCATTTTCTCATAATGATGCTCATGGGAGCATGCATTGTAAATATTTCTTTTAGACTTCTGTAGAGAGGTTGCTGGAGAAAATACTGTCTATCATGTGGTTAACAATTGTTGATATCATTTTTGTGAACTGGCAATAAGGGCATCTCATCTATGTAGAATATTCTAACACTGAAAAATCCCAGAAGTAAGCTGCCTTAACTTGTTATAATAAGGGTTGGGGAAACATGTGGTTGTATGAGGGTACATTCATTATTACTACTAGAGAAATAATGCTGGAATTAGTGATGGGGAATATACAGTGATTTCTACATATATGAAGTGGATACCATATTATCATTTGTAACATATAATACTTGCCATGACTTGTCATTCCTCTTTTAAAAATAGCAAGACTAACTAAAGCCGGATTCTGACAATACTAAACTGATTTCCTCTACCACTGAGCATTCTTTTTCTCTCTCTAGGCCATCCTCAACCAAGCTGTGGAAATGTCCTTCTTTTTAAACGTGGCTGACCACGCCACTTACTGCCGAGGTCCCATGTCCCATAGTAGTAAGGTCCCACAGCCCAGGTCTCAAGCAGCAGGTCTCGGTCTATTTCTCCAGCTTCAACCTTTATCGCTCCCTGCCTCATATAGGCAGGCTCTGCACACAATGAACTTCTTTCTCACAGTTTTTCTCGCATACTAAGCCCCACAGTAAAAGGACTTGATCTCTTTACTCTGACACCTCATGCCTTGTGTTGTACAGATTTGATATTGCCTTCCCGACTCAACCATTCTCATCTTAAGTCAGAAACCATGTCTTATTTTTTGTTTATTTTCATCATTTAGCAACATATCTAGAAATTAGGAATCCCTTCCCCATCCAAGTAGATAGTGATTGAGCAGATGAGTGAACAAACAAATGGATAGCAACATTCACTGAGTAGTCTTCAACATTAGTCAATTTTTTTTTCCTGGCTAATGGGAAATTTCAGAACAGAAATAAATGACCATATTTTTAAAAACTTTGAAATACCAAAGTTGTTATCAATAAAAACACGGATGATTTACACTTCATACCTACAATCTCAGCCTAGTTCCAGCTCAAAGATCCGCAGAGGATGGCTTCACCGGTAAGTTGATTGTCCTTTCCTTCCCCTCTAGTGAGGCTCCTAAAAACATCAGCACTACTCTCTCCATTTACATTTTCTGCAAAGGCAAGTCCCTTCTTTTCAACTGAGTCAGACATCAGAATCTAGAAGGCAGCCAGGAAGTAAACTGGCTCTATGGGGCATTAGGCTGGCAGGTGTAAGTATAGTCCTTTTAATAACTAATGATCTCCAGTCTAAAGAAATAGCCAATTTAGGAAGACTAGGCTTCTGAAGAGAAAAACCTCAGAATTCCCTTAGCTTTTATCACACTTATTTTTTAACCTACTCCAATGTCATTGCCAGATTCAGCTTTTAGCTATTTCCATCAGTGTTCAGTCTCCATTCCTCACCTGTTGTGTCTGCCCACCTCAAACCATGATCTCCTTAGTTTGACTACATCGGATGTCAGCCACCTGCCCACCCTGAGTTATGTCTGACCTCAATTACTTGCAATATCTTCCTGACTTCTGCCCTAATTAGACTTGTGCCTCTTGTAGAACTGGTTGCCAACAGCAACCATCAGAGAAACTTCAGTCAAACAGCACACCCTTTCCTAGTATCATTTTGATATGTATGGGCATGATAAAACGTTAGAATTTTACCTTAATTTTGGTTAACTGTATATTTATTTTCTGAGACAGCACCAAAAAAAAAGTCTTTCAAGTCTCATACTGGGTTAGGTGTGGGTTTTCTGCATAGTCCCAAATGATGAAGGAAAAATAACAGGACTACGACCCTCAGGAAGGGCACTGACCTAACATTCAGTCTGGAGCTTGTTTTCTTCCTAAGCTCTATGAAGTTATGTCATCCCCTGTATTTGTTTCCTAGGGCTGCCATAAGAAAGTTCCAAGCATGTGAAGGCTTCAAACAACAGAAATGTATTCTTTCACTGTTTTGAAGGTTAAAAGTCCAGAATCAAGGTGTTGGCAAGGTTGGTTCTTTCTGAAGGAATATTCTGAGGAAAATTCTGTGCCTGTGTCCTAGTTTCTGGTGAGGGCTGCAATCCTTATATTCCTTGGCTTCGAGATGCAGCACTTCAGTCCCTGCCTCCATCATCTTCACATGCCATTCTTCTACACGTCTCTGTGCTCTTCTTATAAAGACACAAGTCACCTTGAATTAAGGGCCCACCCTCCTCCAGTATAAACTCCTATAAACTTCTCGCATCTGCAACAACGCTGTTTCCAAATAGGGTCACATTTTGAGGTACTGGGGTCTGAAACTTTAACATATCTTTTTGAGGGATACAATTCAATCCATAATATCCCTTCACATTTTTACCACAATATTGATCTTGTTTTTTATCATGAGTTCCAAACAGAATTTCTTATGCTGTCCTGAAAAGAGCACACATGGCTTTGGGTTTAGATAGACGAGTCAACCCCAGCTTCCTCACTTAGTATCTCAGGAGATGTTTCCTGTTTTGACCAGTTTTCCCATCTTCAAAACAGAGATAATATCTACCTTGCAAATAATTGTGGATATCATATTAATGTGTCCTAGTACATAGTATATTCTCAATAAATTATATCAAGACTTCTTAAGTGAGTAATTGTTACATAATAGAGAACAACAGAGCAATTTTTATTAAAATGAACCTTTTCATCAATGCTCGCCTTTCACTTAAATGCTTCCTCTTGATAAGGAACTTCTCTGTAAGTGTATATACAATCACACAAATTGCCAAAAGCATTACAAAGCCCTTTCAGCTTGTCAGCTTGTAAGCCTCTGACAAATACAGAGAATTATGGGAAAATGCTTTAAAACAATTGCTCCTAGCATTTTGGTCAGAATGTATTTATTAGACCGTACCTTATACTTGATTGTGAAAATAAACAAGGACATAAATGATCTGGCTTTAAATGCTCTATAAAATCTGCATTACAAGACTCTATGATTCATACAGGAAGCTTCTATTTTGGTGTGCCTGGGTAAATTTGGCTATGCAAACTTCGAATAGCCTTTGAATTGAAAAACGCAGTTATCGTTTACTGGCTGACAACCTTTTCAAGGGGGAGAGAGGCAGGCACTGTACAACCAAAGATAACTTTACTTAATTAGTTTTTGGAAGATTATTTTCTCCCCTTAGTCTATAGAGAAACAAAGGTCTGTCAGCACCAGATGCATCTGAGCTTTGCAGATGTGGTTGTGGCTTCTTGAAATCTTTAAAGATTCATCTAAAATATGCTTTCAGGTCTCCTTTTTGTGAAACTTTGACAGGATAATAGAATTAGATTTGCTGAATTTCACTAAACTGTAAAGTAATGTGTCATCAGCTTCACTTACTTTCCAAAAAATATTTCTCTCTGGTAATACTCATCAATCTAGCTTTTCAACCCCTAAACATGAAACTCTGAAACAAAAAGGATGACTCCATCAGTTACGCAAGTGACAAGATGTTAAACATTTAACACTCCCACATAGTAGCACCAGCTGCCTCTGGATGAAGCAGATTTGCTTAGATTTGGCATAGAGGAAAAAAAGGAAGACAAGGAGAAGAAAAATGAAAGGAAGAGGAACTCCTCTTGCAGTGAGAATGCAAAGTTCTCTGCAGATGTGCAGGAGTCTGAAGTGGGATGTGCCTACTGCATAGAACTTTTCTCCTGAGGGAACATTGCAAAGACAGTCATCATCAGGTTCTCAACTCCCACTGCCAGTGCCCCTGCATCCCCACCATTTCATGGGCTCACTCTGATAAGAGTCCCTAGTACACTGGATTAAAATAATGAAGGGATGGGGACTCAGTACATTTCCACATCCCAGTATAATTGCTCAATAAATATCAGCTGAACAAATGAACTAGAAAAGCACACATGGGCCTCTGGGTCATTCGGACTCTCTCCACAACCATTTCCTTACCTTAGGCACCTAACTCTGCTGTAATCATAGGCCAGTGAAACAGTGTTGACTGAGCAAGCTGTGTGCTAGGCTGATTCTAACAACAGAATACCTTGACTTTGTTAACAGCCCCAAACTGGCATCAACTTTAAAGAGTCAAGACTATTTTCCTCTTTAAGTGTCTTATCAAGAGGAATGTTAGTGAAAGGGCAAAAGTCACCTACAGTTTTCCATGGTGAGCCATTTACCTGGATGAGGGACAGGAAAGGCCAGCTTTAGGTGATCACACAGGGACCCCATCATAAGGCTTGTTAACAGAGAAGTTTTCCTTGTAGAGTGAGGCATGCTGCAGGGGGTGCCCATTTTGAAGAACACAGTATGAAGCTCCCAACAGTGAAGACAGAACAGTATAAATAGCAACCCGTCAGTGGTAGGTGTTTGTTCTTTCACTCAGTGGACTTCTGATGAGTAACTACCATGTGCCAGGCGTTATTCCAGGCACTAAAGGATGAAGCCAGGAGGGGGTGGTGTGGGAGTGGAGATGCATATAAAGAGGAATAAGGCATATGGCTGAGATGCTGGACAGTTAACTCAGTAGGTCTCAGATTCATCATCCACCTTTTAATGTAGAGATTCACAAACTACAAGCTGTGAGACCTTTGGGTAAGTTAATTTCTTTCTTTTGGTGTTTTTGTTATGATGGCTGGATTTTTACACCTTTATTTCTCTTTCCTCACCATCTAAAGAGATAGACTTATAAACAGATGATCATGTGTGTGATGTCATCAGTACAGGAATAGTTGAGTGCCATGAGCCACCCTGCAGTGCTGCCTGTTTTGCACAGTTCGAGGGGCCAATCTTGGGTTCAAGGTGGAGCTCTACTGTGTCTATGTCACTCATGTCTCATCTAGATGACCATATTATCCCTAGCTCCAGGTCTGAGTCTGTACAATGACTCATAGTAAACACAGCTGCAGAAATCATGCTCCTTTAGGGTGCCTCACAGTTTCGAGTCATGCCCCAGGGCAATTTCAATAAAGATTGCTGGCTGCTCTACCCAGTCCCATCCAGATCTTTTTATGCTCACTGCCTGAACGAAGAGAAGAGTCTGAGGTCTCAGTGGTCTCAGTGACTGGAAGGGAAACCGCATGAAGGACAGCTACCCTCTTCCTTCCAACTTTCCTTGGGTACTGAACTTACTTGTCTCCGTGTTCTTTTCTGTCTACTTCTATTGACTTTAAATCCTCATCTATAGCTTCTGCTCTACCCACATTCAATCCTTTGCTATTCCCAAATGTACTGCACAGTTTCCCACTTTCCTGCCTTTGTTCCTGTTGCTTCCCTTTCCTAGTATACTCTTTCTTCCTTTCTCTGCTTGGTTAGCTCTGCCAAACTCAAGTGAAACGGGATGGCTTTTGGGAAGTCTACCCTGACTCTTCCCAGGCTCGTAGGGCTTCCTACACAAGGCTTAGTATTTATCTTCCTGTTTGTTTCTCTGACCTCCTCCCTTAGACTGTGAATTCCCCCAGGACTGAAGAGATGTCTAATCCATCATTGGGTGTCCAATATTTACCATATGATTCAATACATAAGAGATGCTTAATAAATGATAGATAAATGCGTATCCAATGGAATTAGATCAGTGAGGAGGCTAGTGTAATAGGGAAAATGACACATACCTTTGTGTTTTCCACCTGTAAGTAATATATTGTTAATTCTTAAAGAAAGTAAGGGTGGATTACATGAGGTCAGGAGTTCGATACCAGTAGTTCGAGGCCAACATGGCAAAACCCTATCTCTACTAAAAATACAAAAATTAGCAGGGTGTAGTGGTGCGTGCCTGTAGTCCCAGCTACTTGGGAGGCTGAGGCACGAGAATTGCTTAAACTTGGGAGGCAGAGGTTGCTCTGAGCCCATTGTACCACTCCACTTCAGTCTGAGCAACAGAGTGAGAGGCTGTGATTCAAAAAAAAAAAAAAAAAAAAAAAGAAAGAAAGAAAGAAAGAAAGAAAAAGGTCAGGTGCAGTGGCTCACGCCTGTAATCCCAGCACTTTGGGAGGCCAAGGAGGGCGGATCACCTGAGGTTGGGAGTTTGAGACCAGCCTGACCAACATGGAGAATCCCCGTCTCTACTGAAAATACAAAATTAGCTGGGCATGGTGGTGCATGCCTGTAATCCCAGATACTCAGGAGGCTGAGGCAGGAGAATCACTTGAACCTGGGAGGCAGAGGTTGCAGTGAGCCAAGATCTCACCATTGCACTCCAGCCTGGGGGACAAGAGTGAGACTTTGTCTCAAAAAAAAAAAAAAAAAGCATATTCAGTTTGCTAAAAGTCTTTATACAAGAATACAAGACTAGCTATCAAAATATTGGGCCTCTCTGGATAGGGGCAGACACAGTACTGTATACCTAGAAGGAAATCAACACACATTTGTGAGTTAGTTGATTAATTCCATGAACTTTTCAATGCTAGCTATATTTAATTAAACTTTGTATACTGTTCAAGATCCTATATATGTCTCTCCCAAAGAGAAAGAGAAGTTTATTTAACAAAGTATAACACATAGATCTTGGTAGTTGGTAGTTTTGAACAAATTACAGACAAGGTGCTGTCTAATTTAATGAGCAGTAATTTTCTAAAAATTCAAGAGATTTGACCATCTCTCAATAATTTTTTTCTCATTTTATTCTTTTTTTTTTTTTTTTTTTTTTGAGATGGAATCTCACTCTGTCATCCAGCCTGAAGTGCAGTGGCACGATCTCGGCTCACTGCAAGCTCTGCCTCCCGGGTTCACGCCATTCTCCTGCCTCAGCCTCCCGAGTAGCTGGGACTACAGGCGCCCGCCACCATGACTTGCTAATTTTTTTTGATACTTTTAGTAGAGACAGGGCTTCACCCCGTTAGCCAGGATGGTCTCGATCTCCTGACCTGGTGATCTTCCCGCTTCAGCCTCCGAAAGTCCTGGGATTACAGGTGTGAACCACCATGCCTGGCCTCAGATCTTTTTAAAAGGTGAGAACTGATTGCCCTCTGTACTACTGATCTCAGGAAGTAAAAATCAAGGGGTAAAAAAAGTAGTTAAACATCTCTAAGTCATGTTTAAACTCAGAATTGTCTACCTTTTACAAAAGAAATAAAATACCCAAAGAATATACAAGCAATAGAAAATTTGTTTGTAACATTGAAATTCAAGCCGGGTGCATAGGCTCACACCTTGGAAAGCAAGCAGATCGCTTGAGTTTAGGAATTCAAGACCAGCCTGGGCAACTTGGTGAAACCCTGTCTCTACAAAAAATACAAAAATTAGCCAAGTGTGGTGGCGTACGCCTGTAGTTCCAGTTACTTGTGGAGCTGAGGAGGAAGAATCACCTGAGCCTGGGGAAGCTGAGGCTGCACTGAGCCATGATCACACAACTGTACCGGGTAACAAAGTGAGACCCTGTCTCAAAAAAAAAAAAAAAAAGAAATTCAGATCACTCAATACCAGAAAGTAGTTCATAGGTACCTTCTAAGTCAAACACAATACTCTATTCCTTAACATATATGATATGACAAAATCAACAATCAACATTTTAATATGGTGCTTTGTCCTCAATTTTATTTATTTCATAATTTCATAATTCATTTTCCTCTATGTTAATCTGATAAAAGATTATTGAAGAAAAGAGTATATGATTTTTCTTGCCCTAAACAATAAAGGACAATTTTTAAAAATAAAATGAAAATCATTCATTTGTGTAAAACCAATAAATTTAGATTCGTTAGTTCTCACGCATTTTAAATCTTTTCTATTTTTATGTAGTACTCTAGCATTCAGCAGCCACATTCACAATTGACTATCACTTTATTTTCAGGGATTATAGAGAAAAATTGAAATCCTTAAAAGTCATTTTCCTGATTTCTGTCATTGTCATAAATAGCTGCTGGGTAGAAAACATCCAGAAACCTTTAAGTTATTCCAAATGGCAACTTGACTGAGGAATGGTCAACATTGTCGAATTTGACAATCAGGTAGTGTAAATAAGTAAGGAAAAGCTATGAGAAATTTATGGGTAAAGCTGCTATTTAATGAGGAAAAAGGAGTGCTCTACTATCTCAAAGAGAATAAGTGATAAAAAGAAGTAGAAAGTGTCTGAAAAAGGATCCTGAATTTCAGATAGACACAGGCTTTCATTTCTCAACCTCAGAAAGGGGTTTATCCATCTGTGGGTAGAACTGTGAAACAGGGACATTTATCTTTAGTTTAAAACAAAACAACACAAGTTTCTCAGGGATGATATTAAGTGTTTTATATGAGTTTTATGCAGACCCTGTAAAAACCAGACAAGGTAATATTATGGTCCCTATTTTAGTTACCGAGGAACAAGTTTCTACCGTTCTTAAAGGCAGAGGTGGGATTAGAACATATACCTCTGGCTTCAAGAAGCAAGTTCTTTCCCAGTATAGCACAGTAACTCCCACTTCTGTTATCAGCAAAGCATCTTTCCTCCTGAGCCTCTCTTCTACCAGCGCTGGGTTGGGCTCTGACCCATAGCTTGCTGTTGGTTTTCTCAGTTTGTGTGCAATCTCTCATGCTACTGGTCTGGCAGACTGATTCGCTACTTACCCTCTGAATGCAGTCTGTCTCCTGGCCTGTGGGCTATTTTTTTAATGCTTTTCTCTCTGCCTTTTGTAGAGTTTGGTGTCCAGATTCACCAGTTCTAGAACTACTCTGGCCAGGTTTAAGTCCCACATCAGGCATTTGCCACTTGTATTTTGGGGACTTTATTTTTTCTCATCTGTGAAATTGAAAAAATCATAATGCCTTCATTTTTATGAAGATTAAATGATATAACACATTTAAAGTACCATGGCCTGTTATCTGGTACAAAATAAGAACCCAATATGGTTACACTTATGATGGTTATTATTATTATCACTATTTTTATTATACCTTCAGTTCTAGGGTACATGTGCACAAGGTGCAGGTTTGTTACATATGTATACATGTGCCATGTTGCTGTGCTGCACCCATTAACTCATCGTTTACATTAGGTATTTCTGATCTCTTTGCCAAGGCCACCTTTTGCAAGAAGCTACCCACATGCCCTTTAACCTGATGGAATCATTGTCTGCCTCTCCTTTTTCTTAGTAACGCCTCCGTCTGTGTTAGAATACACTAGAGTCATGTACCCATTATTGTATACAATCACATTGCATTATAATACATTTGGGGTCTATTTTCCATACAAACTACTTAAAGGTAGAAATATTATACTATGTTTGCTTTTTGGCATCTTTGGTTCCTGGCAAACTCCTGGCACAAAATAAGGACTCTGCAAATGTTTGTCGAATGAACACCTGACCAATCAGAGAGGAAGAAATACAAACGCTGCTTCAATTTTCAGCTTTTGTGATTTCAAAGGGACTTGAGTTGCTAAGTCTCAGAGCCCATGTTCCTAGATGACTAGCTCATGCCATAGTACACTAAAGTACCATATTAGTAGGGAATACCAACACGGCTAAAACAAGTTCTTTGAAATTCTCACCATAGATCTGTGCATCTCCATGTTGTTGGTGTCAGTGAACCATGCTAATGTGAAGGAGAACAAGAAGTACATTAAAGCAAAAAAGAGACTTTGGGGCCAGAAAGATTTGTATTGATTGAGCCATTCATTCATTCGTTCATTCATTCATTCATTCAAAACACATATATCCATCACACTATATGCCAAGCATTGTGATAAATATTAAGAATGCAAAAATGAAAGACACAGTTCCTGGCTTCAGGAAGCTTACTTTGTGTAACTGCATGTGCATGTGTGTGTGTGTGTATGTGTGTGTGTGGCAACTGACATTCAAAGACATCAATAATTACAATAATGTTTCCATTCTCTGATGGGATATATACAGAATATAGTAACAACAAACATGATGGGTAACGAGTTGAGGGTATTTAGGACAACTTCCTAGAGGAGGAGACGTTGGGATTGAACTTGGTCTTAATTGAATCCTTTAGGTATTTTTGTGTTAAAAAGATGGGGGTGGGGGTGAAGAAATTTAAAAACTGCTCATCATGTGTGCTATTTGCAAATTTTCCTGGACCTATATTTAAAGAACTTGGATTGTGCTTGCCTTGAAATATTTGTAATGAATAATACAGGGATCTTGCGATCAGCACACTATTTACTATTTGTAACTAAATTAAGATAATGATTTGTTCAACATTCCTTTCAATATATTTTCTTTAGTTTAATGAACCTTGTCAATTGATATTACAGATATAAAATTATTTAATATGAATGGCTCTCCCCCTCAAGAAACTTATTCAACAGAGACATGATACCAAGTAGAAAGTGGTAAATGAATTAGAATAGACTAAATCTTTTCTGAGAAGACAGTGAATCTTTCCATCAAGTAAAAGAATGAGATTAGGAATGCTCACAGGGAGCGGCAAAACAACCTTGGAGAAGGAACAGAATCTAGAAAGAGATAAGAGCAAGGTGACTTTCTAAATACAGTACACTAAAGCTAAAAGGGTCCACAGAGATTGCTTACTGTATATTTGCAAATCGCCTGTTAAAATCTTGTTAAAATGCAGATTCAGCAGGTCCAGTGTGGGGCCTGAGATTCTACATTTCTAACAAGCTCCTAGGTGATGCCAAAGCTGCTGGTCTGTGAGTCACACCTTGAATAGCAAGCATCCAATTCAAATGCCTCATTATAGATGATAATCCTAAAACCCAGGGCAGGAAGGGATTTGCTCATGTCACACAACTGATTAGTATGAGAGCAGCTCTCTTGTCTCACACTGTAGCAGCTCAGCAAGTAGTAAAAAGATCATGGGCTTTAGAGTCAGGCTGATCTTGGCTCAAATCTTGGCCCTGCTGTTTACTAGTTACAAAGCCTTGGGCAGGCCATTTATACTTTCTGTGCTTCAGTTTCTCATTTGTAGAATAAATAACTCTTAGCTGTAGAAGAGTTGTGGTAAGTCTGTGCTACCACAGGCATACAAAAAATGCACAATAGCGTCTAGAACATAGCAAGTGTCTATGTTCGAATACACATTTCTGTTCTATGCTACCGATCAAAACATGTAATGTGTTTTCTCTTTTTATCCTTTGGCCAGGTCTGTATTGCCATCAGTGCACACGGCAATGTTATCTACATCATATCCCCCTGGGGCCCGGGCTGTGTTAGCATCTGGTGACACTTAGTGGCACAGTTAACACTGGATGGGCTGGCAAATAAGAGACTGATGAAGGCCAAAAAACCAAAAAGTGATTTCATTTTTCTCACTGTCTCTTTGAAAGAGAAGTCAGGGTGGCAAACATATATCCACTAGTAAATTTTCTGTCCTCGTTTGCAGATGAGGCCTTTAAAACATCTGCTCATTAATAAAAAATGTCCAGCATATATCACAAATATTAATAGTGATGATTTTCATTCCACTTTGGTTAATCCAGCAGTTATTTTCTTCCTGGGCCCCTTATTTTTTCAGATTTCCTTAGTTGCCATTACCTAAATATCAAGAAAACTCCATCTCATGGGTTCCAAGGAGATAATAAGAAATGACAACTGGTTAAATGTGTGTTTTTTTTTTTTTTTTACAAGAAAATTCCTGCTTCAAATACTAGTAAGCAAAAGAAAGAATGATGGCATTTTTGCATTATATGAGGTTTAGATTTAGTCCACATGGAAGATGTTAAAGGTGAAAAAAAAGAAAAAAAAATCCATGAGGAATTAAACCTGTTAAACTGTTCAGAGCCATTGTGAGAGCCGCTTCAGAAATCTATTTAGAAATCATTGCTCTTGTATCTGAATCATTACAGAGACACCAGCATCGCCCACTTCTTATTGCTGCGAACATAGCAACAGTTGCCATGCTAGCAAGAGATTCAGATTCTCAACACAAACACTGGAGTCAGGAGGGAGCAGGGTGAGGCCAGAGCTGGAGTCAGGGCGGACGAACAGAACACAGTGCTGCCTGTACAGATTTAATTAGGCTGGTTGTTCTCTTTGGTCCCTGTGCTTGTCCTGTCAGATATTTCAGGAGAGCAGAAGCAGTCTCAAAAGCAGCATTTTTGGACCAAGTCTTACTTTCAGTTGTACACACAAGCAACTGCCAAAGGCAGGATCTGTGTGCTTTGATGTGCTTAAGAGTGGGTCTGGACCCTCCTTTGTGTATGAATGGAGAGGATTTCTCTTCATTTCCAGGAATGAAAACCTCATAAAACTCTCATCATTAGAAAGTCAGGCCATTCGTTGTCCCAATATGTCATTTCATCTAATTGAAAACTGAGAAATCTGTCACCATTTATTTAGCAGTTTGCCTCCGGCGAATCTTCGCAGGTTCTCTTCATGTGACTGGGAATTAGTTAATTAGTATTACAAAACGCTTGAAGACGGAAATGCACTCTGGCTCGCCCTTTGGTTTAGGAGGGAGGGCATTTTAGCTCGCTAACAAGCGCTGCTGACGGATAGAAAAGAACACGAAATTACAGCATGAGAATGGCCACGGTGAGAGCTGCATCTCATTCTCTCTCTCAAGTGGATATGTTGTAACCTAAATATGTCACTCGCTCACTCTTTTCATGCAAATCTTTTATGTGTGACAATAAATCCAGGTCCTTAAAGCTTATTTTAAAAAAAAAAAGGTGCCAGTTTTACACACGTAGGGCTCTTCTCATATCTTCACTTTTATTAATTTCCCATTTTCATCACCTCGTCTTTTGAACAGAATATTTTGTTTGATGTTCTTTTACATTTTTCATGGAGAAAGGCTGTTTCAAACTAAGGGTGGTTTTAAAAGTCAAGGAAAGATTGACATTTTTCACATGCTCCTCAACTTGAGGCTGCACACCTTTGTTCGGCGTGAAGTCTCCAAGCCTCTCTCCTTAGTACAGCAGTCAGGAGGTCTGGAGGAGGCCTCACTCGTAGTTTGTCAACTGACTGCTAGATGGCGCTAGAGAGCAAGGCAGCCAAAAACAAGCAGCTAACCTGGTTGCTTTAGTCCACATCAGCCGAAAAGGAGTTCTTAACATAGAGCCCTATCACCTTTCAGCACAGACTATGTCCAGTTCTGGTGATTTGTAAGATACCAGAAGCATGAAATGCAGAGGGCACTAGCAATCAATTTATAGCCCTCCTTTCACTTTTCGTGTATATGTGTGTGTAAGGGAATTGCTTGGTCTGGGTATGCATCTACGGATACGGTGAAGATGTGTTATGTAAATATAATAAATGGCTGTGTTTATTGTTTGGACCTTCATGGAGATGGTTTTAACTTCGTGAAAGACCCCTCCCCACTTTCTTTAATTTCCCCACCTATATAAGATGGCATTCAGGGACATAATGAGTTATACCAAATACTTTCACAGTGTCACATCAAGATGCATAGTTACATATTTCCCTTTTCAGCCCCATACCACCAAGATATTAGGAGATTTTCTGATTTTGTTAATTAGTAAAAAAATATGGGCATCTCAAGAAGATATGAGCTTAAAAAGAAAGAGATAAAAGGCAACTGATAGGCATCGTGGCACTTGCTTAGATTCTAGCTTCTCTCCTTTGGCTTTTATATTTTGCCACTGCAAGCCCTTAATGAGCTTGATAACTGACGTTCAGGAAGTGCATGTCATAAAAATTTTGCGTCTCAGAGATGATAGCTACCCTAAAAAAAAAAAAAAAGGTTTGTCCCTAGATTTAGGCAAGGAACATCTTGTTCTCCTCATCATACGTACAAGATCCATAGAACTTAAGTCACCAGTGTCACTGAGTAAGAAAGGCAACTCTTCCTATAAGCTCAGAAGACACTGCTGAAGTGAGGGTTAGATACTAATATAATGTTCCAATAAGCACTGCAGTCTTTTGTAAATTCTATAGATGTCATATTTCAAATCAGCATTCTTTGAATAAGTAAAATATAGGTTACAAAGCCAAATACCCTTTTTGGTTTTATTAAATTTATAAATCGTAAAATTATTTCTATGTAGAATTAGCTAAAAGATGCTGATTCCCTATTGTATTTATGTATGAGAAACAGTGGTCTTTTTCTTCATTTCTGGCCCTGAAAAACTCTTGGACTCTCATCACCAGAAAGTCAATTGTTGCCCCCAAATGTCAGCTAAAAGTTTGTTGTTGTTTTTTTCATTCAGTGAGTGCAATTGACTACTACAGTGGAGAGTATGTTTAATGAGAAAATGAAAAGAAGAGCCTAATTTTACAGTATACTCAGTTCCATAAAGAAATCATGCTAAAATAGAGCTATCCTCAAAGCTAGTTCACAAATGTCACTTCAGTTAAGTTCCTAGAAAGAAGTCTGTCATTTTATGTGCTCTGACTGGTTGTCGCTACTTTTACAAATGTGGTCAGAGAGTGAGCCTGTTTTGGAGAAGCGTGATTGAAGAAGACACAGAGGGTAGGGCTAGGCATGGCTGTGAATGAGGCAGCAGCTGTGGAGTTGTGTTCAGTTTGGGTCTGTATCAGCACAGGCAGGTGATTATAGTGTTTCATCAGGAGGCATAAGCTTAGGCAAAGTGACTATTATCAGAGTTAGAGTGAGAAGGGAAATTTCCTTGCAATCAAAGGCTATTGGCCATAGACAGAGGGCAGTATGTTCCAGTATATCTGCAGAGTTTTAAGTGTGAGGTGGTTCAGTACTCTGGATAGCTCCCTGCTGATCTTCCTCAAAGCCCTAACTTGACATTAGAACTTTCTGGTGTTGGCAAACATGTCGGCAAAGTTTAGTCTCCAAAGATAGCATGATGTGATGAAAACACTACCGGACAGTCCCAGATTAAATTATGAACTACCATTTTTTCTACTAGTTATATGCATTACTTACATTATTGAGTTTCTGAGTTTTAGCTAAAAAAATGGAAACCATGAGGCACACTTCACAAAATTGTTGAATTCAATGGCATCATGTTTGTGGGAAGTCATTATGTTCACGTACTTCACAAATAGGTGTTTGGCACCTACCATGTACCAGGCACTGTTCTAAGTACTGGAGAAACAGCAGCAAAAGGAGAGACACTTTATGCCTGCATGATGTTTACAATCTACTGTGGGTATGAATATAAAAGTAAAAGATTTTCTAACATTATCACTCCAAGCAAATATAAGTGCTATGAATTTCTTATACAGACTCTTGTTGGCCTGTAGCATGAATTTTAATAGATTATGTGGTGGAGACACCATGGGTTCAAGCAAGGTGGAGGGTCAGATAAGAAACACCTATATGAAGCCAAAATCCTCAAAGGGCAACATCCAGATTAGGTAAATCAGAAAAAATAAAATTCACTTTACATAAAGATATGCAGAGGATAAATATCCTACATTGTTCCTGGCTCCAGGTAAAGTGAGAAAAAGAATATATACAAATACACACACACACACACACACACACATATATATATATATATAAACTCGCAGAAGTCTCATCTGCCAACCCACATACAAGCTAGTTTAAAGCAGAATTATTACTACATGGGTTTTATGAAAAACTCCAAGTTGGCCGGGTGTGATGGCTCACTCCTGTAATCCCAGAACTTTAGGAGGCCAAGGTGGACAGATCATGAGATCAGGAGTACACGACCAGCCTGACCAACATGGTGAAACCCCGTCTCTACTAAAAAAATACAAAAATTAGCTGGGCATGGTGGTGCGTGCCTGTAATCCCAGCTACTTGGGAAGCTGAGGTGGGAGAATCGCTTGAACCTGGGAGGTGGAGCTTGCAGTGAGCCGAGATTGTGCCATTGCACTCCAGCCTGGGCAACAGAGCAAGACTCCGTCCCCCCCACCCAAAAAAAAAAAAAAAAAAAAAAAAAGAACTACAAGTTGAAGTTTTAGGGTGGTCTTGAGGTATTAATATCTCTAGGTAAAATATGTTTGAAGAAATAAAAAGTATGGAGAGGGTTTACAGCTTTTTAAAACTCTCCTGTAAAACTGTAAGTGGCATGCAATTTCTAGAACTGAAATATAAATAAGAAATAAATTGAATTAGAAATGCAATGAACAAAATAAACAACACATTAAACCCACTTCTGAGAGAATAAGTGAACTGGAAGACAGATCTGAAAAAGCAGGATAGAGAAAGTAAAGGGTGGGAAATATTTTTTAAAAAGAGATTGAGAAATGTGGAAAACAGTGAGAAACTTTAAAAAATAACCAACTAGAATTCCAGAAAGAGATACTAAAGAAGATGTAATAAAGCTATGTTAGAAGAGACTGGCTGAGGATTACCCAGAATTTATGAAAGATGTCAATTTTCAAATTCTGGAAACGTAATATATCACAAGTTAAATAAATAAACATAAATTTATATCTATACACAACATAGTTAATCTATAGGATACCAAAGATAAAGAGGACTTCTAAAAGCAGTTTTAAAAGGCAGATTAAAAACAAAAGATATAACAACTAGATTCATAGATGAAATTTTAACAGCAGCAAAGAAAGTAAAACATGGAATAGCATTTTCCCCCTGAAGGTGCAGGGAAAAAAAGTAACTAAACAATGAAAATCCTATATCTACTAATATCTTAAAAAAGAGGGAAAATAAGTTTTTTTCATTTCTTTACTTCCAACAGAGTGAGGTTTAAAGAAGTTTTAAAGCTGCATTTATGGAAAAGAAAAACGATACTAGGAAAAAGATTTGAAATGTAACCATAACAAACAATGAAACATTAAACATGGGGTAAACCTAAATAAAACATAGTTGTATAAAACAATGAAATCACTATGGATTTATAAAATCTTGATGAAGATAAAATACTGGAAATTAAAATAAAGAGGTATTATCGAGGCCAGGAGAGAATAATCTTTAATTAAAATGGTCTAAGATCTTTCACTTGAGAATAAGACAAACATATTAAAAATATAATTTGTTGTTTTAAATAATGTATTAAAGTTTCTAGGGTGCTCACCAAAGAATAGAAATATAGCTCATATTCAAATAATCAAAGGAAATAAAAAAAGATAGGGTGAGAAAAAATACTAGACAGAATAAAATAATGTGGTAGCAATTAGTCCAAATGATTTCAGCAATCACAATGAATGTAACTATTTATCACACAAAAGTTATATAAGAACCCCATAGAGAAAATTATAAACTCTTACTAAAAGATATTAAAGGACATTTAAATAAATGCAAAAATGTGCTATGTTCATGGTAAGGGGGACTCAATATTATAAATATGTCAGACCTTTTCACATTGACCTATAGGCTTAAATATCTATAATCAAAATCGCATTTTTTTTTTGGTGGAAAATACAAGCTGATTATAAAAAGTTTAGTAGCCTCCTCCCCTCTTATCTACCAGAGATATATTCCAAGATCCCCAGTGGATGCCTGAAACTAGAGCTATTACTGAATCCAATATACAATACATTTTTTTCTTATACCTACATACCTATGATAAAATTTAACTTATAAATTGGGCACAGTGAGAGTTTGACAATAATTAATAATAAAATAGAACAATTATAATAATATACTTTAATACAAGTTATGTGGGACATGGTGCAGTGGCTCATATTTATAATCTCAGCACTTTAGGAGGCTGAATCACTTAACCTTAGGAGTTCGAGACCAGCCTAGGCAACATAGTAAAACTCTGTCTCTACAAAAATAAAAATTAAAAATTAACTGGGCATGATGGTGCATGCCTGTAGTCCCAGCTACTCAGGAGGCTCAGGCAGGAAGATTGCTTGAGTCAAGGAAAAAATTCTAGGTAAAGTATTCATTCATAATAAATAATTAGACATGGTCCCATTTGCAGAAAAAGTACAGACCCTGAGTTCAAGGGAAATGCATGCTGGATGTCCCTTGTAACTCAGTGTGACACACCTGCACTGCTGGGATGTTTCTGTCCATTTGCTTGTTTGTTTATTCATTTCTCTAATGAAGATTTACATTAATAGAATATAAAATAAATGGGTCAATAATTGGTGTATTTATCAGAATATTATGTTTTGCTTTTATCTCATGCTAAACTGTCATATTAATGCTCTGCACGTGAAATCCACTGTTGAAAGAACAGTATCTTTTGTTATAGAACTTTTAAACATTAAAATATATTTTTTAAAAAACATGCACGGAATGAATGTGGTAGTCACTTTTTCCCTCACACATCTTAGTCACCTACATTCTATCCTTTTAGTAATTAAAAAGAAATACATTGACATTTCGTGCCCTAATAGTGAGGGCGGGAGAGTGGAAAAGAGGTGGAATATCTAGTAGTTCATTATTTTTGGACGAGAATGTATTCGAACTTGACAAGAATGTAGGAGTCAAAAAAATCTGAATGCCAGAGTTTTACTCAAATTGCAGAAATACAAAGCCTGGTATTTACAGCCTAACTAATAATTTTCCTAGTTTATTATAAATCAAATATTTAACATTCACCACATGCAGTTAAATAATAAATGAGATATAAATTATAACATGGCACAGAGTACTGTGGTCTTTAGTGAGGCATGAATGCAGATGGGGTAGCCCCCAGAAAATACTTCTTCATGACATTGTGATTACGCTGATTGAGATAATTACTGAAGACTGGTTAATATTTTGATAAGATAAGGGGGGTGTCAAGGTTAAGATACAGTGTTAAGATACAGTGATAGGTTGATGGTAGGTTAAACATGAGGTGTTTATGGGAACTAGTGGAACTTCTAGTTTGTCTGTAGTTTTCCTCTCCAAGAATGTTATTGATATTTTGTGTAAGATAATTTTTTGTTTTTTGAGATTGTCCAAAACATTGGAGAAACTTCAACATTCTGGTCACAGCTCACTAAATAGTAATGGCATCTCTTTAGTCCTTGGGAATACAAAAACAAACAAACAAACAAAAAAGAAGACTCTTGCAGTTCCAAAAAGCCTAGCATGTACCTGAGAAGAGAGAGCGACAGTATCACTCTCTGTTTAGAACCACTGGAACATATGATTGAAACGTGTATCACTGAGGATTTTGGACTCCTGAATCAACTGGACTCCCGAATTAACTTAATTTTAGAGGCAATGGAGAATTATTGAAGGTTTTAATGCAAATAATATAATTAGAATTGGAGTTTTACATAATAAAGATTATGATGGTAGTAGGTGGGTTAGAGCATGAGGAAGCTGGAACAGGAGAGAAGTTAAAGATGTTGCAAAAGCTAGGAAGCAGAGCGGTCAAGGCTGAATAATGAACTGGGGTTCACCTGTGTGTGGGGGGGAATGTGTGTGTGTGTAGATGTGTGCGTGTGCATGTGTGTGTGTGTGCGCGTGTGTGCATTTATGTGCTGTGAGTTGGAGCCATGGGATTGTAGAAATGACAAGAAGACCCACGGAAAGAAGCAGCAATGTGTGAGAGCATTTATGGTGGTCATGAGCAAGGTGTTGATTGTGGTGAGTTGACAAGAAGTTAGGGATGGAGAGAGGATTGAAAGATTGGAAGAAAAGGGAATATTTGAAAGTTTTAGTACAAAAAAGAGTGTAAGAGAGGCGGTAGATGAAAGAGGGGAGTATTTGACCTGGGGTGATGAGGAGGAGACATGGCCACTGCCATCTGGTAAATACCTGCTCCACTGCAGCAAATGGACACGGTCCCCTTGCTGCTCTCCCTTCTTTATTCCTCCTGGGAACATCAGTGTCATGGTGCTATCATCTTCCACAATTGTTGTAACCCAGAAAAACTATGAGTAAATTAAAATTGTATAAGTTATATTCAACTTTTATAAAATGAATTCCATTCTAAGTGCACTAGGCAAGCTTTCTATTTAAAGAAACCTTTGATGGACCCTTTTGTAGTGTGAAAAATTAATCCCAAATGTATCTGTTTTACAGTTCCAAACTCTGGATCCCTGGTTTTCTTCTCTCGGACAGCTAACTAGGTCAAATCATTCTATTTTCAGAGGCCAGCCCCACACAAACACTAATTGGTTTTCACATCTGAAAGGTTGTGTATCAGTTTGTCATTTCTAAATTTACATGATGTAATCCATGTACAAGTTGGGATTTCATACCCTGTGGGAGGAGCAACTGCCACATGCTTAGTTTTCCAAATATATCTAGAGGCACAAAATATTTTAAAGAGGCAGAACTTCAAGAGCGCCTTTCTCAAGCTCAGATTTTATCAATTTACGGTTTTGGTAGGAATTAGGGAATTCCTATTATCTGTGGAGAACATCTCTGACACAATTTTGCACCTCTAAATGTATTTATAAAGAAAAATAATAATAATTAGAAATAAATACACACACAACCAAAGACCCCATCAAATCAAGCATTACAAAACTCAAACCTATCATCTGTGAACCTCATGACAAAAAATGGAAAAGTAGATGCATCATTTTTCAAGACATTGTTGAGGTGTCCCCGCATCCATACCTTAGTAGGAACTATAGCAAAAACCTTGTACAGATTTTTCAAAACCATAATGCTATACTAAAAAATTACATTTTAACTCTGTCACTTGAATTAATTAGGAAATCCAAAGATCAGAAATTAGTGGTATATTGCAAGGAATTTTGGCAGGAACGATGCACGTAATAAGTCATCAAAATGGTCCCCTTTGGTCACAGATGCTATTTTACCTTGGCTTTGTCTTTCCTCTTTCATTAGCTGCATCCCCTTCTTACAGAATGACTGGCAGGTTAGCATTGTATCATTCTCTTTCAGCATGTTTCTTATACTTGGATGTATATTGGAATCACCTGGGAAACTTTAAAGCATTTTGATGCCTGGGTGTCAACCCCATGGATTTTGGTTTAATTGGTCCTGGGCAATGGTACTTGTAAAAGCTTCCCAGATGATTCTAATGTGCAGTCAAAGTTGAGAACCGCTGTCTCACAAGCTGTTAAACTCATGGCCCTCCTGTACTTAGTCCATCAATTCTTATATCGTTGGGCTCTTTCACTTTAAGCACCTATTGATCGCTGGTCTCACTTCCTCTGCCTTCATATCCACAAGCTGAAAAGTCAGACTTGGGAGAAATAGCCGAAGTTATTCACAGACTGACTTCCAGGAGAAACTGGAAGTCCAGCAAATACAAGTATTGGCAAAATATTTCAAGCTTCTGGAACATGCCACCTCCTATTCCAGAGAAACTCAGAAAGCACAGGAGAGTCCTGAGTGAGAATTCCAGCTTCGCTTACTTATTCTCCATTAACTTGGGAAAGTTGCTTACCTTTTCTATGAGCCTCAGTTTCCTCATTTATACAAATTGGAATACCTACTTCCTAAGGCTGAATTACATGACTATTTAAAACGTTTAAAATAGTGCCCTGGATGTTCAATAGCGACAGCTATTTAAATGGAAAGAAAAGAGAAAATAGTTAAGGCTCGTTTACTGATTACACACCAAGTGAAAAATAGTTACCGTTTATTGATCCAATTTATCTAATTTTTTATTCTTTATCTGCCCAACAAACATTTCTTACTGACTTTATGTCAATCATACTGCTACATACTAAGGATACAGTAATGAATGGAACATACGTAATTTCTATCTTGACACATTTTAAAACTTAGCTAAACGCTTTACCTATTCCTAGAGTTGATTTCAACTAGTGCAAAGATTGAGCTTACTTGGGGGAATGGTACTAACAAACTGACCTTGAATGCACCCTCACAGCAAATCCTTAGGGAATGCCACGTTGTTAAGAGAAACTTGGACCTAGCAGACAGACAAACCCTTATCAGAGTTCCATAACAGTCAGGAAGGGCCAAAGGGCCAGAAGACTATAAAACACTTTATGAGAATATCAAAGGGAGCACATCAAAAAAGCTGACGGGTTTTTTCACCCAGCATGTAGTTTTTTTTGTTGTTGTTTTTGTTTTTTTTAAATTAGTAGTGGTATACATCTCTAGATTCTTGAAGGCTAGAGAAGCTCTGTTCCCTCCACCCTTCATTTGCCTACCTGGGACTGCTGCTGTGCCTCCTATTCTGTGTAGCTCTCCATGTATTGTACATTCTGTGACTTACCTACATTTTTGGAACTATATTCTTTGCTTGGTTCTGCTGGCATCTTTAGATCAAGTACTGTCACTACTATGACAATAGTACCTCTCCTTATAACAACTCTAAGATCTGGTATTATTATCAGTATTTTCATGTGAGATTTAAATAACTTGACAAGGTCATTGAGCTAGCACATGGCAAAGCCAAGATTTAACCTCACATCTGTCTGATTCCACAGCTTATCCTCTTAACCTCTGTCTCAAGTGGACAAACCTCAGGTGATTGTGCTTTAGAAATATCAAAATCTGGCTGTTCATAGAAATAGTTTTAAAAGCCACAAGTAGAGAATAAGAACAGCAGATAGAACTGGAAGATGATGATGTGACCAAATCCAACGTAGTCTTGGCTTATGGGCGCTTTTGAAATTATGTGAGAGACTAAAATCCAATAAAAATGGTGTCCAGTTTATGTGGTTATCAATCAAACCTACTGATACTTAATTTCATGACATCCTATAGATTAAAGACTTCATGAATAAGAGTCCCATCTCTTCATAGCTGCAGCTGTAACTCTTTTGTCAGATCGGGAATATAATAACTACAGCTAAAAAAGCAACAATTGCAATTTGTAGATTGTATAGAAACCCTTGCTAACTCCAGATAATCTTTTCCCACTTAAGAACTTTTACTCTGATAATGGAGTGTATGAGTGTGTCTGTATATGTAGGTGTGGGTGTGAGTGTGCATGTGTAACTGGGCCATGTGCAAATGCTTTGGTTCTCATGTGGATGGAGACAGATTTTAAACTAGTCTTTTCTGGTCTTCCATGGGTTGGAAAGTATGCGCTCTATAGGGTATCTATGAAGCTCACAGCGACTGCCTTCTTTGCTCCCCACCTAGAACGGGGGCCCCTGACAGCCATGTTTATATTAATGAAATATGATCCCATTCCCACTCCAGCTACCCATGCCTTTTGCCATATGGCTTTGCAGTTCTTCCCACTAAAAACCAACTATATTTTTCTTCCTGCTGATGTTGAAGTCAGCTGTGAAACTTGCCAGTGGAATGTTGTCAGAGGATATAACTTGAGCAAAGGCTTTAAATATGCATGTAAACTTGGGCTTGTCCTCTTGAGTTACTAGCCTTTGTCTATGAGAAGAATATACCACAGGTAGTACATTTTTCTATGTAGGTGTCCAAGGAGGGTGAGAGACACAAGGAACAGACCTGAACACAACCTGTAGTTCAGAGTCAAGCTCATCCAAAATGAGCCCACAAACAAGTGAGCAAGAAATTAATGCTTATGATTGCACACCCCTGAATTCTGGGATGGGTTATTATACAGAATTATTATAGCATTATATGACAGATACTTTTCTCCTTGAAACTTAACATTTAAGCTGAGAGACAAAGAGACTATCTATTGGGCACTGGGCCATGTAAATGGCAGAACTAGCTATGAAAGAATGTTGATTTCTTTTTCTCTTTTTCTGACTTACCTTTTTGCTTAATCATTTTGTTTTTGCTTCCTTTTTCATTGAGGTAAAGTTCACACAGCATAGAAATAACCATTTTAAAACTAGCAATTCAGTGGTATTTAGTACATTCACAGTTTTAAGACCATCACTTCTAATTCCAAAATCTTTTCATCAGCCCCAGATAAAACTGGATGACAATTAAGCAGTTACTCCCAATTTCTCCCTCCTACCTATCCCCTGGAAGCAGCCATCTGCTTTTTGTTTTTATACATTTGCCTATTGCTATGGACTGGAGTGTGACCCTCCTCAAATTCATATGTTGAAATCTTAACCTCCCATGTGACTGCATTGGAGAGAAGGCCTTTAAGGAGATAATGAAGGTTAAATGAAGTCATAAATGTAAAGCAAGCCCTGATCCAGTAGAGTTGGTGCCCTTATAAGAAGATGAAGAGACACTAGAGCTCTGCCTGCCGTGTAAGGACAGAGAAAAAAGATGGATTTCTAGAAAACAGGAAGAGAACCCCCACTGGAACCATGCTGAACCTGATCTTGGACTTCCAGCTTTCAGACTGTGGAAGTAAATTTCTGTTGTTTTATGTACCTAGTATATGGTATTTTGTTGTGACAACCTGTTTTATCAACGTGTTCATTGGTTGATGGACATTTGGGTTATTTCCACCTTTTGGTTTTTATAAATATTGCTCTATAAACATTTGAATACAAGTATTTTTTAAGTACCCATTTTCAATTTCAGGGTATATTCCTAGGAATGGAATTTCCTGGGAAATGGATCATAAGGTAATATGGGTCATATGGTAATTCTTAGAACACTGAACTTGTGTTGCTCAGATCCTCAAAGCTGTTTCCTGGTTTCTACACAGGAATTCTTGCTTGGATGCCATAAAATAGCCTCAGAATACTTTTAATAAATCCCTTTTGTTGCTCTAAAATAGACGTGTCTTACTTCAGCTAGGTTAATACTTGATACTTGAAACTAGAGGACCTAGGCTAACAGATAATAAAATTTCTAATTTTTAGTCAAAATGTAAGAGAAATGGGCTGAAAACTCCTCTTTCAAAGTTTTTCAGAGGGGTGATCAAACCCTGTGATAGTAATCAAATCAGTTGACTATCTTGATAAGATTCTGAGATAAGACTTTACTGTGAGATTTGCTTATGTTACCACTCACCTTTGGGACAAAGCAGCATAGGACCTTGCATTTAGAGCATATTCCAATTCGAAACGACTTCTTAAAGCTGCCACATGACTCCGGCCAGGTCCTCCCCGGCTCACCAGGCAATCAGAAGAAGAAGAAGGTGAGAGAGAGCCACTGCTGTTACTTGATGCAGGAGACATCAGCTGAGTGGAGGAGGGGTAATTTTAATTGTTTAATACTTCCAACAGGTGTGAAGACATAACATAAAATACGGATTTAACTTTCTATTCCAAGGTTTCCCATATTTTAATTTCTATTCACTCAGCTTGCTTCTGGCTTTTCCTTTAAGGAAAAAAATCTAATGGCAACATCTGGCTAGCTTAATTTACTTTTTTGACTCAGTTCTGTGCTGAGAGCTGGCCTGTTAAATTTATGCTCATCTTTCTAAAAACAGTAGGCCCAAGTCAGATTCATAAAATATATTTAGAAGGTTATTATTCAATGATCAAAAGATTCTTCACATTTTTCACTATGGCAATAAGATTTATGGCAGAGATCCTTTAAATCATAGCTAAAATTTTTCACTTTAGATGAAATTATTCCCTTCACATAAAATGAATTTACACACTTTTCTAAGAATACATCAATTTTATAAGATGAAAAATGCTTGAATGTGTGGCAAGTGTTTTCCCAGATTGAACAGACCACTCTCTTTGCCACATGATAGTTCTTCAGATGTTTAAAAACACCTGTTGGACTTGGCTGGGTGCGGTGGCTCATGCCTGTAATCCCAGCACTTTGGGAGGCTGAGGCGAGCGGATCACAAGGTCAAGAGATAGAGACCATCCTGGCCAACATGGTGAAACCCAGTTTCTAATAAAAATACAAAAATTAGCTGGGCGTGGTGGTGCACGCCTGTAGTCCCAGCTACTCAGGAGGCTGAGGCAGGAAAATTGCTTGAACCTGGGAGTTGGAGTTTGTGGTGATCTGAGATTGCGCCACTGCACTCCAGCCTGGTGACAGAGTGAGATTCCATCTAAGAAAAAGAAAGAAAGAAAGAAAGAAAGAAAGAAAGAAAGAAAGAAAGAAAGAAAGAAAGAAAGAAAGAAAGAAAGAAAGAAAGGAAGGAAGGAAGGAAGGAAGGAAGGAAGGAAGGAAGGAAGGAAGGAAGGAAGGAAGGAAGGAAGGAAGGAAGGGAAGGAAGGAAGGAAGGAAGGAAGGAAGGAAGGAAGGAAGGAAGGAAGGAAGGAAGGAAGGAAGGAAGGAAGGAAAGAAAGAAAGAAAGAAAGAAAGAAAGAAAGAAAGAAAGAAAGAAAGAAAGAAAGAAAGAAAGAAGGAAAAGGAAGAAAGGAAGGAAGGAAGAAAGAAAAAACAAACAAAAAAACCTGTTGGACTCATCCTAATTTCCTCTTTTCTGTGATAAGCGTCACTAATTCCTTCAACTGGTTTTCATGTTACATGATTTTCAACTTATTCAGCACTCAAATCTCTCTCTCCTAAAATGTGTATCCCGTTTAAATAGTTGAAATTATTCTTTTAAAAGGTTCAGGGTCACAACTGGGTACCACTTGGCCATTTCAGAACAAGAATAATCATATCTTTTATTTTACTACAAGGTAGTCACTTTGTATTCTAACTCCCAATGAGCTTATTCTCCTCTAGCATTCATGATGCTCCTAAGCCATGTCTCTACCATTTGATACTTTTATTATTTTTTCTTTAGCTCTGCTGCAGGACATTGTATTTATACGTATTCCTGTTAAAATTATTCTTGTTAGACATGTCCTGTTACTTCATCCTCCAAGATCTAGAGTCTTGCTTTCAAATATTTTCTGTCCTTCTTAACTTGATTATATCTGCACATGGGATGAGTAGCTCCCTCTTGGCCTTGATCTAAACCATTGACTGAAAAGTTGAAGAATAGAGAGGATAAATTCTTATGAAACTGCACAAGTCAAGCCTCTTTAGGCTGACTCTGGTCCATTAATTAGTGCAACTCAGTCCAGCAAACTGTCTTAGCATATAGCTCATTCATCTTCTCCCTTGGGGAGAGATTATAAATAAGAGGCTTGATCAATATATTACAATAAGACAAACTAGTTTAGTAGATCCTATCATGGTTCTTGTTTCTGGAATCCACCTCCAGATGTGTCTATCCCATTAGGCTCAAAGCAAACTTGCTCAAACTCTAAGTTTCAAAATGAGAGGATATTTTAAATTCAAGTCTTGAAGGTGTCTCTTAATATCCAAGGCTTCTGGCAGATGCTTTTGTCCACAGGGGCTGCTGAAACCCCACCAAATATGTGACTACTTCTCCCCACTTTGTGTAAGTCCCAGGACTGAAGAACAGAAGGGAAAGAGGACCTTAGGTCTAAACACTGAAGCTTCTTTCTACACAAAAGTTTTCTTTGGAAATTCCAGCAAAGAATCATGAGACAGAGACACTCACTGCAGGCTGTAACTGTGAATCCTTTTCCAATAGACTAGGTCCAATGACTCTTAGTTGAGTTTTTTTTTTTTTGTTTTTTGCTTTTTGTTTTTTGGTTTTTTAGAAAAAACCCTACTTTTCTTGATGGTTCCACTTTGAGACTTAGTGGTGCAATCTCAGGTTGATGCTATTTCTCTCTATTCTTGCCCCTTCCCTGCATATGCAGATGCATATGTCATCCTGTATGTGTGATGTATGTCTTCCTCCACCAGTAGCACTTATTTGCATTTGAGAATATATTATTTTTGAATTAGTGTGAATGTTTCAGCTCCCTCACCTATTTTGAAATGCATCTCTTGACCAGGTGTATAGAAAATTAAGGCAATTATAGAGAAAATTAAAGCAAACAGCTTTAATAAGGAAAGAAAATTCCATTAGCCTGATTACCAACATATATCACATTAAGCAACATATATGTGGTGTGAAAGCAATGCCCCTAATTAATGAACATATTTTATTGATAATTCTTCTTTTCGCATTGAATGTAAATGAACAATGTCTTACACATCTCTGTATGAAGAAACTTTTGCATAAAATTGATTAAATAATTACCTTCTAATGTATTTGTTATACTTTCCAATTTTCACTCATCAATTTTTTAAGCTGAGCATGACTGTGTCCATTTGCCTGCCCTATTATTTGTTGGAAGGGCTTCAACTCACTCTGATTTTGCCTTTATCCCTGTAGGCACAGCTAATTCTGCTCCACCCTAGGAATTTAATGAATAGGGTAAACATGGATGGAGTTATGGGTCCTCATACTAACTTTCCATAAGTACCATCTCACCTACATTCCCTGACAGGCTTGGATATTCAGGGCTTTTTTATGGACATATTTCAGAAGCTAAAGTTTTTACCTCAATGTTGCAGAGACACTCTTCTAACTTCGTGACAACTTCAGAAAACTCGGGTCTTCCCTGTAAATAGAAAAAAGAACTTTTTTTTTCCCTTAAGAATAAAAGGAAGGAGACTCTCTTTGGATTTTAAAGTTGGGTATTAGCATTTGTAAAGAATGAGATTAACAATAAAGTATATTTTTATTTAAAATACACTTTTATTGAAGTGTTAATTGAATGTTCATTTGCTGTTCATGGAGGGATGTTGAGTCTCCCTCTGATAAGAGTTTTAAGTCAGAATTTGCAACTACATTCAGATAATGAAATAGTGGAAAAGCTTTAATTAGCTTTGCATGTTTTTAAATGGCAGGTTTCCTCTTCAAAATGAAAGAATAATAGTGAATACCAAAAACTATTAACTATCTCAGTGCCTTGTAATATACTGCACACTATGTATAAAAAGAACTGCTAAAGTAGATTTATAATGAACTTCACTTTTGAAAAGATCATCTCAGATTCAAAACTAAGATGATGATAGAAACCTCAGGACTATGCCTTACTTTAGGGTTTAAGATTAGCTTTTTATCTTCAGACAGTGCCATTAAAGATATTGCCCATTATTAACCTCTGTGTCAGATGAGTTTGGTTAAAAAAAGTTTATTCCAAATATATTTCAAGCTTTGTTCCAGTTGCAAGAGATAAAAATGTTTATTGGAAAAATTCTTGGAATTTTAGAAAATGTTGACCTCTTTTGAGAAAATTATTTGTCTTCTTTCGTCAGATCCTAAAACCATACATCCTATCATTTCTCCCTTTATGAAACTTTCACTGCCAGGAGGGGGAGAGCCCAATTTAACATTCAGGAGTAGTAACCAACTAATTTAGATTCTTAGTAGAACAATTTCTCCCTTACTATCTAGCCTACCCCTGAGAACATTGCTTCCCTTATAAGCTGTTTCCTCTCACATACTCCTTGTATCTCTAGGTTGGTGGGGGCAGTGGGAGCAGTGGGAGCAGTGGGAGCAGTAGGGTGAACAAAATCCTGTGTCTTCCTTGCTGTCACTGCTACTTCCAAATGGTTTCTCTTCTAAACACCACCAGCTTGTCAGGCTACATGACCAGCTTGTCAGGCTATACCACCAGAGTCTAGCTACACCCCCTCATTCTTTGGGGATTTAAAAAACTGGCTGACTTCATATTCTCTATCACTACTCTTTGTACTTTTATTATCCATGCAAATGATCATTAAAATAGCCTGACCTCTGGGTTCCTTTGTCTACTCTTCTCCAATGAGCTTGTCCTCCAAACTCCTTTAGTCACTCAGCCCCTTAGTTATACCCTAGACCCTGTCATGACCAATGCCTGCACCCCTCCATGCTCTTTAACCTCTCAATCTTTATCAGACAACTCTCTGAGCTGTCTCCTTTCTTTCTAGCTCACTTTTTCTAGAAACCCGACTCCAACAATCTTGGATCACACTGGTAATTGGAAGCCATTTTACCACTTAAAACAAAACAAAACAAAACAAGAGCTTTATATTACGAGCATTTCCAAATATGTCCTAAAGTAGATACCCTTCTATCTACCTACCTACCCATCTGTCGATCTTTTTCCTTACTTGTTGTTTTGCTCATTTCATCATCTTTTCACTGTCACTCACTTTCCCTTTACCTATCTTACATTTCATCAACATTTATCATTAGATTCACTTCCAACTATCACTCTCTTGCACACATCCTCAACTCTCTGGCTTCATCTTGCATTTTGTACACTACTGAAAGAATCCTAACCTTTATTGAATCAATTCTGCCTGTCTCATTTCAAAATCTTGACCCTCTAACCTCCCATAGACTGTCAGTACTGCTCAGAGAGCCTATTACATATTTCTAGCCCATTAACTCTCTCATTCTCCAGATGACTATTTTGTACCTTCTCTCTCCTCAAACCTCTAGCTCCCACTACTACATTGACCTACTCGCCTATGACCTACATAATTTGCCCTCACTTTTTTTTCTATGGATGAACTTCGCCTAATTCTGAGGCCAACTCCTTCACTTGTGTGCTCCAGCAATAATTCTCTCATCTGGTTTTTTTTTTTTTTTTTGCATCGTTCATGTTCCTTCTTTATTGTTTAATCTCCACCAGCATACAGACATACTATACATTCTCCTATCTTAAAAGCAAACAGCAAAATAAAACCCTTAACCTCTCTTCTTCAAGCTACTGTTTCATTGCTGTTTACCTTTACAGCAAAAATGTTCTAGAGTTATCTAAATTTGTGGTCCTAATTCCCCTTCTTCCATTTGCAATCCATCCTAATCAAGCTTTCTCCTACAACACTGCTGAAACTGCCCTTGCCAAGGTTACAAAGATCTCCTCGTTGCTAAATTCAATGGTTACATCTCAGTGGTCATCTCACTTGGCATAGCATTGAATACAAGCAACAATTCCTTTGTCCCTGAAACACGTTTTTCAATTGGCTTTGAGGACACCATTTTCTTATTTTTTTTTCTGTGCTCATTGGCTTCTTCTTAGCCTCCCTTTTTGGTTTCAACTCTCTTTCTTATCTTTAAGCTTTTCATCACCCCAAGACTCAGTCTTTGAGTCTCTTTACTCTTTAGAATTAATTTGTTGAGGAGCTAATTCAGCCTCATGCCTTTTAAAAAACAACTCCCAGCTGGCCGGTTAGCTCAGTTGGTTAGAGCATGGTGCTGATAAAAAACAACTCCCAGATTTCTATCTCTAGCCCAGTACTTTCTCCTGAACTCTAAACTCATACATGCAATTAATTATATCTATAGCTTTTCCCATTTCAGTAAATGGAAACTCCATCCTTCTACTTGCAGAGGCAACAACAACAAAAAAAAGTGATGATCTTTGACTACTCTCTTTATCATTCTTGCCTCTAATATACCAGCAAATTATATTGATCTTACCAGTCAGAATCTGAATGATCAAGTAACTTATATTAGATCAACCCTCCTACAGAAAACAACTAGAAACTCTGGACAAAATGTAAACGACAGCCACCTGAAGGCACTGGAAAGTTAATAAAAGCAAGTAGATCCTGGAGGAGAGTAAGTCACTTAGAAGAAAGGAACTAGTATGTTTCCCACCTCTCTCTCTCTCTCTCTCTCTCTCTCTCTCTCTCTCTCGCATTTAGCCTGAGGGTAGACCACTTCTGCATTTTAGGAAACAGTTAAAATTCTGATGGTTTGCTTGTTTGAAGGACCAGAGGACAGAATTCAGGGCAACTGGAGTGTATTATTTATTGTTTTGTAACAAATTACCATAAACCTAGTGATTTAAAACAATGTTCATTTATTATCTGTTTCCATCGGTAAGGAGTACAGTATAGATTAGCCGGGTTCTTTGCTCAGAGATTCACTAGGCTGAAATCAGGGAGTCAGCAGGAACTGTGATTCTCATCTGAGGCTCAAGGCCTCTTTTCAGCTCATCGGTTGTTGGCAGAACTCATTTCTTTGTGGTTGTATGACACATGTCTGTTTTCTTGCCATCTGTTGCCCAGAAATGACTCTCAAATTCTAGAGGATACCTACAGCTGCTTGCCACATAGGCAGTTCACAACATGGCTGTTTGCTTTTTTCCTGACTGGCAAGGGCACATGCTTGACTTCCTACTCTGTGACCAGCTGTAAAACGTATTCTGCTTTTGAAGGGCTCACCCAATTAGGTCAGACCCACTTGGGATAATCTTCCTTTGGTTATATGATGAAACATAATCATGGGAGTAATATCTCATCATATTCACAGGTTCTGCCCACACTGAAGGGGAGGGTGTTCTACATGGCATGTACACCAGGGGAAAGGAATCTTACAGGCCATCTTAGAATCCTGCTTATTACAAATAGGCAGTAGCAAATGAGAGAGGATCCTGGTAAAAGCCCTGGAATCTATGTGTAAATTATACCTAAATCTCTGGTTGGCCCCTGAACCACACATGCATGAGGCACACTAACCAGTCAGGTAGGGCTAAAATAAATGAACTGAGATTAGATCTGCTGCCCCATGCAGGGCATTGTTCTTACTGTTTTCTCAGACTGGAATTATCTAATGCTTATTCTCTGCCCATGGAAATTCACTGCACTCTGCAAAGCCCAACTCACAAGCTACATCCTTCTTAAAGCATCCACATTATTCCACAACATAATTATTCACTTGCGTCTAGATTTACTTCATTTCTCCTTGTGTTATAGATAAGTATTTACATGTCTATCACTAGCTAGAAAGTGCTTTGATGCAATGGTTTATTTACTCTTAGACACCTAGCACATTCCATCAGAGAGGTTAAATGAGCTCAAATTTGTTAAATTAAATTGCATCATTATGATTAAAAAAAATCATCTGGAATATGCTTATCTCTCTCATCCTGGTCTACACCACATCATCTCTTGCTTATATTACTACAATTGTCTCCTATTTTTGCTACTTCTGTTCTTTGCTTATCTAATAGTATGTTCCCAAACCAGTAGTTAAAATGATTATTTAAAAATGTACATCGGACCAAGTAATGCCACTCACTATAGCCTCCAATTATTTCCCATGTTATCTGGGTTAAAATCCTACATCTTTGCGTTCATCTCTAAGGTATACAACAACCTGCTCCTATGATTCTGTGCCCTATTCTTCCTCTTACACACTCCACTCTGGCCACACCAACTTCCTCATGCCCTCAGAACTTTGCATTGGGTTCTCTCCACCCTGACACACTAATGCCTTCACCTTCTCCAGCTTATTGTTCAAATGTTGTTTTATCAGAGAGATTTTCCTTGTTCGCCGTATTTAGAGCCCTCAAGCCAATATGATCTTCTCCTTTTCTTGTTTTATTTATTCTATAGCACTTATCACCACATGACTGAATACATATTTTATATTATTTGTTTATTATTTATGTCCTTTTATAGGAAGTACACTTCCCAAAGGCAGGGTCTTGTCAGCCCCTGCTCTATGCCCAGTACTCTGAGAGTGCCTAGCATGCAGAAGGTGATCTACAAATGCTTGTTGAATAAATAATAGAATTAATCATTTTATGTCTTTTTCAACATTTTATTTTGTTCTTAAACTATCTTATAGGTAGAGGGTTTTATTATAATTTGCTCCTTTTTTTTTTTAATCAACCAGTGAAGGCATTATAAATGAATTGTCTTTTTTGAACATAAAATTCAAATGATGTTAAATATTTCTCTGGGGAGTTGAAAAAGCTTAAAAATAATGGTAAAATTTAACATTTAGTAAACACTTAGAGTACCCATTTAACTCTTATAATACTCTGTACTGTAGGAATTTATTATTATTTCTATTTTACGCAAAAAACAAAAAGAGACATTTTTTTCTAAGATAATATAGTCACTAAAAACAGAGCTGAATTCAAAGCTAAGTAGAGCTTGTGAGTTTAATCTTGACTTCATACTCACTCCCTAGGTGTGGCATTTAAATCTATAAGGAGTAAGAATTTAGTTATACTCATGTAAAACTCAGTGCCTGAGATGAGCTTTGCATACTAGAAGAAACACTGGATTGAAAGTTAAGACTTGGTTAAAAAACTACCAGCTATGTGATTTACGATGGTTTACTAACAATCCTGAGCTGTTTCTTTAGTCTCTAATTGGGCTGCAGAATTAAGAGAACTAAGTAAGATAATGTTTGGTGAAAGCACTACAAACTATATATTGTTTTGCAAAGTAACTTAATTTTTTCAAAATACTAATAAATATGCCGTGGATGTGAGCTCTCTGAATTTATAGTCAAATGCTTTAACATTTTGGTTTAAATTCTATGCAAATTAAGGAATGTAGTTGTTTACCTGGCATCTTAAGAGAACACCAAGATGCTTATTGAACAGTAGAAATTGCCAAAATGCCTCATGAGCTGTATGTACTAAAATAATGCATAGTAAATGCCAACATTATGATATACATTGCCGTCTACTTTCCTTTCAGGTGGATGGCTGGTACTCTTCGCCATCATGTTGCAGTTGGTGGCAGCTTGCCCTGAGTCATGTGTGGTGTGCACCAAAGATGTAACCCTCTGTCACCAGCTAACCTATATAGTAGGTAATAAAACTAATAACTCTACAAAGCAGTGCTCAGTGTACCTGGGAAATTGGTTGCCGTACCTTTCATTGTACTGACTGTTCTCTGGGCTCAGCTTAAAAGAGGTAACCCTTTAATGAGTAAGCTTCAAACAATGACTAAAGAGACTGGTAATATTTTGTTTTCCTGTTCCTGATGGTCTCAATCAAAACTATTTAAAGACCTTCAGAAGTAATTGAGATATTTTGCTATTGCAAAAGAATATCACCATTTTATCCAGCTACACACTTAACAAATATATCACTTTAATTATATTTTTGTACATACTTTGTGCAGATTTGAACCCTACCACCAGCTGGAAGAAATATAAATGAATCAGAAACCTGAACTGCAATCGTTCAGCATTAGTAAGATTAAGTGATGTACCAGTGAAACAGATTATTATCAAAGTGCGTCTCATTTTGAAAGTCTGGTCTTTTTTTATTGGTGGTAAATGAGCTGTAGAAATGCTAACAAGATACACTGCCTGTATTCATTACATATTGCTTGCTTAAGTCAACAATTTAATAAGACACCTTATTAACAAATTTGAGGAGAATGTGATTTACATCCTGATATCCAAGAAGAGATAAACAAGCTATAAGCTCTGCCAATGGAAAATTTCCATAAACAAGCTTGAGTTACGACAGAGTGGAAGAGGATAATTTCTTCCATTTCTAAAATTCCATGACTCTGATAATTAGGAAGTAGATGTTGTCACCATCCTTGACAGGAGAGAGAAGGTTTCAAGGATAGTTGACGTGTATATTGTTTCTAATCAGTATTGAAAATGCTTTAACACTAAACTCTCACCATCTAATATGGATTTCTTGACTTCACTACATTTATTTTTCCTGATCAGAGATAGTTGATGTCTGTAAGAAACAAATATTTATCATCTACATTGTTGCACCTCTATATCATTCATCCTTCTCATTTACAGAACACCACATTTGTGAAGTTAGATTTCATAATTACAGAGAACAAAATGGATGAATTGGTAGTTGGCTTTCTTTTCTAGACCTAGACAAGAAGTAATTGATAGAAATAATAGCCTGCTCATTCAGAGTCAGCAAATCCCTAAAGGACTGAGAACCCATGAAAACAAACCTCCTTCATCCCGTATCAAAAACAATGACGAGAGGAACAAAATGCCGAACTGGCCAGAATGAATAGCATTCAAATAATCAATCATAAATGCTGAAAAAATTACCAGGATTTAAGCTTGCTTGTGCTGCAGGGATGAGAACAATTCTTTCAAAAGAAGGCACTCTGAGAATCTTTTGTCTTTTACATATTTTTTAATCTCTTTGTTTCTGCGATGCAGTCTGAATTTCCTAAGGGATTTGTGATTTGCTTCCCTGTGGTTGACTGTTCTAATATCACCTGCAGACCTCCCAGTGACAATGGACTCCTCTATCCTTATGACACTGTCATTTGCAGTCAAAACAATTTTAGCATGATAAAGATGTGTTACAATAACTCCTGATTATAATACATCTTTATTGAGTTAAAATGCTTTGATTTCTAATGACAGAGCAGTGATAGCTCTGAGGTGATTATGGTGAAGGGATTTAACAGTTGGAAGCCCTGAGTACCACCTGTCATCACATGATGGACTTCATTGGAGGGAACAGATATTAGACAGGACGCCAAGATGGCCCAGACTATAATGAGAACCCCACTGACAGACACTTGGGTTGTCTGGAGTGAATATATATCCTTACCAAGTTGCCAACTTTTAGCCTGGGGCTAAAAAGCAGAAACCAGTGCTCCTTCTCACTCTCCCCACCCCAACATGCACCTTTATGTTTGGGAGAAAAGATGATTGACTTCACAGCATAAATATAAATTGCTATAGAACACTGACTAGGGGGATCAGACACAGGCTCAGCTCTTAGTTGACTCTGTACTGGATCTGCAGGGCTAGATCAGGCCGGTACACAGCCTTGGAGGGAGGGCCTGAAAAGACACCTTCAAAATAACATCCATGAAGATAATCTGAAACAATGAATTAACTTTGACATCTAAAGTAACAGATGGGTTTATGTTTCTCAAACAAACATGTCACAGTAGCAAAGAATATAAAAATCCATCATTTTGATATATAGCCAGCTTCCCCTTAAATTTAGAAATCAGAAAATCATTTTCATGTTGTGTACTGTTTACTGTTTTTACCCAGGTGATAAGATTGCTTAGAGGATATTGATTCTCTGCTCTCCACCATACCCCCGCCCTCCCACTCATGTGTATCCTGCATCTAGTCTGTGCTTTTTTGCCCACAGCAGCCCCTATGACCACGAGGGTTTTAATCATCACTGATGGATATCTGTCCTCTATTGAGAGCACCAACCTGTCTCTCTTGTTTAATCTTGCCCTGCTCTCTCTGAGCAGAAATGGTATCGAGGATGTTCAGGAAGATGCCCTAGATGGCCTTACGATGTTGCGGACTTTGTTGCTGGAGCACAACCAAATATCCAGCTCTTCGCTCACTGATCACACCTTCAGCAAGCTTCACAGCCTGCAGGTGCTGGTGCTGAGCAATAATGCTCTCCGCACCCTACGAGGGTCTTGGTTCCGAAACACAAGGGGCCTGACCCGGCTCCAGCTGGATGGGAATCAGATCACTAATCTCACAGACAGTTCTTTTGGAGGCACGAATCTCCACAGTCTCAGGCATCTGGATTTATCCAACAATTTTATTTCCTACATTGGGAAAGATGCCTTCCGGCCCCTGCCTCAACTACAGGAAGTGGACCTTTCGCGAAATAGGTTAGCCCACATGCCGGATGTTTTTACTCCACTGAAGCAGTTAATCCATCTGAGCTTAGATAAGAACCAGTGGAGCTGCACTTGTGATCTCCATCCCCTTGCTCGGTTTTTAAGAAACTACATTAAGTCTTCTGCTCACACGCTCAGGAATGCCAAGGACCTAAATTGTCAGCCATCTACCGCAGCTGTGGCAGCTGCACAGAGTGTGCTGAGGCTGTCTGAGACCAACTGTGATCCCAAAGCTCCCAACTTCACTCTGGTTCTAAAGGACAGAAGTCCCCTCCTCCCAGGACAAGATGTGGCCCTGCTGACTGTCCTTGGCTTTGCAGGTATGCCGGGGAGAAGTGTGCCCTCCTCTTTTCTCTTCACTTGTCCATATTTTTGCAGCATGCTAAGTGATGCTTATCTCAGACACTTGGGGAAATTTGCCAAGCTCATCGAAAGGAGAGGTTGCCAGTAGATGGGGGAGGATATTAGCTGATTTAGCACAAGTTGCAAGAATTTCCTGTTTCAAGGAAGCTGTCTAAAATAGAGGAAAGGGCCCTGGACCAGAATTCAAGAGCTCCAGTCCTGGTATAACTAGCACTGTGATCTTGAACAGGTTAACTTGCTATTTAGACTTTAATTTCCTTGTGTGTAATACAAGAATAACATTTACATTTCATCAACCATCCTTTCACCAAAGAGTACTGGTGCATTTGTTATGACACTAGGTGATAGATATTTAAAAACTGATGGGACATAGACTCTTTCCGCAAGGCACTTACATTTGTGTGCTTCTCCATGGCACATAGTAAGAGTCAGCGGACTTTCACAGATGCACAAAAGGATGCTACTATGGCAATCACATATATCTCAGTCTGCAGTGTTTATATGGCACAGTAGTTAAATAAATGAGCTGTGTAGTTGGATTACCTAGGTTTGAATTCTGGCTCTGCTATTGGCTGTGTGACTTTGAACACATTATCTAACTTCTCTGTGCCTTGGTTTTCCTCCTGTTGGGGGGATTTGAATTCTTCTAAAATTTCTATTTGTCCAACTCTATGTAAACTTTGCCCATACTTCCCCAGACCAACTAAGGGGAGGATAATATGCAATTCTTTTTTTTTTTTTTTTTTTTTTGAGACTGAGTCTCACTGTGTCTCCCAGGCTGGAGTGCAGTGGCGTGATCTCGGCTCACTGCAAGCTCCGCCTCCCGGGTTCACGCCATTCTCCCGCCTCAGCCTCCCAAGTAGCTGAGACTACAGGCGCCCGCCACCACGCCCGGCTAGTTTTTTGTATTTTTAGTAGAGACGGGGTTTCACCATGTTAGCCAGGATAGTCTCGATCTCCTGACCTCGTGATCCACCCGCCTCGGCCTCCCAAAGTGCTGGGATTACAGGCTTGAGCCACCGCGCCCGGCCGGATAATATGCAATTCTTTATATTTTTTTGTAATTTAAAATTTATTAAACTATGCGTCAGCTATCATTGCATCTCACTGGATGAATAACATAAAATGGCACTTAGTGTCATTAGTTGAAGACCAAAGATGCATGAGATTTCTTAAGTTATCTAGCTCAATCTGTGTGTTTTCCCCTATGCTCTCAGTGCATGGTGAAATCCTCTGCACCTGTGGGTAACCATGGTGATGAGGGGGCAGGGAGAGAAAGAGAGAGAGACCAGAGACAAACAAATGGCATCCAAGACTGACGTATTTTAAATATGTGCTATAAGTCATTATTCTATAACAGTTATCTAGTGAATTGATTGATTGTATTTTTACTTCCTGACAATTACACTTTTAATCAGGATCGATGGAGACCAGCATCAGGTATAGACAATGGAACTACCATCAGCAGTAATCAAATTCACTCGGAAGGAAATTCAAATGTTAGGAAGATAAATTCTTTTAAAAACCATGTAACTATGTCAGTAATTGTATGTACTAAGAAGTAATTTGCCATAAAAGACATAAGTGACAGGGCAGCAGACAGGTTTCCCTTAAATGTGCTTCTTAGAACACTAGCACTGGTGGATAATTAATAGATATTCCAATAAAAACACACAGATGCACATATAGGCAATAGATGGTGGGGTTCAAATAGGTTTAAAAGGTACTAAGTTAAGCAAAGTGAAACAGGTGTACTCACTGCAGCACTTCTCGTAACCTTTCATTTTCTAATGAGCACTATACATTTCTAAGAGGAAGGTGTGATATGGAGCATTTCTTGAACTTATTTGGCCATGATCCCTTTTTTTCATAGAGGATTTCATTGAATTTGTGTTCTAGAGGACATCGTTTTGGAAATATTATAATAGAGCAATTTTTAATATCTTCTAGTTACCTTTTATACCTGTTTTCAGAAATATATATTCAGAAATATATTTAGCTACATTAACGGTTCTTTTTTTGTATTGAGACGAATACAAATTCTAGGAGATTCCAAAGGTTTTGTCAAAGTGAGAGGGAGCTTAATATACGTGAGTAAATTCTGATAAATTATAAATATGATTACATATATGTTAGGTTTTGGTGTGTGAAATTATCATGCTAATATATCTTTCATCAAATAATTGTTAAATTATAGTGCTTTGAGAAGAGATTCTTCTTTAAAAAGACTCTGATTTTTAATGTTAATTTGCTCCATTAAGATTCCACTCTTTCTGAAGTACACATGGGGCGAGTTATCTATACTTCTAGATTGTAGGAAAAACACTTAGAACTATAATTTTGCCTATGAGTCCATTTTCTTCTTCAGCTATATCTAAGTCATAAAAATTCAAAGGAATATAAATAGCTAAATTTAAAACTAATAAATGGTTATTTGGCATCAAACACTAATATCTTGACACGTATGCTATGAACTGGTAGATAAAAAGTTTTTATGAAGCTGTAACGTGTTTCTAATGTTTCAATAAGAACTTATCATTAATTTTCCCTTTTTCTCTTGCCAACTCAGAAAGATTGTTAGAATACTTTTTAAAAATAGAAACAATGCCCATGGCAAAGAAAATTCAAACAGCTTCTTAATAGCACGTTCCACCTGCCTACAAGCTTCATTTGCTGCTTTTGCTTTCTACGCTAATGGAAAGTGACCATACCTGACTGGTAATGGGATACAGATATATACCTAGCATCAACAGCAGGGGAGTGAGTGAGTCCCTGCCATTCAGACACAATTAGAGGAGAAACTGTATCCTATAATCAGATTATGTTTACTCTCATTTCAATGGCTGATTCTTGTCTTCAAGAACACTTAGCCCTTTTGTTCCTTCATTATTTGGCCCACTAACTGCACCAGTCATATAAAATATCATCCTAATGATTGATTTTTGGATTTTTTTTCCTGATAGGTGAGTCTTTCAGGAACCAATAGAGCAATGCAAAACCTAAACAATGGTAGCTCAGTAATCATAATCATAATCATAAATCGCAATGAACGCTCATTGAACTCTACTATATCAAAGCACTGTGTTAAACATGTCACATATATTATTCAATCCCTGGATAGTATCAGTTATCCTTATTTGTGAAAGGAGAAAAAATAATTGTTAGAGAAATTAGAAAATACCAAGAAAAGTGTCAGAACATAGATTTGAATCTTGAGTTTTCTTACCCATATAAGTTAAGGAGTGGTGCCAGTTTTTAATTTTTTAGTATGTTCTTTAACATGTTAAATCCAAAATCATTGCTTGGGATAATTCAAACTCTAGAATCTGTCAATGAAAGGATTATTATTTACATAATTTTGCTACAACTTTTAAAAATGTACCTTAGATTGCTTCAATATGTTAAGAGCACTTTCCAAGAGTGTATTGTTGGCAAATGAATTAAAATAGATTTAAGAGCTCAAGATATGGTAAACTATACAATGGTTTGAGGGTTTTACCAGAAACTGCTATTCTCTGTGTTCTTCATGTTTAACACACACACACAAAAGAAACAATCATGACCTGATACCTTCTCTTTTTATTTAAGTTTAAAAAATATGTTTTCATTAATATAGTCTCCAGGGGATAAAATTGGGCATAGCATAGCCAGTCAGACAATCTGGAATGTTGTCTTCATTTCCAGAAAAGGGCACCGTCCTCAGGCAACGTGGGTTTAGGACACAGATCTCTTTACTCAATCTGTACTGACACCATGTCTTCCTAATCACATCCTGAGGATTTATAAGATTAGATTACCAGTGATTTCATTATCAGAATTCATAAACAGAATCCCTTCTGTTGATTTAAGAATATATAATAAATATTTCTGCCTCCTTTGCCTCAGAGTAGTGGACACTGGGGATAGAATGTTGAACAGGACTAAAAGGATGTGTTGCCTCACAGTGCTTAATTGTAGCAGAGGAGGACAGTCTGTGAACAAGCAAATGAATGAATAAACACAATAATACACTTCATAAGTGTGAAGAAACAAGGGAAATCACTGTGATAGATAATGAGGGTATGACTCAGGGACATTGGTTTGAACATTTAGGTGGTTGAGGATGCCATTTGTCAAGATAGGAAAAAGTGAAATAGAAACAGATTAGAGTCAGCATCTGGGCTCGAGAAACACTGGATCTTGCAATTTTATTCAGAGGACAAACTACATAGAACATGAAATGACAGTACCAGGCAGTCTTAGATGAGATGTCATTGATTCTATTATGAGAGTTCGTAAAAGGAGGTGCCATAGACAGAAAAAATGTTACTGCAGGGACTGTTTTATCTTAAATGAATTTCAGTTCATGAAACAGCCCTTTTTCCTACCAAAGAGATTCCAGATGGTGTTGTTTCTTATAATCTTTAATATGTATAAAGATCCAAATTGGAAAGCAGAACATTGTCAATGGTAGCCTCTGTCTGAACTGATATTTTCCAAATGGTGAAGGACTTCCTACCCATTCTGATATCTTTCAAGCCATTAACCTTTATGTTTGTGGTTTTTACATTTGATGATTTATATGTTTCTTCCCAAGATGTTATCTTTTAATGGTCTCTCTATTTGTCATAGGAGCTGTTGGTCTCACTTGCCTAGGTTTAGTTGTATTTAACTGGAAACTCCAACAAGGCAAAGCAAATGAACACACATCAGAAAACCTTTGTTGCAGAACCTTCGACGAACCTCTGTGTGCTCATGGGGCAAGAAATTACCACACTAAGGGATACTGTAACTGCCACTTAACTCAGGAAAACGAGATAAAGGTCATGTCCATTGTGGGGTCCAGAAAGGAAATGCCACTTTTACGGGAAAATAGTCATCAAGCAACATCGGCCTCTGAGTCCACAACCCTTGACGGATCATTTAGAAACCTGAAAAAGAAAGACCATGGGGTAGGCAGCACTTTATTTTGCCAGGATGGTAGATTGCTGCATTCAAGGTGTTCACAGTCTCCTGGAAATACGACAGCTTTTAATGAAGCAGGCTTACTTACAACATATAATTCAAGGAAAGTTCAAAAGCTAAGGAATCTTGAGTCTGGAGAAGTCCTGCCTCAAACTCTGCCACACCATATAATAAGAACAGAAGGTGAGTTTGTCTTGTTTTAGAAAATCCCACTCCGTTTAATGCTTTTTGAAGGAGGGAGCCTCCCTCCTTTAATTTCCTCAATAGGAAATGCTATAAAAATCACTGTAGCACTAGTCTATTCCTTTTCTAAAAATATTGTGTGTGTGTGTGTGTGTGCATGCGCGCATGTGTGTATGTGTGTGTGTTTAGGCTGAGATGGAGATGAAGTGTTCTTACTTTTAGGAGCTGAGATTGCATCTCCTGACTGCTAAAAGTAAATTTTGAGGCCCAACACCTAACAATGTTAAAAAAAGAAAAAAGTAGCCTTTTAAATAGCAAGAGTGCTGTTAAGATCTATGGGATGGCTAATATCAGCTTTTATTCCAACATCCTTCGAGCTCTAATGCCAATTCTGCAGTAAGCAACCTTCCCAGAGCATGACATGTTAGAAGAATGGGCCCTCTAATGCTAGTGATTCATTTCAGGAATGATGTCAAGAAACATACTTTGCTTGCTGAGCTGTCAGGGATGATAACTTCCCAGTCCAGGCAAAGTCAGGACTTAATTCATCGTCCCATGCTGGGAGCCAAGTGAATCTGGCCGTGACATCTACCCACTGTACATGGGCGATGTCAATATTTAGGTGGAGGCAATGAATTAAATGTCTTCCTTTTTCTTCCTGAATAGTAAGGCTATGCATTCAGGCTCAGCAGTGAAAATGTTGACAGCTGCTCTGTAAAGAGGTTCCTGTCATTTATTTGAATTGGTTTACAACAAGCAGAGCTTTCTCTAAGAATATGAATGACAGAGGTGCTGTATCAAGAAATTCTTACCACAGGGGTCTGGCCCTAAGGATGCATTTTGGGGTGACTGGACAAGAATAAAGCCATATGTTATTTCACATATGTTATAAGGTAGGATGTGAGTTTATTCCATTGCATTCCCACACTCCAGTTCTTAACAGCGTCTGGGGGTTGATGATTTCACACAAGACAGGGATGGCTGAGGAAAGCAGCATACGCCATAGAAACTGGGTCAGATTGACTTTATTTTACAAAGAAATAAGCACTTACCCTTTCACTAGAATCATACCTTAGGCAGATGCTCCATTTCATCTTTTAACTTTGTCCAATGCCTGAACTTCTCTGTGAGAAACTCTTATAACTGAAGGGGTATGGTCTCTTAACCATTTAAAACCCAGTATGTTGTTTTCACACTGAGAACACTGGTTTGTCAGATTAGCATGAACATTTGTAAGAAATACCTGAAATGCTGCTCCATGCCAGGCATTGTACCAGAACTAGAGAGGGTAGGTATATGAGGAGAAAACAGCCAAAAAATTGCCACTCTGATTATGCCTTCTGACTTAGAAAAAGAATAATGGACTTTCCAGGGTAGAGGGGGCTTTAGATCTAGACTAATAGTTCTTAATGTTTATCTCTGAGTCACAGAACTCTCTGAGACTCTGACAAAGGCTACAGATTCTTTCCCCGGCATAATTTGTATACTTACATAAAGCTCCCATCTAGTCCAACCCTTCTAATACACAGAGAGCAAGTAGCTTCTCCAAGGTCACCTAGAATGTTGACGGCAGATCTTAGATTGGAATTAGATGCTAGTCTGGGACTTAGTTCACCTCTTGGGGAAAAGTGGAGATGGAGTGTCCCCACCCTTAGGAGTTGCGAGTACATCTCCTGTCTACTAAAAGTTAATTTTGAGGCCTAACACCTAACAATGTTAAAAACGAAAAAGAAAAAAAGCCTTTTAAATAGCAATAGTGCTGTTAAGATGTTTTGCAGTTAAGATGTTTTGCAGTTAAGATTTCCTTTTTTATCATGGAATAAAAAACTACTTCCTCTGGATGAAAAAATTTCATGAAACAATAGAAAGTATCTAATAAATAATTTTAAATTTTAGATGTATTGTAGTTAATAGGGTCGTTTAATGTCAGATAGACTTGGGGAAGTCATTCCCCAAGCATGGGGACTAGGGGAAAGCATTCAATTTCTTTAAAGCTCATTCCTTCATCTGCAAAAGTTATAAGACAGTAGGATATGTCCAATGGATCATGTCTCTTGTGAATATTAAAAGAGATGATGAATGTACAATATGAGCACAATGCCTAGCTCATAGCATGTGCTCTATTAATGGTATTACTATTATTTTTGTCATTAATATTATTTAACGTGTAAAAGGAGATTATAGGCAGACATTAAGGAGAAGCCAGTACAAGTTTCCTTCTTCTATATGTGCCTATAGGGCTGTAGAGATGTCTATCTCGGAACAGTAAAAGGAAGCTTCCTTTTTGAACAGTTCATCATGTACTGTTTTCTTTCAGTGAATGAAAGATTGTAACATTAAGAGGAATTTGCAGGCAGACATTTAAAAGAAACTAGCAGAATAAGTTATAAGATTAATAAGATTAAATATTATATTAATCTGTACCATTTTAAAAGTCCCAGGCAAAGACTGCTGCCACACAAACCGGGCTATATTTCAAAATAACTATTTATTTAACAAATATTTAATGAACATTTTATTAAGTTATGGGAAATAAAACAGATATGATCTCTGCTTTCATTGAGTCAATAGTATTGCAAGTATTTCCCTTTCGTTGTTCAGGTTATTATCTGAAACCTGAATCTTACTCAATATTGCACCCATATTTTGCCCAATATTTAAGTTGCAAATGGGAAATAAATTCAGGAAAAAATTACCATAGCCACTTAAAAAGGATTTAGATATTATTCACATTTAAAGCTAACCTAACCAACAACTAAAGATATATGACCATAAATAACATTTCTATTTCCAACTCCACAACTTTTAAGTCAGCATCACAACTGACTGCAGTGTGACCATAAAGAGTGTCATTCAAAACATATGGAACTGACAAATGTCCTTTGAAGGTTTGGTTAAAAATTAGGAAATATTCAAGAATTGCAATTATCAGAGAAGTCAGTTTTATACTTCTCACAAGCTTTCTAAGTATCTGTTTGGTTGGGGTAATAAAACTCTGCTAAGTGCTAAATTCTTGCATTTATTGTTCCACAGATATCAGCAGTGACACATTTAGAAGAAGATATGCAATACCCACTTCAGCCTTGGCAGGAGAAAGTCTTGAGAAGCATTTAACAAATGAATCATGGCAGCCTCCAATAGAAAAAGAAGATAATGGCTTACAACCTCATAGGCAGAGACATTTTATTACAAGCTCATCATCCAAGCCTTGTGAGCCTGAGGAACACTATGTACAAAAGATTGTACGAAAACATAGATCAAAATATGATGATCCTTGCGGACTGTTAAAACAGAGCAGACCTAGACATTTTCAGCCAAACAATTCTCTTATCTGTAAATATGTGCCCTGTGATCAATTTGAAGATTACATGAAAGAAAAGCCAAATCGTAGACAACACTCAAAGCCTGAGAAAGAGCAAATTCAAATTAACAGCGCAATAGAAAAATTTCTTACGAGTGAGGACAACATAGATTTATCAGGATTATCAACAAAAATCAAGAAAGCATATTCCCCAAAGAGGGTTAGTGTCCATGATCCTGATTTAGTAGAAATAAATAGGTCAATGATGTCACCCAAAACATCAACCCCTTGGAAACGACAGAAAAATCAAAGTAACCAGCTGACTAAGTTGGGTGTCAAAAACTGTAGCAACCCTGGGGAGAGAAACAAAGGAGAAAAATGGTTTACTAATTCACAGGTTCTGAGAAGGAAGAGAACCCTTCAGCCTGACCTCAGAGGGAAAATTAAAGGACGAAACTTAAAGACAAAATTAAATTTACATCCTTTTAGAAAAGTCAGAGTCCATCCAGAAAAATCCTTGTCAGGTCTCCCAAAGCAATGCAAGCAAGTATTGTTGCCTCCTAAGAAATTATCCAAAACTTCTGAGACAAAAGCCAAAATAAATACTGTGTCTTCTGCAGATTTTCTTCAACAGTCAGAGAGTAGCAACTATGTTAGACTCACTTCAAAGCGGCTGCCTCTGAAACATGCCTCAAAGCAGACCCCATATTACCAACGAAACACTAAACGTGCCCCGCTGCTCAGTGCTAACAACTTGTCTGTAGTCAACCAGAGCTCTATAGAAAGCAACTGTTATTCAGCTGGCCACATTCCTGATGGAAACACATCAAAATTGCCTCAGCCTACACCCACTGATGCTGAGCACAGGCACTCACATTCTCAATTCTCAACTGAACAAATGGAAGGTGCAACTCAGCTTGAATCAAAAGTGCTTAGTTATTTACCAACTACTTGGGAAAATACAGGAAGTGATGTTTTACCATTCCAGCATTCCACGGGGGCTACTGACCAACGGACAACGGAGTCCACTGAGCACATGGGACAGAATGTATCAAAGACCAGCGAGCTAAATCAGTTTTCTTTGTCCCCGAGGAATCAAACACAACTTTTAGATGCTCACAAGACTGACAGCTACAACAAGGAATACACTTTAGATCAAAATGAAGCCTTACAACACAGAGAGGAAAATTCAACTCATACACAACTTGGAGATAAAGAAAAAACATTAATGACAAAACCCCAAATACCACATCAAATTGTGGAAAATTGTATTACGGATAAGGAAGAAAATGATGTAGAAAAAAAACTTTCAAAAACAGATACTTGTAATTCCTCTCTCATTCCCCAAACACGATCCAAGAACAACCTATCATTTATGAAGACAAATTCAATTCCATACCAAAATAGAATAGAACTTCCCAAGGATATCAGTACTTCTCCTGTTAGTAGTCAAGCCATTTGGCACCTAACCAATAGTAGCGAAAAAGGAATTGACAGCACAAATGCATTGCCCAGAAATGACGGCACTGAAGCACTAGAGATAAAAATAGTAGGGAAAGAAGAGAAAAATATGCTTGATGAAAGCAAGACAGATTCTAGTATGTTAATTCAGATCACACAAATGACCTTAAAAGGCACCACAAAAGAAAGGCAGCAAACTTGGGAAAATGGAACAAGTGTAAAACATGTATTATATGATGCAAGCTCTGCCGAGGAGACCATTACAGCTAAAGATTTAACTATCACAAGTTCCCATGAAACCCAAAATAGAATACTTTGCAGTGAAGTAGATCCTGAAATTAACAGTAATATGCATAATTTTAGAGAATTTCAAAATATTCAACCAGATAAAGATAGTGCCTACAAAGAAGGCGCAATGACAGTGGAGACACATGAAGCACTTTCCTTCTTACCAGGGTTAAAAGACAGTTTTGAGGCAGAAAATGAAGTGTTTTTAGTTCCTAGAAGAATAAATGAAGCTGAAAGCTCTGCTCCAAAACCTGCACTGTATCCAACATCTGCTGAATATGCTACTACATCACCTTTAGAAGCAGAATAAAGTGAAGAAAATAACTCAAATAGTAATTATTTTCTACTTTAGCTTTCTTCAAGAGGACACACAAACACCCCTTAGCCTTTGCATGCATTACAAATGCATCATTTTGGAGGATAACGATGTCCTCAGTAGCTCTTTGTTATCAATAAAATAAAACCACAGAGTTGAATATATGACAAAAATCAAAGATAGAGTCATAGGATATGTCTGACACAATTAACTGAGTATGCTTCTCTAAGGAATGAAAAACCAAGTAAGAAAAGTTTGGCCAAGTCTTGCAAAAGCAAGCAAACAGTGAAAAAGCAAAAAAAACAAAAGCCTCAAAAAAATGAAAGACTACATAAGAAGAGTATTTGAGCAGATTTACATTTGATGTTTATTTTATGTAAATTATTATACACATCTCAATTAGTGGTATTACAATATTGCTTTCTACATGGATAATTATATATTCATATTTGCGTTTGATCCGTTTTCCTAATTATAGTATGAAAATAAAAATTCAGCTTTGTTAACTGTAGTCTAACTGATACGCATATTGGCATATTTCATACATTTGCAATTGTCCTGTTGACAATTATCTTAGATTTAAGTAGAAGTCTTTAAAACCTGTTATTTCTCTAAGAGAAAAAAGTTAAGGATTTCCAGGGATAGTTGGCTGTTTCCATAAAAATCTGCAAAATCCAATAAATCCACTAGGTGGAGATCTCAGCTTCAATCATTTTAGAAGAACAGGGCTTGAAGATCAACACAATGGATCCTGAACAAAAGGAATTTTAATGAGCTTTATTGCCAATTGTTATTAATTTAAGATTTTGAAAACTAAATAACCTATTAGTACATAGCTTTCAAGGTTTGATCTCTTGGGTTTCGCATGCTGCTATTGTTTGGAGTGAGAACTCCTCCTTGTACACTGGAATTAAATGTGAATATAAATATTACATTTAAAAATAGTAGCAGAACAAACATGTCTCATTCAAAGCCATGCTTATTTGAAAAATATATATAGGGATTCAAATAATTTAATTTTTGAGACCACTGTAAAAAATATTTAAAGCATACCTTCACGGTTTAGAATATTATCATATTTTACATTTTTTAGTAGGGGAACAAAAAGGTTAAAAGGGAAACAAACTTCCTTTTCTCGTATCTGTATACCTGTCTAGGTCTATACATCTTTATATCTACATTTGGTATAATAATAATAATAAATAAGCTTTGTAAACCTTATAAGATTATTAGAACAATATAAATATAGCCCACATACCTCACCTCTTTTGTTTCCCTTCCTATTCAGAATTGCTAGGAAATGACTTAAGTTGTTTATTTTGAAAGTTCCTAAACTTCTTACCTCTCTTCGTCTTTTCTCACCAATATTCAAGACTTTATTGCTTTTAATCCTAATTCCTCTGGTATTTTTGTTCATTATCTCTGCTTGAGCTTAACTCCTATGCCACCTATCTGCCTTGCCTGATCCCACTTTATTTTTAAAGCACCTTTAAGGTGAGAGAAGTATCTATGCCAACTTCTTGCATGATAAGTTTATTCCACCCTAATTGACGGCTTCTTCATCTTTGTAGACCAGGTCACTTTTTTTTTCTTGGTAGCTATCTTTCCTTTTCCTTTTTCCTTTTTTTCTACTTTAAAGCACTGTCACCTTACTGCAGCACCTTTAGCTTTGTTCTCTCTCCTCTCGCTGCCAACAATATCCCTGATATCTAGAGGCCTAATGAGTACTCTTGGTCACTAGCTGACTCTCAGGAGGCAGCAGTGCTAGTTCTCCTGGTCTCTTTTCTCTCTTCCATTTCTGAAATTCAGTCTTTTATCTCTTTATGATGTTTCCTTTGAAATCGTTCTCAGGTTTACCCTTGCCCTTGAATCTCCATGGTAACCATTGTAGTCTGTGTGTTGTAATCAACTGGATTACTCAAACAGCAATCCAGCTGGCTGCTCCAACTTCATTGTCTTTTGCTTGAGTTTCAACCCATCAGTTCTCTGTCTTTGTTGGGCACAAATCACCTGGGGTACTTGTTAAAATGTGGCGTTTCAGGCTCAATGTCAGAGATTTTCATTCAGTAAACTTAGGATAGGGCCCCAGAATCTTTGTTTCAACAAACATTCTAAGGTAATCTGTAACCCACAGTTCGCAGCCACATATTAAGAAAAAATGCTCAGCTATACCAGTGAGCATTAGAAGATAATTCGGCGCTTGCCTTACTATAGGAACTACATGCAATTTTTTAAGTAAGTAAATAAATCCTTTGTATCAAACTCAGATGAACTTTCTAAAAAATTACTTTTATCTTGTCACTGCTTTAGAGATAAAAATACAATTGCCAAAATTCCATGTCCAAATTTCCTGTTCTAGTTTCCAAAATCTGTCACTATCTAATATCAGGCTTTTTTTTTTTCTTCTTCTTCTTCTTTTTTTTTTTCTTTTTTTTTACCTCTTACTGTTTTCCAACCTTCTCTCATCTTCAATAGACTGGTCTTCTTACTCTCCTCAATGTTCTAGTTTATGAATTTTGACTAAGAAGACACCCTGGAGAAAATACTGTGCTTCAAATTCAAGGAATGAGGTACAGACAGATATACCAGAAAAAATGAGAAGCAAAGTTGATAACCTAGAAAGTAATGACCAGGATAGCATGATGTTAGTGTCCTCCATCTAAAGATGAACTTGTTTCAAATAATGCCTGATACAGAGATTTAACCTCTCCATGACTACAATGTTGCAACTACTACTAGTCTTTCCCTTGTATCTGTTCTCCCAGTGAATTTTCACATGTTCTAGTTGCTTAAACTGTTCTTTCTCACCAAGCTGTCTTCTTTCAGAAAACTCCTGTTTATGATTTCAGCTCAAGTGTTACTCTTTTTGGGAAGCCTTCACTAACCTACATTCTGACTTTGTCCCCCAACTTGCTTGTAGTATTCTTTTAGTATACATTCTCACAGAGTTTTGTCTTTCTTAACCTTGGCAGGTAACTATGGAATCATTAATGTGTTTATTCAATCAATCTCCATATAACTACCAGGTCTTAAACTCCATTTCAGTTAAGAGTTTCCATCTCTATTGAATCCCTTGCCCCTATCCCTAGGAGGTATACAGGAGGAACCCAACAAATAATTGTTGAAGGAAATAATGAAAAATAGCCGATTGTTTCCTTTTCTTTGCCACTCAGCTTGCTGACATGGTAAAGACCTTACTTGGCAATTAAGGAAGATTCAAATGTGTCACATACAGAAGCAGCTCAACTTCACAATACTGAGGTGGTTGCCAGAGCCAAGTCAGGCTCAACTTACTGGCAGACCCACATATCGCAAGTCAGTTGAAGATTTTGCTTTCCTAATATGGTTTTTCTCTATCTTCCCCTCTGCATCTCATCAGCAGAACAAAGACTCTGTGCTGATAGCAATACAACTTTTCTACTAAGCAATCGATTTTTGTCTTTTTTTTTTTTTTTAACAGAATCCTTCTTTGGCCATGTTCCAATTTCTGTTTCTCATTTCCCAACCTTTTGCTTAAGACATCCGTTCTATTAAAAAAAAAAAAAAATGCTTTTAGGACCTGCCAATGACTTACCTTTATCTTGAAATTAGAAATTCCACACGCCTGTTATCTATAATTATGAAGAGGCACTTCATCAAAGCAAAAGGGACTCCCTTGATTGTTATTTGATGGTAAACTTTGTCATAGCTCACATCCCACAGAGAGAAGGAAATTCTAGAATAGGTGCTTGACATACTTTTTCTGAGAAAATATGCCTGAAGTTCATACTGAAATACAAGAAAAGGTTTTCCTAAACTATTTTATGTGATGTAATTTTCAAGAAGACATTTTCTGGACATCAAAATTCAGATGCAGGGATTGAAGGCACTGATAGGCAATAGTGGTATTCATTCATTTACTCAGCAAACATTCTTGAGCATCTAACTTTAGATGTTAGTGTTATAGCAGTGAACAAAATAAAAGAAAACAAAAAGCCCCTGCTTTCATGGAGCTAACATTTTGGTAGTGATGGAAGATTCTAAACAAATAAACATGTAACATATTAGGTTGAATGGCCAGGATAAGAGGTTATCTTCTGAGATACTCAATCCATCCCAAAACGATCTTCATTTTTTCTTCTTAAGAGTTTCTGTGTACACAGATGAGACTGGGTAATGACTTGGTCTGGATTTTGCCTTTAGGAAAAGAATGGAAAACTTGTTTTCTCTTTTCAAACATCTAGACTGGGGCTTATTCTATTTCTCCTAAGTGATTTCCTGAAATAATAACAGCCTCACTTTATCTATTCTCTTGTTGAAGAGAGATAAAGTGCCTAGGAAGGATCAGAAACAAAGTTATATTTTAAGAGGACAATAACTAGGATGGCTTAGGATGGAAAGATAAGAACCATTAGGTCTTTATGTATGAGGTCCTCCAGTGTGAAGAATGCAAACTAATATTCTCCACTCTGAGCAATGGAATTAATGGATTGATATCAAAACACAAGGATTTTAAAAGACAAAATATACTGGCAGAAAGATTACTAGAGACTGGACTGGACTGTGTTACTAGGAAAGAAGTTGTACAATCTCCTCTGTGAATCTCTGAGAACAAAGCAGGCATAACCTGTCTGCACACTTAAGAATCCTTTCTTGTAGGCAGATTGTCTGGAATTTCATTCTGTGATAACATTCCCTCACTATTCTTTTAGACCTATGACCATATTTAAAAATTTATTTTAGTGTTTACATATCCCTTCCGTAACATTGATCACTCCATTTGAATTCTAAGTCTATGCTGTTAACCACATCATGATACTATCACTCAGAAAGTTAGAGAGGGATTAGGACCCAGGTCTTCTGCCTCCCACAGTGCTCCTGAAGACCACCTATTCCGAGGCCTGCCTCATGTTTAAAAGCCAACACAAATCCATCCTGTGCCAAATTTCTTGCTTTGGAAAATGACTAAGTGTGGCTCACGCATAGTTAATAAAAATTGCAGCTGAGATGAGACTGTGAGTCATCTGTCATACCCTGGTCTCTCTTTTACTAATCAGTTGTGAGAAACGTTTCAAAATCAGAAAGCAGCAGCTAAGAAATATGAGATACTCAGACTTCTTGAGGCAATTAGAGACTAAAGAGCAGAAGGCAAATCAGTCTTCCCGCCTTGACAGTCTTAAAATACACACTGAAAGTAGACTTTGGAGTTATACTATTTGTGACAGATTTTGACCATAACACATTTTCTAAGAGGAAATAAAAATTACTCACTTCAGGACATGCGTTCCACCCTCGTATCAGCAGAGATGATACAGGCTTGGGAATGGAATAGCCAATGGGAGGTCTGATGTGGTGGTAAGCCATGTCTGCTGCCGCAGCCGCTGCAAACCAAATGGTCATTTCAGTTTTGAAATTCACATATTTATTTCAAGAAACAAATGAAGAGACACACACACACACAAAAGGCATTAAAAATCAATCTGAGCAATATCAGCAGAGATTCAAAGAGACTTCTAGGCCTTTTTCCCCCCAATGGTATAAATAAGTGATGGATAATTTGATACTATAAATTTATCTTTATAATTGTTCATTCATTTGGTTTCAGACTCAATAAATAGCAGAAGGCATTTATAAGGAGTGAAGGAATATGCAAGGAGCAAGTCGTTTTGTTTGAAGTATAGGGTATGTACATGATATTATAAGAAGTAAAGATTGAAAGGCAGATTAAACAAGACTGTATAATGCCATAAATCCTAGGCTAAAGAGCTTATATTGCATGTAGTAAACATGGAATACCACTGAAATTTCCACTTCTGATAGCACCTGTATCATTGAGCAAAACAGATTTTTTAAAGCTTAAATCCTATTACTGGTTATAAGGTTGTTGGGATTTTAGTTTTTAATTTTATAAAGTAGTTATTATTTTTAAAACTCTCTTGGACACTTCACATCCTTATTTTAGCTAACGACACTCATTGATTGAATTCTGTCGTGTTGCCTGCCTGCATGGATTTCTGAATATTGCTCATCTCAATGTCTGCATCACTGTGTTGTGATTCTTAGAACTTCACTGTAGATTCCTGATTGCTAAATATTTCCTGTTCTGCAACCAATGATTTCTATACTCTCTTAGAAACCAAGCTTGTAGCTACTTTTACTGAATGCATTTTGTATCAGGCATCATGGCAGGTAACTATATAAACTCCTTTAATCCTCCTAACAACCATGCAAAGTAGGTGGTGGTGGTGGTGGTGGTGGTGTGTGTGGAACTAGTTTTTAATGTATAAACATTTTACATATAACTAGTAGTTGGTGCAGACTTTTGTTTCAAAATCCATGGTCTCTTCAGCACACATTATAATGAAAATACTCTGTAATCAACACATGATGCCCTGTTATATCTCACAAAAATTGCTCTGCATCAGTGAAAGGATAAAGTTCCAGGACATTGCTGCTTCCTATCTTTTAGATTGTGGCGTTGAAAGCATCTGTCTATATCTTAATGACTTTTGAGATATAAGCCACAACTACTGCCTCTACTCTACCAAAATTTACTCCCATCAAATTCTGTTTATCCATACACTTTCAGTAGGTCTAGTGAAATTATATGCAATGTGATTTGATCAACACTTTGCTTTATGGATTATTCTGAATTATTACCTAATTTTGCCAATTGTAAATTAATACTTGTTCTTTGTAGAAGTTTAAAAAATTAAGAGAATTAGAAGGAATAAACGTTATCATTTAGAAGAAACCATTGTTAAAATATTTCATGTATTTCTTATATATTCTTTACGTCATTGACCATATGTCAATATGCAATTATGCAATTCTTTTTTCCTAAATATTAAATAATTAATCTAAGCAATCAAGCATTTTCTCATGTTATTAGCACTCTATGTTAACCTATTTTAATGACACTGCGTTTAGCTTTTAATCATTTCCCAATTTGAGGTTGTTCCAAATTTGGGTGTAAACACTTCAAAGAATATCTTTTCAACACGAGTTGCCAGATTTCATAGATTATTCATTTATGATATTTTGAGGAGTGAAAACGATGTGCCAAAGTGCGTAACTACTTTAAAGACTTCGGTACAACAATTATTCTAACAGTTGTACTAAATTTATACTCTCAACAGCATGTGTGTGAGGGTTATCAATATATCTCATCTGCACCAGAATTAGGTTTTCTCATTTTATAAAACATGTTACTAATTTCAGAGGTAAATACATCCACTCATTTTTTGTTGTTTAGATTGTGTTCTTATCAAATATGTCACTCCTTATCAAATGTCTTCTGTGTCACAAAAAATTAGGCATTTTGGTGTACTTTCACTGGTTACTCTTGACTTTTTTTTTTTTTTTTCCTCGAGACAGTGTCTCACTGTGTCACCAAGGCTGGAGTGCAGTAGTGCGATCTGGGCTCACTGCAGCCTTTGCCTCCCGGGATCAAGTGATTCTCCTGCCTCAGCCTCCCGAATAGCTGGGACTACTGGCACGTGCCACCAACCCCAGGTAATTTTTTTGTATTTTTAGTATAGATGGGATTTCACTGTGTTAGTGGTATGGTCTTGCTCTTTTGACCTCGTGATTCTCCTGCCTTGGCCTCCCAAAGTGCTGGGATTACAGGCGTGAGCCACCATGCCCAGCCACTCTTAACTATTTTTAAATTATTTCTGGAATGAGGTAAATCAATAAGCAAACAGACTGGTGCTTAGCAATCATTGATCTTCTAACTTTGCTCTACTTTGTTACCTTATGATCATTTGGATATTGTTGAGCTGGTGTAGCTCTAAGTACATAAGCCAGTATGGTGAGCACATTTAAAATAATTGTACAGAGCCTAATGGGTGGGGAGGGACTACTCATAAAATGAGTTAAACTCAGATGCAGGTGCCAGCCATCCCCCTTTGAAACTCTTTTAGATTCTGGTATCAAAAATATAGAGTTACTTGTTTGCTTCTTGGCAGTGTGTCTGGAAAATCAGTTTAAGATGAATGATATTTAATTCTTCATTATTCAAAGTAGATTCTGCAAAGTCTTGGCATCTCCTCCCCTTTGCTTTAAGCACTCTTGGCAGTGATACTACTTATCAGTGCCTCCACCGAAAGTGGGCAACGCAACATGAGGGGGTCATGACATGGAAATTTGTCACCTTGAGATTGTTTTGTCAGTCTTGCTTAAGCAGCCATGCTACACTAACATTTGGGAAATTTTCTGGTATTACAGATTCAGGAAGGTGATTGTCAGCCCATTAATCAAATTTTTATCTTGATTGCTACAAAAAATATGTTAGAGGATTTGTGTAAATGTTGGTTTCTACTTTAAAGAGTGAGACTTTACCATTAAAGGAGAATAAAGCTAAATTTAAAAATATTAATAACTATTTATTGAGCAACTATTATGTTTCAACACTATCCTGAAATATTTATCAATAGTTTAGTAAAAATAATAATCTAGATCTAGAGTAGGAATATCTAATAGAACTTTTTACACTGATAAAAATGTTCTTGTAATCCCAGCACTTTGGGAGGCCAAGGCAGGCAGATCACAAGGTCAGGAGATTGAGACCATTCTGGCTAACACGGTGAAACCCCGTCTCTACTAAAAATACAAAAAATTAGCTGGGCATGCTGGCACACACTGTAGTCCCAGCTACTCGAGGCAGGAGAATCACTTGAACCCAAGGCAGAGGTTGCAGTAAGTCGAGATCATGCCACTGCACTCCAGCCTGGGCGACAGAGCAAGACTCCGTCTCAAAAAAAAAGAAGTTCTACATTGTTCAATATGATAGCATAAAGTTACAGAGCACTTAAAATGTGGCTACTGTGACTGATACATTGAGTTTTTAATTTGTTTAATTTTATTTAATATAAATTTAAACAGTCATGGTAAGTGGCTTTCATATTAAACAACATAATTCTAGAGCATAGCTTGCACTCTCATTATCCTGAATAACAAGACCTGAGTTAAACACAGTATTGTGAGTCAGCTGCAGAGTCTATGTAACCATGGTGTCAATTTGTGGATTCAACTTCTCCCTTGTTTGTCAGTACTTTATCAGGAAAAGAAAAGACACGAATGGAGACTGTCTATGTTGCTTCTCAAAAGTGACAGACCAGTGAAAAGCTACAGAACAAGCATTCAACACAACACGTGATAACCTCATTCATATATTCATTTGTCAAAATGTACTGACTATTTTATGTAAGTGATAATAAACCAAAAATGATCTGGTGTTATTTTTTTCAATGAAAGTTGGTAAATGAATAAATAAGAAATAAGTGAATGACTAAGTTTTTTCACTGCATGTTATGGTTCAGTCGTTAATTCTAAAATGTGATTCCTTTTGCCTGGAATGTTCTCCCCTACCCCTTTTTCCTTCATAACATCTACTGTCATTTAGGTCTTATCTTTGATTGACTTTTCCTGGGTACCTTCCTACGTACTCCCATAACAATCTGTACTATCATAACATGTATTATACTTAATTGCCTCTTTATTTGTCTGCCTGTGCATATAGATCATAAATGCCTTGAGGTCAGGGACTGTCTTTTAACCATTGTATCTTCTGTGCCTAGCACAGTAATTGGCTATTAATAGGTATTCAAAAGGTATGCATTATTTCCCTTAGGATAATGGCCTCCAGCTACATCCATGTTGCTGCAAAGCACATTATTTTGTTCTTTTTATGGCCATATAGTACTCTATGGTGTATATGTAGCATAGTTTCTTTATCCAATCCTCTGTTGATGTGCACCTAAGTTGATTCCATGTCTTTGCTATTGTAAATAGTAGAGGTCATTATCCAAAGGGAATTAATGCAGGAACAGAAAACCAAATAACACATGTTCTCACCTATAAGTGGGAGCTAAACATTGGGTACACAGGGACATAAAGATGAGAACAACAGACACTGCAGACTACTAGAGGGGGAAGGGAGAGAGAGGGGCAAGTTGAAAAACTGCCTATTGGCTGCTATGCTCACTACCTGGTGATGCGATCCATAACCCAAACCTGAGCATCACAATATACCCATGTAGCAAACCTGCACATGTGCCCCCGAATCTAAAATAGAAGTTGAATAATAATAAATTAAACAATTAAAAAGGTAGGCACTAAAAGTGTTATTTAACTGGAACTAATATAAATTCTGGTATATAGGACTCAGTAACATTTACTGAATAAATGAATGAAGATGATAGCTCAATAGCAATAAATATCTTATTCATTATTATGTTTAGAGAACAGGGCACAATGCCTAGCCATCAAGAAACACTGTAGAATGAATATAATGTTTAGTTTAATTCTAGATTACAACATGATCAGGTAAATTACTGAAATCTCGTGGCAAATTTAATCAATAATATTATCTTTCATTAAAAAATATGGGAGGAGGTGCTTTGATAAATTGAAGCAGAGTGACATAATAAGAAGTACCTTTACCAAGGAAATCTGGAGGCCTAATTTTCAGTCTGGCTTTGCTGTAAACTCTCTGGGAGATACTAATTAAGCCAATTTGCCTTATGAACATTAATTTTGTTAAATGTAAGATGAAGCAGGGAAGACATAGTATAATGGTGGCAAGCATGGGCTTTGAAGACAGGGAACCCGAGTATTTAAGTCTTGACTACTCTCTTACATTGATTCTAAAGGAACTTAACCCACACATTACTAGGACTAAATGAGATAATATACATAGAGCTCCAGGCACATTGTTGTCTCTCAGCAAGTGTAGCTGCGTTGTTGCTATTATTATCATCATCTGCACATCTGAGAGTCTCACCATTTCTTTTTGGTTTGAACCTAGAGAACTAGATATAAAAAACATAATTGCATGTTTTCTGTTTTGTTTAGAATGCCAGTTATCTTAGATCCTTTTTAGGTTCTCTTTGGGTATGAATACCAAGTAAAATATTACATTGAGTTACTGCAAATTTTAAGGCTACAACCTATCTCATTGGTCATAAGGCTCAGCTCATAATGCAATATGACTATGCAGACAGAATGACTGAGCAGCTCTCCATGACAACCTTAATTATCTATACCCCACTTATGGATAAGTTAGTATTAGTTTCTCAGTCCCTAAAGTAACCTTTCACTGTCTTCTGTTTTATAAAATTAAATTTAGAAACTCATATTAAAAAGACTGAAAAGAGAGCAATACTCTACAATATTTTGTTAGTAAGTTTTGACCAGTATGAAATTGCCAGAAATATCTTAATTTTTCAACTTTGATTGTGTTTATGTGTGTTCTGAAAAGTATAATTGATTCTACTTCATTGTTTTTAATGGGCAGGGCTGTGGTGAGACAAAGCAAATGTGTTCTACAATCCCAGCAAGAGCTAAGACACATTCTTTGTTAAACTGACACTTTTCAATGATGTATCACCAGAGTGTATAGCATCTGAGAGAGACCATGAGATTGCAATCTTGAGATTGCACTAAGAATGGCTTAATTTTTTAAGCCACATCCCATTCTCATTACATACTGTCAGAAGAATAGATTAATTTGCTCCATTGTCTGTTCTCATTGCAATCTTTGTCAGTGTAATGAAATATTGGAATGTTAATATCAGCTATATTCATAGAAAAATCTCCATCTATTGGCCTGATTTAACCTTTCCAGTGATCTGGGTGGTGATTGGTTGGCTCTGCTCTTTTTAGTGATAAACTGATAAGGATTAGCACAATAAACAAGATTTCAGAACTTCAGCTCACTCCTATTTTCCTGCCGCTTGTCAATGCACAGTCCACACCATCAGTGTGTTTGTATCCTTTGAAGTTATTATATTCAGAATACTTTATGGTCCAAATAATATGTTGAAAAGGACATACTCATGTAATATTTAAGGATGGGTAGTAAACTCAAATGGCTACCAATATGAGACCTGTTGGATATCTGTGTATTTAAATGTACTTTAATTCATATTTTTAAATACCATGTGACGTAAAAAGTCTGCAAGCCATATCTGGTTCCCAGACTTCCATTTTGCAACTCTGAGTTAAAGTCTCAATATGAAGTCTCACCAAATCCTGCCTAGAAAAAATTGGCAGATGTTCTTAAATTACTGCTATATCCCAGGCTATAAGAGCCTGGCATTAAGGAATCCCAGGACACAGAGTTAAATCTCTTTGTGAACCAGCTGGCTTCACACAGGAAAACAAAAAGAAAACAAGAGACTCTCTTCTCTGGGCCCAGACTATAATTTGAAAGTGATCCACAAATCTGGGTACCTGGTTATAAGGAAATGGGAATGGATACAATACATATTGATGGATTAATTCATCTCAGCTTTCTTCTTTAGTTGATCATGATGTATTGGAGGAGACAAGCCCAGGAGAGAAATGAAATCTAGGAAGCAGGTGTTGATTTCTTTCTGTAAAATGTATTGAGTATAGCTCTTATTTGCCAGGTTGTGCCAGCTTCTTTTTCATCTTGCCTGGTTCTTCTCTCTCTGTTTGGCTTCACACCTTGGCTCCTTCTCTTTCTAATCTGATCATTTCCCTCCTAAATCTGCTCCTTTTCTTGTATCCATCATTATCATGATGGTTAAGCCAGAAGCCTAGAAGTCTTTCTTGACCTCCTCATTTCCCTTGTGCTCCCACCTCAATCCATTGGGAAGTCCTATTGAAATCTCCCTAAACCAATATGTCTTTTCTCTTTCAAAGCTACTGCTTCAGCTAATGTAATAGATATTTCTTCTAGAGGAACTGATTTCTCTGCCTCCAGTTTTGAATTTCTCCAACTCAGCCTTTGCTTTGTTACAAGAGGAGCATTCTAAAATAATAATAAGAGTTGTTCTATATCCCTTCTTAAAACTTTGCAGTGACCTCCATTGATGATACACACAAGGCCTGTGATAGTTCATTTAATGTGTCAACTTGACTGGGCTAAGAGATACCCAGATAGCTGGGAAAATGTTATTTCTAGTGTGTCTGTGAGGGTGCATCTTGAAGAGATCAGCATTCGAGTCATAGACTGAGTGTAAAAGATACACCCTCACCAATGTGGGCTGGCATCATCCAATCCCTTGAGGGCCCCAATAGAATCAGGAGGCAGAGGAAGGGTGAATTAGCTCTCTTTTCTGGGGCTGTGACATGCATCTTCTCCTGACTTCAGATATCAGCACTTCAGGTCCTTGGGCCTTCAGACTCTGGAACTTACAGTGGTGACCCTGCTGATTCTCAGGACTTTGAATTCACACTGAATCACATCACTGACTTTCCGGGTTCTCTGGTTCGCAGACAGCATATTGTGGGATTTCTTGGCCTTCATAATCATATGAGACAATTCCCACAATAAATCATCTCTTATAGATATAAATAGAAATATTTCACTGGTTCTGCTTCTCTGGAGAACCCTGAGTTGTACAAGGACCTTCAACATCTGGTTCCAGTTTTACATTTATAGTCTGTATTGTTTGACTGATGTCCTTGTCTTCTCTGATTCATCCCTACTGAACTGTCTGTGGATTTCTCAGGGCTCTGGACCTTGCCGGTATAGCTTTCTTCTGGATCATCTTACTCACCTCTTCATAGTTTACCTATTTAATTAGTAGACATCTTTTAAAGGTGCATTCAGGTATCATCTGTTCTAAGAAACCTTCCCTGATATCCTTTTACTACCTCCAGTATGGGTAAAAGGCCCTTCCAGGGAGCATCCTTAGCCCTCTGTGCTTCTCTCTAGTTGAGACTTACTCTGCTGATTTTACTTCTGTCACTCATTCTCTATACTATGAGTAGTTTGATGGCCTGGTCACTGACCTATTCCTCTTTATTTTCTGCTTACTATGGCACAGTTTCTGGCTCATAGAAAGAAAGAACTCTATGGTGGCCTAAAGATAATAATAATAATAGCTAACATTTATTGAATGCTTATTATTGTCAACCACTGCTCTAATCTTTTGAAGTAGGTCTTATTATTATATCCATTTCAAAAATAAATGAATGCTGGTGAGGATGCAAAGAAATGGGAACTCTCATAAACTGTTAGTGGGAATGTTAATTAGTACAGCCACTGCAATGGAGAACAGCATGGAGGTTTCTCAAAAAACTAACAATTGTACTACCATATTATCCAGCAATCACACTGTTAGGTATATATTCAAAAGAGAAGAAATCAGTATATCTAAGAGATGGCTGCACTCCCATGTTTACTGCAGCACAATTCAAAATAGTAAAGATTTTGAATCAACCTAAATGTACATCAATAGATAAATGGATAAAGAAAATTTGGTACATATTCATAAGGAATATTATTCAGACATAAAAAGAATGAAATCTTATTTGCAACAACATGGATGGAACTGGAAGTCATTATGTGAAGTGACATAGGCCAGGCACAGAAAGACAAATATCACATGTTCTCGCTTATATGTGGGAGCTTAAATAAAATGAACTCATGGAGATAGAAAGTAGAATGATAGTTACCAGAGGCTGGGAAGGGTAGTGGAGAAGATGAGATAAAGTGGAAACAGTTAATAGATATAAAAATACAGTTAGATAAAATGAATAAGATCTAGTATTCAGTAGCATAATGGAGTGACCATAGTTAACAATAATTTGCTGCATGTTTTAAAACAACTAAAGAATGGAATTAGAATGTCCCTAATCCAAAGAAATGATAAATGCTTAAGATAGATATCCCTATTATTCTGGTTTGATCATTACACATTTTATGCCTGAATCAAAACATCACATGTACCCTGTAAATATGTGCAACTATTATGTATCCATAATAACATAAAAGAAAGAATTAAGAATAAAAAATAATAAACTAAAGTATAGGTAGGTTAAATAAATTGCACAAGGTCACAAGACACATGCCAATTCTCTTCAGTCCCTACAGTGTTAGCCTGAAAAATGTTTTCTTTAAAATATTGAATTAATTTCCAACATTAAAAAATGTATAGATTTCTTAATTAACAAGCAGAAATTAGTTGATATGGTCAGCGTGGGTATACCTATGTTCCTGCTCAGTGCTGTTTGGCTGAAGCGTGAGTCAGAGCACGTGATTTCTTATTCAACACACTGTTCAGCCTTGAGCATCTGCATGCTTCCCATGGTCCTGTGTGCATTTGATCTTTTTTATTTGACCTTTAAGGTGGTGGATGTGATGGTTTTTCAGTTTTCCTAAACCTGTGATTACAGGTTGATTTGAACATGTGAGATGCAAAAGAGACCCTAACTTCAAGCTTTTCTGAATGTATACCTATCACTTGTGTAGGAGTCAATGCTAATATTGGTGTTCTTTGTTTATATTTTTCCCAGGAGGTAGTATGCTGCTAAATCCAGAAGGATGAGTCCTGTGTAATGTTGCTACTACAATAATTGATAATGCTGTCTCACTTTGGAGTCATGGATTCGTTCCTCATTGTAAATGGCTAATATGTAGCTTATATTGAATCTGATGCTTCACATAATTTATTGCTGAACATATGCTAGATTGCCTAAACACTGCAATGATATTAGACATCTTGTTTCTTGATTCATGGTAACTGTCCAAGTTTGAAAAATTCAGCATCTATCATAAACAAACTCTCTTTCCAATAAAGTACTATACATTTTAATATCTGGGATATTGGAATAAAATTACTCTTAGGCAAGACTTTCAACATTTTATTAAATATTCTCCCTCTAAAATGGGTAACTATTTCAGGGGTCCATGAACTAAAATCTCAGGGCCATCTTTACCTTTTTAAAGTATTCAGTTTATAATTAGCAAAGTCTAATGAAGTAGAGAAAATTACAAAACTATGAGTAAAATGCAAGAAATACAATGATAAATGGTGACTTGGGATAAGGAGGAAATTGCACATAACTTGATATTGGAGAATTAAGAAAGATTTTTGGAAAGAAATTACATTTAGACCAAGACCTAAAATAAATTGGAGTTAGTGTAATGAAAAGTGGAGAAGAGTGTCTCTGACAAAGAGACTAATGTGCACAAAGGCATGGAGGTAAGAGGAGACATGCTGGGGAAATGAAAGTTTCCTGTGGTTGGGATGACTCTGGATGACAGGCTGCATGTGGTGAGAAGGAGGCCGGGAGGCAGGCAGGGACATAATCATAAGGGGCTTTGAAGATTGTGTTAAGACATATTGTTTTTATCTTAAGAGCAAAAGAAAAACACTGGGAATTTTAAGTCAGAGAAGTGCTATGTTCAAATTTGCATTTTTAGAAAGCTAAATCTAGTGATTGGTGGAAAAAAGATGATGAGCAAGGCTGAAGACAGGATACTATTTAAGACAATGTGCAGTATTCGACATGTGAAATAAGGAAGTAGCTGTGGAAATGGAGATAACTGGATGGATTTGAGAGGTAAACTGTAGAACCAAAAATAGGAAAATAATTTTAAAAAGAAAGAAAGAGATAAATAAAATGAGAACTAAAGAGGAGTCAAGGACGACTTTGAAATTTCTACATGGGCCGCCTAGAGAATGAGAGTGCCACTAAAGTAGAGAATCAAAGGGAGCCTTGACCTTGTGTTACACTTTTCCCTAATCTTGCACCTTACAGAGAGTTTGCAGTTTATAAAGTGTGTTCACAAACATCATCTCATTTAATGCTCACAGTAATTTTTGTGGTAGTCATCATTAATTGCATTTACTGAGGAAACAGAACTTGTGAAAAGGCCTAGAGGTCAGATGAAATGCAGCATACTGAGAGTATAGAAAGTGAACTAGTGTTAGTAATGTGAGAGGTACAGAATCAGGGAGAGTTTTACAGGACATAGTAAGAATTTTGAGATTGAATCCTAAGAATATGGGAAGCCATACAATAATTTTAAGCAATGGTAATATATCAGGTTTATGTTTTTAAAATATCATTTCAGTGGATGTTTAGAGATTGGAGAGGAAAAGAAAACAAAAATAAACCAAGAAAGAACAGCCAAAAACAATTTCAGAAGTTCAAGCGATAAAGCTGGCAGTTTGCACTAGGGTGATGGCAGATGAAACATTTTGAGAAATAGACAAAGTTAAGGTATATATCTTACCACTTCAATTCAACATTGTACTGGAGGTCCCTGACTGTTCAAAAAGGCAAAGACAGACAGAAAAGAAAGAAAGAAAGAAAGAAAGAAAGAGAGAGAGAGAGAGAGAGAGAGAGAGAGAGAGAAAGAAAGAAAGAAAGAAAGAAAGAAAGAAAGAAAGAAAGAAAGAAAGAAAGAAAGAAAGAAAGAAAGAAAGAAGGTACAAAAAAGAGAACTAGGATGGACAAGTAAATTTAGTAAGTTTGTGGGGTACTAGATTGTAATAAAACATTATTATATTTCTATATATTAATAGTAGCAAAAAATTGGACATTGATTCATTTTGTTTTATTAAGTTCTCGGGAAACATGTGCAGGATGTGCAGGCTTGTTGCATAGGTAAACATGTATCATGGTGGTTTGCTGCACCTATCAATCCATCACCTAGGTATTAAGCACAGTATACATTAGCTATTTTTCCTGATGCTCTCCCTCCCCCGGCCTTCCCCAACAGGCCCCAGTATGCATTGTTCCCCTCCCTGTGTCCATGTGTTCTCATTGTTTAGCTCCCACTTATAAGTGAGAACATGTGGTGTTTGGTTTTCTGTTCCTGTGTTAGTGTTCTGAGGATAATAGCTTCCAGCTCCATCCATGTCCCTGCAAAGGACATGATCTTGTTCCTTTTTTATAGCAGCGAAATATTCCATGGAGTATATGTACCACATTTTCCTTATCCAATCTATCATTAATGGGCATTTGGGTTGATTCCATCTCTTCCCTATTGTGAATAGTGCTGCAATGAACACAAGCATGCATGTATCTTTATAACAGAATGATTTATATTCCTTTGGGTATAGACTCAGGAATGTGATTACTGAGTCAAATGATACTTCACATTCTAGGCCTTTGAGGAATCACCACATTGTCTTCCACAATGGTTGAACTAATTTACATTCCCACCATCAGTGTAAAAGCATTTCTATTTCTTCATAGCCTCGCCAACATCTGTTGTTTTTTGACTTATTAATAATCGCCATTCTGACTGGCATGAAATCGTGTCTCATTGTGGTTTTGATTTGTATTTCTCTAATGATCTGTGATGTTGAGCTTCTTTTTATATGTTTGTTGGCCGCATAAATGTCTTCTTTTGAGACATGTCTGTACATGTCCTTTGCCCACTTTTTAATGGGGTTGTTTTTTCATGTAAATTTGTTTAAGTTCCTTGTAGATTGTGGGTATTAGACCTTTTTCAGATAGACAGACAATAAACATTTTCTCCTATTTGGTAGATTGTCTGTTCACTCTGATGATAGTTTCTTTTGCTGTGCAGAAGATCTTTAGTTTAATTAGCTCACATTTGTCAATTTTTGCTTTTGCTGCATTGCTTCTGACATTTTTGTCATAAAATCTTTGTCCATGCTTATGTCTTGAATGATCTTGCCTAGATTTTCTTCCAGGGTTTTTATAGTTTAGCTTTTACATTGGTCTTCAATCCATCTGGAGTTAATATTTTTATAAGGCATAAGGAAGGGGTCCAGTTTCAGTTTTTTGCATATGCCTAGCCAATATTCCCAGCACAATTTATTAAATAGGGAATCCTTTCCCTATTGCTTGTTTTTGTCAGGTTTGTCAAAGATCAGATGGTTATAGATGTGTGGTCTTATTTCTGAGTTATCTATTCTCTCCCATTGGTCTATGTGTCTGTTTTTTGCTTACCAGTACCATGATATTTTGGTTATGTAGTCTTATAGTGTAGTTTGAAGTTGGATACCATGATGCCTCCAGCTTTGTTCTTTTTGCTTAGGATTGTCTTGGCTATATGGGCTCTTTTGGTTCCATATGATTTTTTTTTCTAATTTTGTGAAGAATGTCAAAGGTTATTTAATGGCAATAGCATTGAATCTATAAATTACTTTGGGCGGTCTGACCATTTTCATGATATTGATTCTTTCTCTCCATGAGCATGGAATGATTTTACATTTATTTGTGTCCTCTCTTATTTCTTTGATCAGTGGTTTGCAGTTCTCCTTGAGGAGGTCCTTCACTTCCCTTGTTAGTTGTATTTCTAGGTATTTTATTTTCTTTATAGCAATTGTGAGTGACAGGTTCATTCACAATTTGCCTCTCTTCTTGTCTATTGTTGGTGTATAGGAATACTTGTGATTTTTGCACATTGATTTGTATCCTGAGACTTTGCTGACATTGCTTAAAGCTCAATAGGTTTTTGGACTGAGACAATGAGGTCTTCTTGACATAGGATCATGTCATCTGCAAACAGAGACAGTGTGACTTTCTCTCTTCCTGTTTGAATATGTTTAATTTCTTTCACTTGGCCTGATTGTCCTGGCCAGAACTTCCAATACTATGTTGAATAGGAGTAGTGAGAGAGGGAATACTTGTCTTGTGCCAGTTTTCAAGAGGAATGCTTCCAGCTTTTGCCTATTCAATATGATATTGGCTGTGGGTTTGTCATAAATGGCTCTTATTATTTTGAGGTATGTTCCATCAGTACTTAGTTTATTGAGAGTTTTTAACATGAAGGGATGTTGAATTTTATCAAAGACCTTTTCTGCATCTATTGAGATAATCATGAGGTTTTTGTCTTTAGTTCTGTTTATGTGATGAATTGCGTTTATTGATTTGCATATGTTGAACCAGCCTTACATCATGGAGATGAAGCCAACTTGACTGTGGTGGATAAGGTTTTTGATGTCCTGCTGGATTTGGTTTGCCAGCATTTTATTGACAATTTTTGCATCAATGTTCATCCGGGATATTGGTCTAAAGTTTTCTTTTTTTGTTATATCTCTGCCAGGTTTTGGTATCAGGATGATGCTGGTCTCATAATATGGATTAGGGAGGAGTCCTTCCTTTTCAATTGTTTGGAATAGTTTCAGAAAATAAGGTACCAGCTCCTCTTTGTACCTCAGTTAGAATTCAGTTGAAATCCTTCTAGTCCTGGGCTTTTTTTTTGGTTGGTAGGCTATTTATTATTGCTTCAATTTCAGAACTTAATATTGGTCTACTCAGGGATTCAACTTCTTCCTGGTTCAGTCTTGCAGGGGTGTACATATCCAGGTATTTATCCATTTCTTCTAGATTTTCTAGTTTATTTGCATAGAGGTATTTATAGTATTTTCTGGTGGTTGTCTGTATTTCTGTGGAGTCAGAAGTATATCCTCTTTATCATTTTTTATTATGCCTATTTGATTATTCTCTTTTCTTCTCTATTGGTCTAGCTAGTGGTCTATCTATTTTATTAAATTTAAAAAAAAAAAAAACCACCTCGTGGATTCACTGATTTTTTGAAGAGTTTTTTTGTGTCTCTATATCCTCCGGTTCACTCTGATGTTGGTTAGTTCTTTTCTTCTGCTAGTTTTGGCGGTTGTTTTCTCTTGGTTCTCTAGTTCTTTTAGTTGTAATGTTAGGACGTCAATTTGAGATCTTTCTAGCTTTTTGATGTGGGCATTTAGCGCTATAAATTTATCTCTTAACACTGCTTTAGCTGCATCTCAGAGATTCTGCTATGTTGTCTCTTTGTTCTCATTGGTTTCAAGGAACTTCTTGATCTCTGCCTTAATTTCACTTTTTTACCCAGGATTCATTCAGGAGCAGGTTGTTCAATTTTCATGTAGTTGTGTGATTTTTAGTGAGTTTCTTAATCTTAAATTCTAATTTGATTGTGCTGTGGCCTTAGAGACTGTTCGTTATGATTTCAGTTCTTTTGCATTGGCTTAGGAGTGTTTTACTTCCAATTAGGACATTGATGTTTTTAAGAGTAATATTTACAATAGCATCAAGAGACACAAAATAAATAGAGATAAGTATAATAAAAGTTATGCAAGGTTTGCATGCTAAAATATGTAATGTATGAAATTTAAGAAGACCTAAGTGAAGATAGAGATAAACCATGTTTATTGAGGAGAAGACTAACATGGTTAAGGTGTTCATTCTTCCCAAATTGATGTAATAATTCAATGCAATAGAATCAAATTCCAACAAACTTTTTATAGGAATATAGACAAGCCAATTCTAAAATTTATATGGAAAAGCAAAAAACTCTAAATGGCCAGAACCTTTTTAACAAAGAAGAACAAAGTTGGAGGATTCACATTACTTAATTACATGACTTATTATAACATATTAAGATAGTGTGGTATTGATTTAAGGGTAGACACATGATCAATGACACAGAATAGAGTCAGAAATAAATGCATACATACATGGTCAACCGATTTTTGAAAAATGTATGAAAATAATTTAATAAGAAAGGATAATATTTTTGAAAAATTATGCCAAAAAATTGGACATCTATATTAAAAAAACAAATGAACAAACCAAAGAATAACAAGCTCAACCCAAACTGGGTACTTTAAAAAAATAAGAACTCAAAATAGATCTTATAAATATAAAACCTAAACCTGCAACACTTCTATAAAAAAATAGGAGGAAGTTTTTATGGCTTTGAGTAAGGCAAAAATATTTTAGATAGGATACAAATTGATTTAAAATTTTGGTAAGATGGATTTCATTGACATTAAAATTTCATTTTGCTCTTTGAAAGACGTTGCTCAGAATACAAAAAGGCAAGCCACATATTACAGGAAAATCCTTGCAAAACATGTAGCAGATAAAATCCTTTTCCCTATAATCCCTATAATCTAAGAAGTCTTACAACTAAATGATGAGACTTTTTAAGCAAACGTTTCACAAAAGAAATATGGATACCAAATAAGCACATAAAAATGTCAATATTTCTAGTCATTGGAGAAATGTAAATATCACAATGATGTTCCCCACTCAAATGGCTAATATATACATATATATTTAAAAATAGACAATTCAAAGTGCTGGCAAGGATGTCAACTGAAATTCTCACCGACTACTGTTGGAAATTCATAACGGCACAGACACCTTGGAAAAATTCTTATTATAACATGTAGTAATCCATCTGTTACTCATTTATCCAATGGAAACGAAAACAACCACACAAAGGCCTCAATTATTTGAGCAGATTTATTCTTAATTTCTCTAAAATGAGAAGAACTCAAATGGTCATGAACTTCTGTCTGCATAAACAAATCATGGCACATCTATAATATGAAATATTACACAGGAGTGAAAAAGAATAAATTACTGATAAATACGGCAACATGATTCCATTTATATGACATTGGTATATAGGCAAGCTTATCTGGACAGAAATGAGCTCATTGGTTGCCAAGGGCTGGAGGTGTGGGAAGTGGATTGATCCCAAACAGGCACTGGGAACTTTTTGGAGTGATAGAAATGTTCTACATCTTGATTGCAGTTGTGGTTATACAGCTGTATATATTTATTAAAACTCATTGAAATGTTAACCTAGCAAGGTAAATTTTACTGCATATATATTATACCTAAATAAACCCGATTTTTAAAAAGACTATTGCAATGGTTTAAATGATGGTGGTGGATGATGGTAAGTGGTAGAGAAACCCATGTATTAGAAGGTAAAATCAACAGGGCCAGGTTAATGGACTGACACAGGGGATGAGGCAAAAGGAGCTGTATTTCTTTCTTATGAAAAAACACCACAGTACATTTAAAATTATAATCAGTTTTCTGTATATCCATCAATCTTATCGGGATGCACACTCTAAGAGGTAGAGAGAAGGAAGGACATCAGAACAAGACCTTACAAATGGCAATGTTGTTTCAGCTCAAAACAGAGTCCACACATCCACACTGTAATAAGGGCTAAGTCTAATTTAAAACTATAGAAAATATGTAGAGAAAAATTAGGACAATTACATCACCATTATGCTAAACAAACTATGCACAGAGCACATAACCTATGAAAAGCACTCTGCTATGCAGAGTGTAATTAAAAGACCATATGGTAGCTTGGGGAAAAAAACTCCAAAATAGAGTATGAGATGAGATGAGATGTGGCTTCCTCTCTGTACATGAGACTCATAAATATTTTGATCTTGGTCAAGACTTTTAACTTGTTAAAAGGGATGTTTAAGTAACATCTCTTTTGACTTTATCCTTCTTATATAATGTTATAGGGTGGCCATTAGGAGATTACAATATAATTATTTAAACATTACTTATGATTACATTTGACAACTACTTTACAAGTGTGCTAAGTTTTAGGGATGCAAAATCCTTAAGGAGATTTGTCTAGTGTGACAAGATATGAAAGCAATCCAAATGCAATTGAGAGATAGATGCAAATGAAGTTTACTTTAAACCTAAAATATGCGTATATTCTACCTGTGATTAGATTCCTCACCTTCACTTTCTACATGTAAGCAAAGCATAATGTGTATCATCAATGAAAGCCAGACTCACTGCATGCTCCATTTTTAGAATGTATCTATATATAGAGAGAGATAGATACATATATATAGATAGATACATATATAGACACATACACACACACACACACACACACACACATATAATACAAAAATGTTAAGAAAATCAATCTTCTTTTTTATGATGTGAGGTAAGCAGAGAGCAGCCCTAATAGGTTATTTCTGTGTTACTACTTTCTTATCCCTATATACATGTTAAAAGGGCAATTCTAAAATCTAATCTCAAAAAATAAATATCACATTGTCCACCTTATTTGCCCTCACATGCCACATGATCGTAGTTATTTGCTTGTTTTATTAACAATCAATAAGTCAAGTCCTAAACTTTAATATATATTTATACCTGCATTTCTGTGTGTCTGGGTCTGAAATCACGGTTAAGTCATCAAATTTTCTGGGTTGGGCACACACCTTAAAACAATCTGAGATTGTTTGCTTACTTCCTCTTTTGCCATCTCACTGAGACTAATCATTTTGTGAAAAAAAATTTCTTGAAGTTATAAAAATCCAGTGAACTTTGTCAAACAGGAAAACTTCAATTGCAGCGTGTCTTACCTGGCTTGAGATGAGCGAATGGAATTTCGCCAGTGAGAATTTCCCACAGACACAGAGCGTAGCTGAAGACGTCTGCTTTGATGGTGTACCGAGTGCACTGCGTGAACACCTCAGGAGCCATCCAACGGAGGTTCTGCACATCAAGAAACATCCACAAGCCATTTACCAAGTGTTTGGTTCCTCCGCTGCAGAGTAGCATTCTTCTCAGTGAGAATTTGCTGTGTTCTCCCGATGCTCTCAAAAGGCATAAATATAAATTAACATCCATACATATTGCCCATCCATACATATTGTGTATAATCAACACATTTATACATACACAGTGTGTTTACTGTGGCTGTTCAGTTCCTCAAAGGGCATTTTTTAATCATTGGAAGATCATAAAATTCATAATTCTTCCTAAAACATCACACCAGTAATTAATCATCAAGTAACTCTGCCTCTTATACAATGAGAGGCAGTATTATTTTTTTAAAATCTATAAACATCTTTCTCCCTTAGAAGCCTTCAAGGTTCAGAATAGCCAACCATGGATTCATCTAGGGACCCTATGTCTCCCTGGGAGTGAATCACACTCTGTGGGAGGCACCTCCTGCAAGTCTTCAGGTTGTAATTTAGGAAGTTACTAAATTAGGCCCATAAATAGTGCGCTCATGGCTGAGAAGAGAAATGGCTCCAGAGGAGTGCCCAGAATATTCCTATGAAGTAGATTTATCACTGGCAGGAGCAGGTCTGTCTTATTTTCTCTGCCCAGATGTGCTATTTATGAATGCTGTTTGTGCAATATCCTGGAAAGGAAGCCCATAAAATATTACAAGTCCCTTCATGCAAAGTTCTAGCCTCTGTTTTGATGAAATTATGTACATTCTTTTCATTTGTGACTTCCCATTTTTCAGTTAAAAAAATTAGTTTCCATTTTGGGATGCAAATGCATAAATTCAGTTGATTTCTAGTTTAGGGCACAGAACACTGGGTTTTCAGTTAGGAGATGAAAATTCTAGTTCTGGCTCTACCACTTACTGAACAGCTCTGGGCAAGTCTCATGTTTCCTGGACCTCAGATTCCTCAAGGACAAAGCAGAGGAGCCACACCCTCCCAGTTCTAAATCCCCATGGCACCTTATCTTACAAATAAACTTTGCTAAACACTTTTAAATATCCATTGAAGGAAACCATTATTCTTTTATCACTCTTACCAAAATCTTGTGTGTAGTGTTGGTTGCTAATTCTTTTGAAATGTACACCTTATTTTGAAATCAAGCATAGTTACAGCTTTCCAATAATATCTTTATTCTTATTATGGTGCTCATATGCAATTTTTCTGCATGAGCTTCCACATTCCAGAGAGCCTCCATTTTTATAGCAAATTATGCATTGTGTCACAACATTGTATATGTGGGAGCAGGTACACAGTATGCCCGTTTTTGCACAGAGGGGTCATAGAGTGATTAGATAACATACATAAAGCCACAGAACTAATAAGAAACAAAACAGCTTTCAAAATAAATTTCAAATTAACTCTCTTATTCTAGCAGCATAGTCTTTAAGCACAGCACTAATTTATTTATTAGCACTAATTTATTTATTTATTAGTGCTGTGCTTAAAGACTATGCTGCTAGAATAAGAGAGTTAATATTACCTGCTGTTGGTTAAATTCAATTTAATTACATTCAACAAAAGTTTATTTAGTTGGAGAGTCTCAACTAACTGCTTTTTAGAATTATGTGGGGGAATTTTTAAAAGATGTAGTTACTCAAGATCAATCTTAGGCCAATAAAATCATAATTTCTAGGGATCAGATTCAGGTACTATGCTTAAAAAAGTTTCTAAACTTATTTTAATGTGCACCTAGGGTTGAGGACCACTAATTTAGCTGCCTCTATGTCCCATGTCTTGGATGAGCTTTGTGTCCTGCCAAAAGATCACTCATTGTTCCCACCTCCCTCACCTCATAAACTGCCACTTTCCTCCTTGATCACCTCACTCCGGCCACGCTGACTTTGAACAACCAAGAACTTTCCTGCCCCAGGACCTCTGCACTTACTATTGCCCCCACCTGCATAGCTCTCCCCCCACGTAGATTACTCCCTTGTCAGGCCTCTTATTAAATGTTAACTTTTTCCTTCATCCTATCTAAATGGCATCCTCATCACTCTCCATTCATTTACTCTGCTTTCATTTTTCTTCATAACACTCATCACTGCCTGAGATATATTTTGTTAATTTGTCCAGTATTTATCCCCTTCCCGTAGAATATTAGCTCCATAGGAACGAGAACTTAGTTGATGTTGCAAAGAATGAATCAGAAGAGAGGACTGGAGTTACAAGCCTGTTGTGATACTAGTCCAGAAAAGAAATGATGAGAATCTGAACTGAAGCAGCAAGAAATGAGAGGTTTAAGAGGTTAAGATGAACTTAAAGAAGAAAAGAAAGAGACATCCAGAAAAGGTGACTGAGTGTAAGCAGAAGCAGGAAAGGGAAGGAATGAAAAATTACTCCAGGCTTAGGTAATTAGTTATCACAAGTAGTCCAGAAAGAGAAGTCTACTTTTTTTCAGGGGGAGGGATTGGGGAGAGTAAAGGAGAGGGCAGGTAATGAATTTAATTGCAGACATTTTGAGTACAATTATCCTTGCTTCAGATATTATAATTTATATTTTACTTAAACATTAATACTTGGATATACCACTTATTACCTTACAATGGTAAAGTGGAGAACGATGAATAGTTAATAGATGCTGATGAACTACTAATTTTATAGTGAGTTCCCTATTAAATGTTAACTCCACTATAAGTAGTTAGGTGATCTAAATATGAAATGATCCATGCCCACCACGTTCTTTTCAGTTACATTTGAAACATGTTCTATAGTATTTTATCCATAATGTTTTCCAAATATATATCTTATCTATTTCTCTAGTAGAACCTTGAGATAGTTATTTTGAAAGCTTACTAAAAATAAAAACATAAGCCATTATCCTGACACTGAGACAATGACATTTCTTCCAGTTAAAACTGTTCTCATCTTACGTCCTCTCACGCTGAGTTTACACATTTTAATTGGTTTATAATTATAGGAAACACAAGCAGCAGCAAACCCCAGGTTGTTTTGTCATGTTGTCTTCATCCAGAGACTGTAGAAATCTTGATTCTGAGGGAAAGAGAAAATAAACCACGTCAAAGGAAATATCTTAAAACCAAGGTCAACAATCACAGCTAAAATTTTGAAACCTCAAGAAACTTCTGTCTTTTTCAAATTCTCACTTCCCTTCTCTTGGCTGGAGATAACAAAGAAGAAAAACTAGAAATAAATGACAGAGTTTCAAAATGTAGGGTCACTGAAATTTGAATGATTTAGAGTAGGATAGCTGTCAGTGTTCGGTGTTCAGTTTCACGCTAGAATATCAGGTGCCCAGTAGGAACAAAATAAAAAAGGATGCCATTTGGGGTATTACTCATGGAAATCTCACCTCCAAAATCTGCCACCACAGCATGCCCGTCCTCATAGAGAAGAATATTGTGACTGTAAAAAAAAAAAAAAAAAGTAGACATTGAGTAAACTTTGCTATGTCCTAATCTAATTGGTCCCTCAAAGAAGAGGACCATAGACATCATTTGTTTGCCCTAGAGACTAAATTGGCCCCAAAGGGCTAAATCAAATTTTTTTAGTTTTGCTGATTCAAAATAGCTATTTATAAAATGTAATCATGTTTATACTTTATCTAATGTTGAAGGTATAAAGAATTCCTACTTTAGACAAACCCTCTAAACTTGTCAAAAAGACCCATCAGCTGAAGATCAGTTTCTCAGCTCCTTGAGGCTCATTTGCTAACACAATTGTGGTTACAAGGAAAGAGTGAAAAGCATCATGGGCCTATTAGAGTCTGAGCAAGAGAACCAGCTTGCTGGAACCCTAGGCACAAGGACAGTTCAAGACAAGGCCTGAAATGAATGTAGCAAAAGGATTCCCTATGGAAAATGCCATGATCAATACATTCTAGATACAATCTCAGCACAAAGGAGTGTTTTGAGATCTGTGAAATGATGCCAGCTAAACCACTTTTTAAGGTTTTGAGGAGAATAGCATAAAGGTCACCAAAGTCCCCCTTCAACCAAGAATTCAAGTTAGATTAAGAACAGTGTCAGAGTAGATCTTAAATGTTCTCACAACACACACAAAAAGGTAGCCATATGAGGTGGATAGATATGTTAATTAGCCTGATTATGGTAATCATTTCACAAGGTATACATAAGTCACATCACCTTGTACATCATATGTATAACTTTTGTTTGTTAATTACACCTCAATAAGGGCAGAAAAAAGAGTGTCCTTTTTAAGAAGTAAATCAAACCTGAGATAGTCCAAGGAGAGGTTACTCTTCCCCAAAATTAGTAAATTTAGTTGTGGACTATCTTACAGACATGCATATGATAGTCCAAGATTGTCTTTGAATGCTTCTTACCATATGTCTTTGATGCTCATTTCACATTTGGCTTGTAAATGAGTCTTTTCAGTATTAGGAGATTGCCACTGGATTTTTTTAGTGCATATGGGCTATATTATATTTATTTTATAATAAATTACATAATGTTCCTTTATCCTTAATTATTTTGCTTCATGGTCAAAACATGAAAAACACCACTATTTCTTAATCTTGAGTGAGTCCAATATGATATTGAATCACTTTATATAATTGCTTTCCCACCTTGACTTGACCTTTACAAAAAAAGTTACTGTTGAACTTCTTTTGTAATTGCTACCGATTTTGTCTTTGGAGTATAGATAATCTTCTTTTAAATTACAGAAAATCTAAAATACGTTAAAATCATATTTCTTGTAGTAGCGCGGTGTAGAAGTATTCCAGGATGTCAAACAAAACAGAGACCTCCAACATGATGTCTTTAACAACAAATTACTAATGAATATACATGATGAGAACGAGACTGTCCTGTCAGAGAATGCTACAGCACCAGGAGCTCTCTGGAAGTTCAAATGCAACACAAAAAGTGCATCTACACGCTGTACTACTTGATAGAGTCGGTTAAGAAAGGGATTAGCTTTGAAGTGGGCTTTGAAGAACAGTCAGTTTGTAAGTGTATAAATATGTGCTGAGACTTTATCATGTGCCAGGAAAATTTCTGTATACTGGAAAACAGTGGTGAACAAGACAGGCAAAGACTGAATTTATACAGTAGTGTAAAGGAGATGAGGCTGGAAGAGACAAAGGGGGAAATGAATTCTAGATTGGGGAAAGATCTTGGCAAAGGGCAAGAATTGGGAGTGTGTGTAGTATGCAATAGGAATTATACTAAAAATGTACTTATTAATCAGTGCATGCTAAAAAATAATGAGGGAATATTTGGGTGAAAGTGGTGTTGAACTGCTAGGGAATTTGAAATTAGAGAACAATTCTGGACTTGATGCAGGATGTCAGAAAGCACTAGTACAGGCTTTTATGTATATATTTTAATACTCTGAAATCACAGACTATTTCCGAATAACTTTAGAATGCAGTTACCAAATGACTAAAGTGCGAAGGTGGAGTAGAAAAAAGAAAGCAGTGGAGTGGATTCACCAAAACATCTGAGAGAAGTGTCTATATCTGGGAGCAGTTTAAATATTAGAGGCTAAAAGACAATGACAACAATAACAACAGCAACAAAAACAAAGATAACCTCCAAAATTCTAGCTTGGCCTTCTGACTACAAAGCAATAATATACACAGTGAGAAAGAGCCAGAAAACCTGACAACTTTTATGAATAGAATAGTGGCTTACTTGGGAGTTTGTGGAACTTGAGTCAGAGTTATGCTTGGGAAGATTAGACGCACCTGATAAACAACTATAACATTTATCATATTGAAGTCACATTCAAAGTGAACTCTTATGTTTAAAAAACAGTAACAAGTCAAACAAAACACAGGATGCAGTGACAGTTTAGGAACACAGGACAATGCGAGTTCATAGCAATAAATGGGTCTAAATGTCAAAAAGGATGCCATGAAAGTGACTTTGCAGAATGAGACTTAGCAAGTGCTAGAATAAAGTGAAAGTTTCTCTTCACTTCAAGATAGTCTTGGATTTGTCCACTCCTTCTCTAACCACTCAGTAATAATGAAAACTAAATTGTAATACCATCTCTAAGATTCTTTCACTCATTTTTTCCCACTTTGAAGTAAGCTGTGCTTCCTATATGGAGTGAAATTCATGAAGGGGAGCAGGCAGGGTTGAAGCTGAGAGAACCTGTGCCAATCAGTCACAGTGACCTAGCTTCAGTGGGCATCACACTCAGAGTCAAAGCCTCTAGAGTCAGGGAGGTTGAGTGAAGGGTCAGCAATGTCAGGTTTGAGGATACCAGGGAAGGAGAAGAGCTTGGAGCTGAAGCCAGCTAGGACAACAGAGCTGGTGCAATTATTATTAAAGATGAGTTCAAGAGTTTATTACTGAGAGATGTCATGAGCTACAAGTTTGGAGCAGTGTAAAGATTGTGGGAATGTAGAAGCAGTGGCACAGAGGGTGGCAGTGCAGAGAGAAGGGAGTAAATATTGAGTGAGGGTCTCCTGTGAGCAAGCACTGGTGTTTTCAACGTTTTTCCATTCCTCATGGAGCCACTATGGAGATGGTATTAGCATACCTATTTTACAGATGGATAATTGAGGCTAGAGAGGTGAAATCAGTGTCCCTTACCATAGCTGGAAAGAGGTGGAGCCAGGATTCAGTCTCCAAAACTTTCTTGTTTTAGGAGAAGCTAATTCTCATACCAACCATACCCAAAGAAGGAGTCAGGACTGCTGTAATTAGATGTCTGGAAATAAATTCCAGAAATCTTGTTTGGGTGAAGTCAGGCCTACCAGCTAGTGCACAAAATACCTGTTTTCAATATGTTACTGTAAGGTGATGAGACTGAAATCAATAAGCTAATTAGAAATAAATCTAATATACCTCTGTTCCACCAAGGCAAAGCAGGCAAAGACTAATTTTCCTCCCTTCAAGAGATTGGACACTATGTCATAGGCTCTTTAAAGAAATGTAGGCAAAGGAAGCATAATCACTGCAAACATGGAAAGTGCAATTTGACCTGGGAAGTAAGCCAGGCACATGAAGAGGGTCAACACCAGGGAGACAATCATCAGGATCAGGAGAGAGAAATAGAAGGGTGATGGGAATTCTCAGACTTCTTTTCCTTCAAAAGATCACCCAAGAGGTTTATTTACAGCCATTTGCTCTTCTATAAAATCTTGAGAGAGAAAGACAGTCCTCTGTTATACATGATGCTGCAGAGTATATTCATGAGCATTGTAACATTCGTGGAAACAGCCCCATGAGTCAGATCCTTCTAATTTGAATCTGACAAATCAGAAAATTTTGATTTGATTTGACAGATGAGCAAATCTGTCAGTAGTTAGTTGAGCTAGTGTCTCAGCCCTTACCTTTGAGGTCAAGGAAAATAGTTAACTTATACTATAATATACAAACATGTACACATAAGGTGTGCACATGCATGTGTGCACACACGCACACATACATACACTTGCATCTTAAACTCTCCAGAAGCATCTTTTAGGGTGAAGAGTCACTGAGGAATGCTTTTTAGATAACAGAGAGTTTGGTAAAGACAATTAAAGGAATTTAAGTAGATAAAAGTCAACAAGTCCTTTATGCTTAAGGTAATTTTTAGCATTTCTGCATTTACCATTTTGATTTCATCTAAATAAATGTGATTTCTATACTCCACGCTGTTTGCTCACTTGCAATTTTGTTGTGTGAAGTGAGGCTTAAGCTCAGAAGCAAGTTGTTTAGTTCATAAGCATGCCCAGCTAACCTTGCAGTGTCAGCAGCTCAGAAGGCTTTATTGCTCCTTTTGATCACCCTGCTTTATAGGAGATATGATATGCTAGAAGCGCATTTACTAATCTGGAGATCTGAACAAATCTCTACATTTTACTGTAACTTATCTCCTTTCATCTCTTGCCCCTCAGTCTCCCTGGCTTCTTGCCCCAGATGGTAGGACTTGGGTTGAAGTTCTAGCTCAACCAATTTCTGACTCAGTTTACTGTCTCTGCTGTGAAGGCTAAGTTCTGTGCTGGAAATTGCAGTGTATGCCTTCAGAAAGACAGTGTGGTCTGATTGGGAATGAAATACGAACTAAAAGAACGATTAAGTTACATAATCTAAAATTTAAAGTGGTTTGCATTCTGAGATACCTAGAAAATAATATAGTGAATGTAAGAATTTATTATAAAACGGATCATTAACCAAGTAGAAAAAAATAGTCTTAAGAAATATGAGGAACAGGAGGTACTACATAGAAAGAGGACCTAGAGTCAGAAGACAAATCAATACCTAGTTTTTGCTATTACCAGTACTGTGATTTTGGCCAAATTATAACACTTTAACTTTTTGAGACTCCTTTTCTCATCTTCAAAAATTGTAAGAGGAATGAAGAAAATGAAAAAGAGATAGATGGAATTTGGTAAATTCTGAACTGCTAAATAAGTATTAGTTATTATTAATATACATAATACCTAGCTTACAGCATGTCTGTACAACTTAAGTGCAAACGCACTGTTGTAAACAATAAAGCCGTATACATTAGGTATTAAGTAATGAATCTTGGAAGCAAAGTGTTTTCTGACTCAAAACTCACAATAGAGACAGACTTTACTGTGGAATATTTCAAGTCACTCTTAGCCCTAGAGAGTCTCTTTTCCATCCACTCTTATTGTCTAATTCTCCAAAACTATTTCTGCTTTGATTGAATGACTGTGTTTCACCTAAAGGAATCTTTGTTCCCCTGACTGCACTGATACCACAGTATTTGGATTTGGTTCTAGCTTTGTCTTTTACCATGAAGCAAATGATTTGAGTCAATTGTTTATGTAACAGAAGTGAGTATTTATCTCTTTGAAGTGTCTGTCTTTCACAGATTACTCCACAATAATGTTCTCTTAACCTTAACAATGCATGCACTTAGTGGAATACAAAATATAACTGAGGGCAAGATTTACTTCATCCAAATAAGCGATGTGAATAGAATCCATGCTCTGACCTTCAGTTCTTTCTTCCTCAGTAACACAGTTCACGTTCAGAGATGAATAAGGTGTTTGCAATGTGGTGTCTGCATATGTGTGTGTTGTGTTTAAATCTTATAAATGTTTTCTCCAGATTTCTTTTAACCAAAAGTGAATGGAAGTTAAATTCTGTTGGTTCCTTTCTACAAAATAAAATTTTCCCCAACCTCAGAACTGAATTAATTTAATGAAGTCATTATGTGAGGATCATGAGTCTTTTCATTTTAATTGCCTGTATTGAAAATTTACCTAAAGCGCTCAAATGATTCATAATCAGTTGGTTATGCACTGTAGTCCAATACTAATTGTCACTATTAATCAGACTGGCCTGATTATTAGACAATTTTCCAATTCTGATTTTCTTTCAGAGCTGGACTGAAGTTCATGGTGGCCTTAGAAGGATCAAGGTGACTTGCTACTTTCACTCTGCTACCATTAGGAGTTCTTTTAAGTCACTTAAAAATTCATAAATATTAATTCATTTTTTCTGAATTACAGAGCCATGTAATTGCCTATGTCAGTCGTTACTAACAAAACTAGTGTAAGGGCACCATGGCCAACCTCTCAGCGTCCTTATTTGAAGAGATGACAACCCCCAGAAGTGTAGGCTTAATAACACAACTGCAGTGCTTCCCAGGCTTCCTATAAGCCACTGTTTTCTGATGTATCCCTGAAGGTGATTAACTCACATGATTAAAGACACATGGCTATCGGCATGCCTGGAAGCATTCCAAGGGTTAAATCAGTGGAAGCAATTAGGCTTCATTTTCAATCTCATCACACTGTGAAAGTCATTAGTTTACAAACACATCTGCCTGACAGGCAATCATTCAAACCTGATGCTGAGGAGTCCTGGTCTTCCGATCTGCTGGCTGCCACAATTTGCCCTTAGAGCTGCGTGATAGCTCAGGACTCTCTTCCTGCCACAGACCTTTCTGGGGAGTCTCACCTTGGTGACCTTCAGAATAGGCAACTACATTTTTCTCTTCTCTTGAGTCTTACTTGAAAACCCCTCATGAACTTTTGGCAGCTGCCACTGCCAAACTCAGTGGGATACCTGAACATAAGACTCCCATACACTGAACTGATTCCAATTTGTTTCAAGGTGCTGACTAGACCCTTGAAATGCAATTCACATCCACTTACTTTGGATCTTTGTACCCTTTCCTAAAAAACTCTTCCAAGTCATCTAGATCAGTTCCTTGTAGTCGCAAATATAGTCTCATATGCTTCCTATTTTGGTCTTTTTCTTATCTGATTCTATCTATCTATCTATCTATCTATCATCTACCTACCTATCTAATCTCTGCTTCTTACATAGCTAGGTAACAATTGTTGATCATCAAGTCATTATCTTCTTGAGGACAACTGCTAGAGGTCCTGGTTTTGAGCCCCAGGATAACAGAGACAGTACCTTTGGGCTCAGGGAGATTAGCTCCTTATTCATGTATGTTATGTGGTAACTGGACTATCAGGAAATACCTGAGGCTGTTACACAATTTGGGCTGCAGATAGAAACATGATAACAATTGTACAGTAACATGAGAAATCACATGCTTTAAGTTCATAGCCAAATAAAGCCTCACCAGACATTCTGTTTTTACAGAGACAGGGTCTCACTCTGTTGCCCAGGCTGAAGGGCTGGAGTACAGTGGTGTGATCATAGCTCACTGTAACCTCGAACTCCTGGGCTCAAGAAATCCTCCCACCTCAGCCTCCTGAGTAGCAAGGACTACAGGCACACACCACCATGTTTGGCTAATTTTTGAACATTTTGCAGAAATTAGGTCTCAATATGTTACCCAGGCTGGTCTTGAACTCCTGCCCTCAAGCAATCCTCTCGCCTTGACCTCTCAGAGCACTGAGATTACAGGCATGAGCCCCTGCATCAGGCCACTTCACCCTACATTCTTGACACCTCCATGTACCTTGGGGCCTAACATAAACTACTTCAGGATTCCTACCATGTCCAGAAGAATTCTTCTCAAGATAAGTGAAGCCTACAGAAGTCTGTTTTTCAGACTTTATCAGGGCACTCCCCTCCTTACCAAAGGCCAGAGAACCTCAAGTGTAGGCTTTCCTATTAATCTCTTTGAAGGCAGTTCTTCACTACAAATACAAATTGTAATTTTATTGTTTTATGATGCCAGAAAACAACCCTAGTTTGACTTCACACAGATTGCCTTGAAATTCCTCGTTCTAAAGAATCCTTGGTTCTTTAGAGGAGGCATGCAGGTGAAGAGCCATGTTGACCGTTCAATAGCTCCCAATACTCATCCAGGAATAGCAATATACAGATCTTAAACATAATCTAGGTTAGAGAAAAGGAATTTACCAAAGCCCTGATCATGACTTCTAAACATGGAAAGCCTAATTTCAGTGAACTCTTGGAAACCATGGAAACTGAAAACTCCAATAAATGCAAAGGATTGTAGAACCTTGATTTTTCCTAAAACAAACTTCAACCTGTCAGTAGAAGTATATTTGAAGGCTTAACTCTAAAGCTAGTGGATTTGTCCCATTGCCAGTGGGATTGAAGAGGTGGATTATAAGATTTGTATTGTGGTTAAACCCATTTATTGAGGGTATTGTGAAAAAAAAACTCATACTCTTCACTTACTATTTGCTCAACACCATAAAAAGCAAGTGGAAGAATGATAATGACCGAATAAATCTAACCACATACATGCATGATATTGATTCTGAGGTTTCTATGAGCAAGTGCTCTAGAATAAACAAGCAAATATAATTTTCATTTCTGTGTATGGTTACAGTCATTTCTTATTCATTTTAACGTGGTATAATCTTATGAAGAATCTTAGGTATGCAAACTGGAAAATGTAACATTTTTGAATGCTGAAGTGACAATCAAGGTAACAACACAGGAAATGACAGCTATGAATTCATTACATATAATTTGTTTTCTTTTTAATTTAAAATTGAGAAAGGGAGGAAGGATATTGGAACAAAATTGGTAATTTTTCTTCATACAGACTAACATTTCTCTAGTGCATTGGTACTGTGGATGAGCAGAGGTTTCTGAATTTCAACAATTGGTTGTGAAACTTGGATTTGGTGGTCACAGGTGAACAGTGTGGGAGATTTTTTCCCATAAAGCATATAGTCAAAACTTTAGAGGACAAAGAAGATGGCAAAAGATATGTGACACTTAAGTATGAAAAGGTAATAATTAGCTAGCCTGATTACTGAAATAAAGTCATCAAGCCAAAAAAAAGTAAAGAAGTTTCCAACTTTTGCTCTTTAAGTATTACCTAAATACTGCTTCCTAGCCACCTTTCTGAATATTCAGTTTTGAATATACTAAAAATTACAAAGTCACTATGCAATCCCTACTCCGTACATAAGCCCTGAAATGCGCTGGACATTTGCATGTGATGAGCAAACACAATTCTTCCAAACCAAAGGACAGGCAGGAAAACAATATGAAAGTCTACATAGCATAAATGTAGCAGACAGAAAAAAAGGAGATACAGCAAGCAATATTTTAGAATTGAAAGGAAAAGATCATTAAATGATCCCTTATTCTATGAAGGAAGAATGTGAAGAGATGTTTTTCCCCCCAAGGCCACCCAATCAATCATTTGACTAATAACTATTCTTTTTCCTATATTACTTAGTCTTTTTTACCTGAACTGAGGATCTAAGCATGTCTCCAGCCTATGTGAAGTGTGGAGATACAGATGATAAAGGCACTAACTACAGGATATCCATTTGTACAAAAGTGTCACTGGATTCTTTTCACTCACATTTAAGAAACCAGATCCAAGACTAACTCTTTGGCAATGTGCCAGGGACCTTCCGAGCACCTATTCGACAACCAGACATAAAAGGTCTGTTAATACTCTCCATCTCTGCGTGTTAAAATTCAATCCTAGACACTAGTGGGGAAGTGAGGGAAACAAAACAAGGCCAGGGAGAGGAGAGGTTAAAGGACAAATTATGTGAAAGATGAGTAAGAGAAAAAAAAAGATGCCATTGACATTTTGTGTGCCAAGTTTCCTGTTAGAAGACCCTGGCGTAGGGGTATCATGGGTCAAGCAGAGGAGGGCTGAGCTTAAAAATAACAGCTGTGAGGAGAGCTGGGTTTTATCAACAAACGTTTTCTGTATTAAGAAGAGAAGCCTCAGACTTGGGCAACTCCAATAGAGCAGGCGAGACAGCTCTATCTCTGACGAGCAGAGGCTTTGCTCCTGCAGAGCTTGACCTCTAAGGAGTCTTTTCTTCTAACCTCTCAGAAGGAGCCACAAACGAGTGTTTTAAAAAGTATGACTTCAGGGGAATGTGTTTGCAGTTCCTTGCAAAGCAGGGATTTGTTGGTAACTCAAGAAAGGAAACTGCTTTTACCTACTGGACTAATCTGAAACTATAGCTTTTACTATGGTATCTCCATCTCCCCTTAGCGAACACAGGGAAACTAAATGCCCATGTGTCTGCAAAAGGGCAGGTTAAAAATGTATTTAGTCCCATATGCCTTCCATCAAGGATACTTTGAAAATTCACAAGAAATGAACATATCTATTTTTTTTAAACTCACTGAACCATTCAGCGTCTCTTCAGTTGCTGAGAAGAGAAGCTGTTTATTTTTTTCAAGACACCAGATAGTCTATCCCTGTGAGCTAGAAGTATTAGTCACAGAAATGTAAGTTATCAACCATGACGGTTTAGGGCTATTTTAGCTCTAACCCTTCGTCAATGCTATGTGACTGTCCCCAGAATACCCTCTAGCTCCTTCTTGCTTCTCTCCTTCCCTTTGTTCATGGTGTCTCCTCCAAGTTTGAATTTACTTCCAACTTTTTTTCTAAATAAATACCCCCATATTGCAGGACCCTGCTTGATGATTTCTTCTCATCCCGGCTTTCATAGCATTTGTTTCCAATAAGGTTATAAGCTCTACCAAAGCAAGAACCATGCCAGAGAGTTATTGGTAACCAACGAATTCATACTGAATTAAAATGTATTCCTGACACTGCAGGAGTAAAGGGCAAGAAAGAATGAGAAGAATGGGAGAATTTTATGGGGTGGTTATATTTAGCAGCAACTTTCCCTAGAATTGAATTCTTTAGTTATCAGACCAAATTGTTGTTTCGTATTTTTTATAAATATCCTATTTGTGACTTAATTTTCCCCTTTTAGTGTTACTCCAGGAAAATTCTTATCTATAGGTTTTCTATAAATTCAACATTTACTCAATAAATATTTATGAAATATTTATTTGACTTTTACTACATTGCTGGATATTGTGCAGGACACAGCTTTCCAACAAGCTCACCTTTCCAGTAAAGATGAGAAAATGAGCTGAATAAACACTTCACTTTATCCCTCTAATCATTGACTGCCATGCCGAAGCCAGGCCTCTCTGTCTGAAGTTCTACTCACACCAATGACTCCTGCCTCATGACCTTCCTGACCAACGTGTTCCTCGTCCTTATTTTAAAACAAACTTGTCTTGCCTGTTGTTTGAATCCTTGCCCAAATATTCTAGCCTGCACCAATTGAGACTAAATGCTTTTAACTATTTTCAGTTCCATACATATGGCACTTAGTATATGTTCTCTCTTCTTACTACCTTTTTTCTCTTTACACATATCTCATATTTCTCCAGGTAGATTAAAACTATTCTTAAGCCACTTTGTATAATTTGTCCCTATCTGAGCAAACTATAGCAGCTCAAGAAACACTATGGTTGTGAAAAATCAATATAGTTACTGATATAACATCTTGACTCTTAAAAGTAACCTTCTGAGAAACATTCTATGTCTCTCTCTCTCTCTCTCTTTTTTTTTTTTTTTTTGAGATGGACTCTCACTCTGTCATCCAGGTTGGAGTGCAGTGGCAAGATCTCTCAACTCATTGCAGCCTCCGCCTCCTGGGTTCAAGTGATTCTCTTGCCTCAGCCTCTTAAGAAGTGGGGATTTCAGGTGCCTGCCACCATGTCTGGCTAATTTTTATATTTTTATTAGAGATTGGGTTTCACCTGTTGGCCAGGCTGGTCTCAAACTCCTGACCTCAAGTGGTCTGCCCACCTTGGCCTCCCAAAGTGCTGGGATAACAGGTGCAAGCCTCTGTGCCCAGCCTCTATTTCTCTCTTCTTTATAATCAATACTCTTAAAGGGTTTACTGCTTCTACATCTTCACTGACCATCCCCTCTTCAATCCACTACAGTCTCATTTTGTCTTTACCACTCCAATAAACCTTTCCAGTGTAAACTATTGTGTGGTTAAAATCCAGTGGAATCTTTTAGGCTTTATATTATACCACATAATGCCTTTGAGCCCTCCTACTTCTCAACCAAAACTTGTTTCTTTTCTCTTAGTGCAGGATATCACCATGAATTTAGTTACCCAGTTATAAACTGGGGGCCATCCTTGATTCCAAGCTCTTCCTCAGCCCCCTCATAAAATGTCACCATGTCCTAACAATTCTATTTTCAAATCTATTCTAATGTGTCCATTATGCTTTTTAGGTATTACTCAATTCAATAGTGTGCACTTATCTCCACTTGACAAATCAATAATCTAAGACTTTGTCTTCTAATATCTTATTTGTAGAACTACAGGAGCTCTCCTTTCAATGGTAAGCATGATGTTAGGCATTAAGTAATTATAATGATAAGTATTACTCTGTGCTGGGCATAGTTGTAAGCAACAAATGTTAACCAGTTTAATGTTCACACAACCCAATGAGATATATAATTATTATGCAATTTTAAATATGAAGAAGGAGGAGATAAGCTGAAGCATGAAAGGATGAATGACTCTGATAGTGTTTAGAAAATCTAATGAGAATGTGTAAGGAGAAATGTGATGTGTGACTAAACAGTTAAACCATATGAAGAAATGTAATCAAAGAAAGGTTAAGCAACTGCAGTATGGTAACACAGCGAGGTACTTTGAATTCCTCATCTCATTTAGTCTCCACAGTATCCTTATATGGAAATATTAATATTTCATCTTTACTACTGAGGTATAAGGTCACACATTTGATAAAGTGTCAGAATTATGATTAGAATCCACATTTTGCTGGTTTCCAAATTCATTTACTTTCCTCCACATATGCTTTGACAGGTCACACAGAATGATTTAAGTAAAGTTAAATTAGAAAGTATGGCCTAGATTTCTAATTTGTTGAATTAATTTGGGAACATCTGTTTTGAATATTGTTTTTAGTGGAAGTAAGGAGAATGAGTGTTAGAAGAGTGCAGTCTATAAGCTACCGAAAGTATGTGCAACAAAGGGCACAAAAATGATGATTAAGGAAAAGTCTGGAACATGGAGAGACAAAAGAAAGAGGGGCCACATGAAGGGGAGAGGTGAGGTGTGTGCGTGTGGGAGGGCTGGGAGGGGAAGCGGTGGTGGAAGCAGCCTGTGGCATCTGAAGGAGGAGATAAGCTGAAGCATGAAAGGATGAATTACCCTGATAGTGTTTAGAAAATCTAATGAGAATGTGTTAATAGAAAATGTGATGTGTGACTAAACAGTTCAACCCTATGCATATTTCATGATGATGTCTTTATGTGATCAGGTTACTCATGAATCCACCAACTGAAACAAAGCCGAAAGTTACCAGTGATTTTATCCAAGTTTACCAAAAGCTGCTGAGACTTTGTATGCATCGTGGAAGTGACACATGATTAGTATTCTAAAGATGTCTAGGGCTATCCAGCACGTTGCTGATACTTTGTATTCTGTACTTTACCCCTGCTGCAGAACATTTCGTTCTTAAAGAATTTAGTGTGTGTGTGTGTGTGTGTGTGTGTGTGTGTATGTGTGTGTGTTTGTCTTGATTTATGTATAGCTGTTCTATTTAACTCCATGGTAATGGAAACAAGAATCTTATAAAGATTACCCACATACCCTGTATAGTCAAGAAAACAAATGCAAACATTAATTTCAGCGGCTGGTCTCCAGCAGATGATGAGTTGAAGTGGCCCTAAACTCAGGCACTTGAAGTTTGGTTAAAGAGCTCTTGTGGAATGTGGAAAGAGTAAGGGACTATGAAGTGGAGACTTGGGTTCAAATATCAGCTCTGCCATTTAGTTCACTGAGTGATCCAGGAGAAGAAATTAATTGACTGAGCTTCACATTTCTCTTCTTTAGCAATGTGAGATTTTTAATAAAGAAGAAATGAAATAATACTTGTGGAAAAAATCATCTATCTTAAACCTGACATATAGTGTTTTCTCAATAAAGAAATAAATAATGGAAATCAAATACCTGCATTGGAGAATTAATTGGTTGCTTTCTAATAGGATAGAAATAAAAAAATCAAATGAGATATTCCTCACAGAGTGATAAAAAATATACATATACCTTCACTTTATTTTAGGTAAAGGGGATGTGTGAACAATCTTAAATAGTGAGCAAAAGAATACATAACCTTAGGTAGAAATCACCTTAAGATATTAACTCTTATAGAAGGTATTAGCACATTATGACTCTAAAGGCTGTGAGTGAGTACATATTTATCACCCCAATTTAAAATGCCCTTTATTATGAGGAGCAGGTTTCTGAAAAGAAGCAATTGTGCTGAAAAAATTAAAATAAATTAATAATAATAATAAAAGCAATCCAGGGCTCTTCTTTCCTCCTTAACTTGCATGTGACTCTTGGTTTTTCAAATTTTAACCAACTTGGAAAAATGCTTTCAGAAGGTTGAAAACCTGGGAGTTTGGTGACCAGGATGCCATTCCATGTTAAGAGTGCTGAGGGTGGTATGCTACACAGCGGGCCTAAGAAGGTCCAGCACATCCCCTTCCTCAATGACCCGGAATGGCTTATGTCTTTACCCTTGCCAGGTATTCAGGTGATGTCAGTCCTCTTATCCTAAGCAATCAAGCTAAGCCACTCATCCTTGTGAAGTCTCTACCATTTTCCCATTTTACAATCATCTTTCTTTCCGATTTAAATTCTTACAGCACTTAATTCATACTATAGTGTAGAAAGAACAGTGAATTTAGAGAAAAAAGATTTAGACTTTACCACAGCTCTGCCAATAAATAGCTTTTCTTTTTAATAAATTACCTCAAATTGCTTATCTCTAAATATGTTACCTCAATTTCTCTTATCTCTAAGTGCTATCTTGCCAGGTTATTGTAAGGATTAAGCAATAAGTCTATAAGACCTTAGTAATTTGCAAAGCACTACATAAATGTAATCATTCATCATTTATGTGTACTTCTGAACCCCCACTTGGCTGTAAGCACCTTTAAAACATGAATCATCCTTTTTGTTCTTTAAATCTTTGCGATTAGAAGTCTGTAAGGTTTTGATTTTGATTTTTACACACTGGACGTTCAGTAAACGTTATTCATGCTGGCAGTGTTCTGGGGCTTGTCAAATATCAGGAAGAGCCTTTAGACTTCACAGAGACTCAAGACAATTCCAGTAATTGCTCTTCCACCTAAAAGCAGATAAGTGACTGATGCTGACTATGGATAGAGAAAAGATATTTTTAAACCCACTTATGCCTAGTGTTCCATTATTGGAACGCTAAGCATGTGGGAGTTATTTATATCATACTGCTCAAGATCATCGCCAAGGTTTCATTTTTCACTCATGCAAAAATTCAAAAAATTGCAACCTCCAGCATAAATGGGTTAAGATAAGAAAAAGAACAAAACTAATTAAAATTCCTGACAATATAGATAAGAATTAGCCATTTTTCTTCCATCTAAGGTGGCATGTAAATTTGAAATCATTTTCAAAGATTGATAAAAGTCACATTCCAAACTTGAAAGAGTTACCATGTGATAATGTTCTCTGACACTTATAGCTATTGCTAAAACTGGCATCTGCGGAACATTGCATCTTAATGTCAACGTTGCCTTGTTATGGCTTGAGTGGAAGCACTGCAGTTTGAATGCAGCTGCTTTATGACATGATAAAGAATTCTGAAGGCTGTGATGCTGCTTGCAGTGTTCTCTCCTGATAAAGTAAAAGTGTAGGAGATGTATGTTGGTATTTAATAATTTTGAAAGCTTTGAGAAAGCTGTGAGAGCTTGGCAAAACATAGCTGGCCAGAAAACCTCTTTGAAGTATTTCTCAAACCCTGTTCTTATCCTCAAAGGCAAAGTGAAATTCAAGGAAGACACTGCATGGGAGCAAATCCCAGTAACTTCCTCTGGCAGTCTTTCCAGAGTCCTACATTGTTCTTTTCTTCCTTTTCTTTGAACAAATAGATGCATAGAATGAATTATGTGAATTCTAAAATGTTCAATTTCAAACAGCAGTTTTAAAATATATTAATTTAAACATAGCAAATGATTTATTTGCAGTTTTACTCTTCCAAAAATAGTAGAACTTCTACTTAATTTTTGGCTTTTACTACAAAGATTTATACCTCTCTTGTAGTTGCAAATGCATAAAAAATGCATCCAAATCTATTTACTCATTCATTTCATACCTATATATTAAGGAATCAAAGTGCATGTCTCCCCTAAATTATTTTGTCTTTTCTCTTTTCACTCTAACACCCATGGCATTTGAATGTATTCACTCCTCGGATCCTTATTATTTTCTTCTTTGATGTATAGCCATTTATGTTGTATCATACCTTCTTAATACATTATGAAATCTGTGAATACAATATATATATATCTTAATCATTTCTATACTTAGCATGACTCCTGGAACATCATAGTCACCCCAGAGATGTGTATTTAATGCATAAATGAAAGCTTTTTTCAGCAACTTTCATTTGTTATGCTACTTTGGTAATATCCTGTGTAGGTTATCCAAATTTTCTGCCTGAGAGCAGAGAACTAGATGGAAACTTTTGCCTGAAAAATAATGGATTATATCATTTCATATATATGCAGAATATCTAGTTTGTAGACACAGGCTATTGGGTACCCTCGAGCTTCCTTTTGAAGCACCAAAGAAAAACAAAACACATACACAATGTACACACATCAAAAACACACATATACACAAATTCACAATAGCGTTATGATAGACACTCAATACACAATAGCACAAATCAGTGATTGGCTGATCTTTCAAAGAAAACACCCCTAATTGTAGCATGAATAGTGTAGTAAGTTGAATGGTGGCCTCAAAAGATAAGACCACCTCCTAATCCCCAGACTCTGTGAATATTATCTTATTTGGAGAAAAGGTTTTAACAGATAATTAAATAATTAAGTTTTTTGAGATGAGATCATCTTGTATTATCGAGATGGGTCCTAAATCCAATGACAAGTGTTCTTGAAAAGAAGAAGACACAGACACACAGAGGAAAAGGTGATGCGAAGAAGGAGGCAGAGATTGGAGTGATGTGACCAAGAACTACCAGAAACAAGAGGGGCAAGGAACAGAATTTTCCCTAGAGCCTCTAGACAGAGACCCACCCTGCTGACACCTTAACTTTGAATCTGCCCTCCAGGACTGTGAAAGAACAGATTCCTGTTGTTTTAAGCCACCAAGTTTTGATAATTTGTTACGGAAGCCACAGGAAACTAATATAGATGGACTGGTTAAAAAATAATTCTTTGTTAATTTAAACCCAGAACTTTAAAACAGCAACAGCAGAAACAAAAAGGAACTATGAGAAAGCATCTAAATGCCTCTTTGTGATTATTACCCACCTGCTAAGTAGGAGCAATCAGCCACACCTAAGCATATCCTAGCGAATTATAAAATATTGCAATGACTGAAGGTATCCTATAAACATCTAAGAAAGAAACTGACTTAAATAAAAGGGAGTTTATGATGATTTTTATGTGTGTGTGTGTGTGTGTGTGTGTGTGTGTGTGTGTGTGTGTGTGTGTGTGTTTTCCTCTTGAGCATCTAGAAGAATGGGCTAGGGAGAATTTTGTTTAGGAGGTTAAGATGGAAATCGTGTTGTTAGTTTGGACAGAATATCAGTGTAAGATTAGGTTGAGCTGTAAATGCCAACAATTTTCCTTAAATTTTTAGCCAATTAGAAATGCTCTTTGCTATGTAAAATTGACTATTTTATAATATTTAACATTCAAATAAAGATAGATAATTCACATTGGACTATAATAAAATTCTTTTGAAAATGCTTTTGAAATCTCATATCACCTCAAATTAGTTTTTGAAGATGAAAATTACTAGAGAATTATAAAATAAATTATCACAAAAGAAAAAACGCATCAGAATGAGCTGTCTAAATAAATTGAAGACACCAAATAACAACTTCTTCAACTAAATAAGAGTTTATTTCTCTTTTATGTTTCAGAGTCCTAAAGGCAGGATTCTATGGCTGATGCCTTTATGATGTAACTTCATTCGTTAGGAACTGTGACGCCTTCTTTCTTGCTCCTCTGCCCTTTCTGATGCATTGCCTCATGTTCAAAAGATGGCTGCTTGAGCTCTAGCAATCACATACACAGTTCAGGAAGCCCTGAAGGAGAGGGTGAAAAGGAGAGACCTCCTACCTTTTAGGAAGACTTCCCACAGTCCCATATAACATGTTTACTTGTATTCCCATTGCTTGAATAGAAAAGTCAGATGATGTTTTAATTGAAATAAAATTTAGGCTGAATGCAATGTGCCTCAAATAAAATCAGGGATTTGTTACTGAAGAGAATAGACATTGAAGTTAGAAATAGATGTCTCGTCAATACACATGTTGAGCTTCATATATCTCTTTTTTTTTGTAATTTTTAAATTTTTATTTTTTAGCAGCCACATTTTACTTAAAAACTTTCAAATCTTAAAAAGAATAATGCAATTAATACAAGTTATTCTCCTCCTAAATGTATCAATTATTAATATTTTGAGATATTTGCTTCCTTCCTTTCTCTTCTCTCTCTTTCATCTCTCTCTCTGTCTCTCTGACACACACACACACACACACACACACTTTTCTCCTAAACTACTTGTACATCATAGCATGTAACCCTGTTAGTTCAGACCCTCTGTGAAGTAGATGCCAGTATAAGATTGGGCTTACAAGAGATGTATTGTGTGAGCTGCAAGAAATAAATGGTTGGGGCAGCAGAAGAAGACTCAGAGATACTTGAGACTCCTGTGAAGAACAGGGAGAAGAAGAGGAGATTGGGGAGAAACATTTCAGAATGCAGCACATTTCCAAGTAAGTTTTGGCCAGGCCAATGGGAAGTCTTGAGCCAAAGTCATCTGTTAATGGGGTCCCACTTCTTCAGGGCATGGGCCTGCATTAGTCCACCCACTGTGCACAGCCACTGACTGGAAGCAGCATGAAGGGTACCTTGGCTTGATCAGGGAGGTACTTGACCTATAGCCACCAGGGTAATCAATTTTGCTCTTATCTACAGGAGATCTGAGCAGTACATTTTCATAGTTGCTACAACACCTAATACTTCATCACATATAACCTAAGAACAAGTGTATTTCCCTGAATAATCAAAATGCTGTTATTATGCCCCTGAAATTTCAATTTTTATATATATATATTTTGTTATATAAGGTTATGTAACATATTAACAGAGATATCTTTCAAGCATTCGAGTGGAGATGACCCAGAGATAGCCATAGGATTCTGGAGTTCAGGTGAGAGTAAGAGCTGGAGACATCCTAGTCAAGTCTTTGTCTATCTTAAAACAATGGGAGGAAATCATCAGATATTCAAAGGCTAAAAATATACACACATCATGGAGTCTTCCACGAAGACATATTTTGGAAGAAATAAATAGAAAATAAAAGGACAGAAATGAAGAAAACATAGTATAAAAGAATTTCTTAGCACATTACTACCAGTCAGACCTTTTTCTAAATGATTGTGGTAAATATGACAAAATTAAATCGTACGGGGAAAAATTATTCTTGAAAAAGAAGATATTTAATGTAAGAATAAGAAAAAAATCAATTAAAATTCATGTATCCAATTTCAATTACACTAGAAAATATTGAGTAGAAGAGGAAGGGGAAACAGAAGCATATTAATTTTGTTGCTTTTTATCAGAGGAATGCAAAGCTATAATTTGGTTCTTGGATTTGACTATATAAGCCACCTTCCCACTGTCACACCTACTAGTGTAAAGCCTCTACCTTTTGGAAGAATCTACTCCAGTAACTTCTAAGCACCCTAAACTATGTCACACATGCTAACCAAGACTTCTTTTCAGTTGCTCTGTGCTAGTTCCACAGCTCCTTCTTCAGCTCAGCTTATTACTCTCCATCATTAGCGTAGCCCTTCAAAGGCACCACACTAAGGTCCCTTTTGGTAGAGCCTACAATGACATAAAAGGTTATTATCACCCAACGTTGCTACCAATCCTTCACTTGAAAATTTGACTCTGCTTTTTACATTCCTCACGTCTTTGAATTTTAGTGCTATGCTATGCTTCATGCTAAAGCAAGAAGAGCTCCCTTTCCCCAGTGAGCTCCCTTTCCCCAGTCATGTGCTACATTTGGATGCTTGAGAACTAGAGATACTCTGGTGAAAAGGGTAAATGTGACTCCCACTTACAACACCTTCCTCCAAAGATCTCAGCATCGAAACTTTGAGGTGGAACCTGGGATCAATCTTAGACTGGGCCATCCTAGAAGACCTCCTCTTCCCACACTGACGATTCTTTCTATTCTTTGTGTCCACAAAACTCCTCATGACAACTGTCTAAAGCATATTCCCTTCTGGAACACAAACCAGAATGTCTGCATACCAGCAGTAGCTGTAGATTGGCAAAAAGCGAGGACTCTTGTCTCACTCATATTAAGTAGATAAAGTAGGTTTAACAATGATTTATAAAAATATAAAGATGAACATAATTTAAAACCAAGAATGGGATATATATTGTTCAAATCACTGGGAAAAGGAAAACAAAGAAAATTTAGCCTATATAGGAAAGACATAGAAAGGAAAATATCAAAAATGTATAAATATATAAAGATCACTAAAGTAGAAAGAGTATAAAAATCAGAAATTAATAAAATTTAATAACAGTTATAGTAATGAATGTGATTCTATTAAAGGCCAATATTAAAAGACAAAGATTTTTACAGAAAGATTTTTCAAAAAGTAAGAAAGATTTACCAAATAAACATAATAGGTGAAAACAATGAAAGCAGGAATAATAAATGTTAGAAAAATAGACATTTTTTCAAGCCATAGTTGTAGCAGTGCATAAAATATATAAATCTCTATACTGAGAGTATTTACATATAGTATGACAAGACAATGAACATTTATAGATGTAAGCTATGTGTAGAAAAATACAACACAGTAGAAGAAAACCAGGAAAAGCTGCAAGGGTGTGGGTGACTGTTTGACCTACAATGGTCAGGGAAGGACTCACTAATAGGATAATATTTGAGTGCGGAAGGAAATGAGAAGGACAGTCATATGGAGTGGGGGAAGCCAGTTTCAACTTGAGGGAGCAGCAAGTGCAAAGGCCTAAAATTGGGCATGCTTAGAGTGTTTGGGAACAAAACAGACGCCCCCTTGTGGTTGTAATAGAGTAAACCAGAAAGAGAAGGAATTTGACAAGAGTTTTCACAGAGACCAGATTAGGGCCTTGTAGACAATTGCATTTGACTTTTATTGCAAATGATTCAGAAAGCCTTTAGAAGGTTTTGAGTGTAGGAGTAACATAATCTGACTTTTATTTTTGTAATGACTTTTGTTACTTTTTTGAGGTTAGGACAAAGGGTTGGGAGGAGCAAGAACAGAAACAGCGAGATGAATCAGGAATTTACTATGATAGTCCACGTGAGTGATAAGAGTGATTTGGATCAAGATGGCAGTGGTGGTGATAGTCAGAAATAGTCTAATTCTGTGCACACATTCAAGAGAGTTAACAGAATTTCCTGAATGGGTAGATGTCTTTTGTACCTATTGATTTGCTTGTTTTTCTTATAAGCTTTCAAGTTCAATGATGACAGAATAGATACGTTTTTCAGCTTAGATCCTTTGTACCAACATAGCATTTGCCCTAAAACAAGCAATCAACATTTTTAAACTAAGTTCAATTTATATATGCTAATATACAGGTACATCAACATGGGCATTGCTGAATAGCAAGAGAAGCAGAACAATGTGAAAGGCATCAACACTACTCAAAAATTTTCCATCCATTGCTTGACACAAGTTTATGAGCAGAATCACAATCCCAAGTATAACTGGATGGAATAAAGGCTAAAATTAGCATGCCAGATAAATGGTCCTATGTTTCTTTTATTGTTATAATTTCTTCATATGAAACTCCATGCATATTTTATTCTTTAAAATGAAACACGACTAGACTCTTACATCACAATGTCAAGATATAAATTTTAGAGAAAACACAGAATGATTTGTTATTAATCAAAATTGTAAAATAACCAGCATAGATTGTTATATATGGACAGAATGTTTTCAAGTAAAAATTTCATAGGATTTTAAATCTGTGATTAACTCAGATGCTACAAGTACAACACTAATACACACAACAGTTTCATTATAAAATTGTCACTCTGCCTGTATTTGATGATCCATTTGTTTTTTTAGTAGGTTTTAATGAGGTGAAAACTTGTAGAGTGCTCCTAGTCTGCTATCATACAGCAAATATCCATGGAAAATGATGTACTCGTTGTGAAATCCAATGCATGATATGTATCTTAAAGCATTCTAAATGCAATGATAAATACATCAACGTTATCTGCAATCACACCATTAAAATAACTGATTGCAACAGATTTTACTGAAATCTATATATTGTTCTAACTTTACACATTCTTTTCTATTCTCTTTGAAAGACACTTGGAGCATTATTAAGAAATAACATGGCCGGGCGCTCACGCCTGTAATCCCAGCGCTTTGGGAGGCCGAGGCGGGTGGATCACGAGGTCAGGAGATCGAGACCATCCTGGCTAACACGGTGAAACCCCGTCTGTACTAAAAATACAAAAAAATTAGCTGGGCGCGGTGGCAGGAGCCTGTAGTCCCAGCTACTCGGGAGGCTGAGGCAGGAGAATGGCGTGAACCCGGGAGGCGGAGCTTGCAGTGAGCCAAGATTGCTCCACTGCACTCCAGCCTGGGCGACAGAGTGAGAAAAAAAAAAAAGAAAGAAAGAAAAAGAAAAAAAGAAATAACATTAAATAACACAATAATTTGGATGCACACTAAAACACCAAGTGGAATGTAGAATCCCACTATAAGCCTAAATTTTTGGCACTTGCCTTCAAAATATGCAATGTTCTTTATATAGAATTAAAGTGCCTCCAATTAACTTCTATGGAAGTTGCTACTTTTTAGTTTTATTAAATGTAATGGCACATGTACTGTGCATTAAATACATTTTATCAGAAGATATCAGTTAATTTCTTAAACATTAACATATCAGACTGTACAATATTCTTAAAATTTAGGAAGAATATGTGGCTCTACCATAACAACACCTTTATAATTGATTATCACTATTTCAGAAACAATAGCTTTCTTAATTTAGCTTGGGATTAAGAAGAGGTGTAAAATGTACTTTATACAGTGAAATGTATTGTGTGACTATATTGAGAAGATGTTAGAAAAGTAAAATAAATAAATTACATTTAATGTTGTTTTATACGAATATCCAGGAATTTCTCATTTGTTTCAGACAAGCCTGAGTGTAACCAATATATCCACTTTTATTTCTATGCTTTTTAGAAGAGCCTGTCTTATTCCTTTCTCTGTTCCTACAGTGTCCAGCACATGGTAAACTTTTCATAAATATCTGAATAAATGATCACTCTGTGAATGAAAGAATAAACACATACATGACTGAATTTATTACCAACAATCCAGTCATCAAGGTGGCATTGTTAATCTGACATCACTAATAATACCTGTTTTGTATTCTTTTCTACACACAATGACTATCTTTCACTGAGTTACCTATATTTTCTTACCTGAACAACAGAGAACTCATGGTGTATATTTAGAGAACAGGGGATTAAGATTGAATGCGATGAGCTGGGCATGGTAGCGCATGCCTGCAATTTCAGCACTTTGGTACGGCCGAGGCAAGCGGATCACTTGAGGTCAGGAGTTTGATGCCAGCCTGGCTAGCATGGTGAAACCCATCTCTACTAAAAATAGAAGAATTAGCCAGGCATGGTGGTATATGCCTGTAAATCCAGCTACTCAGGAGGCTGAGGGATGAGAATTGCTGGAACCCTGGAGGGGGAGGTTCCAGTGAACTGAGATCATGCCACTGCACTCCAGCCTGGGCGACAGAGTGAGACTCCATCTCAAAAAGAACAACAACAAAAAAAGGATTGAATGTGATGAAAAAACAGTACAAAATATTGTGGCCCGATGTCATTGAGTCAAGGTGAGACAATATTTAATAGGTATTTTAAAATCCCCAAATCTTCAGCAACCTCCTACCTTGGCTGCATCCACATCCTCCTCCTTACTCTCAGCTTGGGCTGCTTCACATGGTAATGGCAGTATTCCAGAGGGAAAATTCCAATGAATAAGTATATATCAAGCCTCTGCTTGTGTCATGTTTGCTGGTGCTTCTCTACCTAAATTAAGTCACTTGTCTCAGTCCTCAGTGAGGGTAGAAACAGACTACATAAGTGTGTAATAACCAGGAGGCATGACTCCTTGGAGTGGGGGAGGGGATTAATATAACAATCTACCTAAGAATAACGGAATTAATTACGTAGTCTGGAAGAGTTACTCTGGATGCAAAGTAGAGATTTAATTAGATGTAAGGAAGACAAATCAGAGCCCAAACTCCCCACGGTTATCGCAAAGAGCCATCCAAATCTCCTTACTCAATAAGCAGTGCTCTTTTATCTAATCTGTGTTGCTACCTTGCTACCTTTTTGTAGTTATGTTTAAATGTAAAGAAGGATGCTTTATTGCTCTGATTTGCTTAAGATTCCATGCCTAATACTTTGAACTATGTATTCTACAATATGTAAACTATTTTACTTTATATCTCTTAATAACAAACAACTCTAATTTACCCAGTTCTCTCAGTCTGGAATGCCCCTTCTCCCATGTCTACATATCTATGTGTCTAAATTCTGTCCATCCTTCAAGAGAAGATTCAAATTCACCTTCTCTATTTCTTCTTCTTCCTCAATGCTCACTCCCCCAACATTTAGATGTTAACATCTCCTTACCTTATCTATATCCCTTGTTATTTTCTTTGTTCTGAATAATTATTTGTTTCCCTTCTTTACCTATCTTACTATCTTCTAGAAAGCAGCAATTGTTTCTTATTCATTTTTCTATCCCCTCAGTGCAAGACACATAGTAGGCAATCAAAAAAGGTTAGTGAATAAATGCATTGGCAGAATTTCAGGCAGCAGTCAGGGGTCTTTAAGGCCGTTATTTCTTGACAAGACTTGTTTGTTGGGGTGGGGGAGGGGGTCCTTCTTCGATGTACACCAAATAATTTTTTACCTATTTGACCTACGTGTTAGACCCCTTTTGGCTGCATTTGTATATAAACATTTCTAATGAGGGTTATCTCAGGTTGATTCTTACAAGAACCAACAAGTTTTACCCATGGTTATTACCCTCTCTTTTAGATAAAAAAGTTGTATCTCAGTGTATCCACAGTTAGCTGTATCCCAAATGGTTTGTAATTATGATAATTAGCATTTAAATAGAGCCTTACCTGTTCAGAGGCCTTATAGCTGTGCTTATTATTTAATGAAACGGTCACACTATTATCTTTTATTGAGAAATCTTCAACTATAAAAACCTACACTATATAGACAACATAAAAGCCTAGGAGCTGATAAAGCCAGTGATGCTGTGCATTTTGCCAGCAACTTCAATTTTATGGCATAAAATTGAAACGTGGAAGACCATAAGAACTTTTTGAGCCCTGAAACTTAGCATGCAATGTATGCTTTAAGGTATGACTACACAAAGACAAAAAAAAAAATTATTTCCACAATAATCCACCATTTGTTAAAGAGAAAAACCTTTTCTTTTCAACAATCTCTTAATCACCACAGGACACAGTGAACACTGAAAGAAATCAGTCTGTTTGAAACTCTTGGTGAGATCATTCAAAGCCAGTCTCAGGCTGTGATTCCTCATAAGACACTACTGATTTTGAGAGCACCATAAGAGCATAGTTAGGCTTTCAGAGAATACATCTCAATTCAAGATCCCTACTGGCTTTTCATAGTTATCTCATCATCTTGGCTATTACATTAGTGTATCTTAGAAAGAATACCAGGCTTTAAAAAAATTCTCTTCTTAGATGCCAAGTTTCTATCTAGTCTTTCATCGTTTAGTTTTGCAGCTGATGAGCTCTTCGAGAAATATTAGACAAGGTCTGAAACCAGGTTAATGAAAGAATTGTAGTGTAACTTGAGGTAAGTAGTGAAATGCAAATAAAACTAGATTTTTTATCCTTTTAGAAATTAATATTTTCTTACTTCTCAACAGACATACATTTGTGTTATGAAAATTTGGAGATTCATATATTGAGGAAGCCTGGAGTAGTGGAAAGTGCACTGGATTAAGAATCAGAGTTAGATAATGTTAGTTCTAATCTCAGTTTGCCGTTAACTAGTTACGTGATTTTGGAAAATTAATATAAGCTCTTTGGGACAGCTAAAGTTCCACAGTTTTAAAACAGGAAATTAGGGATTAATAATACTTTAATTTTAAAATGTAAAATGGGATTCTATTAATGGCAATATACAATTAAAAAATAGAAACTTCTTTATCGATGTGGTTAAGAGCCTGGGTCCTCTTGTATATTTTATGAGAATTAATTTGTCATATAGAATTCTATTACTATATTCATCCGTCAAGAATTATTTTAAAACAAAATTGTTCTTACATGTATGCTTTAAATTCTTGCAGCTTAACTATCTTTTTGCGTTATCAGTTGGAATCTTGGTGCAACCTCACTCATTGTCTTTCATAGTAAAGTCACTAACTTATCCAATTGTCAATAAAAGAATAATAATAAAAAATATAAAATCCTGACATAAAAATTGGCTTTCAAATTTGAGATGTGCACAAATATAATAAGAAATATAAAAGAAAGGGTGGGCATGGTGACTCACGTCTGTAATCCCTGCACTTTGGGTGGGCGGGGTGGGTGGATCACTTGAAGTCGGGAGTTCGAGACCAGCCTGGCCAACATGGTGAAAACCCATCTCTACTAAAAATACAAAAAAATTGCCAGGTGTGGTCACAGGTACCTGTCTACTTGGGAGGGTGAGGCAGAAGAATTGCTTGAACTCATGAGGCAGACGTTGCAGTGAGCTGAGATGGTGCCATTGCACCATTTGCCAGTGACAGAGTGAGACCCCCATCTCAAAAAAAAAAAAAAAAAAAAAGGAAAAGAAACAAATAGAAAATAAAATAGTTTTATCCATATTGTAGGATACATAGTTCAAAGAATTATGCATGGAATCTTAAGCAAATCAAAGCAATAAAGAATCCTTCTTTATATTTAAACATAACCTCAAAAAAGGTAGCCAGGTAGCAACACAGATTAGATAGAAGAGCACTGCTTATTGAGTAAGCAGATTTGGATGGTTCTTTGTGATAACCATGGGGAGTCTGGGCTCTGTCTTTATTTAGTCAGACTTAGGTTTGAATACTGGCTTCTGGATTTCCTAGTTACATGACCTTGGGCAATCAACATAACTTCTCTTAATCTCAGTGTCCTCAAGTGCAAATCAGTGATAAATGTCTTTTCTAGCTTATAGAGTTGTTGAAAAGATCAAATAAATAATGAATAGAAAAGTATTTATAAATTGCAAAGTGCCCTGCCAATGTAAATTTTATTTGATAGAATAGCTAATTCTGGTACTTTTAAGAAGACTTTTTTTTTTTTTTTTGGTTATATGGAGGCATTAGGTGAGTGTCATCTTTCTTGAAGTCTTCTACATTTATACATAATGAAGACAAAGCTTTTTCTAATTAAGGCGTATGTGTGATGAGTTTAAATAGGTTTTCTACAAACTAGCACAACAAAATACTTATACGGACCTAGATTATGAAATTATCTACTTAAATGTTAAACTATAATCTTAGTCTGAAGGACTCTGAAAACACATTACCACGTTGTATTTGGATTTGAAGCGGGGACTTCTGCTTTTTAAAAATCCAGGTACACTAAATAAAGAAGGATTTAACTTTCTAGGCCTATGACTTGTAACTAACTTGAGTATAATTGATGATCAATAGGGAACCCAGAATTAGAATGTCTATCTTTTCTGAACTTGATTTTTGGGCAGATGAAATGTGTCACATAGACTTAGATTTCTTGGAAAGAATGAACGACTGGGAAAATCAAAGCACAAACTTGACGAAAGCAAGAAAGAGAGAACGGAGGGAAGGAACCACGTTTTTTAGCTGTCTGTTATACATTGGGCAATTTGGAAGTTATTTTGCAGATAAATCTTCATTTATTACTCCTGGAATGCTATGAAGCCAGCAATATTAACTTCAGTTTTTATAGAAGAAAGCAAGAGTGAACAAAAGAGAATGAGCTGATTTAGTCCATGGGCTAATAGGTGGCATACGTAAATGAGTTTCAGTGAGCACTGAGGTCTTTTCTAAAGCCAACACTTCATAAGGAAGCCTATCCCTACTTGAAAATTTTCATCGGTTTGGCATTTAATGTCCTACCCATGCACTGTAAAATTTTATGGTGGAAACAAGGTAGATTGTTTTATGTGACATAAGGGTGCTCACATCTAGCTATTATGTATGTGATGATATTTAGAGAAAAGCAACTTGAAGTATTGCAAAGGGTTCTCCAGGAGTCTTGAGATTTCTTAGGGAAAGATTGTTACTGTACGGGAGTGGTAGTGATGTTATAAGCAGTGACCGCAATAGTAGGTCAAATTCATGAATGTGATCTATGAGGGCAAGTGACATTATGGAACTTTGAAAGGGAAATTTAGTGATAACCATGGGCATATACCTGTAGGCTCTGCAAAAGGAGCAGGTGATTGTCATAAAGCTAAAGTTCTGTATTATTATTTAGGCATCATAAGTGGTATCCCCTTACATCAGTTTATAGAAGATCTAGACCATCTTCCTTGGGTGGGACCTGGAAAAAAGTTCTAATTTGTACCATTCTGTACAAATAATACGAAAGTGGATATAGTTTAGAGACCAGGTATCTCCTCTTCACTTAAAGTCAAGTATAAGATCAGCAGCTGCCAGGCATTATCTTCACTTCAAAATGAAGGAAATGTATAAGTACTTCAAAATGGAGAAACTGTGTAAGTCTGAATAAGACGACAGAAAGAGCCAGCCTAAATTGCACTTAAATATGTATTTTTAGAAAAACAATACAACAAAACCTATGACTGTGCCAAATGCAAATCTTTAATCATAAGACCTTAAAAATTGTTTCCTGAATAAAATATTTATATAATTTAATGCTAATTTAATTTTCCATTGATAACCGTTATAATATTTCCTTTGCACTTAGGCATCAGAATCAATATCTGATATGGCAGAAATCCCTGCTGCAAGGCAGAGTAGCAAAATAACCAAGATAAAAGATTTTATACAATTACATCTTCCAAGGAGTTCTCAGTTAATAGCATATTTCTCAATCTTAGAAGCCCCTGGTAGACTTCCTAGTATATATTAACCACACCATCAATAGCTGAATTATTTTTCATTTATTTTAAATGCAGAGGAGATGGCAAAAATGTTAGCAGAATAATCGTCACTGATTGTACTATTAACTTTGGCTTTGTTGAACATCATGCCTTCAAATATACATGTTAATCCTGTGTATTCATTAGCTTAAAAATAGCTCAAATTGACAACTGATTTATTGCTGGAAGTCTTTGATGGAAACGCACTTTCACTGATACCAAAGACACTAACTTTGACAAATGGAGTGCCAGAAGAGGACAAGGAAGAAAAAAGCAAAGAGCACATCTCTAAATTATTTGCTTGATGTGGGACATTTGTGGAGGTTCTTTATGCCATTTTGGAGCCCAAGCAGAGACATTCTGCAGTTAGAATAGTAAATGGCATAGGTCATTCACACTTGACTATGGTTTCTGTTTTCTTAGTAGATGCAAAGCCTTAACATGAACTGTGGTAGGAAAGATGGCCACTCAAAGATGTGTATACTGTAATCCCCAGAACCTATAAATCTGTTAAACTGTACATGGCCAAAATAACCTTGCATATGTAACTCAGGTCACATGCCTTAAAATAAGGAGATTATTGTGAAATATCATGGTAATCCCAATCTAATCACCAGGGGCCTTAAAAACACAGAATTTTCTGGAGCTGAAGGCAGAAGAGATACAGTAAAGTATGTTAGGGAGATTTAAAGCATGAGACAGATTCAAAATGTCTTGTTGACTGTAAAATGCAGGGGCCCACATGCAAGAATTGCAACCTCTAGAGCAGGGGTGCCCAATTTTTTGGCTTCCCTGGGCCACACTGGAAGAAGAATTGCCTTGGGCCACATGTAAAATACACTAACACTAACGATAGCTGATGAGCAAACAACAACAAAAAATAACAAAAAACTTATAATGTTTTAAGAAAGTGTACACATTTTAGTTGGGCCACATTTAAAGCCTTCCTGGGCCACACAAAGCCTGTGGGCTGTGGGGTAGACAAGCTTACTCTAGAGGATAAGGTAAGCCTCCAGCTGATAGCAGAAAGGAAACAGGGACTTCAGTTCTACAACCACAAGAACTGTTTCTGCCAACAACCTGAATAGTTCAGAAGTGGGTTCTTTCCAGCAAGAGCCTCCCATTGGATCAACTGACCCATCTCTCAATTTTGGCCTTGTAAAACCCAGAGCAAATAAATTAGCCCAGCTTACCCAGACTTTTTCCTATAGAGCTGTGAGAAGATAAATGTGTTGTTTTAATGCACTAAATTTGTGGTTATTTGTTATACCAGCAAGAAAAACCTAATACCTGAATATAACTAAATATGAACATGCTTACAGTAAGCAGAAGTCCAATGTTGACATGTAGAAGTTTCAGATTAGTGCTCAACTGACTTTTTGAAAATCACAAGAGAATAATAGCACCTCAGGTGGCTTATTCTAACATCACTAAAAGTTGTTTACAGGGAGTCCAGTAGTTGATCATAGGAAATCATGTTTATTTCTTTCTATTTCTAGAATACTTTCTCTAATCCTCATTTTTTTTCCATCTAACTAGCCTCTTTAATCTTTCTTCTTGATGTGCCAGTTGGTTCTGTCATAAAGACAGTGAGATAATCCTTGGTGTTCTTCTCTGTCGTGAAGTCCTTTAAGTACTATTTTGTAAACAGTTTTAAAAACCTCTCTAGTTCTCCACATATCAGTTTTCACTACTTTGGTTTATTCTCATTATCAATCGCTTAGATCATTGCTTATCACCTAAGACTAGTTTATTTACCACTTTTCAATTCTAAAAATGTAAAGAGGGTCATAATATTTACCTGCTTAAAATTAACGACTCCTTATAGTTCCAAACTCATTTGTTTGGTTTAAACCACCCTGCATATTTTGGCACATACTTCAGCCTCATGGTTTTTTTAGACTCATATCTATATTCTTTGATCAATCACACTGAGATACCTAAGCTCTCCACAACTTTTTGTATATGCTCCCCAATCTCTAATGCCTTGTCTTTATTCATCACCTGAATAATCCAACTGGCACCTAAGAGTTAAACTTAGCCATCATCTCTTTCTAGAAGCCTTCAGTACTATCCTCCAGGCAGGGTTAGAGTTCTCATCTCTGTGTTTCTGTAGATGCCAGTGCTTAACACTGTCATAAAACACTGTATTTTGTTGACATTGTCAGTTTACTCAATGGTCTTTGTTTTTTTAAAATGTAAACTTCTTAATAATAATATTTTTAAATCTTAGTCAATGACTGTCACATACTAGGCATTAAGTAATATGGGTTGAATGATGAAATTAATATGAATAAATGAACCAACCAATCATCAAATCAGTTAACAGAGTTAACTTTTAGGTTGCCCTTTAGGACTGGGAAAACCAGAATCATAACCAGGAGTTCACTTAGCAGGGTTATAGTGGTCTATAAACATAGATAAGAATCAGAGCCACAAATATAGGAGATTCATAAACAGGATGAAGCATAGAGAACTGAAATTAGGTAAAATGAGTCCATAGTCTGGGAGATCAGCATAGGCCAGAGGTTCTCAGAATGTGGTTCCCAAATCAGCACATTAGTTTCACCTGGAAACTTGTTAGCAATACAACATTTTGGCCCCAATTAAGACGTACTGAATCAGGAACTCAGGAGTGAAGTCCAGAAATCAGTGCTTTAACAATCTGGCCAGATAGTTCTGATGTATGCTGAAGTGTGAGAACTACTGTCATAGGCCAAGAGAATTAGACGAGTGACTTAGATTTTAGCAAGCACAGTCAAATATTTAAGATATCAAGTTCTCAGGAGGAAGGAGACAAGTTAAGAGAAACTGGATATGAAAAGTTAAGCTGTCAAACCTGATGAAATTAAACAGGCAAGAAGAGGTAGAAGGGATAGAGCAATAGATAGAGAAACAAAAAACAACTCATACAGCAATATTGAGCCAATATTTCCTAAGGTTGTGGGTCTCGATAGGCTTGGGTTTGGGGAAGATATAAATTCTGATATACCCTTGGTGGTGATGAAAAAGATGGATGTAATAATTCATATTTAATGAAAGCTTTCTAGGCGACTCAGATACACATTGCCTCTTGTTCTTAGGTGAGATGCATTTTCTTCTTACAATCTATATCCGAAGTTCCTGACTTTTTGTGTATGAAGTAGTCAATCTAGCTCAAATAAAAGGACATTGTGGGGGGATCCAGGTTCTTAACTGACACACATTACTAAATAGATAACACATAAAAAGGACTGAAGAAATTTCAATTATTTACTCAAATGGTGGTAATAAGAACAGGATGCAGGCAAAATGAAGCATAAGAAGTAGAAATTTAAAAACAAATACTCAGCTCTCTCTTCATTATCCATGGTAATTCATCAGCATGGACTTCAGCCAAGTCTTTCAACTATGTTTCTCATTAACTATGTACAAGAATTCTTAACAAGGAGCAGAAGTTCCATGAGTTTGCATACATGATGCCAAAGATTCATATAAGAATAAAACTTCAGTCAATTATCTAGGTGTGTCCCCAAATACAAATATTTAGTTTACGTAAACAAAGCCACTGGTTCATTTTCATTTTTCATGTAGATATTTTGGTAGCTACAGCCAGTACAGTATTGTTTTTGCCCCTCTGATAACTTGTTATGGGTTTGAATCTAATGTTAATAATAGACAATAATAATAAATCAAATGTCTATTGAACCTCACTTTATGTTCAGCGATGTCTAATTTAATTAGTATTGACTTTGGCAGTAACACGGAAGAGGAGAGAAACAAATGTTACTTCAGAACTGAGACAATTCAGAACAAAATATAACTCTAAATTACGAAATTGAACCTCAAGCTTGATGTTGATAAGTTAAAATCACTTAAAAGAGGATGTACCATGAAATTTTTACTATTGATAATAGCAGATGAAAACCACTTCTGAGATAAAGTGTATAAAATATTTTTGAAGGTTCAAAAACAGCTAAATACAGTGAAGAATTAAGGGGCTATGATCCAGAAGGAGAATGAAACCAAGAGATGTGACTCCAGAATTATGGGTCACTTTTTCTCTTTGGAAATCTTCCTATTGCATTTCTTAATAAAATACCCAACAGAAGCACATAGCTAGAACACACCAAGAGACATGTAAAAAATGCTCAGAGCAGCATATTCTTATTACAGAAATAGTTTAAATATCTATCAACATTAGAATGAAAAATTAAGTATATTCGTGTAATGGAATACTAGAGAGTTGTTAAAATCCATTGGAAGAATTGTCTTGGGCCACACATAAAATATACTAACACTAATGATAGCTAAAAAAATAAAAATAAAAACTCATAATGTTTTAAGAAAGTTTACACGTTTGTGTTAGGCCACATTCAAAGCCGTCCTGGGCTACATGTAGCCTGTGGGCTGTGGGGTGGACAAGCTTACTTTAGAGGATAAGGGAAGCCTCCAGCTGATAGCCAGAAAGGAAACAGGGACTTCAGTCCTACAACCACAAGAACTGTTTCTGTCAACAAGCTGAACAGTTCAGAAGTGGGTTAAAATGTTAAAATTGAAGAATCTACCAAAAAAGTTTAATGAAATAAACCAGATATGAAAACTGTCTATGAATCTACACATACAGAGTTAAAAATTGGCAAGACTAATCCACGGAATCACATATCAGTATTGGGGAAGGGGTAATAATTACACATTTGAGTTTTGATTCAACTTGCCATTGTTCAAGACTCCCGTGTAATTCCAGAATAGGATAAAAATTAGTTTTCTCCAAATGGTCCAAACCAGAAACATATATATTTTTTTTTTTTGAGAGGGAGTCTCGCTCTGTAGCCCAGGTTGGAGTGCAGTGGCTCGATCTCAGCTCACTGTAAGCTCCACCTCCCGGGTTCATGCCATTCTCCTGCCTCAGCCTCCCGAGTAGCTGGGACTACAGGCGCCCGCCACCACGCCCGGCTAGTTTTTTGTATTTTTTAGTAGAGACGGGATTTCACCGTGTTAGCCAGGATGGTCTCGATCTCCTGACCTCGTGATCCACCCGTCTCAGCCTCCCCAAGTGCTGGGATTACAGGCTTGAGCCACCGCGCCCGGCCGAAACACATTTTTTTCAGTGGGTTTTGGAGGTAGATCCTCAGCTAATAAAATCTTACTATTCCTTGCTTTGTTATAGTTCTCTCTACATAACTATTCCTGCGGAACTTCTAAAAGAAGAACAGTATAATCACCATGAAAGCAGGCATTAGGCGTCCTGGGTTGTCTACTGAAATAACTTCTCACTACTGCCCCACTGCATCCTTTTCAAAAGTCACATAATTACTGCAAGAATTGATTCAAGAAGTCAGATCACTTGACCCAGTTGTGTTTCTGTCTGTCTACACTTGGATAATTCTTTATGGTGGAACAAAATTTAGCTATTATAAATGAAGAAATAAACTAAAAACTCTAAAGGATGAGAACCAGATTATGCCAACCAAGTTTATTATTCAATATTGAATATATATATATATATTTAAACTTTGTATTATTTCTATCAATACCTTTCAGTATGGCAGAAGTAAGTATACACCTGAAATTGCATTCTTCCCTGTTAAAGTAATGAGCTCCCCTCCAGATGCAAATGCTATGGGTGATCCAGATCCTAGAGGTAATGGTAGACCTTTGCTTGAAGAATTAAATATTGAAACAAAAAATGAGAAGAGTTTTGAAATAATTACCTAGCAATTTTGTTGTTTGAATTTACATGGCAAAGACGAATCTGATCATATTTGACATCTTATTTCTTCTGTTATTTTCTCTATGTTAAGCTGTTACTATCTTTCTTAACCTCCTAATGGGAGAATTATATTTGAGCAATTGCCTCTCCAGCAACATTTATGAAAATGTTTAGTACTCTAAAAGTACTTTCCTCTGTAGTTCATTAAATATTCTTTTCTAACTTGTTCAAATGGGGTATGGATTATTTAGCTTTCCAATAACTGAACAGTAGAATTTACCAAACAATGGCAATCTATTTATACATTTTTTTTTTTGTTACCAAATGCAGACGGGTACATGCCTTTTCACTGATAGTGTTATTAAAGATTCAATACCACTTGTAAATAACAATCGTATGAATTATATAGTAAAGTATTGAAACCAATAAATAAAAAGTTGGAAAAACATTTTTCTTCCCACTGTGAATGCATTTAAAAAATCTTTAGAACATTGCAAAGAACTGTACAAAGTACCAGAATTGCTATGACCTGGAAAATCAGCCATATATGGCATTTGATGTGTCATATGCATGCGCGCATATGGGCTTGAATGATTTATAGGAAGATATCTATGTTTCTATGAAAGCTTTTCTATGAATATAGAGTCTATCCTCACTTACTCAATGCCTTTGTCAGTACAGAACAACTACCTAAAAATTGCCTTTTAGTATTAGACTCATCATCAACTTTGAAAAGTAAGACTGAATCTTGAATTAAAGACTTTAAAACTTTCCAATATTCTTGGCATCCCTTTTCCAAGTGCTACCAAGGTCAACTTTCTCTTAAGACTTAAAATTATTCAAAAACTTTCTGCTGTTTGCTTTTCTTCTTTCTTTATAAAACAAGATATTGAAATGGTTCAGTTCTCTGCTCCCAAAGATATCACTGCAATTGTCTGAATTTCTTTCCATTCCTCTTTTTCTCGTTAAAAGGCATTGACGAACCCTTTTTTTTCTACCCATTTTAATTGACTTCTCTCAGTCTAAATAGCTCTTAAGAAAAGTTGCACAAACAGTGGTCTGGGATGTTGTATATAATTTTTTTCTAAATTCTCATAATGCTTTAAATTGCTCCTGACCTTCCTCAGCCCAGTGGTGTTTGTGTCTGTGGTATGTGTGGGTACTCAAAATTTTCCCTCCTGATCCTCACGTATCTTTGTCTCTCAACTCATATAGCAGTAGAGTTTAAGTGTCTCAAATAAGCTCCAAATTATCTTGGCTTATTTCAGACACAACTATTTAATTTAATTTAATTTAATTTAACTTTGCTCTGGCAGGAAATTCCTATTTCTTCAAATCCCAGCTCAACTATCACAGTGGCTTTGAACCCTTTCCCACTATCTGCACAGAGTAGTTACACTTTCCTCTGTCCTTTCATGATGCATTGTATCATATTTGGCAATTTTGCCTTCCTACTAGGTTTAGAGGTGTTTAAAGACAGAAACTACATCTAAGTTAAATTTGAATCTCCTCATACAAAACATAATACAGAGTACATTCTGAATCAATTCTTGCTGAATATATGAACAGGTGAATTAACTGCAACAACAAGGTAAGGATGCACCCTTTTCATCATGTGGTCTTTAGAGTACGGAGGTGCAAGTCATGCGTCATAGTCCCTTGGGTGGCCAGGGTGTTATTGCTTGGCAATTATACAGTTGGCAAACTGTAATTTTCGTCTAGTCAGCATACACTCACACTTCTTGATTTTTCCTTGGGAAGTCTCCCTTTATGCTATTAGTTCATGAAGTTCATGTAGATCTAGGATTCTAGGAGTGGTTTATGAACTGTCTGGCCAATCAGAACATGACATCCTCCAATCTCTAGTGATTGGTTTAGGAATAAGTATGAGACCAAAGCTAGGGCAATCAGAGCCAAAGATACACAATTCTAAGAAATGTGTTGGTATTTGGTATCTAAGACATGTATTGGTCTACTTTCCACTGCAAGAGTAGCCATCAGGTCACCAGGTGCAGATTAAGAATAAAGCCAACAATAATAAAACTAACAAGAAAAAATGCTTAGAGATGGAGAGAGAACCAATTTTAAATATATAATTTGAAATTCTACATCTAGACCTGCTTAAATGATACCTACTCCCGATTTTTCAGTTATATAAGAGAAAAATCATTTCTGCTTTGCTTAAGCCAGTTTGAAAGGGTTTTCTGCTATTTGGAACTTTAAAAGGTCACTTAATAGTCTAACAATCCAAATCTGCATTAAGCTTTGTCTAGGGACTAAATATATATGTGTCACACATATATATCATTAATTTTCAAATATAAGCAACACTACTATAGTGTAAGAAACAAACTCACCCATCCAAACCCAAAAAATGGACTCAGAGACCCACAGAATAGCCAAAGTGAGTCTCCTGAAGACGGTCTTGCAAGATTGGGTGTCTGATGGGCAGGCACCCCCAGCAAGGTTAAAACGAGCAACATATCCCCTAGTACACAGGTGCCTGCCCTGGTTCCTCGATAGGCTGAGTACTATGAGGTCACAGTCTTCCCAGACATTGCCCACTGGTTGTTGGGTACGGGCTTTAGGGCTTTAGGTCTTTTCTTTTCTCCTCTTTCCTTTTCTTTTCTTTCTTTCTTTTTTTTTTTTTTTTTTTTTTTTTTTTTTTTGAGACGAAGTCTCACTCTGTGGCCCAGGCTAGAGCGTAATGGCACGATCTTGGCTCACTGCAACCTCTGCCTCCCGGTTCAAGTGATTCTCTTGCCTCAACCTCCCAAGTAGCTAGGTTTATAGGCACATGCCACCATGCCCGGCTAATTTTTGTATTTTCAGTAGACATGGGGTTTCACCATGTTGACCAGGCTGATCTCAAACTCTTGACCTCAAGTAATCTGCCCACCTTGGCCTCCCAAAGTTTTGGGATTATAGGCATGAGCCAGTGCGCATGTGTCTTTATAGTAGCATGATTTATAATCCTTTGGGTATATACCCAGTAACGGGATGACTGGGTCAAATAGTATTTCTAGTTCTAGATCCTTGAAGAATTGCCACACTGTCTTCCACAATGATTGAACTCGTTTACAGTCCCACCAACAGTGTAAAAGCATTCCTATTTCTCCACAACCTCTCCAGCACCTGTTGTTTCCTGACTTTGTAATGATCGCCATTCTAACTGGTGAGAGATGGTATCTCATTGTGGCTTTGATTTGCATTTCTCTGACGACCAGTGATAATGAGCATTTTTTCATGTGTCTGTTGGCTGCATAGATGTCTTCTTTTGAGAAGTGTCTGTTCCTATCCTTTGCCCATTTTTTGATGGGGTTGATTTTTTCTTATAAATTTGTTTAGGTTCTTTGTAGATTCTGGATATTAGCCCTTTGTCAGGTGGACAGATTGCAAAAATTTTCTCCTATTCTGTAGGTTGCCTGTTCACTCTGATGGTAGTTTCTTTTGCTGTGCAGAAGTTCTTTAGTTTAATTAGATCCCATTTGTCAATTTTGGCTTTTGGTGTTTTAGTCATGAAGTCCTTGCCCATACCTATGTCCTGAATGGTATTGCCTAGGTTTTCTTCTAGGGTTTTTATGGTTTTAGATCTAACATTTAAGTCTTTAATCCATCTTGAATTAACTTTTGCATAAGGTGTAAGGAAGGGATCTAGTTTCAGCTTTCTACATATGGCTAGCCAGTTTTCCCAGCACCATTTATTAAATAGGGAATCCTTTCCCCATTTCTTGTTTTTGTTTTGTCAAAGATCAGATGGTTGTAGATGTGTGGTATTGTTTCTGAGGGCTCTGTTCTGTTCCATTGGTCTATAACTCTGTTTTGGTGCCAGTACCATGCTGTTTTGGTTACTGTAGCCTTGTAGTATAGTTTGAAGTCAGGTAGCATGATGCCTCCAGCTTTGTTCTTTTGGCTTAGGATTGTCTTGGCAATGTGGGCTCTTTTTTGGTTCCGTATGAACTTTAAAGTAGATTTTTCCAAATCTGTGAAGAAAGTCATTGGTAGCTTGATGAGGATGGCATTGAATCTATAAATTACCTTGGGCAGTATGGACATTTTCATGATATTGATTCTTTCTATCTATGAGCATGGAATGTTCATCCATTTGTTTGTGTCCTCTTTTATTTCATTGAGCAGTGGTTTATAGCTCTCCTTGAAGAGGTCCTTCACATACCTTGTAAGTTGGATTCCTAGGTATTTTATTCTCTTTGAAGCAATTGTGAATGGGAGTTCACTCATGATTTGGCTCTCTGTCTGTTATTGGTGTATAGGAATGCTTGTGATTTTTGCACATTGATTTTGTATCCTGAGACTTTGCTGAAGTTGTTTATCGGCTTCAGGAGATTTTGGGCTGAGATGATGGGATTTTCTAAATATACAACCATATCCTCTGCAAACAAGGACAATTTGACTTCCTCTTTTCCTAATTGAATACCCTTGTTTCTTTCTCCTGCCTGATTGCCCTGGCCAGAATTTCCAACACTATGTTGAATAGGAGTGGTGAGAGAAGGCATCCCTGTCCTGTGTTGGTTTTCAAAGTGAATGCTTCCAGTTTTTGTCCATTCAGCATGATATTGGCCGTGGGTTTGTCATAAATAGCTCATATTATTTTGAGATACGTCCCTTCAATACTTAGTTTATTGAGAGCTTTTAGCACAAAGGGCTGTTGAATTTTGTCGAAGGCCTTTTCCGCATCTATTGAGATAATCATGTGGTTTTTGTCTTTGGTTCTGTTTATATGCTGGATTATGTTTATTGATTTGTGTATGTTGAACCAGCCTTGCAAAATATCAACAAAATTGATAGGCCGCTAGCAAGACTAATAAAGAAGAAAAGAGAGAAGAATAAAATAGATGCAATAAAAAATGATAACAGGGATATCACCACCGATCCCACAGAAACACAAACTATCATCAGAGAATACTATAAACACCTCTATGCAAATAAACTAGAAAATCTAGAAGAAATGGATAAATTCCTGGACACATACACCCTCCCAAGACTAAACCAGGAAGAAGTTGAATCCCTGAACAAACCAATAACAGGCTCTGAAATGGAGGCAGTAATTAATCTACCAACCAAAAAAAGTCCAGGACCAGATGGATTCACAGCCGAATTCTACCAGAGGTACAAAGAGGAGCTGGTACCATTCTTTCTGAAACTATTCCAGTCAGTACAAAAAGAGGGAATCCTCCCTAACTCATTTTATGAGGCCAACATCATCCTGATACCAAAGCCTGGCAGAGACACAACAAAAAAAGAAAATTTCAGACCAATATCCCTGATGAACTTTGATGCAAAAATCCTCAATAAAATGCTGGCAAACTGAATTCAGCAGCACATCAAAAATCTTATCCACCACGATCAAACAGGCTAGTAAACTTTCTTCTTAAATTTCTTTGGTTTAGGTAGGTGAGGACAACTAAGCAGGGTGTTGGTGGGGGGACGGGTACGGGGGTGGCTGACAAGCAGGCATCAGCTATCCATGCAGGGGCCTAGTATATCCTGTTTCTTCTGTAGTTTGCTGACCTAAGATGATTCAAGGCACTTTGTCTTGGAAATGGACCACTGTATACATTATTTCCTTCACTTCCGTCCTTTTCTTCTTTTTACTCCTATTGGTCCCATTTCCACAATTATTTTTGTGTGCTTTGGTTCTCCAACTGTTTCAAGAGCTGTTGATTCTTCTCATCGTAAGAGAGTAGATTTGATTTAGTTTCTAGTAATAGTTGATACATTATGGGCATTTGTTTGTTGATGGCTATTTCGATTATTTTTGGGTTAACCCTCTAACACAGGGGATGATGCAACACCCTACAGCTGTTAGGACTCCAGCCACTATTATAAGGGATGACAGAATGGAGGCTACCATTCCTTTCCATTTCCTGAACCACCGCTCTAGCCAATCAGTAAATGGGTCATCAATTTCGGCATTTTATGCCAATTCATTGGCTAAAGTTGTTAACCTTTGGAACACGTTTGTGATGGTTCCATCTGGAGCAGTATTGTTAGGAATGAAAGTGCAACACCTTCCACCCAGCATGATGCATACGCCCTTTTTTCTGCTAAGATCCTGTCTAGGGCAAGTCTGTTCTCCCAGGCCACTTGGCTGGTGGCATCTAACTGGCTAGCCACTCCTTTGAGAGCATCTCGAGTATAGTTGATGAATCTTTGTTTATTATAATAGATGTAATTAATCCAATCCACATTTTAATTAATAGTTGACCACCAGAAGAGTGCTGATTTAAACCCCGCAGCTTTTTGGTTTTGGGCCTTACATTCATTAAGTACTCCTCTAGGGACTCCCATTGAGTCAATATAAATGTCAGGATCAAAAGAATTTGTTAGATCTCTCTGATTTCAGTGGCCAAGTGGATTCTTGGGAATCTTATGGAATGCCAGGGTGAACGGAATGGCCAATTGAACTAAGGCACAAATTCCAGTCCAATTGAATGGTAGTAGGACATGGAGGTTGCTCTTTCTACAATACCACCAGACATCAGTCCGGGGTATATGAAGAGTCAAGTAGTTGCCTTTGTTTGACTCACCAATAACATTTAGGATGTGGGTATAAGCTGAACGTTCTCTCACAAGCTTATTGAACCCCGCCTCCTCCCTAGAGAGGCAAGAGGAGTGGTTCATATTTCCTATGGAGAAAGAGGGAATTGCTCTAGGGTCTGATTTCTACAAGGTGGGAAAGAGCAATGATAGACTCTTGCAAGTCTCATTTCCCCAAGCATCCCTGTCCTAGTATACAGCCAACATGCAACAAATTTGGTTGGGATTGATATCCCATCCTAGGGGGAATGGTACCACCTGTGTGTGCCTCAGGCTAGCCAGCAGAGCACACATAACAGTCACTCTTACTAAGAGCTAGTACCAAAAATTTGGCCCATTCTACCTAGGTATTTACATCCCCATATCCACTCTAAATTTGTAAAGTCTGCCTCAAGTCAGTTACCTTAATTATTTCTACTCTCTAAGAGTCATTGTATGGTGGATTAAAGGAAGTAGTGGGATTGGAAGTTATAGTAATCCTAGGTGGGCTTGGGTGGAGTTGGTGACTAGCCTAAAAGCTAACCATCCCATGGGATCCCTTCCTCAGATGTCTATTCCTAATCCATACCTTCAAGGTTCCTGGTCTAGAGTAGTTGGGTTGTTTATGATAATTTATATAGGATTGCATACATTTCTACAGTTAGGTGGCATAGGGCCCTTATACAAATGTATTTTATTCTTTAAGGGTTTGTTTTTGGAAGAATGGCTCACCCAGCCTCAAAATTGGGTGGTCCACTAGACCTCATTTCAGCCAGCACAAGGCTTTCCCCAGTAGCAACCTGTTTCACAACATAGATATTTGCTTGTGACATCTGCCTTTGGTTCCCTAAATTCCCACAATGTAAGACTTGGCAGACATCAAATTTTATGGTCTGGGGGGTGAAGGTTCTAGTTATGTTGACTATTAGTTTGATTGGATATTCTTTTTCTACTGGGCTCCATCCAATAATTGTGAACCCTCTCACTCTTGGTAGCAGGATTAATCCTAACCACATCCACCCCCAATGACACAGCCTCCCCATAGCTTCCTTCTAGGTTTTCCTTAGGGTTAGCTTTAAGGGTTCCTTAGGTGATCTATACACTTCCTATTCACCCTTTTCCCTTCCTTCCAGGGGTTCTTTTACCAGTCTCTTGACTCCAGTGTGATGTGTCCACCGCCTACCTCCCGCACTGTACAGCTGTTCATACGGCTGTCTCAGTGATCAGGAGCACTTGAAAGGGACCTTCCCAGCATGGTGGAGCTTGTATTCTTTTCAAGTCTTAATTAGCACTGAGTCACCAGGCTGAAAGTGGTGAACCATGAACTCAAGAGGCAGGGTTTGAGTCAGAAGTCCTTTCAACCTAAGGGATGACAGGGTGGAGGATAGGACCAGTATATAATTTCTTAAAAATTGGTCTTTGGTTTCCACACTAGGAAGGCCAGTAGTCCTACCTAAACGCGGGAGTCCACATAATAACTTGTAAGGGGAAAATCCCAAGTCTTTCCTTGGGGTTGTCCTAATCCTAAGGAATGTTATTGGGAGACATTTGGACCAAGGCATTTTGGTTTTGTTTTTGGGAGTTTTTTGTTTGTTTGTTTGTTTGTTTTTTAAACTAGGTTTTGCTCTTGTTGCCCAGGCTCGAGTGCAATGGCACGATCTAGGCTCACTGCAGGGTCCACCTCCCGGGTTCAAGCGATTCTCCTGCGTGAGACTCTCGAGTAGCTGAGATTACAGGCGCCCGCCACGACTCCCGGCTAATTTTTGTATTTCCAGTAGAGACAGGGTTTCAACCATGCTGGCCAGGCTGGTCTCAAACTCCTGAGTTTGATCCATGCGCTTCGGCCCCCTAAAGTGCTGGGATTACAGGCGTGAGCCACCATACCCAGCCTTTAGTTTCTAAGATTAGTTTAGTAGTATACTTTTTGAGAGTCTGATTCATTTTCTTGACCTTTCCAGAGGAGGGGAGATAACAAGGGGTGTGGTAATACCATCGAATGTGTAAATCTTCCATAATTCCTCTTAGCACCCTCAAGGTAAAGTGGCTCCCATTGTCTGGATCAATGTTTTCTATCAGGACAAATCTGGGTATAATTTGTTCTAAAATTACTTTGACCACATTCCCAGCAGTGGCAGCTGGGAACGGGAAGGCCTCCACCCAGCCAGACAGGTGGTCTACCATTACCAGTAGGTACTTTAGTCTCCCTATTTTGGGCATTTCTGTAAAATCTACTTGAATGCTTTGAAATGGCCTTAACCCAGGAGGTCTCCCTCTGGTAGTCTGTTTTCTAACTACCTTTTTGTTTATTCTCTGGCAGGTCACACAACCCCCACACACTTATTTAGCAAGGGTATAAATCCCTATACACCCATAATTCTTGGTATTGCATCACACGTGGCCTGAGGACCCCAATAACTTCTCCTATGCAGTTTGGACATCAGTTCTCTCATTATGGTTTTGCTTATTTCTCTTCCATCAAGGAGCATCCATCTCCCATCCTCAGTTTAGGTGGCCTGTATCTTGCTCAGCTCTTCCTCTTCTTTGGAAAATTAGGGTCTTAATACCACCCTAGGGATATCTGGGATTAGGCTAAACAGTTTAACTTCTTCCTCCGGGGAGGGGGCGGTGCGTGCTTAGCAGCTTTATCCCCACGCCTGTTTCCTACAGCTTCTATAGTGTTTCCTTTCCGACGGCCGTTTACATGAACCATGGCTACCTCTGCTAGAAGCAGGAGGCTTTCTAAAACTTTTTAAAACTGTTCCCCATGTATTAATTTTTTCCCCTGCTATTTGTTAGGGCCCACTCTGTCCAGATCTTTCCAAAGGTGTGTAGTACTCCATAGGCATATTTGGAATCACTATATATAGTGCCTTCTTGGTCTTGTAGGAGCTTTAGGGCCTATATAATTCAGAGGTTTGGCCTGACTAGTTATTGGGTAATCTACATTTTCCATGTAAGGATGGTTTGTTTCCATCAATGACAGCATAGCCATTGTGTCTTTTACTGTCTATCACTCGGGATGACCCATCCACAAACAGACTCATCCCATCATGTAGTGGAGTTTCTTTAAAGTCTGCTCTAACTTTAGTCTGATATTCTATGATATCTAAACAGTTATGGTTTGGTGTCTCTTCATTTTCCTCTCCTTTTCATAAGAAACTGGCTGAATTCAAGCAAGTATCTATTGTTAAGACAATTTATCTTTTTCTAGTAATATGGCCTCATATTTTAAAATTCGGGAACCAGTCAACCATCTTTCAGCTCTTTGATTTAATATTTTCCTGACCTAACGTAGGGTGCTCACTACCAGGGCCCTGCTGAAGGTCACCTTTCTACTCTCCTCTACGAGCAGGGCTGTGGCAGCTACTTCTTATTTGTATTTTTGTCTCTTTGTCTCCTGTCTTTTATGGTTATTCTCTTTCTCTTTCCTCCTCTTGTACTCTTCCTTTTACATTTTCTCTCTCTCCAGTCTTACCTTCTGTGTCTCTCTTTAATTTCTGTCTTTTTCAGTCTCTCTCTCACTCATTTTCTTCTTTTATCTCTCTCTCTGTCATCCTGTTTCTTTCTCCCTCATACTCAGTTTCTTCCTCTTTCTCTCTCTGTGCCTGAGCCAAGCTGTGGTGTGCCATGGCTCCCCCGTGTCATTTCAGCAGCAGCTTTCGTCAACAACTTTCAGCATTCGGCTTCCATACACAGCTGCATGCGTGGCTGGCTTTCCCTTGCCTTCAGGGTCAGCAGCTTAACTCTTTCTCTCCTTACCAAAACCTTCTGAGCTTCCCACAGTAATTCCTCAATCATTTCCTCATTCCATCCATCAATCTTTTGCAGCTTCTTAGTAATATCAGGCCAGCTTGTAGTCACAAAATTAACCTTTAAGAGGCCTTGCCCTACTGAGTCCTCTGGATCTAATCCTGAATATTTTCTCATTTGATCCCCGAGCCTCTGCAGAAGCAGAGGAAATCTCCTCTTTTTCTTGTTGGTTCTCAAATGCTTTTGGGACATTCTGTGTCCTAAGAGTGGACTCTAATTCCCCTAATTATTAGCTCCCTAAGGACCTGCATTCGAACCCATTCCCTGGGGTCATGATTATCCCATCTGGGATCTGCATTTGGGAATTTCTGCTCAGCTGGCAGGACTCCTTGCCCGGGAGGATGCTGTCTCTCCCAGATGGTCATGGCTGCCCTTCTAATCATTCCCTTCTCCTCCCCAGTAAAGAGAATATTCATGATAGACATTATCTCAGCCCAAGTATAAAAACTGGGTCCTAACAATTGATCTGCCTACTCTGCTAACCCGAGGGGATCTTCCAAGAGTGGTTTCATTCCCTTCTTAAATTCCTAACCTCAGTAATTTTTAGAAGTGCACTCACAAATCCAACTTCTCCCTGTCCCATAGGGACTTCTCTAAGAGGGTACCTGTTAGACATCTGCTGTTTAGAAGGAATGGGGAAATTCTCAATATCTCTCTTACATTTTTCTAATTCTTTCCTCAAGTTTGGATAAGGATTTAAAGGAGCATTGGGTTTAGCTCCTTCATGACCCCCAGATTAGTCTTACTCTGGCCTTCCTGTTGCCCCCTGATCTCCCTGTCCTCTACTTTGCGAGATGTATGGGATGGGGCAAGCATGTTAGGGGATCCAAGGGCTTTTCATTGGGAGAGGGCTATTTATTATGCTCTTTTTCTTCCTCTTTAAGGGGGAGCATGAGGGTTAATTCACTAATCTAACAAAGAGCATAACCCATCTCCTCTTGTAAAGATGGGGTTTTATTATGCACATAAAGAATTAAAGCTTGGCACACCCAATCCTCATCTGAGCCAAACTTAGGCCAAGAGCCCAAAGGCTGATGAATGGGCTCTTTGGGCCAGATAAAACAGCAATACTTTATCATGTTTTGCTTTTCCCTCTGAGGGAATTTCAGAGAGGGTCTCTTCAGTTCCCTCTTTCCTTTGTTCCCTAGGCCTAGAATTCTTATTTCACATTTTCAGTTAGTCTGTATGTCTGAGCTTTTCCTTGTGTACTTAGCTCCCACACTGGAGGTTTCCTGCATACCCTGAGAATCACTTCTCTGTCTCCAGCCATTTTCCTTGTGGGAAGACAAAACTATGGATTGGGACTCTGCACTCGCTTCGTATCTTAGATACATCTCAGTCACACACACTTGACCTCTGAAAATGCCCAACCACCAAGGCAGTATATATAGTCCAGTTTTCCTACCTTGGCTCGTACACGAGGTTGCCCCAGTTGCTGTGGTGCCAGCTTTTCTCCCCGTGTCACTTTCATAATTTCCTGAATAACAATCTCAGAATTGTCTATGGGTTCTGCGGGGAGCCAAGACACTTGGGCAGAGCAGGCCACCTAAATCAGGTGGGACGCATCTCCTCTCTTGGCCGGAGTCCCACTCCATGCAGGCACAGAGTTCCCCATACAGGCCACCAGGTTCCGATAAACAAACTTACCCGTCCAAACCCAAAGAATGGACTCAGATACCTTGAGAACACTGAAAGTGAGACTTTTAATGATGGTCTCGCAAGACAAGGTGTCTGATGCTCAGGCACCCCCAGCATGGTTACAACAAGCAATGTATCCCCTAAATTGCTTGTTGTAATCCCTGGTTCCTCATAGGCTGGGTACTATGGGGTCACAGTCTTTCCAGATGTCGCCTATCAGTTGTTGTGTAGAGGCTTTAAGTGTTTTCTCTTGTTTTTTTTTTTTTTTTTTTTTGAGATGGAGTCTTGCCCTGTCACCCAGGCTGGAGTGCAGCGGCGTGATCTCGGCTCACTGCAAGCGCTGCCTTCCAGGTTCATGCCATTCTCTTGCCTCAGCCTCCCAAGTAGCTGGGACTACAGGTGCCCACCACCACGCCCAGCTAATTTTTTGTATTTTTAGTAGAGACGGGGTTTTGCCCTGTTAGCCAGGATGGTCTCTATCTCCTGACCTTGTGATCCACCCGCTTCAGCCTCCCAGAGTGCTGGGATTACAGGCGTGAGCCTCCGCACCCAGCCTAAGTGTTTCCTTTAGGGCTGTCCTGCTGCATTTTGTTGCAGCCCACAATACATTGCAATCTCAGTTAGCTCAGAGGTTCAAGTATTTGACTTATGACCTAAATAGCTAGGCAGGCTGATAAGAACAGACAAAAGTGAGCTATTTTGCAGGCTAGTAAACTTTCATCTTAGACTAAACTTCTTTGGTTCGGGTGAGGGCAACTAAAGGGGAAAAGGGGATTGCCGACAAGCGGGCATCAGCTATCCAAGCAGGGGCCTAGTATATCCTGTCTCTTCTGTAGTTTGCTGGCTTAAGCTGATTCAAGGTACTTTTTCTTGGAAATGGACCACTGTGTACATTATTTCCTTCATATAGTAAATAAAATATAAAAAATTATTTATAAGACTTACTCACTTTAGGCAACCATGGCTAAGCATGCTCTAAAAATTCAACAGCATTCCTTGAGGTCTTCCTAATTTTTAATACTAAAAGAAATTGCAACACCCAAAAGCTTTCTAACCACTGATTTGACACATTTGGTGCAGTCTTGAATATGGAATAAATGCATATTAATTGATTTTGATCATAAGAGGAGGTTTTTCCATTAGCTTAAAGATAGCATTACCTTGAACCAGATAATATTGTTGATTTGCAACCATTTTGATCAATATTTGACCAAAGGCAATATTTGACCAAAGGCTGTTTCATATGGTTCACCCTAATACAAGTCCAATAAATCAATATAGTTCCACTATTTTTATCCCATGGCTGTATGACAGGGGTCCCCAACCTGTGGCCTGTTAGAAACTGGCCTGCATAGCAGGAGGAGAGTGGCAAGCGGGTCAGTATTACCACCTGAGCTCCGCCTCCTGTCAGATCAGCAGGGTCATTAGATTCTCATAGGAGCACAAACCCTATTGTGAACTATGCATGCAAGCGATCTACGTTGTGTGGTCTTTATGAGCAAATCTGTAATGATCAATGATCTGAGGTGAAACAGTTTCATCCTGAAACTATTCCCCTCCTGGCATTGCTTCCCCTCAGGGGCCCCCTCCCCCACTTCCCCACCTTCTGTGGAAAAATTGTCTTCCAGAAAACTGCTCCTTGGTGCCAAAAAGGTTGGTTACTGCTGCTGTATAATAGTATTCCAAAAGAAGTAGAAATAGCAATTTTGTAAATATTTGTTACTTGATCCACCTTATTTTTTGTTCAAACTGTCTTGTGTGTTTAGACATAGTATAAGAGATAGAAATATTCTGGAAAATTAATTTCCATTTCTAGTTCTTTTGTGGTCTGCTAAAGAAACAGCCATTTCAGGTGCTTGAACACAAGTAGCCTTTTCTCCACCTCATAAAGTAAGCTCACGTTCTTTTGATAGATGTTCCAGGCCCATATAAGTTTTTCTTTCTCTCTCTCTCTCGCTCTTTTTTTTTTAAATTATATGGTATGCTGATACAAAGAAAATGATTGAGAATAATTTGTTTTTTTACTTAAGTTTTCAAATCCTTTCTGTGCTCATTGTTTTTGTCTAGAATGCTTTTGCATCCTATCTATATCCCTATCTAACTCAATATTCCTGTCCTTCTCCACTGCTTTAATTATCTGAGATAGCATATAGAATAAAATAGAAGAAAACTGCCCTGCAATTATGAGAATAAAATAAATATAAGCCAGTGCCCACTGCCTTTTACCTACACATTCACTCCTCTCAGCACACTGCTTTCTGCTAATTGTCACAATGACAGCCATGCTGATTATTTGCCACCTCTATGAGTACTACATGTTCTGTGTCTTCACAGCGCCGGGGGTGCTTTTAGAACACAGGAAAACAGCTATAAGTGGCTTGTGTTTAGGCAGAAAATGTTCCCAAAAACTCTAGATGCAAAAACAGTTACTTTGTATTCCTGAAGACACTCATGATACTGCCTGAACCTTAATTATGCTTCCCAACATTTGCAAAATTAAAACCTCAAATTAAACATCTCATTAATGTAGCTCCTTTGCAATTCATTCATTTGTTTCAAAAATGATAAAGGGGAAAAATTATGCATTTCAGGAGGTACTCGGTCACAATACCAACTCACATTTATTTGAATGTCTCAGAAAATAAAAACTGCAAAGCCTGTTTTGGGAAGAGTGTGGAAAACAGGAAGTCAACCAAGTGAGTAAACATGAAATGGAGGATTATCCTTATTTGTGAGAAATCCATTCCAGCAAGAAATTGAATCAAGGGTTTCTGCATCTAAAGCAGTAGGGCTACTGATGGAACCTGGGAGAAATGACTTTATAGATGAGAAGCAGACTGGACTAAGGGCTATGGACAGCACGGTCTAGTGACTTGAGAACTAAACTAGGAGTCAGAGTTGAGGAGTTAAATCCCAGTTCTGTTACCTGCTGGGTTTAAGTAATTTATTGTAATTCAGCAGACTCATACTGAGCTTCTACCTCTGCCAGGCCCTGAGCCAAGTGCTAGGACTTTGTTCACACAATTAGATCCTTCTATTTTGCAACATCTACTTTTCTCTGTACCAGATTATTCCCTCATCATGGACACCCGCTCTAGTAGCTCCCATCCTTAATTTCCCTCCCTGATCCAAGGCCCCCTCCAATTACAATCCAGTTATTTATGTATGACAGACTTGTAAGTGGAAAATATCTTAAGTGGACAGTGCATTTAATACCCTGATAAACTTATTGTAAAGTCAAAAAAAGAATAAGCTGTACCGTCCTAAATCAAGGGACATCTGTATGTTTTGCTCATCTTATTTAAATTATCATGTATACTCAGCATAGTGATAACTTCTGACTAATTGAAAAATGCTCCCCTCTCAGCTACCATAGCACCATTTGCTGCTGGCTTTCCTTTTTCCCTTTCTCAGGCCTTCTCAGTCTTCTCTGAGAGCACCCACTTCTCTGTCTTAGGTCCTCTTCTCTTCTCTTTTGTTTCTCCACAAATGATCTCATCTATTCCATAGCTTTAAAAGACATCCATTTGTTGAGACTCTCAAATGTATAGAGTCATCTGAACCAGAAACATTTCAGAGTTAAATACTCACAATACCCACCCCTGTACCTTTTATAATTAGAGAATATAAGCCAATTTGCTGTTATACAATCAAAGCAGAGTACCTCAAAATAAAGTCCAGGAAATATGATTTTTCTCTCTGGTATGTTAATGGGTAAGACTAATTAATTTTCAGGATCCCTAAAAGTGAGAGGTAATACTCAATCTTACCCAAACTTCTTTCATCAGAGAGTCTTTTTCCATGGCATATCTCACCTGACCAGAATTCCAAAGTTTTCCTTTAGGAAAACACTGAATTAAAAAATCCAGTGGTTGTGGGAGTTATTAAGATGCTCTCTTCATTCTTCTCAAACTCATTCTTCCTAGTTTTGAACTAATAATGACACCCTTTATTTTTGCTCTGCCAGTGCTATTCACTACCCACCACCTTTCAAATGCCTGTAATATCATTATCTTCTCCAAGTGTCCTAGATTTTTTGAGGTAACTGATACTTTTGACATCTTATACTACCTGAAATTGTCCCTTTTCTCTTATCTCCATGATTACTCCTCTCTCCTTTCTCTAATGGCTCTTAACCCTGTATTAATGTTTTACCCCCACTGCTATTTCTAGTTGAAATCTCTATATGAAGTAGTCATTTAATCCCATGACCACAGCTATAACCTTTTGTTTTCCTGAAATTTATATCTAGCCCTTTCCAACTTCTAAAGGGTCTAAAGGAATGGTTAACCATTCAACAGGTTTTCAGCACTTTCCATTTAGCAGCCTCTATGCTTGGTATATGGTACTAAGGTGAGGAAAATGGTCCTAGTCCTTTATCTTGCCCAGCCTACATTCTAAGTGAGGTGGCAGAATAAAAAGAGGAAATTCCAATAAAGGAAAATAAGTGTTAAGATAAGGAAGAAAACAAGTGTCATAGGGACACAGAAAGGCAGTACCTAACCTGGTCTAAGAGGAGAGGTGTATCAAACAAAGCTTCGAAAAGATACTAAGGTTCATGAAATTTCCAAATGCCCTCTACCATATTCTTCACAATTTTCTATAAAGATGATTATTTAGCTGGCACTTCAAACAAAATGGCTGAAATCAGTTTCAATATCTTTATGTGCATCTTATTTTGTGCATCATTATCTACCCTGACAACTAGGTTGAAATATTGACATCTTTCCATTTTTTCTTCTTCCCAACCTTACTTGGGATCATTTACCAGATCCAGTCAATTTCACCTCTACCGTAAATCTATAATCTTTAGATTCCTTTGCTTTCCCATGGCTTCTGTCTCAGATCCAACCCTCATTACTTCCAGCTTGTGCTATTTTAATTTCCTCCTGACGTATGGCAAATGCTCCTGTACTAAGTCACTCTCCATAACACTGCCAGAGAGTCTTGTATCTGTGGTCTGTTCCCTTGCAGTTAGCTGATACTGAGGTGGGGGCATGATCTCTCCATCCAACAAAGTACTCTCAGTTGCACGGGTGCTTTCAGGATGGTTAAACATTTGTGTTAGCTGCCTGTTGCAGGCAGCACATGAATGTCACAGATGGTGGTCAAGAATTCCCATCAAGAAGTTCCTGTACTGTGCTGGACTTCCCAGCTATTTATTGGTGGGGAGACATTCCTGAGAAATGTTACTCTGGCAGTATGGAAGGTTAGTATGAGATTCTGTACCTGTAGTTTGATGGTATATTTTTCAAGACTCAAAAAATAAAAATAAATATAATATACCAGGAAAATATTCAAATACGAGAAACATTTTCCTTGTTATATTTTTCAGATAAGTCAGGAAGTCTATGCCAAGATAAATAAATGTAAAATTAAAAGTAGGATAATGTCAATTCTCAGTTTTCCACCTACAAATTATTTATGGTGACCCAATGTTGCCTTCCTACCTAACCAGATCTCAGGTGGCTGAGATAAGACAAAGTCTGATGTTGTGGACGACATGAGGAGAAGGAGACTGATTAGTTGTGGTTTGATTGTTAAAAGGTATATTTTTAATATTGACCTTGGACTATTACTTTCTTTGAATTGCCATTGCATCTGCATTTTCCTCCTCCTCCTCTTCCTCTGCTTCTTGCTATTTCTCAAGATGATTAATGTAAACAAAGCATATTGTGGCCATCAAGAGGAATAATATTTGTTGGGTAGGAGAGTGGGAAGACAGAAAAAAAATTATCATTATTATTATTTTTTGTGACGGAATCTCGCTCTGTCACTCAGGCTGGCGTACAATGGTACAATCTCGGCTCACTGCAACCTCTGCCTCCCAGGTTCAAGTGATTCTTCTGCCTCAGCCTCCTGAGCTGCTGGGACTACAGGCATGTGCCACCACACCTGGCTACTTCTTGTATTTTTAGTAGAGATGGGGTTTCACCATATTGGCCAAGCTGGTGTGGAACTCCTGACCACGGGATCTGTCTGCCTCGGCTTCCCAAAGTGCTGGGATTACAGGCGTGAGCTGCCGCGCCCGGCCTTAAGTGTTCTTTAAAGGTATTATTTGAAACTTACTTGTAACAAAGATATGAGAGTTGATACCTTAATAAACATACATTCAAACAAGTTATTTCTAGAACCATTTAAGACAAAGGGACCAAGAACTAACATTTATTGAATATCTACTATGTGCCAGACACTGCTAGCCATTTTAAAACACTATGAGGTAGATATTGTCCCTATTTTATAATGAAAAAATTGATGTTTAGAAATAACTTGTCGGCGGGGCACGGTGATTCATGCCTGTAATCCCAGCACTTTGGGAGGCCGAGGCAGGCGGATCACGAGGTCAGGAGATCGAGACCATCCTGGCTAACACGGTAAAATCCCGTCTCTACTAAAAATGCAAAAAATTCGCCAGGCGTGATGGCGGGCGCCTGTAGTCCCAGCTACTCGGGAGGCTAAGGCAGGAGAATGGCATGAACCCCGGAGACAGAGCTTGCAGTGAGCCGAGATCCGGCCACCGCACTCCAGCCTGGGCGACAGAGCGAGACTCCATCTCAAAAAAAAAAAAAAAAAAAAAAAAAAAGAAATAACTTGTTAATCATTGCAGTATTTTGAAGTGGCAGAGCTGGGATTATACCTCGGTACCTCCAACTTCAAAGTGCACAGTCTTTCTGCTATACTTTGGTAACAGGTTCTCTTTTATTTTCCCACTACTCTTAAAACTGCCATCTTGATTCCTAATCTCTGTATTGTTGACCAAAGCTCATGGTAACTTCCTTTATAAGAAATGATACTGAAAGCTTTTTTGGGCAAGCCAAGCCCAGCTTTTGAGACATGGGCTTCAATTTGGGAAGTCCCTACGGTTCTCTTTTTGAAACAAATCCTAGCTATGAACCTTGGTCTTCAAAGCAGGAATTTCTTGTATATAAAGTTGTGTATTCTTGCTGATTATACAGACATTTAACCAAAATATGATTTTCAAGGCACTTCACTAATCAAATGCTGAAAATATGAATATTTAAATGTATTTGCTTGTTTCTTTTTTAAATGCTTTTTTTTTTTGTTTCTTTGACCCAGAGTATATTCTTGATTCTCACCATGGTAGGTTTTACATACCAAAAGACCACACTTTTTCTTAACATATTCTAAAGAATGTGAAGCACAATAGAAAACATATATCATAAGTTGTTTGTATTGTTCAATTGTTGAGATATTTGAACAAAGGTAAGCATAGAAGTTATACAATTACAGCTTCCTTTCAGCAAAAACTATCTGTTAAATGTATTTGCCAAATAATAAGAATGAATATAGATAATATATCCTGTGTAGCCTGTCTGTAGAAATTTTAACATTTACAAGTAAACAATGGCTCTCTGAAACTCCCAAACATCCCTTGTCCTGACAATGAGTACATATACTTAATATACAGTTAAGGTTAGCAAAGTAAGCAAACTACTGTCCAAATGAGATCCATGTAAACTACACTTTTGTGAGTCACTTATAGTCATCAAGGGATGATTTAATTTATCACAAATACCTTCATCGTGTTTATTTTGAAGCTTTAACTTTCACACTACTAATTTCTTTCTGTCAACTAATTTTAAATTGTCCAATCAAATTGTCCGAATTTGGGCTAAGCTGACCTTGGATCAGAGTACAAAAGAAAATATTTTTCACAGACCAGTTATTTGATGTATAATTTTCACTTGTTGAGACTACATAAAAGTGTCCCACAATTCTAATTTTGAAAAAGTCTGATTTTATATTTATTATACATGAATTATATTATTTATATGATTTCCTTTCTTAAACTTGATTGTAAATTAATTAATTTATTGTATTTTTTCTGAGTTACAATATCAAATGTCATTAGATCCCATAGATGTGTTCTCTCATAAATGATATTTTGTAAAAGGAAAAACTCATTCTAGCTGCACCCCCATGTTCCACAATTCAATGTTGCATATCTAGTAACACATTACTCTGAATAAATGGTATGATCTTAGGGTAGATTTTTTTTTCTTTTCAGATGTTATATCTGCCAGTTTTCAATAGTGAATAGGTCTGAAGTCTTCAATCTACCAGTTGTTTGATGATATATTGGTTTGTTCTCACATTGCTAATAAAGACGTACACAATACTGGGTAATTTATAAAGGAAAGAGGTTTAATTGACTCACAGTTCCACACGGCTGTAGGCCTCACAATCACGGCGGAAGGCAAATGAGGAGCAAAGTCACATCTTACATGGCGGCAGGCAAGAGAGCGTGTACAGGGGAACTCCCCTTTATAGAGCCATCAGATCTCATGAAACTTATTCACTATCACGAGAACAGCATGGGAAAGACAAACCCCCATGATTCAATTACCTCCCACTAGGTCCCTCCCACAACACATGGGGATTATGGGAGCTACAATTCAAGATGAGATGTGAGTGGGAACACAACCAAGCCATATCAGATGATATATAAATACTCTAGGCCTTTCCTTTGTCATCCAATTTATGCACTTTCATATTTGGCTAAGGAGTAGTTTCTGTCACTGAATACCTTTTGTATCAGACCAGAACCTACAAGAATAGAAAGTAAGTGCACAGTCTCAAAGGCACCCTCTCATCTTCCCTCCTGTCAATGTTTACGGTGCTTGGACTGAACTCTTAACATTTGCAGACAGCTACCTTGACCTCAGTGTGATACAGATTTGAATTCATCAATGCCACCTTAGTAAACCTTTTTCTCTTCCATTTCAGTTACGTTGATTTTTCTCTGTTAGCTGGAATTGTCTTTGATATCCTTGATGAAATTATGTGGCAGATGATTATTTCTCCCTTGAAGGTTTTGAAAAGGACAACTACCTTTGTTCATGATTGGAAAGGTGCCAATTCACATTACTTTGCACACCTCTTTTTAAGAATTTCACACTTTTGTATTTACCACCCATGTTAGGCAATTTACTTGTATCCACATTAGAAGGAAGAACTACATCTACTTAAAGACTACAATTTGATGAGTTTTAACAGTTATATATTGCTGTGAAACCAGCATCTCAATCAATACACAAAATATTTCTGTCACCCCAAAAAGATTCATCGTCTCTCTTGCAATCAACTCCTTTCTTATTCCTCAGCCCTAGGAAAGCATTAATCTTTTCAACTCTATTGATTAGTTTGCATTTTCTAAAATTATATATAAGTGAGATAATATGGTATGTACTATTTTATGTGTGCTTTCTTTCACAGAGCATAAGTGGAATGAAGGCAGAGAATGTTGACCATATTTAACCCACAGTTGAGATAATTCTGATCAATTAGGAGGAGTGAGGAGTAGCTGAGAAGTGAAAAAGATAGGTTAGATAAATCAAAATATTTTTTACTAATATGAGTAGAAGGCACAATATATTGGTCCTGTTACAACTGTAAAGAATATTTAAAAAGGGAACAAAAATCCTTATCAGAGACCAACTTCTGGGTCAGCTAAAAATTAAAAGTTTTCCATTAAGGCATCCAATAATCACTATATTTAAGAAGCTGAACATCAACATGAAACAAAATTGTGAAATGATTAATTTAGACATAAAAATTTAACAAGTTCAGGAAATTTTGCCACTGTTTTTTCAGGTTCACATGAATCTGATTTTAGTTCCCACATACTCTTTTCAGAGGAATATTTAAATAATTTGACTGTGACAAGCCAAACTGTTTTGAGACCTCATTGAAAGTCAAATGAAAACATTAATCAAATGCAAAAATATTCCAGTCAGGCATAGAAATGCTGCAGGTTAGAAAATAAAAATGTTGCCTGTGAGAGGGAAAATCAATTGATTTAGAAAAAGCAAGTATTGGTTCAAATCTACATGGTTGGTAGTGACTGGAAATCACTACAATTTCAGGAGGTTGTATTTTTCTTCTAAATCATCAGATAGTCTTGAGCTGTAGCTACATTGCAAAACCAGTTTGTTTGACTAACTTTTCACCTGAGTAAAATAGAAAATCAGATCAGTCAAACAACTGATTGTCTTTCCCTTTCTCATTGTTTTTTATGGACAGGCTTTAGTGACTAGCATGCAAATAATTATCTACAGCACAAAATAGCCAGAGAAGTGACTTGTGGAATAGCAGTGTTAATTGAGCAAAAGAATGACTTTCATACTCTTAAATGCCACAGAATTGTTCAATATTAAGTGAGCACTACCTTCTCATTTCAGCTATGAATTCTAGAAAGTACAGCTCCTTTGGTAAGGTGACCTGACAAATACATTGCATTGCTATTCAGTCAGTGCTGCTCCTGTTTTGTGGGGCCAAATGACTATACATCGCTATATTTTGGATTATCTGACTATTGCTACTGTTTTGTGGGGTTAAATGACTAAACATCCTTATATTTTGGATTATCTGACTACTGCTCCTGTTTCGTGGGGCTAAATGACTACATATCCCTATATTTTGGATTATCTAACTATCTAGTGTGGGTAATAACCTTAGTCTGTCACTTACCAGCTTTATCACCTAGATAATTTGCTAAGTCTCTTTAAGCCTTTTTCTGTCATGTGTTCAAAACTGTCATCATATAGAGCTATGAAGATTTAATTAGATGATGTCTGTGAAGCACTGAGTTCAATGCCTGGCATAAAGAAACATTAATGTATGTTATTTTTATGTTCCTTGATTATTATTAATTCATTCATCTGACAATTATTAATTGAATTTTTATTAGGGCCCAGTCACTGTACAAAGCACTGGGAATAAAATGGTGAAAAATCCACAGCTCCTGTACCAATTAAACTTAGTGTATAGTGGGAACACTCTCAAGTTCATGAACAATTTTAATAGTGTAAGAAGTGCTATCCTGAAATAAGCAAGAGTATGATGTGCTGTGGGAATGTGTAGGAGGGCTTCCTGAAGGAAGCATTTGGGATAGACAGGAGTGAGAAGGAAAGCTTTATGGAGGAAGTGTGAGGAGGGGCACAGAGGAGAAGAGAGAGGTAACGCAGGGGCGAACGTTTGTGTCTGAGGGAATAGCATGTGTTAAGACCTATAATAAATGAAACTTTTCAGGTGGAGGCTATAGAGACAGTTCCACCAAGAAAGCCAGAAAACAAAACAAGAACAGAAAAATTCTTCTTTTTCCTCTCTAGCGCTTACAGTGCTGAAGAACAAGGTGGGCAAGTAACAGCTCTTTAGCCTCACTCATATTTAGAAAGCAAAAAGAAGAAACATTGTCAAACCCACAGTAGATTAATAAAAGTTCAATGCTAAATGTCTGCCTGCAAGGCCACCCATATCTCAATAGAAGAAGACTCAGAATGTCTTTCACATTCTTTGTATGAAAAGAAAAAAAAAAGAAATTAAAGAAAGAGAAAGAATTCGAAGCCTGTAATCAATCTTTTCCTTTACAAAACCCAGCAATTCAGGAGGCCTGCCAGAGGCTAAGTCTTTCAGAGACCATGGACAGGAAAAAGCTTATTAAAATGTGCTTCATTCCCAAAGAAAGAGGTCACTCAAGATCCCCAGACCCTTAACTCTGAATAGATTTAATGAAAGCCAACTGCTATTTTAAGAATTTAGAAGGGGGATTTCCCTCCCTAAAGAAAAGAAGGCAGATACCGTCAATGCTCTAACGTTATTTCATCCATGGCACCAGGCATGCTTTTCACTAACTTTCTGTAGGTTGCTAAAGTCCTTAAATGAGGATTTAGTGACTGAGAATACAGTTCTTCACCTACAAGGCTTGAAACGTAATTGATACAAAGACCATCCCTCCAGGATTAAAGAGTTCTAATCATTCTGTGAGGCTCGCATGCTCTTTCCTCCATGCTGGCCAAAGAAACACTGCGTCTTTCAGAAAGCGACTATGCTGTTTCCCACATCATTTGGTAAGCACAAAACCTTTCACCTTCAGTTAGAGAAAGATAATCTAGACTATTCTGCAAATAGTACTGATGCAGCAACTGGATACAAAATGAATCTTAGTCCAAGACTTTCTGGTAACCCTGCTTTATGTAATTAATATAAATTGCATACAAATATCTCTTGTAGAATCTTTCTCTAAAGTCCTAGTTGACTATTGTCCTGGTACTCTTATTAATCACAAGGGTATTTCTGTGAATAGGTAGACATGGGCATCATTATTTCCATTTTGTAAATGAGGAATCTGAGGCAGAAAACAGTAAGTGACATAACAGCAACAGAGTAAGAACAGGAATAGAAATAACAAAAACGATTGTCTCTTGGGAATCAAGAAGGTGTGATAGGATGAATTCTTCCTTTTCTTTCAGTATTGAAGGAAGGATAAGGGACAACAACCTTCTCAATGCTAATTTTGAAAACATCCTCCCTGGCTGTTTATAGTCAGAAGACAATTGCTGAGTTGAGTCGCTGAGTGCTACTTGAGTATAGAGAAGAAAAGCTGCCTAACCACATAGGTAGTATACACATCCTCTGTAAAAATAAAGCCTCTCCTACTTGGATTTTTCGGTCTCCAGAATGTGCCTCTGATGATACTTCCCCTTCTCTGCCATTATGTTTCCAAATAAATGATGGTTGAATGTCTAAATGGATGGTGTTTAAATTGCACCTTTAAGTTTTGTGAAGGAGCACTAGGAAGAAGAATCACTGAGAAGGATCCTGGATAATCAAATAACCTCGTTAACCCTCAGCTACATTTTTAATCAAATTCTATTCCAGATCTGCATCTGTCTAATGGGAGTATCAGACTGAATCCCTGATTCAAGTTCAAACAAAGAAGGAGTAAGAGGTCTTAATGAAGGCAGTAATCTGTTATTTGAATCCCCTTGACCTTCTCTATAGAAAGAGATCTACAGTAAAACAATCCAATTATTTTCCAGATCTTTATGGCAAGAAGAAATTATCCATCTGAGATATTATAAGCAAAGTTTGTGTAATACAATCAAAAAGGAGAGCTAGGTAATTAGAAACATTAATTCAGGAAAGCAACTTGGGCATGGAAGAATATTTAATAGTGAAAAGATTCTTTCAGAAGAATAAAGAAGAAAAATAATGCTAATAATGCTAATGTATTTTCTCATTTAAATCCAATAAGGTAGGAATAAATATAACCATCTTAGAAATTAGAAAACTGATATGTTGAAGAAATTAACCAAGGACACAGGTAAAATGTGGCAGAGCTGGGATGTGAACATGCTTAGTCTGGCTTCAGCGCCTATGCCCTCAATTAGTTCTCCTGTGGTCTTCCAATAGGATGATAGCCCAGATCAACACATATCCCCAGAGGCATCCACGCTGTAGTGCCAACCAGAGAGGACTAATATTATTTGGAAACTTTCTTCCAAATAGGGAGGATTTTGAAATAGAAAATATTAAATGGTACTTTAAAAAGGTTTATAATTATCTGTATCTCTTTTTCTAGGCCAAATTCAAAGTATAGCTAGCTACTGGAAATTCAATCAGTTAGAAAGAAATTTCCACTTATTAAGATTGTTTCTCATTTATTAGCTAGAAATTTTGGCTCTGGGTCCATAGTCAGGTTGCACTCAATTAAACTCCAGAATCTTAAGAACACAACAACACAAACGAATCTCAGCAAGCAAGGGTTGAAAACGATGAAGTGAGAAATGCACAGATTACCACACGGCAGCATTAATATCATTATTGAAAGGTTAGCTGCTTAGGAAATCGACAAAGTGCCAAGAGGGCATTCACGGTGCCTCCCAAGAAATGAGAGCAAAGAAGAAACGAAGCCGAACAGAGAAAAGCTTTTGTTGACATTTTCAAAAGCCGACTTTATACAGGCCATATCCCCAAAGAATAGAAAATGGCAATGTAAGAAACCAGTAACACCAGAAAATTGCAGGCCAGTGAGTTCACCACCAGTTACAGGAAAGCATTTGAAAGGTTTTAGAGGATCAGGAAGGGATTCGCTTCTCCCCCTATGCTCAGTCTGTGGGTGAGGGAAGGTGACATTGTTATGGGGAAGGTACAGTTGCCACACAAGCTTTGGGCATTCGCAGGGTGTGAGTGTTGTATTAAGGAAAGGGGCTGCAGAGTGAACCACTTCAACCACTAGAACTCACTGGAATAAGTAATCCTGATGCCAGGTTCCAGTGTAGAGTAGCACTATTTCTATATCAAATAAAAAGTAAATGTTAGTATCGTAGGATTTCTAGTTTTGGTCAAATTAGTACTTTTCTGTGCTGTTATACACACAGAACCATTTATTTGCACACACACATCGTCTTGTGTAGCATTTCAAATGGCATACAGAAGACATGAGATTGGGGAATTTGTCTGTCTGGGCTGAATGAGGCAAATTTCTGATGGGAGCTACTGGGAGAGATGATAAGTTTGTCCAGGTTTATGCAAGCAATATGACAGTGTGGGGAAAATGAATGACGTTTTCTGACTTAAATACACCTGTTTTCATTTAAAGGGAGTATGTGTCTAAGGGAATTTATTTAATGGGGTGTTAAGTAAGAGCACTATTTTTAGAATTAGTGAATGCAGCCAAAATTAAATGAGACGTTCTAATGAAGGCAGATGAGAGAAGAACAACATTTTAACTGGCCCTGGGAGGAAACTTTAGCTATTTCTGTAGGGGGACAAAAAGAGGACAAGTCAGGACTAAAGGACACTCTAGTAGTGAAGTACGGGAGGGAGAATCTTAACCAAAATGAAATGTCAAGAGAATGTTTGGAACATAGTTGGCCCTCTGGAAACTATGAGCATTAATTGAGGAGGCAGGGATGAATCTACCCTCAGAGAAAAACCAGGAAGAGTGGGATGGTGAATCTCTGTGTAAATAATGGGTAGAAATTTGAGTCAGAGAGAACTCACTGTTTCTTCCAGAGGTTCAGGGAGCTGAGGACAGACTGACTTCAGATGGAAACTGAACATGTCAGAAATGGGGACAGAAATTATGACTGGACATCAGCAACCGAGTACAGCTCATAAATAGGATTAGAGTAATTTGTAGAACTAAATGGTTAAGGAGCCTCTTCTGTTGGATGTGGTACGAGGTTCTCTAAATACGGTGGTCATCGTCTTTTCATTTTAACGTTTACTCCTAAAGAAAAAAATGTGTGTGTGTGTGTGTGTGTATGTGTAAGTGTGTTTACTGACATACAGTGCCTGAGATTATGACTTAACGTTTTAAAGTGTATATAGCCTATTTAATACTATTATATTTATATAGTTACATGTTTTTCCTCTTGAGCCATATTTTGCTTCAGGGACATAGTCACAGGTTTTTCTTTTTGGGCCACATTTTGATTCATAGACATATGTCCCCACACTCCCAAAGCTACTCTCATGTTTTTAAATTAACAAAAGTGAATGAGAAGAGTTATTTCAAAATTAGTTCATATATAGCATGCTTTATTAAGTAGTTTTCATTTGTTTCCCAATTACTGCTATTAGTTCATAAATTGTGAAAATACATTAATAAACTAAAAATATTTAGTATGCAACTAACATTATATTTGTATAACTGACTCATGCAAATCGAGATCAGATTTCTCAAGTATAACCATTACTCAGTCTCCTATTACCTGTTATTGACAGTGTACATAAGGTCAATGTAGCACAGACTTCTGGCTGACCACTAAAACTCATTTCCTCTTCTTCTAGGCACACAGCTAGGCTACATTTCCCAGTACCTCATATGGTACCACCAAGACAGAGCTGACTGTACCACCCAATGCCAAGCCCTCAGTATCACTGTCAAGTCACATTGGTCATTATGAATTGTGTAAATGCCCCTGGGGATTAGCTGAGGTGATGAAATGATATATTTATATTATAAAATTAAACTGACAACAACAACAAAATGTGTGCCATGCTAATGCCTGGCCCATACAACATGTCATTCTCATCTTATATAGTCTTGCCTCATTAATGCTCACTTGAATTTGGATGACCCTCAAGGAGACCACAGAAGTCACATATTGAAGATAGGTCCTGAGTAACATCATGGATAGGGACCACCTCAACAACTTGTTCATCCACACAATCAAGATGTAAATTTCAATTGTATTGAGAATCATTATACATTATGGACTCTATCATTACAGCAGATAAACTACCCTAACTAATCTGAATTTCATATTGGAAATATAAATAAATTATATAATTTAATTTTTTCATTACTCAAAGCAGTAATAAAATTGAGTCTGATTGCAGCTGATTGCTTTTGTAAAGAAAAAATTTAACTTGAAAATCTGAAATCAGATTACAATTTTGGACATAAACATTTCAGAACTACAGGTAGTCCTAATCCCTAAGGCATCCATTGTATATTATGAATTAACTTTTCTTCTATGTACTCCCAATAATAGTGATTATTTCTCATGCTGAGGAGATTTGAAAATCCTCCCTGAACTCACCCTCTGTGGAGCTGACTTCTCTCTTCTAGTTTTAAAAGGCTGGAAGCATTACAAGAACACATGGAAATGTGTATGTTTATATGGGCATTTATATATAAATGTGTACACTTATATGTGCATTGATATAATAGTGAATTCAAAAGACAGAGATCCAAAGACCCATGGTACCTATGACACAGAATAGGTACAAAGATCTAGCAGTTTCCATGGGAGTTGTGTTATATGGGCTAGGCTCCTCGGGAGCAAATTACTTAGAATTCATGGGTGATATCAGAAAGTTCCCAGGAGTGTAGAATCTACACAGATAGCCAAAACAGAAATAAAAGTTTTAATATCAGACAACTGCAGTGCACACTGCCGTTCATGTGGGTATTCAAGGCTATAAACCCCAGAAGAATACAGAATATGTACACATATATATGAATCCTTCTCTATATGTGTATCTATTCTATATAATTCTATATTATATGGGTATAAAGTACTCACATAAACCATGTGCAATATAATTGTCTGGTATTGAAATTTTTGTATCTGCTTTGGCTACTTGTGAAGACTCTACACTCCTAGGGAACTTTCTAGTGCCATTCATAAATTAGAAGTTATTTTCCCTGGAGGAGCCTTGTATAGTACAACTCCCATGGAAACTGCCAAATCTTGGGACCTATTCTGTGCCATAGGTACCATGGGTGTGTGGATCTCTGTCTTTGACATCCATTACTGAATAAGTAGATACGCACATGTATGAATGAATGAACAATTAGACTGACTTTAGGGTGACGATTTTGAAAACATTTGGAGTTACATTGTGACTTGATTCCCTACTATTCCCACTTTACTCTGTCAGCAGAGAAGAATGAAGTTATATGGCAAATGATTAAGAAGAATAATTGACATCAGACAAAAATGTGATTCTCAACCTTGCCTAGATATTGGAATAACTTGAAGTGCTCTCTCTCCAAATATGATACGTGGGCTCTAAGCCTGGAGATTCTGATATAATCAGCTTCGAGATTTTCTTAAAGTTCTCTTAGAGACTCTGTGCAGCCAAAGTTGAGAACCACTGCACTAAAACAATGTTTCCTCGCCTAGATCATAAGAATTAATTGGTAGTCTTGTTTAAATTGTAGATTCTCAGGCCCAATGTAAGACATTCTGAGTCAGTCCCTTCAGTGCCTTTGAATCTTTTTTTTTTTTTTTTTAAATGAAGGCCCCCAAGTGATTCTTCAGGAAAGTTTGTAAATGCCTCCTTAGGCTCTAAGCTCTGCTAGAAAAAGTGTTATGATCTGTTATTCTCACCTGTATCCCTGGGGCATGGCATAGACCCTAGATCATATTGTGCATTCAATAAGTATTTTATATTATTTAATTAAATGACATTTTTAAAGTGCAAATGAGTAAAAAGAATTGATAAAATTTAAAATGCCACTTGTGATGACTGGTTTTATACTAGAGAATCACAGATACAGGGCTGTTAAGGATTTCACGAGTTTTAATGGGTTCTCTTGCAGGACTTTTATAAGTATGGTAATACAATCAGTTAATTGGTCTGCATATGGGTATTCAGAAGTCTCCTGAAGATGATATTTGCCAATGGATGCAAAATTCTTTCTGTATAAGCACTTATTAGAAAAGTCACAAGTTAAAGAAATAGCTGGGAGAGGGATTCTGTGACATATGGAATTTCAGGAACACAAAATTAGAAAATTAATGATTTGTTTATTTTACTTAATTGTTGTGTTTTCTTACATGCAGGAATTTTATATTTTGCATTCAACTAAGAGGCAAATGCATATGTCAAATTAAAAGCAACTATTACAATTTTCTATCAATAATATTTTTCTTTGGCACTTCCTAAAATCTTCACTATTTTAGTTAAATGTCATCTTCAAAATTAAGATTCTTTTAGCTCATAACAGCTCTGTCTTTTTAAATTACCTATCATTTGTCATTGGAAAGTTGGCTATTTTAAAATTATCACTCATTATTTTCCTTTATACCCACCAGAATAAGCTGACAGTCAAAAACAGTGAATCCTTCTCAGATCCAGACCCCAAACTAATTAGTTATATCATATAAAAAAATCTCTGTACGTATGAGAATATTGTTGTAACCCTTCAATGGGTTCTCATTGCCTGGTGCCTAGATAAATTTGATTTATCAAGACAGGAGAGAATTGCAATAGAGAAAAGTTTAATTCACGCACAGCCAGCTGCACAGGAGAGAAGAGTGTTGTTATTACTCAAATCAATCTCCTCAAAAATGTGGGGATGGGATTGTTAAGGAAAACCTCGTGGGTAGGGGTCTGAAAGTGGGGAATGCTGATTGGTTGGGTTGGAGATGAAATCATAGGGTGTCAAAGCTGTCCTCTCGATGCTGAGTCAGTATCCTGGGGACAGGAGACCAGATGACCCAGTTTATCAGTCTGGGTGGTACCAGCCGAGTCATCCTGTACAGCATCGGCAAAATACCTCAAGCACTGATCTTAGGTTTTGCAATAGTGATGTTATCCCCAGAAGCAATTTGGGGGGGTTTCGAATCTTGCAGCCTCCAGCCACGTGATTCCTAAACCATTATTTCTAATCTTGTGGCTAATTTGTTAGTCCTGTAAAGGCAGTCTAGTCCCCAGGCAGGAAAGAGGTTTGTGTTGGGAAAGAGCTATAATTGTCTTAGTTTCAAGTTCCTCCCAAAGTTATTTTGGATTATGTCCAGGAATGAACAAGAACAGCTTGCAGGTTAGAAGCAAAGTGGAGTCAAGTCAGATCTTTCAGTCATAATTTTCTCAGTTATACTCTTTGCAAAGGTGGTTTTAATTGTGGAGTGTTTTTCCATCCCCAATATTAAAGGGAACAAATGAGGGATTAAGAGTAATAAAAAATGCATTTTGTATGGTGCTTCACAGTTTATAAAATGATTTCATATACATATTTCATGTGAATGTCATGTGCACCTTGTGATGGAGGTTATCACTATTTAATTCCTTACAGTGTTAATATAACATATATAATACTATATATTTATACAAGGAGAATACCATATATTTGATCCATGTATGTTTGCAGTGATGTTTCTGCTTCAATCTCCAACAATTTGAAAAATATACTTTTCCAAGAAAAACACACAGCTTCTAGTATTAAGTAAAAAGCTTTAAATCCTTTAAGCTATAAATAATGACTAGCAAGCTCAAATGCCACAAAATGAATGTATATATTAGGCCAAATATAAGTTGGTAGGTGGTGAGGTCTACAGCAAATTAGAGAGGTGCATTCCTGCTTGAATTATGAACATTTTCAAAATATTTAAAGACTATGGGCCAAACAAAACCTATCTGCATGCTTTCTATGCAACATCTGTTCCACACCAGCAGAACATGGAGTGTGAAAGAAGAAATAAAGCAGGAACACAGAAGCATAAGACGATGATATGAGAAATTGTTTGGGTCACAGGAATTGACTTTTTAAAAGACTAAAGTACAGAGAGTAAGGTTGATAAATATTGCTGATGCCCATTCAATATCATCAATATGCTCCTTCTATCTCTCTCTTCTGACATGGTTTTGCTGTTGTTGTTGTTACAGTGGAAGATACAGAATACTACAGACTTAGTCTCTTTAGTCAGTTTCCTTGTCTGTAAAACGGAAATAATAATAACTGTCCCCTAGAGTTGTGTGGTTAAATGAAAGCATGACAAAGGCTTAGCAAAGCTCCTTTCATATTGTGATAAATAGATGGTAGGTATTATCATTATCATCATTTCCATTGAAAATAACTACTTTCTTACTCCTTCCTTGAACTTTTCCTTAGTGTATATACTTGGCCCTCTAAATCTGCAGGTTTCACTTCTGTGGATTCAACTAACCATGGATCAAAAAAAATGTTTAAAAGATTGTGTCTGTATTGAAGACGTATAGACTCTTTTTCCTTTGTCATTATACCCTAGACAATACAGTGCAAGAACTATTTACATAGCATTTACATTGTACTAGATATTATAGGTAATCTTGCAATGATTTAAAGAACAGGAGAGGATGTGCATAGGAAATATGCAAATGCTACAGTGATTAATACCAGGGACTTGAGCATTCTCAGACTTCGGTATCCTTGAGAGGTCCTGGAACCAATCTCCTGCAGATACCAAGGGACATTTACTGAAGATCAAAATTAACTTTCAGAACTGGAAGGTAAAACCCTCAGTTGGCTTTGCTTGCCATGGGAAAAATAGAGTTCTTTTTTTTTTTTTTTCACTCAAATAATTGCAACAACCACAAACTCAAATATAAAAGTGCCCTATCCTGTGGGCTCAAACATCCTTTTCCCTTTAAAATTATAAAAGTTATTGGGCAAGTTGGATGCTATACACAAGTAGTCATACTTACACCAATTAGGTCATTGCTTTGTAAAATGACATTCATAGAAATGCCACAAGAATTTGGTTCAGTTAAAAAATATTAATTAGACATTTTCTCTGTGTAAGACACAATGCTCGGTTCAGAAAATGTGAGATGAAGAGAGCAGTCTCTGACCCTGAAACCCTGATTTGTCCAGGCTAATGGGGAATATAAAAGTATAAACATACCATGTCAATACAAATGCAAATAAGTGTACGAGTTTCCCAATCTCTGATGTGCATCTTTCTCTCTACTTCTTTGAGTGAGACTTTCCAGGTACTATGCTAAAGCAGAGGTTAGTATGCTGTGAAAACCCTGAGAAAAGATTAATGCCTGTTCTTCAAACTCTACATTTAGCTCCACATACGCTAAGAAGCATTCTACTCCACTTTCATCTTTGACTTATTTGAAATCCTCTGAAAGTCACTATTTCATCATTTTGACCCTTAGTTATTTTCTATATAAAGTGGAACTTGAGTTGCTTTCTGGGTATATGTCTTATACAGCCAAGTAGTGCAGTAAGCTCTCTGAGGGAAAGGACCCAGGCTCTTTTGAGCCATGTACAATGCTACATATGCATGCATCTGAAAAACAATGTTTTGCTGTTGCTACCAGATTAAAGATTGATAGAAAATGGTCTACAAATAATTGATACAATAGTTTTGGACTCTGTCATAATGAAGGTACCTACAAAATGGTGTTTCATACAATTTTAAAACTTTTTGATGCAATTAAGCATTTAGGTTAGATTAGAGGCAACACAAATTGTAGATATAAACCTATATTGGCTATATAGTAAATGTTCTGTTTTTATTTTAATCAACATTTATATTTTTGGTCCTGCCCAACAACTGGTGGTAACAACTTGCACATAACTCACAGGGCAACAGAATATATAATGGCCCCACAAATGAAGAGTTACAGCTAGAGAAAACTTGCAATGATTACTTATTGCAATGATTACTCATTTGTTTTAACACCATGTGCAACAATGTTTGGGATGGAAAGATAATACTCTTAAAACACAAAATCATCAGTTTATATTATGCTAATTTATCATCTAAATCTGTTTCTGAAACAGTTAAATGTTTGTTAACATAAATGTTTGGTTTGAAATTAAGAAAGGTAAAGAACTAATAGCTAACAATTAAGAAATGACTTTTATGTGAAAACTAGTAAATAATTACAAATAGATTGAGACTTATATATGTTTACATTCAATATCTAAGATTCTGCCACTCACGTATCTGATTTATCTCTCCAATCTTTCATATCTATCTGAGAAGAGAAAAATAGCTGAGGACAGTCTAAGCAGTATGAGCAACACAAAATTTATCAGGCCCAGAGAGACATGAGCATGGGACTTTAGTCATGTCTCCAATCTCCATTCCCCTGGGGCAATAATGTAAAGACATTTTGTTACTGACTAGCTGTGTTACCCATTATCTTTATGTTCCTATAATTTTTGATTAAAGAACAAGGTATAGTCAATCAAAAGCTTATATTATTTTAATGTAAATTCTTGGTAAACAACTTAAAAACTGCTTTTTCTTAAAAACTAACTTGTAATCACTGCTAATGGGAGATGTATTCAGGACAACTTGAATCCATGCTCATGAGTAATGATCCTTAAGCTCTGAGCTTGAATAAACTCTGTATTTTGTTATTTAAAGTTGACATGCCTCTTCCTTTCATTTCCACTGCCACTAGTGAAATTCTGCTTTTCATTACTTCTTATCTAGATTACTGCAACAACTGCCTCACTAGTTTCTTGACTTTCCCTTCAAGTTGATATTTTACCAGATGCCAGATTAATCTTTCAGTAATATAGCTCCAAATTTGTGATTTTCAGCTCAAACATCTTCATTGTCTCCTTACAGAAAAAAAATCTGAAATACCTTAGCAATAGCATTCACTGGTGTCTGTGCTCTTGTTCTATTTTTCTATACTTTTTCCCAATTGTCCACTTCATACATTATACACACTACATACATTTATACACTCTGTACACTAAAATGAAACTACAGTTCCTATATATACCTTTAACTTTCTAATCTCTATGATTTTATTAATGTCTTCCATAAGCCTATAGGATGCTCTTCCAAACTCTACCCGTCTTTCAGGACCAAGCTCACATGTCATCCCTTCCATAGAGTTGTCGTTAGAATCCACAGAAGCAATTAATATTCTTGTTCCTGAAATTTTTGTACTATATCTTGTATATAACTTATTATTTTATACCTAAAATGCATTTAGGTAAGTATTTTTCTCCTCTACATAGAGTGTGAAAACTCCTTAAACGTAGTGTATGAACATCCCAGTTTGTGAGCTCTACTGTGCTGGAAATAGTCTTTAAACATAGATGTTCAAATAGTTGTTGACCAAATGACTGACTAGAGTAATTAATATTTAGTAGTTTCAGAACTGTAAGGCTTTTATAAAGGACTATATACACAATTTATCTGAATCTTATTGATTATCATAAAATGAAAGCGATTGATGTGGAATAATCTGACTTGCTTCATAAAGTAAATCAGTGTTTGTCCAACTATTCTCTACAGCACCTTTGGGCTTCCACAGAGGTGGCGCAGGAATCTCTCTCCTTAGCAGTGGGAAATGGGAAGTAAATAGAGTTTTCTCCTCCCCACTTTACCTTCACCCAACACTGCTCCATTTTGTATATTGGCCTTTCCTATAGGACTTTACTCAGAGAAAGTTTTCACCATTTAGGAAAAGTTTTGAGATCCCTTGGGGTTCCACCACTAACAGTCTGATTTCATATTTGCTTCACACGAAATCCTCTTTACCTGATAACTAGGTAAATAAGCTGTTGTGGTTAAGCTGAATTTACTAATATAAAAATACAAAAATGGTAGCACAAAGTATGTTTCAGATAATTTTATATCAGGAGCTACTCCAACACTTCACTTTATAGGAGACATATCATTTTTTAATAGCCATTTAGCTCACTGCTTGATCTGACCTTACTGACCTGGGAACTAGTTAGCTGATGCTTCTTACAGATATTACTATATTTGTGAACATTCTTCATAGGTTTAAAAGATCCCTGAGAAGCAGTTATATAGCTTTCTACTCCTTAAAAGACAATGACAAAACTTTCTATCACCTAAGCTTATGGTATCCTGTCCTCTTACCCACAGAGCACCCTCATCTGCAATAAGTCTAAAATGTATCTTCACTGAAATCTGTCTTAAACTCACAGTTAGTTATACCCTTCTGAGTTCATTATTTAGGATAAAAATACCTGTTCAAGTCACGATGTATAATTGGCTGTGTCAGGTTGTGAAGGTATTCCATGCCTTTGGCAACATCTACTGCAATAATTAATTTAGACTGCAAATCAAGAATCCTACAATTTAAAAATAGATTTAACAAAGACGAAATGGTCAAAACGAATACCAAAAAAGCAAATGATGTGTGAGAGTTGTTATTTTGTATAATCTTAACCATTTTTTCTTTCTTGAGGGTTAAGCTAGAAATTCAACAAATCTGAAAAAATAGCTTTCCTACATCAGAAAATGCTTAATTATGAATCAGTTAAGATACACGGTATCTCTTGTTTAAGATATTATACTTGGTTTTATAATTTATTTATAATACTATACTTAATTTCTTTGTAATATTGTAAAATGAAATCCATTTTAATCACTGAATGAAACTACATTCTAATTACTATATGCATAAACTCAGGAAGTGAATTCATATTGGATTTGTGCAAGATCACTTTTTTAAACTTTATTTTATTCTGAGCTTACATATATCTTCTTTATCAGTATTTCAAATTTAGCCTAATTATTTTAAGTTCCAGTTTCCAATTTAAATTCCTTAAATTTGTTATCTTCAACTGAATTTCTGTTAAGAAAGCACAGAGTATTTCTATTCATTGAAAGATAATTATTAGGCATAAATTATTAGCAATATTAAAAATGCCACACTTGCTAGCAGCACTCAGATTTCAAAAGGTGAAGGCTCATCCAATGAAAAAGCCTCTGAAGTATTGCAAGAGTAATTCCAAAATTCTAATGGTATGTCCAAGGATAAATCAGAACAAAAGACCCATACCTTTTCTGCTCATGAAGGAGGGAGAACAGAGAACCCCCTGATATGTATTGAGTGACAATGGCAAACTGGCTGGGATCATTCAAGCAAGCGCCCACAAACTGAATTACACAGGGATGATTGAGCTGGCAGAGAATGGACACCTCTCGGCAAAACATATCCACATCTGACTTGGAGCAGTAGGTATTGGCTCGATAACTGGAAATGGCAGCAACAGAAAATTCTCAGTAAACAGATGGATCCAAACAAGGGGCTTGCCATGCATATGCTTTTCAAAGGTCACAATTTCACCTGGATGCTAATTTTTTTTCATTTGCTTGCTTACCGTTTTATAGCCACTATTTTATTTCTGCATCGTCCTTTATATACTTTCCCAAAAGAACCTACAATTGTTTAAAATAAATAAATAAACACATATTAACTTGAACTCATTCAACTAAACCAGACCTTTATTTTTTTTTAAGTTACCTGAGCCGATAATCTCATGGAACTCAATTTCTGAGAGCTGAAGATGGAAATGTGAAGGCAATCCTGCTCTTAGGAGGAGAATATCTGCCTTCTCTGCAAATAGAAATTGTCATTTTATTTTTTAAGGTGAAAAGCTCACATGTGGATGTGTATACACATGCATATATATGTTTAACTAAAAACATAATTTCCTAATAACATCTAATTTTAAATTTTCCAACTGTAATTGACTATTTGAAGATGCTAAAACCTTAACCAAAATGATCCCTGCCCCGCTGCATTAAAATCACGTTAGTTCTACGTCTTGATTACTCACTCCTTGTTACCAGCGCTCAGGGTTTATTCCTGATCTGATCACCAACCAGCTTGCCTGCATGACATGGCAACCCTGGAGTCCAGTCCATATCACATTATGAGAAAGGTTCTGATCTGGTAACTCTCTTCAGTCTATTCCAATAGGCTTAGCCAAATATCCATAAACTAATCTCAAAGGGATGCCAATTAAATGACAGGAAATAAGCCTATGAATTATTCTAGGAAACACTAAGAAAAAAAATACTGTTAAAAGACTTTAAATTCCAAATAGTTAAATATATGTTTACATTCGAATCAAAGTTTTACTTTCCTGGTCCAATGTTATTCATCTCTGTGTGAAGCATACATTCAAAAAAGGTTCCAAAATATTACTTATTGGGGATATTTTGAAAAATAATATATATTTTTCATACATGTTTTCTAGCCCCAATTCTTCTTAAAGAAATATTAATATTTATAATTCATTTTTATAAAAAACAGAAACATCTAAACAGTTCTGTGAGAATTTGATTTTTCTTTAATAGTCATGTGAAATTTTCACTGTTATTATATCTTCATGCACTGAAAGGAAATAAAAGGTAAGGTTAATTATGAAAAGAATGGTCTGTCGATAATATTTGTTGTGCTTGTAAAATAGTCATCATTTGTAATATGTAAGACAAAATTGAACATTATATTTGAAGCAATAGTTATCCTTAGTAATGAAATATAACAATTGTCCCAGATTTGTAGTACCTTTTGTCATGCTTTTAATCTTCCCCAAGGGGGATGGAACAGACACATAGGAGCCATCTAGAAATTAAATTATATAATAGAGTTGAAAGTAGCAATCAGTTTTTTTCTACATAAAAGTTCAACATTATAAAAATAAGCAGGTGACGAAACCAAGTAAAACTATCGCTTCAGGCCCAAATCTTTCTCTGGATACTGAAATTGTACTGCAAGTGTTTATTTAGAAAGTACATAAAAAGATTTTTCAGAAAATCCAAGTTGTAGCAGACTCTAGCAGATTTGTGTCTGGATATGAGTATTCAGTAATAGATTACTGAAATGGAAAACGACTGATCTCAGCTTATCCAGGCCTTCCTAGTCGTGCACAAGCCTCATAAACATCCAGTCTGGGAAATGTTAAACTTGGAGGAGCTGCAGATTGGTGAGTTAGAAAATAGCTGAAATGGAGGCTTCTTTACGTTCAGCCTCTCCCAGACATAAGGTTACTTAAAATAAATCTAATCTGACATAGGCTATTCCCTCCTTCCTAGCCCCAGAATGATAGTAACAGAAACACAGGTTTACCTTTAGGCACAATATTATACAACAATGAAAACTGAGTAAGAAAAGGGTACCTCCTCCAGGCTGAGAATATTCATTACAGAGCAATTCATCTTGCGGTCTCTTATAATGCTTCAGGAGTGTGACAATGGCATCATTCCCTTTATGAAAAGATACAACGAACAAAGAGTCCTAAATTTTGTTTAAGTTATTCAGTCTACTCTCAAATCCAAAAATTATTGGAAGTAGCTTACAACATAGGACAAATCATGAGAAATAATGTATTGCAATAGAAATTTAGTTCATTCATTCTTCGGTTCAAAATAATTTCTTAAGACTACCATATGCGAAGCACTATGTCAGGCACTCTACTGGGTACAGGTACTGGTGACGCAGTGAACAAAGTGACTATGGTCTTACCCTTAAGAAGCTTACAACGTAGTTGAACAAATAATCGGCAAAATGATGAGAATTTCTAAATAAGGCAATACTAAGTACTATGGGAGTATATAATAAGGGCACGATTGAAAGGGCAAAAAGTACATGTCGTAACCAGGAAAGAGAGATGTATTTGCTGTGATTGAGCAGTACATTTGATTCAGAATTGCAGTATTAGGATAATTTACATAGGTTTTCAGAGACAGCTGGCTGCCTGCCAATAGTTGTACTCCTCTTTCACAGGGTGATTTTGTCACTGGGAATGACTGCCCACCCAGTGACATTTTCCTATGTATCTTGCATCCAACTGTGGCTTTGTGACATATTTTCATGAAGGGAATATGAGCAAAAGTGAAGTAACCTCCAGGTCTGTGCCTTAAGAAACAAGTGAGCCTTCTCTACTCTTCCCATTTGCTGGCTAGATGCAGAAGGCTCCGAGGCTCTGAGGGTTGAAGAAAGCCATCCAGGTGGGCAGAAATGCCCACCCTGGAGTCCTATATGAGAAATACTTTTCTATTATAACACCACCAACATTCTAGGGTTTACTAGTTACACTAGGGGCTTATTATTGTGAAGGATAAAAAATGTCAAATGATCCTCTGAGTAATGCAATGTTTTTCAATAAAATTAAACTTCGATACTGTTTTAATGCATTCACTACAAAAATAATCTATGAAGCAAATTTACAAAAGAGAAAAACAGCCAACCTTAAAGATCTTGCCACAGGATTTGTGAAATACAACAGAGCTCATTGTAAAACTGGCAGACTTAAGGAATTGAAAAAGCATAAATACTTATCCATCACAAAGGATCTGTAGTTAACATGAATTAAGCATATACCTAGCTTATATAGAGAGTATATGCTGAGATTTGCTTTCCTTTCAAATTTTCCCTTCCCCAAAAACTTTAAATGAACAGTGCATTCAAGATTATGAGGTGGAAAAATTATGGTATTTATAAGCACGAAAAGCTTTTCCACAGGCAACAAGGCTAAGATTCTTCGAGAGAGAAAAAAAAAAAAGAAAAAAAATGCATTGTGATTACAATTGCTAAAACAGGTAGCAAAACTTAAATCTACATAGTTGAAAAACTAGTGTCCATATTCTTAATCCTCTCCAGCTTTCTATTCATGACTGGTGGATCTCCAATTTTCTCAAATCATAGACATAAGTTATAATGAAATAATGTGGGAGGCAGTCCCATTGGCATTCTTTCTTTGAACCGTAGTGAGCTCACAATCAGGGAAACCTTAAGATATTAAGGACATTAGCCAACAAACACATTTCTACAGGAAGCACCTAATAGGCAGAGAGAATAGATAATGTAGTAGTCCCAAGATGGGAGCAAACATACCATGTTTAGAGAATGAAAGAAGGCCAGTGTGGCTTCACAAGCAAGGATGAGAGTGGTATCAGATTTGGTTGGAGAGGTAGCCAAGTGTACTTCACGTGGACTAGTGCTTCTCAAACTTTTTACTATGTATAAGAATCACTTGGAGTGCAAGTTCAAACTGATTCCTGAGCCCCATCCCAATAGATTACGATTGAAAAAGTCTGTAGTAGGGGCTGAGTGTTGCATTTCTAACAAGGTCCCAGGTGATGCTCATCAGCAATCTGCACTTTGACTATGACTGATGTAGAGCTTTACAGGTAAGGATAAGGAAATCAGATTTTCGTGTCGTGTAGGCAAGATGGGGAGCTGCTGAAGCATTTTAATTAGTTAAAGGATGTGATTTGTTTTACTTTTTAAAAAGATCCTCATCTACAGGTTAGAAATGATAATCCACCCTTGTAAGATTGTTTTAAAAATTACCTAAGATGATGTATGTAATATGCCTTACAGTTCTAACACATCAATGTGCCTTTTGGGTCTTGTCACTGCTTTTTCACTTTACTTTTTGCCCCAAGAATTGTAGGTGAACTTGGAAACTCCTTTTTGGAACTTCAGATGAATCTTCTAAATACCAGTCTATTCATTTTCTATTGCTGCTATTGCCAGTTATGAAAAACATAGTGACTTGAACAACACAAATTTATTATAATTCAGGAGGTCAAAAGTCCAACATGGTTTTCTCTGAGCTGAAATCAAGGTGTCAGCAGGACTGCATTTCTTTCTAGAGGCCTTAGGAGATAATTGGTTTCCTTGACTTTTCCAAGTTTTAGAGGCCACCCACATTCCTTGGCTTGTAGCCCCCTTCCTATAGCTTCAAAGCCAGCAATGGTTGGCTTAGTCCTCATATCATATTACTCTGACCTCTGCTTCTGCCCCCCTTTTCCATATTACAATGAGCCCACTAGGATAATCCAGGATAATCTATCTCTTAAAGTCAGCTAAATAACAACCTTGATTCTTCCCTATGTAAGGCAGCCTACTTACAGTTCCAATGAACAGGACCTAAACATTTTTGGCGGGGGGCATTACTCTACCTCCTTGATTTTTCCCCATGTGAGGTAGCCTGCTTACAGTTCCAGTGAACAGGAACTGAACATCTTTGAGGCGGCATTACTCTACCTACTACATCCAGTTTCATGAAGATTTCAGTGTGCCTGTGTCTTGCTTGTGTGTTGGTACTGCCTGCTGTTGAGCGTTTCCTTTTCTTGCTTTGGTGGCCATTTTAACCTCAGGATAAAAGTAGTTCTACAGACCAGAAATTCCTTTGGAATTAAAATTTGGCCGACTGCCTTGACTCACACCCCATTGTTTTGTGAGGCTGAGATGGGGGGATTGTTTGAGACCAGGAGTTGACTGGGCAACATAGCATGACCCCTATTTCTAAACAAAATTTTTTTTAAATTAGTGGGACATGGTAGCATCTGCCCGTAGTCCCAGCTACTGGGGAGACTGAGGTGGGAAAATCTCTTGAATCCAAGAGTTCAGGATTGTAGCAAGCTATGATCACACCATTGCACTCTAGCCTGGGCTAGACCTGGGTGAGACCCTGTCTCTAAAATAATAGTAATAATAATAATAATAATACCCCTCATCTGTTCCTTCCTAGATTCACAGAGTCTAAGGTTGTTTTTTTTTTGTTTGTTTGCTTGTTTGTTTTCCTCCCTTCACACTCTTTGATCCCACATTAATAGGACCTATAGTGCTTTTGGAATCTTCCTTTTACTTAGTTTGGTCTTCAAGCATTTGGGCCTAGGAAAAACACAAAAACAAAAACTTTTTCTTATTTTTGTTTTTCCTAGGAGAGACTTCTTGGCGGAATAAAAACAACCCAAACCCCTAGCATTTACTCAAGCATAACAAAGCTTAATTCACAGAGCCCACCTTCCAGTCTATCTCAGCCCCTCTATAGAACTGACATCAGCTAACAGACGAGAGGGCCTCATGCTTTCCCCAGTGAAGCAGAAAGTTGCATCCTGAATCCTGAGTGCCTGTGTGAGTTAGTGATCACACCCTTGATGTTACCTTTCATTTCAACAGCTCTCTTGGCTCCACTTGCTCTGAGCAGTTTTCATTTCCTGCCAGCACAGTGGCACAATTTGCTGGCATTTTCTTTGGAATGCTTTTCATCAAGAGCCTAATGAGTGCCTGGGTTCTGGCTGATGATAAGCATGAGGCTGCCAGGGAAATGCCAAGAGGCCCCCTCAGCTCTGGAAGGCATCTCCGCCTGATTTCCCACCTCCTGCTAACTGTGGGCTAAGGCACCCACGTATAGGAAATTTTCCATGACTAGAACTGCTCAGACAAGCCACTAAAGTACATGCAAAGAAACCCGAAACCCCCTAAAGCCCAGCTTCTGGACACTTGGCCACAAGGAGTTAAGCAGAAAAATAAACCTTAATGGAGCTCACTAAATGGACTTGTTAAGCCAAACTCTCGATAATGGATACACCCAGATAACCAAGGCACACTAATGGAATACCTCCAGAGATAATCAAACTTCCACTAATTAAATAAAATGTTTTCCTATATCTAAGAATTTACTATCTACACCCAAGCATTTTACCAAAATAGAAGGTTGCTATGTTATTAGCCTAATGCAGCTCTAATGATGATCTGCGCTTTCCGGGTATTATTCACTGGAGCACCTGAGGGTTTTGGCAAATGTGATTCCTCTCCCAGCTTGAAATCTCTTTCATTTCCTGCTCCTCACTCTTCCAGTCCTGTGTGTATTCTCCAAATTCAGTCCTTTCCTTTTAATTTGTCTGCTTGTGTTCCTTTACTTCTTATATTTTGTGTGATTTCTCCCCTTCTTAAATCTTCTTTGCTTTCAACTTTCTTAATAGTTATTTTAAAACCTAGATTTTGTTTAAGATGACAAGTCAATCCAAGAGACTGTTACAAAGACGGTTTAATATCTACATCATGGTCATATATACAACAGATGCTTTACAATTATTTAAGAAGGGAAGTACGATTTATCTCCCTATGAGGTTGTCTATCTGTCCCCCACAATTTTAACTTAAAAACAATGAAAGCTGATTCTAACCTCTTGCTATGAGAATATTTTAAGAACTAGATCTGGAGATTAGTGGTAAATGATACCAGTACTAAGATCTCCATGATATGGTGACCCAGAGGCCCTTTGGGTTCATGGCTATGTAGAGAACATGGAGATTCAGTCTCAGTTACAGAAGGAATTCTCATTGACCTCATGTCTCACATGCCCAGGTCATCAAAGGAGCAGCCTGGGCCTTGCCTTATACTTGGCTCAAATAATGAAACTTTCACAGCAATGATAAATTTGAGGCTTTGTTCAATATTTTAATATATCCCCTTCCCATTATGTTAAAAACTAGTTCTCCAGAAGCATTGAAAAGTGGAATCAGAGGGTAGCTTTGGACATTTGTCCTTCAATGGCTCATCTTCCTCCTGACCACCCTGGTCCCATACACTGTTCATTATTAGATCAGATGCAACAAAAATTTCTGACTTGCTACATCTTCTCATCACTTAAACATGAAAGATGTCCTAATTTTATATCACAGAGAGGGAACTCACATCACCTTTGACCCATTACTCTTGTCCCTTAATCAGCAGCCCCAGTAAGGATGTCACTAGTCCTTTACCTTAAGAGAAGAATCCACAGGCATGAAGAATGCTTTTGCCAAGATATTTTTATATCCAAACTAAATTATTTAGCTATCCTTTCTTTTTCTCTTTTTCTCATTCTGCCTTCCTTTCTGTTTTCTTTTCTTCTTCAAATATTCATTGTGCACCTATGAGGGGCCAGCTCCAATAACGTCTTCCCAGAGAGGCCTTCCCCTTCCATGATTACTCAATTTTAGATAGTATCCTTGAATTTTGTGTTCACCATTGCATTTCCTTTTTATTTTATTCATAGCACTTATTGTTAACCCATATTTTCTATTTGTTTTCTTGCTTGCAGCCTGTGTCTTCAAGTTAGAAATGCAAACTTTCTAAAATCAGGGAGATATTATCTGTTTTACTGCTCCTAGCACAGTGTCTATCACACGTTAGGTTGGCAATAAATTTTTGTTGCACAAATGAATGGTACTAGGTATGAGAGAGAGGGTTGAAGTAGAAATATTATTTACTCTTATATTCAATGCTATCTAGTGTAAAAAATATATAAATATGATTTCACTCAAATTTTATTTAGCCAAGCTCTAGGAATAAAAGGTACAAAATGTGAACATGTATAATGGTGACTCTTACAACAGTCTGGAAGAATCAGGAGAGTTGAGACTGTCTTTCAAGCTCAACTTGAAAGATGAGGACAAACTGATTAAGCAAAAAGGTAGGAGAAAAACATTCCAGCCAGAATAAAATTTTGCAGTTCCAATGCATGGAAAGAGGAGCTTTAGAACATTCTTTAAAATATTTTGCCTATTTATTTGAATATTAGGATTGTGCGGTTAATAAGGAACCTATGATAATTACAGAAATAGTTACAGAGACAACAGAAAAGTGGTAGTTAGTATTTCTTAGAATATCAACTCACCAGATGCCATGTAGTACAACATGGAAAAGAATGTTATGTCTAAAATATTTTCCTCCTGTCTTTCTTATTGATTTCAACAAGCATGTATTGAACATCTATTAGGAGTCATCCACTGAATTCAAATTTTTGGAAGACAATGAATTAATGGCCCAAATGCTTGCTCTCAAGAAGTTTACAATTTGGTAAGAGGAGAGAGTGTTTCAGTTTAAAGTGGTAAACACAGAGATAGAGATGTGCACATAACAAAATAACATATAAAGAAAGGATGTGTGTGCTAGACTGGAATGTCAGGGAAGACTTTCTAGAAATCTTCAATAAGACTAGGAGACTTCCATAAACTAAGTCTTGAAGACCAAGTGGTAATCATAAATTTAAAGAATGGGGTGACATGGGGAAGACAGAGAGGATATAAAAGCAGATTGGACTGTCATGAGAAAAGTCTTGGAAACATGAAATAACATGATATGTGTAGAGATGATGAGCAGTTTTATACTATTCCTATTAAGTGAATTGACACTGGCTCACAGGGCTAATTATGTGGATTTCATAAGTTAATATATGTGAAGTATTTAGAACATGCATGACAGAGAGTGAACACTGAGTGAATGTTGGTGATCTAGTGAGTATGATGATGGTTGTGGCATCTGGGGTTGCCCATGTAACAGGAGTAAGAGGATGTGAGGTTCAAGAGGCAAGAAGTACACAAGACGATAAAGTCTCTGTATGTTATGATATCAAGCTGAGACTTTTTCTTATGGGTGACAGTATATCAGAGAAAAGTTTTAGACTGGGGAATAATATGGCCTTATTTGCACCTTGAATATATCTCTGTCTACAGTTCGAAAATTTTAAAATGCTGAGGACAAAAAGGGCAGTTATGAGGTTATTAAAATGGATTAGAAAAAGTATTATGACGATCTGAACTAAAATAGTGATAGTAAAAAAAAGAAAAAAGGATGGATTAAAAATGTACTTATTAAACAAAATAAAGAAGACTTTTTGATTGAAGGGATAGGATGTGTGCTGGGAGGAGAAGTTGAGGAGGAAAAGGTAATCAAGCATCATTCAAGATTTCTGACCTAAGTGACAAAGTGGATGGTAATACCATTAAATGGCTGATTGAATAAAGGATACATAGTAGAAGAAACAGAATCATGAGGACAAAAAAAATGTTAAGTTCAATGTTGAACTTGTTGAGTTTTGCAGGGTCCTCAGATATCCAAGCAAAGAAATCAAGCAGTCAGTTGGTGTGGTAGTTTGAAAATATGATAACAAATTCTCTGACATTCCTCCTTGACCGTGGAGAAAAACCCTGCTGTAGGAAAGAGGCTTGCAAATTTGTGCTATAGTTTTAAAATATTGTTTTATATATTTGCATGCAACTACGCACATTAGAATAATGTCTTTGGATTACTTTCATAATATTTTGATTAGTTATTTTCAAAATCTCCTTTATTTTGCTTCAGTTCTGAGGCTTAAAATTAATGGTATAACTTGAGCCATAAATAAGAAATACCAATATAACAAAACACACACTTTTATATATGCAGGGATTGTCCAGAGGCGTTTGGCAAGAATATAAGCCCTTCATTAGAGGGTTTATAGTGGATGCCTATTATCCTAATACATCATAATTTCTAACTGTACACTAAAGCATGTTATAAATTAGGAAAGACCATGAAGTTTGGGAGTTAGGTGGATTCGATTGAATCTCTGCTCTGCATTTACCAATAATAGTTACTGCCATTCTTATTGAGACTCTGTTATGTGCCAAGCACTTAAATCTCATCCTTAAACCTCATCAGAATTCTGTAAAGTGGTTATTAATATCCTCATTTTGAATTTGAGTGTAAATGCTGAAAGAGGTTAAAGAACTTGCCTAAGGTCATTAAATAATAAGGATGGAGTTTTGGCTTAGATCTAATTTTACAGTGTGTTGGTAAGAGCTTGAATTCTACAATAAGACAGACCCCCTATTTGGTATTGACGCTGTACTCAACAACTGCATGAGTTGGGCAAGTGTGACTCAACAGCCCTAGGTCTTAATCTCTTTATCTGTAAAACAAAGATAATAACAATTTAAAGGGTTACTTTGATTAAATTATATATACGTATACATGCATATGTAACAGATACTCAATGAACGTAAGTTCTCTTTTACTATCCATTTTAAGTATGTGAATTCTTACATTATTATATTTCAAAAAACATTTTTGTGAGTTATCTCCCTGCAATGATGAAGGTTCTTTCCATTCTAATGACAGTTGAGATTATTTTACTTATTTTTTAAAAGAGAGCAGCTAAACATGTAAGAAAATAACCAGTATACAAAAACAAAAATTCACACATAGATTCCTTACCCCAATCCACTCTTGCACACCGAACTAGTATCACTAAACTAAGTAACTAAACTTGAAATAGATAGGAATTCAATACAGAAAAAGCCTGGGAGTTCATAATCCATTGGTGAAAATTTATCAAATAATGTAATGTATCTCTCTCTTCTTACTTGTACTCCTCTCCCACCCTCATCTCTCAGTTATTTTTTTACTGTCTAAAAACTGTAGAAACTCATTACTGTAAGATTTCATTACTTTAAGAGAATACACTATAGTATGTTTACTACAAATAATTCACACAATACTACACTTGTCAAAAGGAATGAACAAAGTATATATCATGGTAGAGGAGCCTTGATTTTTATTGTTTTTGCTCACTTATTCACTAATTCTCCACCTCCAGCTTCTTGTCACTGTGAATTAGGCACCTTTGCCATATACAAATATTGTATTCTGGGTAATTAGATATTGTGATAGGAGCCTCTGTGTATTACTTTAACTGGTGTCAGTACTGAAGTGAATAAGAAGTTTTTAGTTCTGTTTTAGTTTGGGTTATTTTCTGACCCTAAACAGCCTGATATAAAGGAGTGCTTTTCTTTGTCAAAGGCAGCCTTTTCAAATCTAACTGCCAAACACACTATTGAGCTATGTGTTCAATTCTAATTGGCTGAGATCTTTTCAATTTGGCAGTTTCATCTTTAATGCAATGGATGTAAGATTATGTGTAGGTCTTTTCAATGGGTTTTCCATACTAGTGATTAGGGCAGAGGATTTGAACATAATCAGGCTGCTGGCTATTTCTTCTGACCAATTTAAATTGATTCATACAGGTCCTTTGTACCACAGGGAAAGGGCAGAACAAATCCAAGTGAGTGAGACAGCGATCGCTACACTTGCAGATGGAATAGTAGAAACGAAGAAGGGGGGAGATGGGGAGGGGAAACACTCTAAATACTGTAAAATTGGAGCTCTAAGCAGTCTGGCAGATAAATATTGAAACTTAAACAGTAGGCTTCTGTGTAGGATGAAGGTCACCAGGAAAATTATTTTCAAGATTGATTTTGATATATTTAGGTTAGAAGAGCTATGCAAATAGAAAGCATTCTTTATATCTGATTCCACAGGGAACCATAGTGAGTAAACCCTTTTCTGAAAATATTCCAAAAGAGTATATATAACTCTTCCAGAACTCCAAATCACACTTCAATGTGCCATATCCGAATAGCAGAAAGAAGGTCAGCTAAAATTTAGCTTGAGTCAGGTGAAAACTTTGGCTTAAAGCCATTCAGACAGAGACGGGTGCTGCTGAGAAAGACTCCACAGTTTTCTGTTAAGACATTAGACTAGGATGGACTATTTAAATTGAATGTATCCAAAAGTACACCTATTCAAATAGATACCCTTGATTGTGAAGCTCCCTTCTTGTTTATCTCTCCCGGGATAGGATAGGGTACATGGTAAACCACAATGGGGCTATTCTTACATCAACTAAAGTTTTAGTCCTTCCTCAACTTTACCTTGAAATTGCTCAGGGAACTCCTTAGTATGCCATATCAATTAATATAGTAATTCCCTCTCCAAGGAGACAGGGAAGCATTTTTTGTTTCAAAGGATACAGGGACAGGTGCACTGCTGACAATATTAACAAGGCCACTTCAATTCTCCCTGAACACATGAAAACAATGCAACATTTTTTTAGGAAGAGAAAAATAACAACAATTTCATTTTGTCATTTGACTTGCTTTGCCCTAGAACATATGCAAAACATCCATCTGTCTTCTGAGCAAGAACATTCAATTTGTTAAAATTCATAGTAATAATGGAACGCAACACTGATGCCTGGCACATTAGTTTGAACAAATATGGTGACAAATACAGCATATGTTGCAGAGGCCAGTGGGCAAGTCTTCTAAGCTAAAGGATCTTTGTTGACATTTCATAGGAAATCTTAGAAGCTTACACAATGATTCATTGTTTCATAAAAGTGTGGAATTCCACGAAAAATAAAAGTAAAGCCAGTTTTCGACTATCACTCTCAATCAACTAAAAACAAACAAAGCCAACCCCTGTGAAGAGATAGCTGCAGCAGCAATATCTGAGCTGCCTTCCGGAAGACTAATGCTTTGTAAACAGTCTTACACTGAAGCTCACATTTCTTGAGAGACACTGTCTAAGAATCACTTGAATAAATGCAGTGTGTTGAGGAGATAGAATTT